>NC_135893.1:66840669-67566106 GCF_964194155.1 Cetorhinus maximus
GACCCCTGGACAGAGTCAGAGGCTTAGAAGTTGAGGGCCACTGTGCCCTTCAGAGCCACTGGCATGGGGTGTCCACCTATACAGTCGGAGTTGATCTCAGGCGCAATCATCTGACAAATGGAGGTCACTGTCTCCCTTGAGATGTGGAGCCTCCTTTGGCATTGCACCTCAGACAAGTTGAAGTAGCTGCATCATGACTTGTAAACCCTGGCAGCAGGAACATGGCATCTTCTGCGGTCCCGTTCACCTTGAACCTCCTGCTGGCCCTGCGCCCCTTGTGCCTGTGCCTCTTCTCCCACAGGTCCCTCCCCTGGAAGCTGCATAGGGACATCTGGCCTCCTCTTCCTTCTGTCCCTCCCTTCCCCCTCAGAGGAGGTGCCACTAGTGGAGACCACAATCCCCATTAGCAGGGTTAGAGAAGGCTGTCTGAAACCTGGATCAGTCCACATGGTCTGAGTCCTCTGGGGGCTTGCAAACAGCAATAAGTCCCGAAATGAAGCCTGGAAATGCTAACAATGAAGCCCCGAACAGAGATGAAGCTGCCAAGTACCAACAAGCAACCAGCAGCAAACTATCTCCAAAACTCCTCACTACTCACACTGGCAATGCTGCTGAACCTTTTTATCCTGCCCTTGGATGAGGTTTTTGAAAATGCCGGCTGGCCGCCTCCCTGTTTGGCCTGTGCAACAAGCGCAAAATCACACGGCCAATGAAAAATTGCCATCAGTTGGCCTGTTAATGGCCTTAATTGGCCTCTTAATTAATGGCGGGCACAGCTCCGGCATCCGTTCATGCCCGCCAAACGAAATATCGCACGAGTGCACAATGACGTCGAGGCGCCCGCCCAACACCATCGCACACTATTTTATGCTCGATCGGGTCGGGCACGCACCCACCAGCCCACGGGATGTAAAATTCTGCCCTTGGTTTTAAAATTTTCATTCTTGTTTTCAAATCTATACAGGTCCCTGCCCCTCCTTACCTCTGTTATCTCCTCCAGTGCCACTAATCTGTATTATTCTGATTCTGGCCTCTTGAATATCCCCAATTTTAGTTGCTCACCATTGGTCGCCACGGCTTCAGCTGCCTGGCTGCTAAGTTCTGGAATTCCCTTCTTAAACCTCTTCATTTTCCTTACTCTCTTTCTTCCTCTAAGAGGCTCCTTAAAACCTACCTGTTTGACTAAGCTTTGGCCATCTGCCTTAATATCGACTTTGTGTCTGATTTTGCTTTAGAATGCTCCTGTGAAGAGCCTTGGGACATTTTATGGCATTAAAGGCAGCATAAGTTGTAGTTGTTAATGTTATCGAGGCAAAAATTGTTGGGCTTAGTGATGGCACGGATAAATGGTAGGAAACTCATCTCGGGGTCAAATATATCAACCAGCTTGGGAATGGTCTGGCTTAGCCTCAGACAGTTTCCAGTCTCTCTCTAGACTTTCCTTTTTCCTACAACCTTATAAAATCCCAAACTTGCCAACAACTTCAAGACCTTTGCCCTTCATCTAAACTTCTTTGGAATAAAACCGAGGTTCATGGAAATATAGAATGATAGGGCACAGAAGGAGGCCATTTGGCCTGTCGTGCCTGTGCTGGCTGTTTGAAAGTAGTTCTCCAATTAGTCCCATTCCCCTGCCCTTTCCCTGTAGCCCCCCAATCGTTTTCCCCATTATGTATTTATCCAATTCCCTTTTGAAAGTTATTATTGAATCTGCTTCCACCACCCTTTCAGGCAGCACATCCCAGATCATAACTTGCTGTCAAAAAAAAACAAAAACTCCTTATCTTGCCTCTGGGTCTTTCACTAACCGTGGGTTGTGCTGAGCTAATGTACAGTTTACTAAGGACTACTATCATTGCATTGAGCACAATTCAAACAGAAAGACATCAAGTCCACCGGTTGTTCCTTTGGATTCTGCATAACCTCACGTTCCTATATAGGGGCAGTCAGTACTAAGGAGCTTACTGGGTCAATCTGACACTTAACTTTACCACTTGGCTCAAGCCTGCTTTTGGAGATTATTTTAATGATTTAAGTTTCCAATCAATGCCAGTGCACATATTTTTAATGTTTATTTAATAATAACCAAATAAAGTTATGTTTTACTTACCACAGAGATGTTTCCATGAAGATGCCTGCATTGTATCTATCAATTAGTGGATGGTAATGCACTTCATTGCTTGTAAATGCAAGAATGGTTTTATCCTTTATTAGTTACAGTAAGATAGCAGGTAACAGTCAAGTAAAACTGATGCTTGTTACTGGTTCCCATCAAACAAAAACAATAAAAGCTGATGCTTCCAGAATAATATTGTTTTTAAGTGTCACCTCTTTTATCTCTTCAGGAAGATAACAGATTACAACTTTGGTTTCCTTTGCCCCTAAAATGTTGGCAGTGCCTTCAGTTGCCTAAGCTTTGGTATTCCTCGGTAAATGACTCTGCCTCTCGATCTATCTCTTTCTCTTTGTCCTCCTTTAAGACCCCCCTTAAAGCTTAACTTTTTGGCAAAGCTTTTTCATCATTTATCCTAACATCTCCTTATGCAGCTCAGTGTCAGACTTTGTTTGCTTCTACCCCCGTGAAGCACTTTGGTACATTTTTGTGCATTAAAGGACTTATAAAAAATATAAATTGGCCTTGTTCCCACGACCCAACTCCAGAGATGAAAGCACATAATTCAGGCTGCCACTTGTGCAGGAAGTGGTGGGGAGAGTCTAGTCATGAAGTTCTGTCTATTGGGAGTGTGAGGAAAACTTAATGGTCTTTTCCTGCCCATCATTTCTGTATGTTGGTAAGCTGGTAGACCCACTTCAGCAGAGTATCTCGTCAGCAAACAATCAAACTGAATGACTGAAAGATTCATGCAGACCAGGGCACAGCGCCTAGGAGGTTAATTGTTCATTGACCTCTAATGGACAGTAAAATCTGGGCTGAAAATGGATGCTGATAACTTCCATTCAGGCAGGTTAAATTAAAATTACCCTCCCCCATGTCTGGCCAGAGGGTGGATAGATAGATAAGATTGGGAAGCAGTGAGGAGACAAAAAAGAAAGATAAACTTCTATAAGATTTTAGATAATGAGGACAATTACTTTCATCCGTCCACATTAGCCATCCTTTCCAGTGCTGCCATGTATCATATTTAAAAGCACTGACTTGTTAAGTAAACGAGCATGTGATTCCTATAAAGTCTGAAGTGCGGTTGTTTTAACTGGGATAAATCTGTATTTTCTATGGCTGACTGCGGAAATTATGTTGAATTTGGTGAATCATTCAAGGGTAAGTTGAATTGATTTGTGATAGTAAATGGGTCATCTCAACTCACAGCTGGGTCTTCCCGAGAGAGTAAATCTTTAGGACAAGAATAACATTTCATGTTCTTATGGTCTGCCCTTACCGATTTTTAAATGATATACTTCATCCTGTACTTTTCTAACTTACTTTTAGTATGCTGTGTTTTAGTTTATTCTACTCAGCCAGGTCCAAAACCATTCAGCTCCCAAGCTGCTGATGTGCTTTACCTAGAACTGAACCTCCTTCCCTTCCAAACTCAACACACTGAGATTTCAGCCTCTCCCCTTTGCTATACCTCAACTCATCCATATCTGCGTCCCCTCCTCTCCAGACAGTACCTGGCCCCAGAATTAAACATAAAAAAAGACATTTAAAACTGCAAATTGCAAGTGCATTTACAAGAAAAATAAATGAGGCACAGGAAGAATAGGTCAGAAAGAAAATGAAAACAAGCAGATCAAGGTCAAGAGGTAAAAGTAAACATCAAACGAGCAAGATGAAAGAAGAGAAAGAGCAAACAAAGAGCTGTACAGAAGCTGCACAGACTGGAGCACATACTTGAAGAGACGGAGTTTGAAGACAGGAGGCCAAAGAACAGGGGTCTAGGGCAATTCAAGTGAAGATCATGAGGTGTTGCCATGTAGAGGCTAAGGATGGAGAGTTGGAAGGTGACAAGCCCAGTTAGGGCATGTCATATTCATAACTTTACACATTAACTGAGCTTGTATGGAAGCTTCTGGAATGGTCTTTTGCTTAAAAGGGACATTGGTGAACTATTAAGATGGCTGACAAGGGGGTCAAGTGATCTTTGCTTATTCAACACAGACTATCAAGCTTCCAGAAATTTCCAAATTGAATAATCCTGGATGAGGGGAGCCGGGGTAACCCCCTGGAATGGACATATCCAAACATCACCCTTTTGTGAAATGCACAAATGCTATTGTTCCAAGCTTCGCCAAAACACAGAGTCAATAGACTCCTAAACCCTATATCTCTGGGTTTGTAATTTAACAAAAGAAAATTAATGAGACCAGTTATCCACAAGTTAAGTGTAAAAGACCACCATCTATCTTCTTTTGTACAGTGATGGCTTTGGACTCCGATTACCAGTATTGATCACGTGTTTGAAACCAGCTTGAGATAATAGATTTTAAGACTTTAGACAAGGGCAGACAGCAGAACACCAACAAGACAACAGTGCAGAGAAAGGCTGTGCCATCTTTGCCTGTTAAGAACCACCTTCGTCAGCCGATCTGAGAATCAGGCCCTGAAACTAGCTGCAAGTCACCAAGCAGCCAAAGTACTTAACCTGTTCCAGTTTCAAAATTCACCTGAGAACCAACCTCCTAGATATTCATCTACAAGAAACCTTGCAACCTTCTGTGAACCCTTTGATTTACAAGGCCCTCACTTCAAACTTTAAAATCATCGAATCCATCCAAAAAATCCATATGCCTGCCACGTGGTAGACCGTAAATCAGAGACTGAATTAACTGTAACCTGTAAATGTGCAATCTCTTTATCTGTGTTCAATGTGTGTGTGTGTGTATGCCTGAGACCGAATGTACGGTGTTGCATTAATTCGGGGTAAGTTTGTAAGAATTAATAGCTTATTTATTTAAATTCACAAAAGCTTGCAGCTGAAATATTTAATTAAAATACACACTCCAAGGGAAAGAAAAGGCACTCTTTCCATACAAAACATACTGATCACGGGCAGTAAGAGAGCACATACATTCTGTCCATGACAAAAAAGTGGACAACACTTTGGAGGATGACATCTATTCTAAAAGGAGAGATTGGAGGTGAGGAAGAAACTGAGCAAAAGGTGCCAGAGGACCGTGGAATGAAGCTCAGATGACAGTTAATGAAGGTAGTCATGCTGCAGTCATGTTGCAGCATGGCAGATTGAGCAGGGCTGCCATTTTGGTGGAATGTGCAGTTGAGTGAACTGGCTTTAGTAAGGTAGAAGGCATCACTGTCATGAACTGGACTTCTGTCAGTCCCCAAATATCTCATAAATTAATGTGGTGTCTAGGATATATTGAATAATTCAATCTTGTTTGATTTAATGAATAGGGGATGGGGGAAGAGGGAAAAACCTTGTTTTTGCATGTAAGCAGTGTGTCTGGATTGAAGACTATTGTAAAGAGAGGTTTAAGTGAGACTTCAGTACAAGTGATGAGATAAATTTGGGAAATTAAGTGCATTACTGTTTCAGATTAGCTTTGGGGTCATTGGAACTCAGGATTGCACGCTTGGTTTGGGAATATCTATAGTTTTTGGAGGTGGGGAGAGGAAATATTAAGTTAAACCGCTTGTGGATTTGCTCATAAAAAGTTCCCTTCCGGGGGTATGTACTCTGAATTTTTTACATTGAAACTCTTCTGAATAACAGTTGAGCTGATAACAACTTAGAGCCAGAAAGAGAGTAAGGAGGTGCATGCTGGTGGATGGATGAAGAGGAAATATTGCACAGGGATTGGAGGTTGCAGTAGGGGATTGGACACCACAGGGGAGGAGTCAGGCATCACAAGTAGGAAGGCGCATCTGTTGAGATAGAGATGGGCAGCACACAAATTTGGCACACTCGCCTCATTTCCATGATTGTAACGATTGGCCAAGTGGCTCCCACACTGCTCACTAACCCTGCGTTTATGGAGAGCATGTAGTGTAGCTAGCCTTCTGTTCTTAAAGACAGTCTGTCCCTCTTAAAGGGAAGCACTGAATTAAACATCAATGCCTCTAGGTGCTATTGGTACAATTCTAAATAAGGAAAATGAAACTAGGGCAGAGAGAGGGCACCAGGGTCATGGATGCAACACTGGAGGTAGTAGAGGACTAACACTATGGTTCTTTTTGGGGAGGGGCATTGTCTGGAGGTTCTCAAGAACAATCCTCGGGAGGAAGTGCGGGAAGGTGGCCAGGGAGGGCAGTTCCTGGTATCTAGACATGAGGACCTAGCAGCAGTGCCATAAGAAGCCTAATGTCCTCTCATGGGCGCTCAAGGTCAGTGAATGCATCTTCACATGAAATCCCCTACCCACCACACCCCCATCACTCACCCAGAACCAATCCCTGGCACAACTAACATCTGCACACTCCACTGGACTTTCACACTAAAGAATACTGGCACCCTCAAACTTTTGCTGCCTCCACTTACATCCAGCTATTCAGCTCTGACAGGCACATCATCCAAACACAGTGCAACACAATCATTGACACTCTTCGCTCTTTTTTGCAGGGCGAGGCGACATACAATAAAGAGCAAAGCGGCTGGGCGCAAGGACATGCATCGCCTGAGATCTAAAGAGGATATGATTCTCTGTATCATGGGCGGGTAGCAACAGAGCCCCCAGCATCCAAAATCATTGAGAACATTCAGGGTGACGGTATGTTCCTACAACATGCCCCTTCTCAGCTATCTGGGATGATGAGCAAGCTACTGCTGGTGTGATCAAAGATCTCCTGCTTCTCATCCCAGTTCCCTCACCCAACCTCCCCTTCTGATTTCCTGATTTCAGTCACCCAAGATCTGCCACCTGCCCAGCCACAGTGCACCCAGGAGGGGGAGGGAGAACAACAGTCAGCGATGATGTAGCTGATCAGCCATTTGATCTGACACTCAGAGCCACCAGCTCAAATACTTGAACAGCTCATACCCTGAAAGCTAGTATTAGAGTTGGGGTCTGCAGGTGATGACTCATCTGGCATGATGGGGCAGCAGCCAGACATAGGGAAAACAAAGGTTTGTGTGTCACCTACTTAGAGGACAAAGTCGCACATAATTTCTGCTGGGGATGATCCAGATGAGGACCTCACTGGGGCAACATACAGGATACGCTGATGGTATTGCACACTGAGAAGGTGCTTGCCTTGGCTGGCCAGCCAGTCAGCCTCCTAGCACTGTCAAGGAACTTGGAGGGGTCCGTTCCAACTTGGCAGGGGGCGTCACGCAGAGTGTGTCCTCTCTGCAGCCTCTGTTCCATCTCCTAGTTGTGTCGCAGACCCAGAGGCACGGCACCTACTTCCCTCAGACTTGTTGCAGCCTGTCTGTGCACAGGTCACCTACTTGCCTACCTGTGAGGATGCAACACCACCGTCTGTCAAATTCAGCCACTCACCAAAATGCCTCCAAAAACAATCCAGGAAACTTAGAAACCGGCAGAAGATCTTCAAAGTCACATTGGTCTCCAGGTTGGGTGGCTGGTCCTTTAAGTAACACCAGTGCTGGGTCCCTCTTGCAGCTGAATGCTTAATCCTTGGTGAATGAAGTGTGAATGCGTTGAGTGGACCTGTGTGGTCCAAATTTGGAAAATGGATGTTGCAGCAGCTGGTAGGCTGTGTGTGTGGGCAATAATTGCACTGGTTCAACTCCTTCCAGTGCATGCAGGGGAGGTCCATGTGAGCATCCTTCTAAACAAACATGCAGCACATCAACACTAGGGCACTCAACTTCCTTAGTACCATGCCCAGAGGAGCAATGTGTCTGAATTTTGCACCCCAAACCTTTTAAATATAATCAATTGAATTAATAGATGCTGCTTATTATATACCTCAAAGAGAGGGTTGAGTAAATAGATAATAGCAGTAGTATTAGGATTGCTACATCACTAAAGTACAAAAGGTATATCTTTGAAGGAGTTTGATATTCATTATTAAGAAGCAAGAGTTTTTAGATCTTTACCATGTAAGTTTTTAAGAATTACTTATTCTAGGTTGGATTGATTGGTTAAGAATTGTATGGATAATATATTTAACTCAATTTTCATTTTATATTCACCTGATGCACACATTGCAATACACAATGCAAATACAAAGCAATGAGGAATGCCCATACTGCACTCCTACTGAAATAATCCTGCTAGTGTTTCAAGTGTAATGGGCTGACCAGTCCACTCAAATAGAAATATCTTGCTTCTTCAATTAAACTATCAATTGACAGGAAGTCAATCAATACATACTTCAGTGCCAAAAACAAACACTGAATACATTAAATATACTTTCTGCCCAGAAGGATGGTGGAGAAACTTTAAGGAGAAAGGGAACTGTGCTCAGCCACTGATCTTGTAGCTCCTTTAAAGCCAACCTAATAAACTAAATCAACAAAATGAGGGATAAAGTAAACACAGCCCCTAAGTCAGGTTAGCTGTAAAACCAAAGACAAAGTTTAAAGAAAACCTACAAACATCAAATCAAAATGTGATTAAGGGGGTCGATAAAGCCCCCCAGACCCCACGGTGCCCACTGGGCACGGAAGGCCTTGACGGTGCCGGCAGACACTGCGTGCTCCCTCTCCAGGGACACCCGGCCGCGAACGTAGCCGCGGAAGAGGGGCAAACAATCGGGTGGGACGACCCCCTCGATCGCCCGCTGCCTGGACCTGTTGATGGCTAACTTGGCCAACCCCAGGAGCAGGTTCACGAGGAGGTCCTCCTCCTTCCCAGCCCCCCTCCGCACTGGGTGCTTGAATCAATTAAGTAAACATCCATATAAGAAAGTATTGAATGAGAGGAAACATGTGGCTCAGTCTAGGATTGCCAATTCCCTCTAGGATTGGCCTGGAGTCTCCAGCAATTAAACATTGATCTCCAGGACATTGCTGTGAGCAGTATTACAGGAGTAATATCATAGGGCCTAACAAAAGATGGTCTGTCATTTTCAATTTCTTCCAACTCTTTTGTTTATTGATTATATAAATAGTGGAGATTGGGGCCAAAGGTTCTTTAATTGATAGTCAAGAATCATCCAATTGGGAATGAAGATTGTTCATCTTACAGCATTAGCACATCAGAGTGTGGTGTGGGGATTGCAGGTGGCAGGTCATGTGACAAAACCGCCCAGAATACATCCAATCAGATTTGACAAACCCCAGCTTTGACTTAGTGTGTTGAAATCATGACTCACCTCCTATACCTTCTTTCCCAAAGCTCATAACCTTCCTCAGGCCTCCCCTCCTCATGCAAGCCTGAGGCTTTAAAAGCCCAGAGTTGGCATCACTCAACATTACTACTTGATTTACCTCATCCCGTTTCCTCTTTTGAATCTTTTAGATTTGCATTGTGGGCCTTGACCCTTCGTTCACAACAACACAACAATAACATATTTATATAGTGCCTTTAATGCAATAAAATACTCCAAGGTCCATTCACAGGAGCATCATAAAACAAAATTTGACACCAAGCCTCAGGAGGCAATATTAGGGCCGATGGTCAAACGCTTGGTCATAGACTTAGGTTTTGAGGAATATCTTAAAGGAGGAAAGAGAAGTAGAGAGAGTTAGAGAGGGAAATCCAGAGCTTACAGCATAGACAACTGAAGGCATGGCCACCAATGGTGAAACAATTAAAATCAGAATGCTTAAGATTTCAGAATTAGATAGGCACAGATATCTCAGAGGATTGTGGGCTTGAGGGGATTATGGAGATAGGGTGGGGTGGGGCCATGGATGGATTTGAAAACAAGGATGCGAATTTTAAAATCCAGACATTGCTTGACATGGAGCCAACATAGGTCAATGGGCAGGTGGGTGGACTTGGCATGAGTAAGGACATAGCAGCGGAATTTTAGATGGCCTCAAGTTTGTGGACGATAGAATGTTGGAGGCCGGCCAAGAGTATATTGAAAATGTTAAGTCTACATGTAGCAAAGGCATGAATGAGCAGCAGATTAGCTGGGTCAGGGGGGAGTCAGGGTGGTGTTACTGGAGTGAAAATAAGGGGTCTTACTGATAGTGTGGATATGTGGCCAGGAAGCTCAGTCCAGGGTCAAATATGACAACAACGTTGCAAGCAACTGTCTGGTTCAGCCTCAGACAGTTGCCAGGAAGATGGATGCAGTTGGTGGCTATAGAGCGAAGTTTAGGCTGGGCGCTGAAGACAATGGGCAGAATTTTACATCTCGCAGGCGGGCGCGCGTCAACCCGATCAGGCATAAAATAGCGTGCAATGACGTAGGGAGAGCTTCCTGACGCCATCAGGCACTCACACGATATTTCTGTTGGCGACGCGCAAGGGAGTTGGCAGCGAGCCCACCGACAATTAAGAGACCTATTAAGGCCATTAATTTAATAATTAAGTTGATTTTTTGCTGCCTGCCCAATGTTATGGTTAACAGGCGGGCGAATCAGCCAGGGGGCCTTTGGGTTTTTGAGGAAACTTCATCCAGGGGCGGGATGATGTTTCCGATATTAATCCCCAAAAATATTTTAATAGAATTCTTATAATCTTATAAAGATGTGCATATGAGGGAGTCTGATGTGGGAACATTTTTTTCAGAATTTCAACTCTTTATTTTTGTATTTAAAATTCTTCAACTCCCTGAGGCAGCTCTCTACCTTCAGGGACCTTTCATTGCGCGTCCCCCGCACAGACTTCAGCCCTCACCCTCCTCCTGCCCCCACCCCAGCAGCGCTGAGCCTTTCAGCACGCGTTTCGTGCTGGCTGGCCGTTAATTGGCCATCCAGTGTGAAATCGCGGCCGGGGGCTGATTGCGGTTGGTGGACCGTTTCCTGGCTGCTCCCTGGCCTGCCCACCGCATCCACCTGACGACCTGAAAATTCTGCCCAGTGAGAAAATCAAAGAAAGCTAGGAATACTCAGAAAAAGAATGCAGCCTGCTTACTCCACCGATCACTCTAGTTCAGTTCTATCCAACCTATTTGGCTGTTATGCACAACATTTCCAAGCCATTGGTCATGCACTTGCAGGTGCATTGTGGCCAATTCTGGGCACCATGCTTTAGGAATATAGTCAGAGGGTGCACAGGAGATTTACCAGAATGGTACCAGGAGTAAGGGACTTCGCTTATGTGGAGAGGTTACAGAAAGTGAAATTGTTCTCCTTAGAGTAGTAAAGGTTAAGAGGAGATTTGGTAGAGGTGCAATGGTGTTCAGCAATGTCCTGGCACCAAACGTTTTCTCGCTATTTTCTTCAGTATGATGCTTCAAGAGGCAAAGGCAAACTTGATGGAGGACATATACATCCACTTCCCAACAAACGGCAATCTCTTCAACCTGCAATGACTACTGACGCGTACCAAAACCACAGGAGAGCTTATCATGGAGTTTCTGATTACTGATGATTGTACCTTTCTGGCAATGCAACTCATTGTAAACTGTTTCTCTGAGGCAGCAAATGCCTTTGGTCTTACTATTAGTCTGAAGAAAAGTGCTGTACCAACCACAGCTTGAGGAAATTAAAATCCACTGCAGATCAGCAGTGACAACAGCGTCCTCAGTGCACTAGAACAGTTTACATATCTAGACAGCATTATCTCAAATGATGTCACTGTTGACAATGACATAGACAATCAATTATCTAAGGTTAAGAGCTTGTTTGGCTGTCTCTAGAAGCGTGTCTGGTAAATCCATTCACTACACATCTTTACCAAAACTCAAGTATACAGAGCAGTTATCATCACCACCCTCTTGTTTGGGTCAGAATCATGGGGTCTGTACTGAAAACAAATGTGGCTGCTGGGGTGCTTCCATCAACACTGGTTTCAATCCATCGCGAACATCAGATGGCAGGACTACATCACAAACAATGAAGTACTCAACAGAGCCAATCTGTCCAGCATTGTATGCATTCTCTTGCAGTGTCAATTGTGCTGGGCAGGACATGTATCACGCATGAAGGATTGCAGAATTCTAATATCAGTGCTTTATGCTGCACTAAGTGAGATCTAGGGACACCTCACAAACACTTCAAAGACTAGCTAAATAGACAACTCTGCCCAGCTGACACTGACCAATGGGTGTGGAAGCAGGAGGCTGCTGACAGAGACAGCTGATGCACAACAACCAGGAAAGCAACCTACAAATTTGAAACAAACAGGCGTGAGGCTGCTGAGGAAAGGTGCAGGGAACAGAAGGAGACAGATTGTACCAGAGCCCTTTCAAACCAGGAGTTCCTGTGGCCCAACTGCTCAAAAGCCTGCAGATCAAGATTTGACTTCTCCAGTCACCAAAGATCATGCCAACTGCCCACAGTGACAAGTTTTTCCACGGCCTTCACCTGCGAAGAATCTGCAATCATATCATCATCAAAATCATGAGCAGTTTGGATAGAATACGGAGGAACTGTTTGCAGTGGGAGAAGGGTCAAATTTTAAAGCCAATGATCAAATAAGCAAACTCCATTTTTCTTTGATCCCAAATCAGGTGCCTTAGGGCATAAGAGCTTATAGCCCAATGTCAGCTGTTGGTCACTCTTATATTCATGTTGGGAGGTCATGGGTTCAAGACCCATCCCAGGACTTAGCACATAATCATGGCTGACATTTCAGCACAATCGCAAAGCAGTGTTCCACTGTCAGGGTCTTTCACATGAATATAGAAACAGGAGGAGACCATTCCTTAACTCTGTTCCACCAATCAGATCATGGCTGATCTATACCTCAACCCGCCTTTGCTCTGTATTGCTTGGTAGCCTTACCTACAAACAATCTATTGATCTCAATTGAAATTTTCAATTGCCCAAGCATCCATACCTTTGAGGATGGGGGGAGGAGTTCCAGATATTTGCTACCTTCGTGCAAAGAATTGCTTCCTGATTTCACTCCTGAATGTCCAGCACCAATTTAAAATTATGCCCCTTTGGAGTTGAGGTGTTTAACAAAAACTCTACCCTGGTGGCTCTCAAAGATCCCTTTGAAGAAAAGTATTGGAGTTATGCTGGCCAGCATTTACCCCTTAACCAACTCCACTGACAGATTATCTGGCCAATGTTGGCACGTTTGTCTACAAAACAACAGTGACTACACTTCAAAAGTAATTCCTTGGTGCAGAGCAAATGGAATAACTTAATGACAGAACAGGTATCAGGTAAATATTTTTTTTAGAATGAGACCACTTAGCCCATCATGTCTTTGTTTTATGCCTGAACTAATCCCCTGCCTGTACTCTCCCTGCAAATCTGTATCTTCTGTGTCACACGTTGACTCAATTTTCTCTTAAAAGATGCAATACTCTCTGTCTAAACCACTTCAAGTGGCAAAGAATTTTCTGTCTAAACATTCCAAGTATTTTATTGATGTTGATGTTGTTCCTGTATTTAAATGCTGTTTAACTTTCTGTGAGATTGGAAATATTTAAAAACATAAGGATTCTGCTATTTTTTAAGTCATAGCTCTTAATTGTTCAAAGGCTAAAGTCAAACTGTGGTTTGTTAAAATTAATGAACTACTTTGAATGTCAGTGTGACTTAGCAGTTGGCACTTTCAAATCTGAAATGGAAAGTTGTGAATGCAATCCCACTCCAGAGACTTGAGCTCAAAATTTGGATTGACATTCCAGTGTGATACCGAGGGAATGCTGCATTATCTAAGGTGCTGTCTTCTGGATGAGATGTTAAACCAAGAATTTTTACCTCTTAGATGGACATAAAAGACCCTCTGGGACTATTTTGAAGAGGATCAGGGGAGTTCTTCCCAGGGTCCTGGCCAATATTTATCTCTCAACCAATGCTGTTAAAACAGATCTGATCATTATCATTTTGCTGCCTGTGGGACATCACTGGGTGCAAATTGGCTGCAGCATTTCCTACATCACATCAGTCACTATACCCCAAAAGTACTTCACTGGGTATTAAGCACTGTGGCTTATCCTGAGGTCAAGAAAAATGTTATAGAAATCCAAGAAATTCAAGACAAAGAAGCAGGCTTGACTGGCACCCCATCCACCACCTTAAACATTCACTGCCTCACCACTGGCGCACGATATTTGCAGTGTGTACCAAATAAAAGATGCACTTCAGCAATTCACCGAGTCTTCTTTGA
The DNA here is from genome assembly GCF_964194155.1 of Cetorhinus maximus. Lineage (NCBI taxonomy): Eukaryota > Metazoa > Chordata > Chondrichthyes > Lamniformes > Cetorhinidae > Cetorhinus > Cetorhinus maximus. Next base: position 66,854,743 of record NC_135893.1, read on the forward strand.
CATATCTTTCCAAACCCATAACCTCTACCACCTGGAAATTCCCCTCCAAGTCACACACCATCCTGACATGGGAATATTTCGCCATTCCTTCACTGTCGCTGAGTCAAAATCCTGGAACTCTCTCCCTAACAGCATGTGGGTGTACCTACACCACATGGGTTGCAGTGGCTCACCAGCAACTTCTCAAGGGCAATTAGGGATTGTTAATAAATGCTGGCCTTACCAGCGGTGCCAACATGCTATGAACAAATAAAAAAATTGTGTTTTTTTGCTTCCTAGACTAAGGGTGAGGTAATCATGCTTAATACTACTGCCTCTAAATTGTTTATAATACAGAAAACCATCTCCTGCATATCTATCCAAACTATCAACAAATCCATGAGCAGAATGTCCCATTAAACCCATACTGAAGGCTGCACTAGAATCTGGAAAGAAAGTAAGTGGCAATAAGCCCAAAGCCTTCGTATTAGCAATTAAATCCAATACTCATTGAAGGACCTTATCAGATGCATTTTTTAAATGAAACTGACCTGGTTAGAATGACCCAATATTATTTTAAGGAATAAAGTTAACAAGCATCATAGTAGATACTTTCTCATTTGCTATTGTCAGATTATTGAGCTGGAAGCTTCCCACTGAGATAAGAGATCATTTCTTAGCTCATCAGATGTGATACTGTTTGTGTATTGATTATTAAAGCGCTTAAGGCAGTTGTTGTGCTCCCGATTGCAGCCTGATACTGGTATCTGTTTTGTGCAAGAATGTAGCCAACATACGTCACTATCTGTATATCACACTGAGCTCAGCAACAAAGGAGATCTGTTTAGCACTCAGCTCCTTGGAAAGCCAAACTTTTATCCTGGCAAGAGTTGACAGCCAGACAGGCATCCAATGAAGACTCTAAGATAGGAGATATTGACCATTTTGAGAAGGTTTTGCCCCAGCTGCTTTTGGATTTCTAGGATTTGGACTTTTTCCACAGTTAAGGGCATGAATCTACATTCTGTCCCAGTATGGTACAATGCATCACTCAGGTTTTAATGGCAAGAGTTGACAGGAGCAAAGGTTGCCTCTTAACATTGGAAACATTGGAAAATATGTAGAAAAAATAGAAAATACAGCCCAGAAATGGGCCATTTGGTCTGTATGCCAGTGTGTATGCTCCATGTGAACCTGCTCCTACCATACTTCATCTGGCCCTATCAGTATATCTTTCCACGATGAAAGGTTTCAGACCTGAAATATTACTCTCTCCACTGCCATAACCTGCTGGGTATTTCAAGTGTTTTCTGTTTTCATACCAACTGAATGACCTGATAATTTGGTTTCCTTTTGTTGGTGCTCATTGGAGGAGAACCAAGGTGGGTAGGACCTGGAAGAATTTCCTGCTCAGGTTCAGACAGTGCCATGGGATCTGTTAGCTCCACCTGAGCAGTCAGGTAAGACCTTGGCCTAACATTTAATCCCAAAAGGCAGCACCCACAGCCCTCTCAGAATATAATTCTGAAATGTCAGTCTCAAACACTGAAGGAAGGCTTGAACCTATGAACTTCCAACTGAGAGGTGGGAGGACTGCCGACTAAGAAAGACTGACACTGATAGCTCAAGGAATGATATACATTCATCTGGAACCAGAGAGGTTTACATCTTGATTTAACCCATTATAGAGTTGGATGATTTTTGTTTCTCACTTGCTATTTTTAATGTTGCATTCAGCACTGAGATAGAAAAATTCCATAGAATACCCTGGAAAAATGTTCACTAATTGATGAATTGGAATTCATTATGTGTATTAGATTGGATGTACAACACCAATCTTTCTTATGCATTGATTGTATTTACCAGCAATAGGAATAAAACCTCTCGTAACAGCATTCTTATGTACCCATTATAAAAAAAAAACTTATCAGTTCACCATTTCATGCTCCTCTCCTGAAGTAAATTGAAGGAGTCAATGGGGCTGTGACCGTGTACACATATGGGTTATTAAGTTTCATCCTTAGTGAAATTAGAAAGCTGTGCAAGATACAAGCCATCCAAAAATAAAGCTTAGCCTTAATTACCAACTAGTGAGGTATGAAAATTTTAAAGAGGAGGAAATGTCACATAATGAAAGCCCATTAACAAAGAAAATTGAAAGGAAAATGCATTAATCACAAACTTTGACTCCATTTTATTATGTCATCATCGCTGTATATTTTTCGAGGCCATTCTCTTGCCTTGCCAGCTCCAAATTATGGTTTCAAACTCCAGATCAAAAGCAAACATCTTAGGTTGGATTTTGCCGTGATTGTTGTGACCCTGATCTTGGGCTCATTTCTGAGAAAGGAACTCGGAAGTGGCCGTAGTGGGACGTCAGCCATGATCTACGTGGACGCAGTCTGTTAAGAATCTGCCTCCAGGAGTTGCATCCAATTAAGGATGGCGTGCAAACCAGGGAAGAGGGAGGCCTGAAAGGGAGGCTTACATTGATACCTGGCCATCAGCCCAACCAGGAGAGGTGGGCACTGCCATTGAAGGAGGGAGAATTCAAGGTACCTTCTGGGGAATTATAAATGGGTAAGAAATAACCAGGGCCACAGCTGCCTGGCATCAATGAAGAGAGGAGCTGCTTGGCAGGCTGGCCTGTGGCCATAGCTGGGGCCTCCTGGCACCCGCACAACTCTGGGTTAGGGGTGATTTAAAGGAGGAGTCAAAGGACCTCCCCCTTGAGCTGCGGCTGGTGGGGCCATCCCCAGGCATCAGACGGGTTTCAGCCTCAGCCAGGGTGTAATATATTGTTAAATTATTTGTAAAGAGTTAAGAACTAATTGTTATGCAAATATATATTCAAGGTGCCACTTTCACTGTTGCATTGCAGTTACGTGCTGAGCAACTATGTACAGTGAAATTGCAATGAGTCTAACTCGGACGGCCCGAGATTCCGCCAGCAGAATAGAAATGCCACAGAACAATGCCTGTGCTAAACCAAAATTCCTCACTGGTAACTCCGGATTAGCTGGATGTGTCTAAGCTTGCCATGTGACCATGCTGACCAATCAGAGAGGAGTTAGACCACACAAGAGCACAAAATCATGAAGCATTGGGCAAACCATCATTTGACATCCAGATCACTCTGTGAAAGAATGTGAAAAACCTGCGTGTATGGCTAAACATGTGAGAAAGTTATAAGTACTGTTGATCGGAGAGAAAGTGAAGTTAATACAGCAAGTGTGGTGTGAAGCAGAAAGTGAACATCGCAATGGAGTGGGAGATTCCACCAGCAAGTTTCTCCGCCATTATGAAACACAAGGCAAACACCTGGAACAGTGAAGCAGGCATTCTCTCCAGCAAGGGAGAGGATGAGAACAGCTGCCTATCCTGATGCTGAAGAAGCTCTGCTAATGTGTTTCAAGGCAACCCGAGCAGAGAGCCCAATCCTGCAGGAAAGAGGAGTCGCCCTGGCAAAGAAGCTGGGCCACATGGAGTTCACCTGCGGCGAGGGATGCAGGACTAGTTCAAGACAAGGCACTGTCCTCCATATCGTAAGTAAGGAGGGTGACAGATGATTGGCTCCAAAATGGCCTCACCCACGTCTTGAACAAGTATGCACCAAAAGCCATTTTAGGATGAAGCCAAACTGTTTAACTGCCTTTTGTCAGATTGCTCTTTAATGTTAAAGGTGAAACATATAATAATAGAAAGCTAGCATGGAATGTATCACTGCTATGACCTGTGCCAATGTGGATGACACTAAAAAACTGCTGCTTCTTGTGGTAGGGAAGTGTAAGAAGCCATGTTGCTTCGTTAATGTCAAGATACTACCCATGCAGTACAAGCCTAACAAAACTGCTTGGGTGACCTCCAGCATTTTTGAGGTGTGGATCAGGAAATTAGGCAAAGCATTTCATTAAAAGAAAAGGAAGATTGTCACTGTTACAGGCAACTGCTCCACCCACCCCAACACTGCTTGCCTGAAGACTGTAAAACAGTTGTTCTTGCCCCCCCAATATCACAGCCAAACTCCAACCAATGGATCAGGGAGTAATTAGGAACCTGAAAACCCACTACCGATGGCAGCAGTTCTCTTAGGTTATCAAGGACATCAATAAGAAGCAAGGTTCAATCCAAAAATACTAGACGCCATGTTCATGATGAAAAAAGCATGGACGATGGCGATGGAATCCAAAATTGCCAATTATTTCCACCACGCTGGGTACAAGCAGGTTACGCCTGCACAAGATATGAAGAGGAGCAGGGTGAGGTGAAGCAACAGATGACCAGGCTCTTTTCGCTCAGCTGTGGAGGCCAGCATGGAAATTCCAGCAGAGACAACCGTGGAAACTTATGAGGAGGTGGACGATACCGCACGATGCATGACGAAATTGACGGAAGATGCCATCATGGATGCAGTGCGTTTTTCAATCCAGGAGCCCGAGGAGGCCAATGACCCAGAAGAGTGCAATAGATTCCTGCCTGCACGCCTGTTTCCCTAGCCAAAGCCACAAAGGTCGTAGAGATAAGAAACAGGAACAGGAGTAGACCATTCGGCCCCCTCGAGCCTGCTCCGCCATTCAATAAGGTCATGACTGATCTTCTTGTGTTTCAATTTCCACATTCCCATCTACTGCTCCGGGATTTTACACTACAGCACGAAGACACCAAAAACATTCTTGACTGCATTGAAGACACGGCTGACTGTATTGCACATGTTCAAAAACAACACATTAAGCAGAAAGAGATTACAGAACTTTTCCAGAGCTAACTCCCGGCCTTTTTCAATGCAAAGCTCCAGCCTTTTGCAAGGTCAGGTCATTGTAAAGTGTGAACGAATTGAATAAAGACTTTTTTTTCACACATTTACTGCTTTACTTTCTTTTCATTTGGCATTTGAATCTGTTGTTTTTGACATAGGCCACATTTGTAGGCCTACCAGGTTGCGTAGAGATGCATTCATGTAGGAATGAGGCCTTTTTGGCTATTACAAAGCGCCGCTTAACACAAATTTGAAGGCAAATCTCCTGGGATTCTACTTAATGAGATTTTACTTTATCAGTCACATGGTGTCCACCAGTCCATGGAGAGCTGCAAGAGATACACTTGATGAAGCTACAGCATCTTGAGTCTAAAAGTGTGATTATTTTGAGCTTGTGGGGACCAGAAGACTTAACATGGTGGCAGCTGTTGTCTGTGAGTAAAAATGCTAATATTTTAAATGGATTTGATGCTGTATTAAATTGAAAAAAAATCAAGCTGAATTAGTGCCAGAGATAGAGAGAAAAACAGAGTGAATCATGGGAAAATGAAATGACACCCGCTCCAATTAACTCACAACTCCAGCCCATGATGAATTGGGAGGCTGACGATTTCATTGAGAAGCTTAAATAAAGGTGCAAACTGATATTCAGTAGGTTTCTAAAAGGCACCAGTGAAGAGGAAAGGTCAGCTACATTCCTTTGTCGGCAGGAAATAAAGGGTATAAATTTGTTTAATAGCTGGGAGCTCAGTGAGGATGATTGTAAAAACCCTGAAAAACTTTTGAAAAATTTAGCAACAATCTCCAGTCAATGTCAATTCATCAGATCTACAGATATGAATTTCAAAGCCTGAGGCAGGAACCAGGTGAGCCTGTTGACAATTTCTTAACTAGATTGAAAAAGGCGGATGAAAGGCTGCTAGAAATGCTCATTTGGTGCTTATGCACCCTGAAGTACAAAAGAGATTTGATTGGAAAGGACAAGCTTACAATATCACAGGCCATGGACTCTGCCAGAGCATATGAAAGCACGAGTAGACAGATAACTGAAAGCTAGCCAGTTGAGTAGTCAGCTTCTTTATGTTCAAAAGAAAGGCAGCAGAGTTGATGCAATGAAACAACAACAAAAGAATGCACACTGTACAGAGAAAAAGATGTGCAAGAGCTGTGGACAACTGCATGAGTTCACAGGCAGCAGGAAATATCCCGCATGGATCAAACTGTAGAGCTTGTGGAAAGCCCTGGGAAAAATCACTGGGAAAAAATGTCTTAACCAAAAAGAGAAGATGGTAAACAAGTTATCAGAAGCAGAGCAACAGGGTGAATGAGAAGGAAAAGAAACCAAGCATCCATACCCTGGAGGACGGTGAAGAGTTTGAGGACAAAATAGGCATAAAAACCATAGAACTGCATGAAATGGTTGGATGTGACAGTTCCCAGAGAAAAGAAATTCATACAGCCATTCAAATCAGGAATAGGGTGAGAAATAAGCCCACAGCCAAAAATCTGAAACTGAAGCTTGAAACAGGAGCAGATTATCATCATCCCACTCAAACTATACCAGAAGATCTTGCCTGAAAATTTGACAGAAAATGGTTACCCAAGAAAAGATGCTCAGAAGCCGAGCAATGTCATGATGATAGAATATGGTGGAACTGAGATTCAACAGCTAGGAACAACCCTCAAATCAGAGGGACACACAAAGGAAAAGATGCCAACTGTATGTTCCATATCACTGTATGTTCCATATCACTGAAACAGGTTGTTCTGCTATCCTTGGGTTGAGCAGTTGCAAAGAGCTGCAGCTTGTCTCAGTAAAATTTGAGGTGAAGGAGGTGGCACTGAGGGTTGAAGGTAGTCTACCTATTGAAAGCCACCCTCTGATCAGAAGCAAGGAAGATCTGGTGCAAATGTATCCAGAGTGTTTTGATTGAGACATATGGATGCTTTGAAGCTTTTGAGTATCAGGTCACTCTTGACTCAGTAAAGAAACCAATGATTCGCCCTCATCCCCTAACATTAAGTAGCAACAGAACTAAAAGGAAAACTTGAAAGAGAGCTCCAAGGAATGGAAGAAAAAAAGGTGATAATAGAACCCAATTCACTGCCAGAGAATTAAGGAATTCATTGAATAGTATGGGTACGACATCATCACCTCATTACCACGTTATCCAATGGGACATGGTTTATAAAAAGGCACATTCAGACGGTGAAGAGAACTCCCACAAAATGCTGAGATACAAAGGAAGACCCAAACCTTGCCCTATTGTCTGTTCTACACTTCTCAAAACTGACATGAAATCACCTGCAGAGCTATTGAATGGAAGAAAGTATAAGACAACTCTGTCAATCAAGATGCTTCCTCCAAGTGACCAGGAGGAAGTAAGGTGACAACTCACTGATGCACAGGTAGAAGGAAGTCAACTTTTAACAGGCATGTCAAGTCCCTGCCTGAGCTGCTGAAAGGACAAACTGTACATGTACAGGATCCAATCATCCTGGAGCCGAGCAAAAGTTGTTGGTGAAGCTAAGACTCCAAGGTCATACATCATTGAGACCGATGCTGGCAAGCAACTGAGAAGGAACAGAGTCCATATCGAACCTTACACTGGAAGTGGAAAAGCAGGAAAGATCATCAACCACAGCCACAACATTACGAACCAGCAAGATAATATCAACAGCATCACCAACAAGTGGTGCTACATCAATGACATCAAGCCCAACCCTTACAACGCCAGGAACAACCTGTAAAACATCATCTGTTCAGCGTGTCAACTCATCACTGAGAGCAATGTGCCAAATCTACATGATGGAGGCACAGCATCCTACCACCTAAGCAATATCATGAATAATATTTTTGGGGAAAAAAAGAAAAAAGCTATAACAGACTAAGGGGTTCAGATAAATTCTAAAAGTTGATTGCTATTCACTTTTAGTTTAGAAAAACAGTTAATGATTGGATATCCGATTGATATAGAGATATCATTTTTTAAAGAGGGGCATTATTTTGTTGTATTATTCATAAAGTTAGGAACCAATTGCTATGCAAGTGTATATACAGGGTGCTACATTCACTGTTGCACTGTCACATGCCGTGTGTCAGTCCACCAGCCACATGGTACACTTGATGAAGCTCCAACAGTTTGAGTCGAAAAGTGATTATTTCGAACTTCTGGGAGCCAGAAGCCATAATACAGAGGGGCCATCTGCCATCAGGAAGATCCCAACGGCATCACCAATTTGGCACCAAGTGAGGACTTAAATGATCATAATTAGCTACCTGCCATTGCCGAGGGTGGTGCCAGTCAAACCATGCCTCTAGCAAGGGCGTTAGGAGCTGGGGTCGCCTTGGGGAGCTGTCCAAACGTAAGATCCTCTCAATTTCTCCCCAGTCCTGCCTCCAAACCTGTCTCATGGGACTGTGAAAACTCAGATCTTCATGTGTAACACCCCTCCTGTGATATTGCGAATGGGCCTGTAGATCATGGGTAGAGAATACCCTTTTTTTCAATAATGTGACAGGAAGCATTCCATTCTGCATATGTCTTCCAGGCTATTTTTAAGCATCAGTCCTAAAAGAAGGCAAGAGAGGCATTTAAGGAGCACTGATAAAAGCATAAGTGCCTTATGATTCCTAATTGTTTCAGGACAACATGGCTTTTTTTTTCTCTTTTGAAGTAGCGAATCCCCTTTAAAGTCTCAGAAACACAAATTTAGCATGGCAGTAAAGCACTGGTGACATAACTGAAGAGATCAGTAATTATATCAGCTTTGACACAAAGCAGTTTTCATGCTGACTTGTCTAGTTAAAAACCAACTGCAAAGAAGTGATAAATTCAACTCCCTCTACAGTAATTATTCTTGTTTTTTTTTCCCCTCCATGACTCGTAGAGGCGCAAGCTCAAATCCTCAGCAACTTTTGGATCCCTTGGAAAATAAAGGGGTAACTATTACCTACAATGATATTGTGCTTATGAATCTAAGAGGTGAATTTTAACACCCAAAAAAAGTTGGGTTTAAGGCTGGGTCAGATACTAAATCTGAAAAACCTGCCCACTCCCAGGTTAACAGAGGTGGGACAGGGTGTGAGCAGCCAACCTGCTCCCAGGGGTTGGTTGGCAATTTAAATATTTTAATGAGGTTGACAGCCTTAGCTTGAAGCTGTTTTGCAGGTTTAACTGTGGGCAGCCAGGTTTCCCAGGCCTCGGGAACTTGTTGCTGAATTGACGTGAGGATAGATTCTGAGGGAAGATAAATGCTTTCACAGCACTGCTTGTGGGCCAGGAGGTGGAGGAGAGCCTCACACTGGCACTTACAGCTTTTCTGTCCATTTCTCTGATCCCTGTCTACATAACCCAGCACTGTTAATTTCCAGGTCTAAGTCAAAATTTGCCACCCAATTCCTGTAGAGTGCAGAACCACACGTTGGCCCACTGGTCATTTAGATGTTCCTGAGGATCTGTGAATGATATTTATCATCGCACGTGGACCAGTGGATTTCTTCTTGGAGCGGAGAGGGTTAAATGGAGATTTAATGGAGGTGTTCAAAGTTATGAAGGGGTTTGATAGAGCAGATAGGGAGAAACCATTTCAAGTGGCAGGAGGGGTGGGTAACACAGATTTAAGGTGAGGAGGGTTTATTTTACACAGTGAGCTGATATGATCTGGTATTCACTGCCTGAAAGGGAAGTGGCAGCAAATTCAGTAATAACTTTCAAAAGGTAATTGGGAGAAAATTTGCGGCCCTATGAGGAAAGGACAGGTGGAAAGTGAGGCTAAATTAAACAGCTCTTTCAAAGAGCCAGCACAAGCACAATGGATCAATTGGCCTCCTTCAGGACTGTCAGGTACTGTGGTTCTGATTAAGCTGTGGAATGATATTGGGCTGAATTTTCACAGCCCCATGGTGGCAGGCTTGGAGGCAGGCGTGGGTGGGAAAATAGTAGGGAACTGCAGTCTACAAAGGTGGGCAGCTAATTAAGATGTTTAAGACCCCAGTTAGGGACGATTTAGAAGCCCACCACAATTCTGTCACTGTTGGAGTTCTTGTCATCTTCTGCAGGGGCTGTCAGCTCAATGGAGGCGGTTCTTTGCGGCAAGCTAGGGGGGCGTCATTGGAGCAGGAAGCCCCATGCATGATTGAGGGGGCTGTGGGCAGGAGAGGCCAGCCGCATGCCACACAAATGGTTCACTGGAAAGGGTTTCCCCTCCACTCTTAGGGGCCTAATGGCTTCACCCCTCAAAATTTTTATTTGAATCCACGCCTTCGAGGAAGCCTCCATGTCGAGGTGCCCTCTCCTGTCTGCCTCAGTACTGCTCACCTCTCAGAGGAGCTGCTGAGCCTTCAGAGCTATTGGTCCTCTAACTGGGCCAGCAGCATTGGGTGCCCGCCCGCCATCCTTAATTGGATAGTGTGAGCACGGAGATGGCCAATTAGGGCGCTGCCTCCAGGAAGAGTGCTGAGCTGGCCTCGCTGCTGGCAAGTTCTGGGCTCGGGGCCCCCATTTGGTTCAGATGTCAGGGAAAATCCATCCCATATTATAAGTGAATGCATGAGGGGTTTCAGTACATTTGTTCTAATATTACTGTCAGTTCAAAGGCGCTAAAAGAACCCTCTCGAAAAATGTTGTGTTTTAAGTTCCTTTGCTTGGGACATGGCCCTTGCTGAATCCCGGCCTTCTCATGCTGCTAGCTGGTTGACATGGATAAAGCTCGGGGTTCTATTCCTTGATACACAAGAATCAGCAACAATAACTTGCATTCATAAAGTGCCTTTTTAATGTAATTGAATATGCCTAGACACTTCACAGCAACAATTATTAATAAAAGCTGGACATAAAGAAATATAAGGTATTAAGACAGGTGAGTAAAAGTAAACTCAAAAAAAGCTAAATTCCAAATTTAAGGTGCGCGTCACTGCCCTTGACATCAAGGCAGCATTTGACCAAGTATGGCGTCAAGGATCACAAGCAAAATTGAAGTCAATGGTAATTAGGGGGAAACACCTCCACCAGTTGGAGTCATACCTCGCACAAAGGAAGATGGTTGTGGTCATTGGAGGCCAATCACCTCAGCCCAGGGCATCACTGCAGGCGTTCTTCAGGGTAGTGATCTGGGCCCAACCATTTTCAGCTACCTTATCAATGATCTTCCCTGCATTATAAGGTCAGGAGTACAGATGTTTGCTGATGATTGCACAGTGCTCAGTCAATTCAAGACTCCTCAGACACAGAAGCAGTCCATGCAAATATGCACCAAGATCTAGACAACATTTAGGGTTAGGCTGATAAGTGGAACATAACATTCACGCTACACAAGTGCCTGGCAATGACCATCTCCAACAAATGAGAATCTAACAATCTCACTTGACATTTAACAGCATTTTTAGGGAGTCAGTGCATAGTGGTATTGTCACTGGTATTCTAGAGACCCAGGGTAATACTCTAGGGACCCAGGTTTGAATCCGGGTTTGGATGGTGAAATTTGAATTCAATAAAAATCTAGCATTGAAAGTGTGATGATGGCCATGGAACCATTGCCAATTATCATAAAAATCCATCTGGTTCACTAATGCTGTTTAGGGAAGGAAATCTGCCATCCTTACCTGGTCTGGCCTACGGGTTGGCTTCTAGAGTGCCCTTTGAACAAGGATAATTAGGAACAAGAATGTTCAGCGATGCCCACATCCCATGAAAGAACAAAAAAAATTACCATCACTGAATCCCTCGCTGTTACCCATTGACCTTGGAGCAACCATATATATACTGTGGTTGCATAATCAAGTCAGAGGCTGGGATGGTGAGGAAACTCAAAGCCTGTCCACCATCTATGAGTCGGGAGTCTGGTAAAATACCAGCCACTTGCTTGCATGATTGCAACTCCAACAATGCTCAAGAGACTTGACACCATTCAGGACAATAACAGCCCACTTGATCAGCCCATCCACTACCTTAAACATTCACTCCCTCCATCACCGTTGCAAGGTGGCAGCAGTGTGTACCATCTACAGGATGGACTGCATAAGCTCATCAAAGCGCCTTTGGCAGTGTCTTCCAAACCCATGGCTTCTACTAGCTAGAACAACAAGGGCAGCTGGCGCATTGGAACACCACCACCTGCAAGTTTCCCTCCAAGTCAATTGGATTCAGCATGTGGATGGCAAGAATTGTGAAAGCTGTCTGAGCGGAGAGTAGAATGGCTGAATCCACTCTGCAGGGGAAAATTGGATCTTCAGTCTGTCCAGGCTGAGGTACATTTTGCACACCCAGGATCTACTCAGATAAAATCACAAGAAAAGTCACACAATTGCCACTTGGCGGTAATGGAAACTAACTTATAAATGATTAGGAACCAATCAGCAGAGTGAAATTTTAGCAACATTGCAATGTGAGAAAGGTCAGCTTGCTGCTAGTGCAAGATAATATTTTGCTGTTTGTATTTTATTGAAAGTTGCTGAAGCATTAATGAAAAACCTATTTACTGTAACAACATATTATTAACTGATTAGTTCATTGGAAAGTATTCCGTTTTCTATTAGCAAGATTAAAAAAGAGCAAAACCGAAATTAGTTCATTTCACATCTCATTGACCAATGAGAGAAAGGTAGATATGAAACGATGTAAGTTGCAACGCCCTGGTGACAATTGCCCAGTAGAAATCAATAGTTAATAACAGAAGCACTTAATAAAACAGAGGTCATTTATCAAAACAAAATGATACTAGAAATGCAATTTACTTATATATGGCTTTTATATGCAGTTGATGTTCTGACTTGGAGGAAGAAATGTCAATCACTATTAAAGATATATCAAAGCTCCATGTAAGCTGAACCAAAATTAAGTATTAATGAAATAATATACAAGATGGATGACTATACACTGATTTGACTTCCTTCACATTTATAAATCTGCCACAGAAAACAAATGGCTTCCTGTGACTTAAGCATAACTTGGCATTGTTAATGACTTACTAATCTTGAAGCATTTTTCTGATGTTTAGTTACATTAGTCTCGCAAAGTCAAGGCTGGTTCAAGATTTTACTGTAAAGTTGTAATCTCCAGCTACGTCTCTGCTGCAGAATTTCTACAGTGAGCTACCAATGTCTGCTTGGAGAAAGCCCAGAACGCCATTTTACTTCTTCCATCTAGGCAATAATTTCAGTAGTTTGCAGCAGGTAGTCTAAGCTTAGATTTGTTTCGAAGCACTTACAATAATTACTGCCTCTAATTGTTCAATGCTCATTTCACATGTTCCAATGAGTCAAATGACTCACCTCTAAATCAACCTTGTCTTGGATGATGGATTTGTATTCATCAAAACAGAACTTGTTAATACTTCCCTTTTTAACACACTGTTGAAGGTGATACTCTGTCAGATAAAAGGCTTGACTTAGTGGGTGGCACTCTTGTGGCTGAGTCAGATGGTTATGGGTTCAATTCCCACTCAAGGTACTTAAGTACAAAATCTAGTTGGACACTCCCAGTGCAGTACTGAGGGAGTGCTGTATTGTTGGATGTGCTCTCGTTTTGAAACTAAGCCCAGTCTGTTCGTTCAGGTTGATGTGAAAGATTAGAAGACATTATTTTGAAGAAAAGCAGGTTTGTTCTCCCTGGTGTCCTAGCCAATAAAACTAAAACAAAACAGATTATCAGGTCATGTATCACATTGCTGTTTATGGGAGCTTGTTGTGTGCATGTTGGCTGCTGCATTTCCGAAGCCACAACAGTGGCTATACTTCCTCCCTTTTCTTCCTGTCAGCCTCCAGCCCCACCCTTCCTCTCGGCTAATCACTTTCACACAAATGGTCCTAGAAATCTGGAATTCTCTCCCCCAAAAGTTTGTGGTTGCCTCGGGTTGGACTTTCAAATTGAGATCAATAGATTTTCACTAAGTAAGCGTATCAAGGAATGCGGAGCAAAGAATCTACCAACTGAGCGGTAAAGCAGGCTCGAGGGGCTGAATGGCCTTTTGATGTTCCTAATTTGAGGCAGCCTGGTCAGTGGCTGACAAAACAGCCGTGCCTATGCTGGCTTTGAGGCAGCTTTGACAGCTGGAGAGAGGCACAATCACTTTTTGTCCCTGGATAATCATTCTAATTAAAGGGACAAGGCAATAGAATGTCGGAACTTTGGCGGGGATTTTCCAGCCCCGTCATTGCAGGACCTGCCTTGGGAGATTCAGCAGCCCAGCCAAGAGTCCATTGACTTCTGGTGGCAGGTGGAGCAGGAAAATCCCACCCATTGTGAAAGAAGCAGCATTAGATATTTTCTCTCCGAGGGGTAAAAGATCCCAAAGGTTATTGAAGTGTCATTATCACTCAACAGGAAGATGACCATTAGCATGGCAGCAACTGAGAAAGAAAATAAATTAAACAAAGAAGTCAGTTTGCACACAGCAAGCTCCCACAAACAGCAATGTGATAATGACCAGATAATTTGTTTTAATGACATTGATTGAAGGATAGGTATTGGTCAGGACAACAGGGATAGCTGTTCTGCTCTTCAAAATAGTACCATGGGATCATTTACAGCCACTCGGAGGCTTAACATTTCATACTGAAGATAGCACCACTGACAGTGCAGCACTCCCTCAGCCTCTGACATGTGCGTAAGTCCATGGGAGTGGGACTATGAACATGTGACCTTCTGACACCAAGCCAAGGGTGCTATCAACTGAACCCCAATGCAGGTGAATATTTTAATCATGTTATTTTGTGGGGAAGGTTAACACTTTGCTCATCAAGATATTAGTGATGTGGAATGGGACATGTTTGTATTTGTGGCATCCATTGGGAAGTCTAGCATCATCTGCAATGCATAGCAGTATCCCATGAGACATTCTGTTTCCACAGGTGGAGCTGCCTGTTGGTGCTTGTTTACCACTCATACATTTATTAGGAAGCACTGTCAGAGTGCCTGACTCCATTTCACTTGGGCTCCTTATAGCTATCAGAAGTAGAAATTTCAGCCAGGGTCCCAGTGGAGAAAGATTAATGTTTCAACTCGCTGCTCCATCTAGTCCCTCGTATGTTCTTTTCTGTTTATGGTGAAGCAAAAGAAAAAAGGAAGAACTTGCATTTTTATAGCACCTTTTCCTATCTCAGAACAGCCCAAGTCCGAGTGTCAGCTGTGGCTCAGTTGGTGATGGTCTCACCTTTGAGCCAGAAGGCTGAAGGTCCAAGTCACAGTACTGAAGGAGTGTTGCACTGCTGGAGGTGCTGTCTTTCTGATGAGACATTAAACTGAGGCCCTGTTTGCTCTCCCAGCTGGATGTAAAATGTGACAAAGGACTATGTTGAAGAAGTACCATAGAAGTACCATACATAGATATTTATCCTCAAAATCAGGTTACCTGCTGATTGTTTCATTGCTTTTTGTGGGAGTTTGCTGCGTGCAAATTGGCATCTGTGTTTCCTACATTACAACAGTGACTACACTTCAAAAAGTGCTTCATTGTCCGTAAAGGGCTTTGAGATATTATGAAAGGTGCAATATAAATGCAGTTCTAAATCTCACAATGGAGTGCAGTCACTATGGTAATGTAGTGAGCATGAAGGAGTAGGATTACACACACGCAGTGCTTTACTAATGATTACTGTGTGCTTTCTGTTACAGCTGCTTCTCTAATCATTAGTAACGTAGTAAGTTAGTAACGGGGGCTGGTGCCAGGATTTTTGGTTCCTTTCTCATGCCCTTTCTCCTGACTTGAGAAGTGGTGATGAGATGCTGTGAGATTTTGTGTGATGTTCTATTTACTGTGACGAAAGGGAAGAGCCATATTAAAGTTATTTCACACACAGTGACAGCAAAGTGTCTGCATGATTAATAACTGCGTTGCTGAGACTTAGCTGGGATTTCCCGTGGAGACGGGTGCCCCATCTGCTGCTGGAAAGTCAGGGGCGAGCTTGCCTCTGCCAGCCCTGGACACCATGACTCTATTTTATACGGCTCAGACAATTAGTTGCCTGAAATCGTAGCTTCCATCCCTCTGAGTTAGGGTGTCCCACCTCCAAGTGCTGCTGCACAATCGGAAGGCTGGCAGCTCTTCCTTTCCAGCAGCGCCAATGGGACCGGTGGCCACTGCCGGTACTGCAGCAGTCCCTGGACCAGCGACCCCTCAGCAGGCCTAAAGCGCAGGTAAGTGGGGTCGGGAGCACTGCGGCCAATCAGGCAGGCCCAGGTGAGGGAAGGAAAGGGATAGTCACTCGCCTGAGCAGGGGTGTTTTCCAGCGGGGGTCACCTGTGACAATGGGGAGCCTCCACAGTCCACCACATGGAGGGACCCCTAAACCACTCCCCAAAGTGCATGGGGAGCCCACCAGCTTTTACTGGGCAGCATTTCCCGGTGATAAAGTGCCCCCAATACTGGGGAGGGGCACATCAAATGTCAGCCTTTGTTTCTGAATGCCCATATGTATTAAGATTTTTCTTTTTGGTGTCATTGAGATTGACGGTTTTTATATTCAGTTTATGTGAGAAGGAATCTAAATTTTAAAACAAGTGGAAACTCATTGTTTTTAATAACACAGCTGTGTGTCTAAATCACTGTAACATTACTAGAACTTTTGGGTGTGCAGGAAATCATTGTAAACTGCTCAACGTGTTAAAGGCAATATTTAAACCTCAAAAGCTTGGATTAATGTTATAGAGTTGATCTTCCAGGTAACTTTTCTTGTTGGACACATTTAACTTTATTTACAAGACAGCAGTAGCAGCAACATGTGTGCATGAAGCTCCATAACTAAAGAAGAACTCTTCTCAGAGGTTCCCCGCACTGCTAACCCATTGGTCTGTACAGATCATGTGATATTACAACACAGGATTATTCTTAAAGCTACAGTCCTAAATTTATCAGAGCTATAATTACTACATTCCTCCCCGTTTAACTTATCTGTACACTTTGTATTTGCAAGAATATTTATTTCATGATATTACAATATTTACACAGGTCATGAAATTACACGTTCAGTCTTTCAGGTGGTTTCCTGATCTGTGTGGAATGTCGCAGCTCCACGACTTCAGATTCTTTTGCAGGAGCCACATTAACATCAGGTACTTCATTAGGCACAGGCAGTTCAGTGTCTTCCACTCTGACAGAGACATTGGGCATGTCTATCCTTGGTTGAGCAACTTTAACAGGAACCACAGGCTCAGCAATGTATACAGGAGAACATCAATTTGCTGGGGTAGCTCCCCTTTTCTTAAATGATCCACATGCTTACAGGTGATCCGGCCCTCCACTTCCATGTGGTGCAACAATGGTCCGGTCACAGAGCTTACCTTACCAGGTAACCACTTCAGTCCTCCACCGAAATTCTTTACATATACTGCTTCTCCAACAGTAAATTGTCGCTGATGACTATGCAAATCATGAGCCACTTTTTGGTTCCCTTGACTTTTCTCCACCTTCCCCTCCAACCTAGGAAGTATCAGGCTTAGTCTTGTTTGAAGACGGTAACTCATCAGTAATTCTGCATCCTCTTTCTATGTGTCTTATTCTTTCTACCACAGAATTTAGTCTCAAACTTCTTTTTAACTGCACTGTCGGCCAGACTTCTCTCAGATGAAATCTCAACTTGTCTTAGTTCAATAGTTGAGCTACCCATGATTTCATTATCTACTCGCATCTTGGAAAGTTCTACAACTTTTGCTTTAAAAGCCTCTTTAGCTTCATTCAGCTGATTCTTCAGCTCTTATGTGTCTTTCTTGTTGGATTCCTCCTGGAACCTTGAACATTGCTTCATCTTCTCTGCCAACCTGGTTCTTCAGTTTGTTCAGAGTGATGTTAAATTCTTCCTGTCCCTCTTCGTAATTTTCCAGAGACACAAACTTTGACCTGAGGGATCCTTGTAGAGTGTGAAGGTCTTTCAACAGGTTTTCCTTTTCTTTGCGAAGTTCGCTCGCTTAATCTTGAATTCTGCAGAGCCTCTTTGGGCTTCTTCTGCTGTTTTTCTGTGTCGCTGTTTAAGACAGTCTTCATTTCTTCAGGTTGCTGAATGGCTACACACTCCTTTTTCATCCTGTTGCTGTCCTTGGACTCTCCAGGCTCTTTCTGAAGTACCTTGCTTTGTTCCTTTTCCAACTGAGGAGCTCTTCCAGCTTCCTTTTGAAATCTCACTGGCCAATTAAGGTTAATTTCCCCCAGCCAATTTCAACCTAGAAGGTCCTCTACCTTCTAATACCATCACTGGTAGCTGTGCCGAATGGTGTCTATAATAAACAGGTACTCTGGTGATACTTTTTACCTGGATTTCTTTGCTGTGTGCATTTTCAACTTGGCAGATGTTTATTCCAAATTGAATTGTTGAGCACCTTTATTTAAGTACCAGAAAGTGTGTTCTCCTACTACAGTGCTAGAAGCACCTGTGTCTACTTCCATTTTTAATGGTTTTCCATTTGCTTGCACTGTGACAATAATTGGCTTTGTCTTCCCAACTATCATGTTGAATAATGAAATAACGTCAGAATTGGTTGTTTCTCGCTCTTCTACACTTTATACTTAATCGGAATTCGATTGTTGCCTGGAAGCCAGTTTAAATTTCGCTTTGCAATGTTTCAATATGTGGCTTCTGTGACAAAAATAACACTCTACCTTTTTAAATCACCAATCGTTAGGAGAATGATTGTTTCCACGTTGATAAAAATTAGTTTTCGACTTTGCCGCTAAGCTGTTTCCTGGCAATTTTCGGTTAGCGGGGGCTGTTTCCCACTTCGCGGAGGAGTCCCGGCTTCTCGTGCCACTTTCGGCTGACTGTTCCCGCCCGACTAGGAAAATGGCACCATTTTACGCCCCTTGAATCGCTTGTGAATCCCTTATTTGACTTCACTGTCACTATCGCAAGCCCTTTTTCTAACATTTTCTTAAAATCAAAATCCACTTCAGTCAGTAATTTTCCCTGAATAGCATTCTCCTGCACGCCACATACCAAACAATCCCTGAACTTGTAATTTAGGGTTTCACCAAAATCATAATATCCTGTTAGGGCAGGATTTCCCGGTCGTGTAAAATGACTCGGGATGATGTCGGGTGGAACTCCCAATGTCATCCTTTGTCACCTCAATTTTCAGGTGGGCGGGGGCGCAGCCAAGTCAGCTGTGCGCCCGTCAACCTGTCAACGGCAAATTGAGGCCATTGAGAAAGTAATTGCAGTACTTAAAGGACCTGCCCGTCCAACCTTGAGATTGGCGGGCAGGCCGGGAGCCCTGGCGGGCTTCAGAAAAAGTATGAAACCTCATCCATGGGTGTGATGTGGTTTCATGTAGGTTTTTAAAAATTTAATAAAAGTTTAACTAAAAGTGATGGACATGTCCCAACTCATGTGACAGTGTGACATGAAGGGACATGTCAGGGAAATTTTATTTTAATATTTTTAACATTTTTGAATTTGGCACCGATCTCCCTGAGGCAGCACTTAGCCTCAGGGAGATGAGAGTGATCTTTTGCGCATGTGTGAAAGAGCGCACTCCTGGCTTAGGGAGTCCCCCCCTCCCCGCCCACATAGGGAGCGCTGGGCGGGCCTTAATTGACCCACCCATGTAAAATGGTGGCACGCCCCCGATCGGGCCCCAATCCTGAACTCCCAATGGGTGGAATATTCTGCCCTTAGTTCTTCTAATTTTGCCACGTAGGGAGCAATGGTTTCTCCTGGGGCTCTATTCCGTGAATTGAACCTGAACCTCTGCATTGTGACTGAGGGATTGGGTTGAAAATGTCCCTTAATGAGGTCTACTAATTCACTGAAGGTCTTCAAATATGGGGCACTGGGGTCTGTTAAGCTTCGAATTAAACTGTAGGTCTTTCTCCCACAAATACTCAGGAGAATCCCTCTCCTCTATTCCTACCCCATGACTTTGTTGGCTTGAAAATAGAACGTAAGACATTCTATATATTGAGACTAGTCATCTGTTGTTGGCTCAAAGGGATCAATTCTTCCAAACTGGATGAGTGTAATTTTCTTTCTTTTTAATGAACTTAGATACTCACAATCACTGGGCACTTGATCTGATTTATCCTCATCACCAGTTTGTTATAGAGTTGATTTTTCAGGCAACTTTTCTTGGTGGAAGCATTTAACTTTATTTACAAGATAGCAGCAGCAACTACATGTGTGCATCAAGCTCTACAACTAAAGAAGAACTCTCCCTATAGGTTCCCCATACTGCTAACTCATTGGTTTACACAAATCATGTGAATTTACAACACAAGATTATTCTTAAAGCTACAGTCCTATGTTTATCAGAGCTATAATTATTACAATTAATCTCTGGCTAGGCCTCAAATGTAAAATGGTCATATCTGCACTGAATCAGACATATTAGGAATAATTGCAGTTCAGAATATGAAGAAGGTTTAATTCCAGGTAATAGAGATGATAGAACCTTTCTGTCATAGAAACATAGAAACATAGAAAACAGGAGCAGGAGTAGGCCATTCGGCCCTTTGAGCCTGCTCCGCCATTCATCATGATCATGGCTGATCATCCAACTTTGTCAATGAAAAGCTTTTGATGTGACATTTACTTAATCATGAAAATATAGTGAAAAACAAGAAAATAAAATTATGTGCTTTCCCAAAAAGGTCCCTTGATGCTGCAGCCACCCATTAGGGCTGGAAGATTTGAGTTATACTGTCAGCTGTGCACCACACACTGGTCAGGGAATGCACAGAGCACACTAGGGATGAGCTACCAGATGCGCTTTAAGGTCAAAAAGATCCAACAGGTCTGTTAGCATCCATCTAAATAAGGTAGCAGGCCATCCAACAATTTGCTTAGGAATTGTTAGATCTGGTACAGTTTTATTGCAGTGCACATGAAGCTTGGCCTGTGCGAGATTGAGACGGGCCCATGATGTTTGCCAGTAATCATAGGAAGGCAGAAGGAATAGGTGTAGGCCACTCAGACACTCGAGCCTGTTCCAACATTCAATTAGATAATGGTTGATTTGGATCTTAGCTCCAGCTACCTGCCTTGGTTGGATCTACTTGCCTTGGAGTCACTTATTAATTATTCATTCCCTCAGTGTGAGAAACATCAGTCAGAATAGCTAGCTGAAAATGGCAGAAAAGCAACCCAATGGAATCAGCACATCCAGCTGCTCACTGTAGAGTTGAAACGTTAACTGATTTCTTCTCCGCTGATGCTGCCAGACCTGCTGAGTTTTTCCAGGTAATTCTGTTTTTGTTTTGGATTTCCAGCATCCGCAGTAGCTTTTAGCTTTTTGTTTTTATCATTGTAGAGTTGGTGATTTGAGCCCACCCAGGGACTTTCTGATCAAACAACCAACTTTGAAAAATAAAATGGCAGCATATTTAAAACCAACAGAGTGATGCCAAGGAATAAAACATAACTTAGGAATTCAGGGTGTTTGGATGGTGTTGGTTACAGAACGTGTCAGTTAAAGAAGTCTTCATAGTCTTCTGTATGTTAACAGCAAGTCTTTATTAACAACTTGTAACTATATACAACTATACAGTAAAGGATACAGGTGTGGAACTATCTCCATCCTAGGCCTTTCCACCTCTCTGGCAGCACCACATGGACCCTAGGTCTAGGTCATGTGCCTTCTTACATCACTGTGTGCGCAGTACTGTACTCAGTCCCACATTAGCCCTGTACATGCCAGACCTTTCTACTATATAGGGCATAGTATAAATTACACAGGACTTTAATTATGCACTGTGGCTAATTCAAGCTAGCCTGTCACCTAGTTATTAAAATATAAATCAATCAACAGGACAATGCCTTCAAAATTTATTCTTAGCATATAGGTATCCCCAGAAAGGCCAGCATTTACAACCCATCCACAGTTGCCTTTGGATAGGTGGTGGTCATCTGCCTTCTTGAACTCCTTCAGTCCATGCAGTGAGGGCACATCCATAGCATTGTGTTCTTTCACAGTTCTATACCATAATTTGCAGTATGGACAGAAATGCATTGGAACAGAGGATGTTGAAAGTCAGTATTTGCATCTCACCATTAACCTCTTTGTGTGTACAAAAGCACTTTGGGAGTTTGAACCAGATGAAATATTTAGCAGCAAAAATGAGAGCGCATTTGCAGAACAAACCAGGAAACAATGGAAAACCATCCAAAGTAAATTGATTGTACTGTTAGAATTATGCCCACCAACATTGCGTCTGACTGGGTCCTTCAGGAACAATTCCCGACTGAGAAAAATAACACAAGTTCAGATCCCATGATGACCTCTAGCTGTGACTTTAAGAATTTCTGGTGAAATGGGACATAAGATATATGTCAATGAAAAAGTGGGATGCATGTTACTGCATACTGACCAGAAATAAAGTCATGAAACATTTGATCTTCACATTTCCACTATCCCTTCTCCCCGGACCGATTGCTGCTTGGGCACAGAGCGTGAAGTTGGGAATTTGGTGAGTGACTGAGTTTGGTGAAAAGGGAAAGGAGGTGCCCCTTTCTTTTTCTACCTTTTCCTGCCTCCAGTAGTTAGTGAGTTTTCTTCCTTAGCCTCCAAGCTAGGAGAGTTCAACTCAACTTGTAAACTGATTGGTCAGCGAGTATTCACTGTAGGGGCCTGTATGTAAATAGCTTCATAATAGAAAAATATATAGGTTTTAAATAACCCTAACTACCTTCAGGAGAGCAGGAGAAGGAGCTGATTGGTGAGTGAGGGTCTATAATTCTACATTCTACCAGCAACTAACTTAAAAGTAATGTTAAGGTATGGCAGGGCAGGTCAGCTGATTGGAATGTGCCTCCTTTGGTATGTAGCCTAGACGAACACGTCTGCAGGAAGTGTCACCAGCTGTAGAAACTTGAGCTCCGAGTTTCGAAACTCAAGTGGTGGCTGGAGTCACTGTGACACATCTGCGAGGTGGAGGACTACATGGAAAGTACGTTTAGGGAACATAGGAACATAGGACTTAGGAGCAGGAGTAGGCCAATCAGCCCTTTGAGCCTGCTCCGCCATTCAATAAAATCATGGCTGATCTGGTTGTGGTCTCAACTACACTTTGCTGCCCATAAACGACATAGGTAGAAAGACAGATGATGTCCTAATAGCAGATTTTAGGGAGCTAGGTAAGACATTAAAAAGCAGGACCTCAGAGACAGTACTTTCCAGATTACACTCAGTGCCATGTGCTAGTGAATATAGAATTAGGAAGTTAGAGCTGATGAATGCGTGGCTAGAGAGATGATGCAGGAGGGAGGGCTTCGGATTCTTGGGCATTGCGACCGGTTCTGGGGGTGGTGGGACATGTATAAGCCAAACGGTTTGCACCTCAATGGGGCTAGGACCAATATCCTTGCCTCGTGGTTTGCTAAGTGCAGTTGGTCAGGGCTTAAACTAGTTTGGCAGGGGGATGGGGACCTAAGGGCAGACTCAAATGGGGCAAAATCAGAAATGGAAATGGAAGGCAGTGAGTGAGCCTGGAAGGCAGAGGAAACAAAGCATAGAAAATAAAAAAGAGAGTTTGGCAATGGTCAAGGGTATATACTTCAATGCAAGATTTATAGCAAATAAAGCAGACGAGCTGAGAGCACAAGGCAACATGATATCAATGCTATTACAGAAACGTGGCTTAAAGAGGGACAGGAATGGCAGCTCAACTTTCCTGGCTACAGGGTTTTCAGACGAGATAGAGAGGGGGATAAAAAGGGAGGGGGTTGGCAGTTTTGGTTAGAGAAGCAATTACAGCGTGAGGAGGGGTGATATTTTAGAAGGGTCATCAATTGAGGCCATAAGGGTTGAGTTTAGGATCAAAAATGAGGCAGTCACACAACTAGAAGTATACTATAGACCCCAAACAGTCAGAGGGAAATAGAAGAGCAAATATGTAGGCAAACCTCTGAGAAGTGCAAAAACATTATGACAGTAATAGTAGGGGATTTTAACTACCCCAATATTAACTGGGATAGCTTTAGTGCGAAATTAATGGAGGGAACAAAATTCTTAATGTGCATTCAGGAGAACTTTTTTGGCTAGTATGTAGCAAGTCCAACAAGAGAGGGTGTGTTTGTGGACTTAGTTTTAGGTAATGAAGCTGGGCAGGTGGACAGAGTGGCAGTGGAGGAGCATTTTGCTGGAAGTGATCATAATTCAGTTAGTTCTAACATAACTATGCAAAATTACAAGAAACAGGAGTTAAAGTTCTAAATTGGGGTAAGGCCAGTTTTACTAAGCTGAGAAGTGATTTAGCAAAAGAGCACAGGAAACAGCTACTTGAAGGTAAATCAGTGTCAGGGCAGTGGAATGCATTCAAAGGGGAGATTCAAGGGGTTCAGAGTAAGCATGTCCCATAAAGAAAAAAGGGTAGGACAGCTAAATCTAGAGCCCTCTTGATGTCAAAGAGGGTAAGATAAGGCAGAAAAGGAAAGCTTATGTCAGACACCGAGAACTCAATACAAGAGAAAGCTGAGAGGAATATAGAAAGAGGAGGAATATAGAAATCAAATAGGAAATTAGGAAAATAAAGAGAGAGCATGAAAGAAAATTGGCAAGCGAAATCAAGGAGAACTCAAAAATGTTTTATCAATACAATAGGAATAAGAGGGTAACTAAGGAAAGAGTAGGTCCCATAAAAGAACAAAAAGATAACCTATGTGTGGAGGCAGAAGACATGGGCATGGTTCTTAATGAATTTTTTCTGTTTGTCTTCACAAAAGAGGAGGAAGATGCAAACATTGTAAGTTAAGAAGGAGGAGTGTGAAATATTAGATGTGATAAACATAGGGAGAGAGAAAGTATTAAGGGGATTAGCATCCTTGAAAGTGGATAAATCACCAGGGCCAGATGAAATGTACCCCAGCTGTTAAAAGAAGCCAGGGAGGAAATACCGGAAGTTCTGACCATCATTGTCCAATCCTCGCTGAATAGGTGTGGTGCCGGAGTATAGGAGGTCTGCCAACATTGTACCCTTATTTAAAAAGGGAGCGAGTGATAGGCCGAATAATAACAGGCCAGTCAGTCTAACCTCGGCAGTGGGCAAATTATTGGAATCAATTTTAAGAGGCAAGGTATACTGTTATTTAGGAAAGCATGGATTAATCAAGGATGGTCAGCATGGGTTTTTTAAGGGAAGCTCATGTCTGACAAACTTGATTGAATTTTTTGTGGAAGTAACGAGGATTAAGGAAGGTAGTGTAGTTGATGTGGTCTACTTGGATGTTAGCAAGGTTTTTGACAAGGTCCCACTGATTAAAAAAATAAAAGCCCATGGGATCCAGGGGAATGTAGCAAGCTGGATACAATATTGGCTCAGGGTAATTATTGGAAGGCTGTTTCCAATGGGGTTCCACAGAATTCAGTACTGGGTCCCTTGCTTTTTGTGGTATATATTAATGATTGGGGCGTAAATGTAGAGGGCATGATCAAGAAGTTTGCAGATGACACAAAAATTGGCTGCTTGGTTGATAGTGAGAAGGATTGCTGTAGACTGCAGGAAAGTATCAATGGATTGTCAGGTGGGCAGAAAAGTGGCAAATGGAATTCAACCCAGAGAAGTGTGAAATGATGCATTTGGGGGGTCAAACAAGGCAAAGGAATACACAATAAATGGGAGGATACTGAGAGCTGTAGAAGAAGTGGGTGACCTTGGAGTGAATGTCCACTGATTGCTGAAGGTATCAGGACAGACTGATAAGGTGGTTAAGAAGGCATATGGAATCCTTTCCTTTATTAGCTGAGGCACAGAATATAAGAGCAGGGAGGTTATACTGGAACTATATAAAATATTACTTAGGCCACAACCTGAACACTCTTCGGAATTCTTCCATCCCACCCACTGCAGGTTTTGTGACAGGCTGGAGTGGATAATCCAGCGGGAGGCAAAAAATCGTAAACCCGCCATCGTAAAAACAGCTCGCAATTCTCCCGACGGTGATTTCATGGTGGGTCAATTATCCCGCCAACTAGTGGCGCGAATGCAATTTGCATTCATTAGCATGTCATGAATGCTCATTAAAACAGCTGCTCACCAGAATCTTCCCACGCCTTCCAATCTTCTGTCACGCCAGTGGGAAATTACATTGGAGTCAAACCCGTTTGAAAAGGGGTGGCATGCACAAGTCGGACCTCAGGTAACTTTGAGGTGAGTGGAACACACCTGTCATAGCGCTGCGCCTGTTTTGTTGTGATGAATGCCACTCTGCTGGGGTTATAGGTTTGAACTGCTCCTTCTCTTTGTTTTCATTACCCTGAGGAACACCACTGTGCTGTGGTACTCATGCAGGCCTCCACTTTCAGAGCCTAGCACTTCAACTGGGGGTGGGCTGTGAAGCGAGGGGTTGGGCTGACTACACGAGGGGGGCAACAGGGAGGGAAGGTGTAGAATGGCAGTCAAGGAGAAGGGCAAACATGAGGGGGGCAACAGGGAGGGAAGGCTGTGCAATGGCAGTCAGGAGGAAGGGCGAACATGAGGGGGAGCATTTATGGGGTTACCCCCTAACCTCTTGTTGCTGCAGGAGTGAGCAGGAGTCTGCTTAGAAAGAATGGAGGAAGACCTCCTTGCGATAAAAGGCACTTAAAGCCAATGGCTTCATTAGCACTGTTAAAGGGTGGTTCAGAACTCAGTGGCTTCACATCACAGTCGTTGCATCTCAAGAGAAACACATAGGAATGTAGAATTTGGGAATGCAGGCAATAGTGAAGGCGGCACAGCTGTATCACATATGACTGTAAGGAAATAGAGGTAGCTTAAGTAAATTATATTTGTATTTGTGGGTGTTAGGAATGAGTTTTATCTTTGAAGTTTAAGTTTGATTTGTATTTCTGTATCTGTGTGTTAAGAAAGGTCAAATGGAGTTTTAGTTTCACTTTAAAAGGCTGCTTGCATTTCAAATCAGAAGTTTACGACCCCTATAAAGTAAAAGTAAACATACAAGAGTAGAAAGAATTGTGCTGTTGCCTGGCAACAGGGAGGGCAGAGAGGTAGGTTCCTCCCACAGACATACACACAGAACTAAAGAAACAGCAGTTTTAAGTTCAGTTGAAGCCAGGACCCCAGAGAGACTGGACACTGGGGGAGGGAACTACAGATTTCCTAAAAGAACAAAAAAGGTCCCAAGCGAAGAAAAACCCCAAAAACCCAGGAGAGTTGAAGAGGGGAAAGTCCAAAGGAGACCTTGTAGGCAAAGGAAGGACAGGAACCTGGAAAAGGTCCTGTTAAGTGAAGTTAAGAGTGAGGGGCAGCGAGAAAGGCTCCAAGCTTCAGGTTTAAAGTGAGAACAGCTTGCAAGAGGCAAGAAGGTTCAAAGAGACAACTGAAGGTCTGTAATTCTTTGCTATGGGCATGTGAAGCAGTGATGTACTGTAAAGGCTGAGTCAGTGAGAGAGAGTGCGTGGAAGACAGCTTGAATGCATGTGGTGACCCAGGGAAGAGGAACACCAGAAGGAGAGTTTAAAACCCTGGAGGTGAACCCTTGTGGGATGTGCCTGTGAGAAAGTGTCGGTTTGGGAGAAGATTCCAAGGTGAGGTCTTGGAGAATGAAGATTGGAAACCTTCGTGTGAAGGACGGAATTCAGTGAGACTGGTTGGCTCACAGTGTGACAGGCGTCTGGGGTGGGGTTGAAGAGAGATCCATAGCATCTGGTTGAGGTGGTATCTGTCACTTGAGGTCAGAGTGTGGTGTGTCTGACCACAGGGTGCCATAGGTTTACATGGACTGGGTACTTACTGTGTACATTAAAGTATAAGATAGCTTTTGTAACTTGTGTTATCCTTACAAATCTGTATATATCTGTAAAGGTATAGTTGTGGGTGAAGGAGTATTGTAATATAGTTCATCTTTTCTTGTTGAATAAGTGTTTTATTCTTTTGTAAAAAGTTCATCAGCTGACTCCTGTGACTCTGTTCAGTAGCCACTCTCCATGTATATACACAAACAACTAAAAGTTAGGATCTATCAAGCTGGGTTCCCCTCTGGGGTCAGGCTTATCCAAGGGTAACCTCAGATGGGGATCAAAAAATGGCATTTCATCAATGAAGGTCTGTCATGTGTTCACCAGATGTGATATTCCTAATGAGCCAAAGGGCATCTACCCATTGACCACGAACAACTGATTGGTCATTAACATGCCACATCAGAGATTGGAACACAGAGCTAGGTTGGGTCGGTCATCTCACTTAAATTTTAGCATCCCACGCAGGGCTCAAGATGTTGCATATCTGCGATGCCATCTTGGTCACCTCGATGTGTGTACTAGTGTCTCAGGGACAAGGCAGCATCAGCCACCATGCAAGTAGGGCAGGAAAAACTATGGACCCTTACAGCCACAAAACATGTCATCTTCTGATCTTTGCTTTCTTGCCCCTTGAATCATTAATGTCTTCAATGTTACCTTTCAGAGAGAAGGCAAAAGCAGATATGGATCCAGGACTCAATGCTGCCTTTGTCAGGGTCCTAATGCAATGGAGGAGACAAAGGAGAGAGAGGTGACTCTGCACGCAGCTCCAGCAGGAGGGACATGGTCAAGAGGGGCCACAACGTGAACAGGAGGGTCAGGAGGAGAGACCCAGACAATCAGGGTGACTCGACAGACCTAGGGTTTATCATCCAAGAGTCTCCTATTTACAAATGAGCCATAGGCAATACAGTGCACGTCTGCCCTTGTCCCGGGATTTGGGACATCACATATGCCACATTCTTCGTGAAGACCTGATGCCATGTGGAGTTGGAGGGTATCCCCTGCCAGTGGCTTTGAAGGTGGCCGCAGCACTCAATTTCTTTGCCTCTGGTTCTTTCCAAGGATCAACATGAGACCTGTGCAGCATCTCTCAGTCTGCAACAGATCGATGCATAAAGGAGGTCACAGATACTCTTTACAGGAAGGCCCATCATTATGTCAGGTTTGCTCTGGATGAAGATAGCCAGGCTACAAGGTTCACCAGCTTCACCGCCATCTTAGGCTTCCCAAGAGTGCAGGATGCAATAGGCTGCACCCACGGCAGCAGGCCGTAATGTTTATAAACCACAAGGGCTACCATTCTATCAATATACAACTGGCGTGTGATCAATGGAAGCACATACTGCAAGTTTATGCATGGTACCCTGGGAGTTGCCATGACTCCTACATCCTGAGCCACTCCCAGATGCTTGGGAATTTTGAGGGGCCATTAGGTCTGCAGGGATGGCTGCTTGGGGATAAGGGACACCCACTGAAATGCTGGCTGCTGACACCAGTGCATCGCCCTCAGAATTGTTCCAAGAAGTACATCGCTGCTCACACGTCCACACACTCCCTTGCAGAGTAGACCATAGGGCTTCTGAAGATGTGTTTCAGATGCTTGGACAGCTCAGTGACTCACTCCAATACACTCCCAACAGGGCTTCCCGCATCAGTGCAGTGTGTTGTACCCTTCACAGTCTGGCAATGTGAATAGGTGAACCTCTGCCAGAGGATGACCTGGAGGAGGATGAGAGCTCATCGGAGGATGAAGATCTAGAGGGCCAAGGACCTCATGAGGCTGCTGAGGGTCATTATGAGCACAATCACGCCATGGAGGAAGGAAGACGTGGGAGACGTGCCCGTGATACATTAATCGCTGACAGGTTCCAGGGAAAGTAAAGTTAAGTGAGGGAATATGGCTACATTTCTCCTAGCCCTCAATGCCATTTTCTTCCAACTCAGGGGATGGCCACCCACTTGTAGTGAGAACAAATCTCGTGTTCACACTTGCCTCATGAATCGCCAGGCCATGATCTTTGCTTTGGTCCATGGGGCCCTGTGAGTGAGTTCATTCTGGGAACTGAGAGCCCACTTAGGAGCAAGAGAAGACTTGAAGCCTTTGCCCCCATCTAATGATGGCAACACTGCTGCGACTGAGATGTGGACATGCCAAGGGATCTCCTCCTCCCGTGCGTCTTTTCTTCTGCCACGACCACTGAGGAGACACAAATGCCACGAGAATATCAGTGCTGATGAGCAGCCCTTACTCAATGGTGTTCCTTGAGGAAGAAGAGTTAGAAACGCTTACATCACACATTTCCAAAAAAGATTTAAACACATCTCCCTGATATCACACAAGGGTGCAGATACTAGCTTAACTGAGGTTGACATAACAGGAATGTGAATCTCACAGTGAAGCACTATCACTGAGTGGATTCTAAAGTACAATATCACAACACCTTCAGTTGACAGGAACATCCACGTAACCATCAAATGTATAAATAAAAATGCAATTTAGTTACATGTCTAGCACACCTGTGACCTAAAAGTGACATCAATTTTTCTTAATTTTCCTAACTCTACCGCTACACCTGGGTGCAGCCCTGACATCTGCAGCAGAGGTGGAGGCAGCCTGCTGACTTACATCCTGATGCCTGGAGGGCCCCAGCCTGATAAGGGTGATAAGGGCCACCTGCTCAGTGACAGAAGCGCCCTCGGTGGCCTGAGAAGCTGGAGTGGATGGGGTCACAGGCAGAGGGGGCTGTGAGCGGCTGCACATCCTTGGAATGTCATGAGAGGAGGCCCCCGGGGTGTCCGGCTGATGATCATCCTCCCCTTGGGTGCCTGAGGGCCCCACCCTGACTCCTGTAGGAGATGGTGCACCCAGAGGGAGATCAAGGTGCCTCGTCCCCCATGTCGCCTACATCCTGATGGTGCCCACCAGGGTGTGTGGCCATGGAGTGCAGGGCTGGGCACAAATCCAGCAAGACCTGCTGGACCAAGGTCTCCGTGGTGATGGCCAGCCTTCCCATGGTGACCTCGAGGTGCTCGCATGTCGGAGCCACAACATCAGACAGAACACGGACAGACTCCTCCATCGTTCACTCGAGTCTGCTGAGTGACTGTTGAATCTCTGCCTGATGTTCCACCACCTGTCGTTGCATCTCCAGTATTGATCTGGTGGCTGCTTCTAGAGGCTCATCATCTGACTCAGACTGAGCAGGTGGCTGGACTCCAGCAGCCCTCCGAGTGCCGGAGACCTGGGCAGTCCCTGCCTCCGACTGCTGCGAGGACGTGTCAGTGAGGTGTTCCCCAGAAAGTGAGCCCGAGCCTAGTCTACAGCTGGGCCCCACCAATTGTGTGTCTCGGAGCTGGTGGAGGGCGTGTGTGAGCGCCGGGATGGTTCTCCCGGAGTTTCACCCTCAGATGTAGTCTGGGAGCTCACACTGATGCTGGACTGGCTTAGGGGCCTCGATCTGCTGGTGCCTAGAAAATAAGAAATAGAGTTTCAGTTAATGAGTATGAACTAGATAAGGCTGCATGTGACTCACTGTGAATATCAGGATTTGATGAGGTGATGGAGCTGTGATCTGTACTAGGTTAGTGGGAGAGGCCGATCTCCCCTTCCCCACAGGAGCAACCCCTGTCCTCCCCCAGCCAGCTCAGCTGCAGCCTCCTCAAACTCACTGAGGGCGAGGATGTTGACCGTCCCTCCCCCGGTGTGCGCTCTCTCATGCCTGTTGTGCACCAGCTTGGTCTGTATGAAGAAGAAAGAAAGGCCTGTGATGAGAAGGGATGGAGCACAGTTTGGGTGAGATGCATGTCTCCTGTGTGTGGTGAGCCCTCCCCAGGAGGGCCAGAGGATGGAGTGTGAGCAACATGATAGATGGGATGGTGGTGATGTGAAAGTCTCAGTGAGAGAATGCGTGTTGATATGTCTCCCCCACTCATGGTTGTGTGAAACCCCTGAAGAGAGTAGCCATTTGAGTGCATGATGCCATGATCAGAGTTTGAAATTGGAGGGTGTTGAAGGGTGACTTACCCTGGTGGAGTGGATGAGATCATTCGTCCTCTTCCTGCACTGGGTGGCATTTCGGGCGCGGGTGTCAGCCGTGCTGATCTGCTCTGCTATGTTGTCCCAGGCCTGAGAGGTGAGGCGGCTGCGATTCCTGCAGTCATCCGTGGTGTAGGGAACATGCCATTGTTCCTGCACCCCTCTGACCAAGGCCTGGAGGGCCAGGTGGGTGAAGTGGGTGCAGACTTTGTCCTGAGGCTCTCGGCCTTTCTCGTCTGGGTTGCAGACATCTCTGGTGGGCTGGAGAGAGTGAGATTATGTGTTGGACTGGCCTTTAAATATGACGCCTGGACCTTCGAACCCACCAGCTCACGGTGGGCGAACGAATCAGCTTCCGACCCGCCAGTTCATTTGGAGCAAAACGTGCCTCTGCACAATTAATGAGGCTCCAAGCAGAGGAGTGGGCGTGAGTTGCCGCCATTACGGGCGGTGGGGCTGGGCACTGCCAAAACCGCCTGCCACTGCACTTAGTTTCACTTTGGGGGAATTCCACCCACTGTATGCAGTTCTAGTCACCTCATTACAGAAAGGATGTAATTATATTAGAGAGTGTACAGTGGAGATCTACAAGGATGTTGCCAGGACTGGAAAATTGCAGCCATGAGGAAAGACTGGATAGGCTGGGGCTGTTCCCCTTGGAACAGAGGAGGCTGAGGGGAGATTTGATTGGACAAGGTTGTGAGGGGCCTGGATAGAATGGATGGGAAGGGCCTATTTACCTTAGCAAAGAGGTCAGTGACTAGGGAGCATAGATTTAAAGTGATTGATAAAATTAAAGAGGAGATGAGAAAACATTTTTCACCCAGAAGGTGATGGGGGTCTGGAACTGACTGCCTGAAAGGGTAGTAGAAGCAGAAAACCTCAACTAATTTAAAAGGTGCCTGGTCGTGCACCTGAAGTGCTGCAACCTGCAGGGCTACGGACCAAATGCTGGGAAGTGGGATTAGGCTGGGTGGCTCATTTTTTTGACTGGCGCAGGTACGATGGGCTAAGTGACCTCCTCCTGTGTCGTAAACTTTCTATGATTCAGTATTTATCCAATTCCCTTTTGAAAGCTCCAATTGCCTCAGTTTCCACCACCCTGTTGGACCGTTGCTCCAATCCATGCAGAGACCAATAACTTGAAAAATAGAAATATAAACTTCCAGCAACTGACTGAAAGGATCATTCGACAAGATTTTAAGTTTTAAGACTTTTACTGTAACAAACGAACTAAAAGCACATGACTAAAAACTAAGATAAAAGCAAAATACTGCAGATGCTGGAAATCTGAAATAAAAACAGAAAATGCTGGAAAACTCAGCAGGTCTGAGGGCATGTGTGGAGAGAGAAACAGAATTAACGCTTTGAGTCCATGTGACTATTCTTCAGAGCTAAAGTGAAGTAGAATTGTGATGGAATTTATACCATTTAAGATGGGTGGAGCAGGATAGAAGGTCAGCAATAGGTGGGGCCTAAGGATAGATTGACAAAGATGTCATGGACACAAGACAAAGGGAGTGTTAATGGTAGTGGTGAAGACTAAAGAATGTGCCAATAGTGACATAAAGGTAAGAAAGAAGAATGTGTTAATAACAGAACAAGGGTCAGTACTTTGTGAAAGAACAACATGAAACAAGTGACAGGTCACTCTTTGAGGGGGGGAGGGAGCTGTGGTTGGGGAAAAAGGATAGAAAAATGGATAAAACAATGAATAAATTAATAAAAATAAAGATAAGTAAATAAAAATTTAAAATATATATTTTTTAAGGGGGTTATAAAAGGGGTGAAGATAGAGGAGAGAGTCATGGTCTGAAGTTGTTGAACTCAATATTATGTCTGGAAGGCTGTGAAGTGCCTTATTGGAAGATGAGGTGCTGTTCCTCCAGTTTGCGTTGGGCTGCACTGGAACATTGCAGTAGGCCAAGGATGGATATGTGGGCATGAGAGCAGGATGGTGTGTTGAAATGGCAAGTGACAGGAAGGTCTGGGTCATGTTTGCGGACAGACTGAAGGTGTTCCACAAAGCGGTCACCCAGTCTACGTTTGGTCTCTCCAATGTAGAGGAGACCACATTGGGAGCAGTGAATACAGGAGACCAAATTGAAGGAGGTGCAAGTCACCTGAAAGGAGTGTTTGGGCCCATGGACGGTGAGGAGGGAGGAGGTAAAGGGGCAGGTGTTGTGCCTTCTGCGATTGCTTGGGAAGGTGCTGTGGAAAGGGGATGAAGTGTTGGGGGTGATGGAGGAGTGGACCAGGGTGTCATGGAGGGAACGGTCCCTACAGAATGCTGACAGGGGGGATGAGGGGAAGATGTGTTTGGTGGTGGCATCATGCTGGAGTTGGCGGAGTGCACTTGACTAAACTTTATTCCAGTAGGCAACTTATACTTTAAACTGCAGAAAAGATCCCCATTAACTCCCAAAATGACTGAAATTCCCCGTCCATGATTATACTTTACTCTGACCCTTAAGTGGACACTTCATTCTCTAGGAACCAGTCCAAAGTAACTCTTAGCTCCCGAGGGCTTGCTTCCTTTCTTTTACTTTCCCAGCCAGAAAACTCCTAATTCCAGAACTGACTTTCATGGTGAGCGTTCAATTAGATTTGTCTAGCCAAGCTAGGCGAATCTTGCAATCTTACTTAAATCCTCAAGACCTTGATCTCTTTAAGTTAGGTACGAGCTCCCACCCACATTCTGAGTGGTAAACAATTAAGACTTGCTACCTCTATCTCTATGTTCTTTCTCTCTCTCAGATTCTTGTAGACTGACCCTGGCTGCTAGGAAAATCTGCAACTAGATCCTACAATGGCTTCCTGTGGACTCTTCCCCTCTCAAAACCCATCATAAATGACACGGGCCTTGTATCCAGGTAGAAATGCTAATTAGCTATCCTCTCAAACTCCAACTCCAATTTATCTTGGGATTAGACAGGCAGATTAAAGCATAAATGTTTAGAAAACTTGACATTCCTAAAACCTCCCTGGGACTTGGAGACTTGCAGTCTAACCACTATCAACATAGCTGTTCAGGTTATTTTTACAGATGTGATCATTTTGCACCTTTTTCCCAGTAAGACCCTCTGGGTCCCCCTTTAACCTTTAACAGCCAAGCCACCCAAACATTTGTCAGGTAGGTTTCAAAACAGATCACATAACTCCCCTTCATTCCTCCATTTTACCCTAAATTAAACAGACAATCCCAAACATAGCAGTCTTACAAACTTCATATTTGTAACACAGGGCATTCCAAACCTTACAAATAAGCTCCGCCTCATGTTCCCACATGTGGAGCATAAATACTGGCATGGGTTAGTTGGGATCAATGTCTTGTATCTGTGCTGTACGTTCTGTGGTATTCTGCGTCTCAATTGGAATGTGCTCTGGAAGCCGCTGAACTGCTGTTGTCATGACATCAAACAGCTGTCTTGACTGATTTTTTTGAACTTTTTCATGGGGCCTGGGTGTCACTGGCAAAGCCAGCATTTGTTACCCATCCCTAATTGCCCTTGAATTGAGTGGCTTGCTAGGACATTTCAGAGGGCAGTTAAGAGTCAGTCATATTGCTGTAGGCCAGACCAGGTAAGGACGGTAGATTTCCTTCCTTATAGGGGGTTAGTGAACCAGACAGGTTTTGACGACAATCAATGATAGCTTTATGGTCACCATTGCCTTTGTATTCCAGGGTTTATTAATTGAATTTAAATTCCACCAGCTGCAATGGTGGGATGTGAACCTGTGTCCCCAAATCATTAGCCTGGGTCTCTGGATTACAAGTTCAGTGATTCCATCACCACTATATCACCAACTCCTCCTTGGTTCTCTATTTACAAACTTCTATTTGCGAAGTCTCTGGTCATACTCTGAAATTTTTTGGAGGTGTCACTGTAAGTTCCTGGATTTGACAGGGAGTGTTGCTGCATCCTCCCAGGGAGCGGCACAGGGGTTGAGGATTTGGTAACCCATCCAACCGAACGCTGCAACAGGTATGGGGGCTGCAGTTGCAGTGCCTCTGGTGCTGCAGCATATCAAGGAGATAGAGCAGAGCTGCTGAGAAGGAAGCTCCTCGTGATTCCCTTTGCCAAGATGGAACTAGGCTCCTCCATGTTCCTTGAAGTGCTAGGAGGCTACCTAGCAGGCCAGCTCATGTACCCAACTTCTCAGTATGCATCTTCATCAGTGTTCTCCCGCAGGCTGTGCCATGAAGGTCCTTATCTGATTCCCCTGCAGCAGAACTTATCCAGGTAGCAGGCACGTGAACTATACTTCTCCCTGGCCTGGCTTCAACCAACTTGAACCCAGTGATTCACCACGTGCTGATCCCAACTCTGTACTAGCTTCTAAGGTACATTCAGAGCCAATGGCTGTCAATGTCAGATCAAGTGATGAGGCCTCTTCATAGTGCTGCGATATTGTTCTCCTCCCTCCTCCTGTGTGTACTGCAATTGGACATGTGACAGTTCTTGGGTGGCTGAAAGCAGGAAATCAGAAGGGGAAGGTTTATGTGAGGGACAGAGTGTGGGATGGCAAGCAAGAGGTCCTTGGTCACACAATCTGCAGCTTACCCATCATGTCAGATAGTAGGGTAAGGGCGAGCTGGGAGTTGAAAAAGGGCATAAGGTAGGAACATACCGTCATCTTCAAGGTGCCAGAAATCCTGGAAGTCATGAAAGGTCACAGACCTGAGGCATTAACTCTGTTCCTCTCTCAACAGAAGCTGCCAGACCTGCTGAGTGTTTCCAGCGTGTCCTGATTTTATTTAAGATTTCCAGAATCCACAGTATTTTGCATTTGTGTTCTATCATCATTAGATGGCAGCTGCTTTGCAAGATTTCGTGAATAAAATCACGATTATCAGTAACGGTTAATTAGTCGTTTCTTATACAGTAAGCCCCATAATTACTTACAACACTTTGGCTAAATATCAGGCTGTTGTGCAGCTTATCCCAACGTGCTTTCCATTTAAACACTGTGGGGTAGATCTTGACTGTGTTCGCTGATGTAAAATGGGTGAAAATGAATCGGCAGCCAACGTTACATCTCTCTTGATTCTTTATTTCTGTTGCTGTGTTGTTTCCTCCTTGCTGTTGCTTCTGAGATTAGTGAATTCAGTACAAAGCATCAATTCAAACAAGGAGTGCTTAACCAATGGGGCAGCCTCTTGTGTTATTATACAAAGGATATTATTAATAGCATGTACAGCACAGAAACAGACCATTCAACAGGTCCATGCTGGTGTTCATGCTCACACAAGTTTCTTCCCATCCCATTTCAACTAACCCTATCAGTTCCTTTCTTCCTCATTTGTATATCCAACAGCGGAAGTTCACTAAACTGGTTCTGCGGATGAGAGATTTATTGTCCTATGATGAGAGGCTGAGTAAATTGGCCCTGTATTCCCCAGGGTTTAGAAGAGTGAGAGGTGATCTCATTGAAACATTCAAGGTTCTGAATGGGCTTGACAGGGTAGATACTGAGAAGTTGTTTTCCCTGGCTGGGGAATCTAGAACACAGGGGCACAGTCTCAAAGTAAGGGGGCAATCATTTACAGCTGAGATTAGGAGAAATATTGTCACTTAAATGGCTCTGAATCTTTGAAATTCTCTATCTCGGAGGGTTGTGGATGCTCCATCCATGGTTGTATTTAAAATTGAGATAGACAGCTTTTTAGTCATTCAGGGAGTCAAGGGATATGGAGAGTGGGCAGGAAAGTAGAATTGAGGTAGAAGATCAGTCACGATTATATCAAATAATGGGAGCACGCTCAAGGGGCCATACGTCTGCTCCTGCTCCGATTTCCAATGTTCTTATGTTCTTATCCCTAATTGCTCTTCAAAAGGTAATGGTGATCCACTGCAGTCCATGTGAGGTATGTGCACCGCAGTGCAGTTTGGGAGGGAGTTCCAGGATTTTAGCCCGGCAAGGATGAAGGTGCGATAATATATTTCCAACTCAGGATGGCGTGTGACTTGGAGGAGATGCTAATTCCATGTGTCTGCTGCCCTTTTCTTCAGAGGTCGTGGGTTCGGAAGGTGCTGTCGAGGAACCCTTGACAAGTTGCTGCAGTGCATCTTCCAGATGATGCACACTGCAGCCATGTACACCAACGGTTCAGGGAGTTAATGTTTAAGGTAGTGGATGGGCTGTCAATCAAGCGGGCTGCTTTTTACTGGATGCTGTCAAATTTCCTGAGTGTTGTTGGAGGTGCACTCGTCCAGGCAAATGGAGAGTATTCCCTCACAATCCTGACTTGCACCTTGTAAATGATGAACAGGCTTTGCGAATTCAGGAGTTAAATTACTTGCCACAGAATTCCAACCTCTGACCTGCTCTTGTAATCACAGTATTTATACATCTGGTCCAGTTACACTTCTGGTCAATGGTAATCCCTAAGATGTCGATGGTGGGGGATTCAATGATAATGTAATTATCATAGAGGTGGCTAGATTCTGTCTTGTGATCATTGCATGGCATGATTCTGTGAGTATGACAATGTCAGAATGAAAAGAAAGAAGGACTTGCATCTATAAAGTGCCTTTCACAACCAAACTTCTCAAAGTGTTTTACAGCCAATTAAGTACATTTGAAGTGTAGTCACTGTTGTGATGTAAGAAACACGGCAGCCAATTTTCACAGAATAAAGTCCCATAAACAGCAATGTGATAATGACCAGATAATCTGTGATGTTGTTTGAGGGATAAATATAGACCAGGATACTAGTCTTAGCTTCCCCGCTCTTCTTCAAATCAGTGCTAAAATATATTTTACATCTGTCTGAGAGGGCAGACGGAGTCTCAATTTAATTTCTCATTGAAAAGACAGCACCTCTGACAGCGTAGCACTCTCATTACTACATTGGAGTGTCAGCCTTGATTTTGAGACTAGGGCAGAATTTTGCCGTTGATGGGCAGGCGGGCCCGACCGACTTGGCAGCGGGCGGGCAGCCGATTGCCACTGCTGAAAAGGGCCCTGCTGCCATTTTAAGTGGGCGGGCCAATTAAGGCCCACCCAGCGGGCTGCCCAACGGGAAGCGCTACACGCTTCCTGTGCAGGCAAAGGGGGATTCTCCAACTGCCAGGGTGTGTTCTTTCGCGCATGTGCACGGAAGAGCGCACATCTCCCTGAGGCAAAGTGCTGCCTCAGGGAGATCGCTGAAACTCTGTGAAAGTCTAAAAATTGAAAAATTAAAATATCTTTAACATGTCCCCCTCATGTGAAAATGTCACACGAGATGGGACATGTTAGTGAAGAACACAAACACTTTATTAAAAGTTTTTAAACCTGATACCAAACCTCATCCCGCCACTGGATGAGGTTTGTAAAAAAATCACTTACCCGCCTGCCAGTTGGGCCCGTGCACCAAGCCGAAGTTTGCACAGGCCCCTCAAAATCCTAGTCAATTGGAGAGTTAATGGCCTTAACAAGGCCTTTGATTAATGGCGGGCACACGTCCCGCTACATAGAGCACCCACCGACCGAAATATCGTGATGCCGCGCACTGATGTCGGGACGCTCACATGACGTCAGCACTGGTGTGTGGACTCCGCCACCCGCATGCCAGCCAGAAGATTCTGCCATAGATTTATGGAGGGAGACTTGAACCCACAACCTTAAGACTCAGAGGCAAGAATACTACCCACTGATCTAGAAATTGCTCTGTACCTATAACTTCTGGTAGCAAGTTCCACATTCCAACCATTCTCTGGGTTAAATTAAGATCCCTCCAAATCATGTGAAATTTTTCAGAATAGCTGGTTAGTGCCATAGCTCTTGAAGAAGTTGACTGAAAATAAACTTGATTATGATAGCATTGTTAGAATTTTGCAATGCTAATGAGCAACATACAATTATCCTTCATAAATACTCAATAGAGAGTGAAATGTTCTGTCTGTTAGGACTGATAAACTGAAACCTACATGGCTTGAAAATGGAGGAAGTGAGAATAAAGCCGTTGTTTGCATCCCGATGACCAATTTCAGGGACAAAGTTCATGTTTTCCATTCCACCCCTTTCATCTGTAAATGATTGTTCTGCTAACTCGGACTGATTGAGATAGCCAGTGCAATCACCGCCCTTTTGTCTAAAATTGAATCCTCTCTTGCTGACGTAGCCTCTGACTGACTCAAAATGACGGGGCCTAAAAAGAAGGCGGGCAAGAGGCCTTCCAGAATTGGATGAGGGCACTGGAGCCGCAGTTTTCATACCGTCAATTTGACATGTGCCTCAGATTTGCCAGTATGATGTAATTACAATGAGGTCATCCAGGAGGTTCTTCATCAGCCTTTTGTTTGAAACATGTAGTGATAGAAATGTCAGTCAGACCAGTAATTTCCCTAAACTTTTATTGAAAGGTCAGCACCAGCCTTAACTTGCTTCGTACATCTGTCAGTCTGGGTTCAAGCTCGGATACTCACCAACGCTGAACAGGATACATCATCTAGAAAAAAGAAAGACTTGCCTTTATATCACAACATTCACAATCTCAGGACACCCCAAAACACTTTACAGCCATTGAAGTACTTTTGAATTGTTATAATTTATAAAAGGCAATAGACCGTTTTCACACAAGAAGTTCCCACAAATAGCAATGAGATATTGACCAGGTAATTTGTTTTAGTGATAATAGTTGAGGGGTAAATGTTGGCTAGAACATCAGGTAGAAATCCCCTGCTCTGATTCAAATGGTGCCATGGGATCTTTTACCTGAGATGGAAGAGAATGTTCAACTGAAAGATGGCACCTTCAACAGTGTAGTACCCCCTCAGCTCTACACTGAATCATCAGCTTGGATTAAAGTCAGAGGGCTGGATTTTAACACCATCAGGCTGGCTCCGGGAGCCCTTAAATATGGTGGGTGGGATCTGGATGTGGACGTCCTGCTCTAATTTCTGGCAGATCCCATTTTTGGCAGAGGGTAGGGGGTGGGGTGTGAATCACACAGGTGGTAAACCCAAACTCAGCAGGGCCATTTGAAATTAATGCTGAGTTCAAACAGATACCATTTTTGCTGTTCCAAAGTCCTTAACCTGC
The DNA here is from genome assembly GCF_964194155.1 of Cetorhinus maximus. Taxonomy (NCBI): domain Eukaryota; kingdom Metazoa; phylum Chordata; class Chondrichthyes; order Lamniformes; family Cetorhinidae; genus Cetorhinus; species Cetorhinus maximus. The sequence goes on from NC_135893.1 coordinate 66,895,208, forward strand.
ATTTAACCTGGAAGTTACAAATTTATGGAGGAGACATAAACACTGTTGAAGGGCAGATAAGGTCTGTTATGTGTCATCAGCTGAAATATTTAAATCCATAGTCCTTTAAAACATGAAAAAAAACAAGCTACAGCTGTCAGTTAGAGTAAAACAAACATATGCTGTTGGAGTGAAATTGATTGGCAGGCCATCTGGTATAGCTTAGATAAACCCATTACCATCTGTTCCTGCAGTTTCAAAAGACTGCATTTTTGACATTTCTCAAGGGCTGTTTTTATAGCTAAGCCCATTATAAATGTTTGGTTGAGTTTTAAAAGCTCCAGGGGTACTTTTCTTAGTAAGGGGCTGAGTTCACATTTTGATTGACAGTTTTAAGAGGATATGAAAGGATTACCTGTCTTTTATGTGGTTATTGAATAGAAGTTTGTCTGTTCTGATACCAAATTGACCACTTGAAGGGATTTAAAATATTTGAATGTGTTTCATGAATGAGTTTTTTCTGTATCAAGTTGTATGAGTGAGTACTCACTTAGATTATTAGAAGTTTATTTTCCTTTTCATTTCCACATGGTTCTTGAGGCCTGCCCATAGAAGATACTGGGTAATTGGCTATGGAGTTGGTATGGGGAGCATGAGGTGGTATGAAGGTAGCATGGGGGTATGAGGCAGAATGGGAGTTGGGGGAGGGTGGTGTGGTTAGGGCTAGAGGTCTTAACAGCCTTTTATAAAACTGGACCAAAGTCTCAGGGGATCAAGGCAAGACTTCTAACCAGCCTGTCTGGGCACTCACCATGCCTTGTGGCTGCCTCTGAATTGCCTTTGGAGGAAGCCGGCCCAACTCAATCATGCCCCACCCCAACCCCACTCACCACTCACCCCGCTCCCTCGAGCGAAAATTGTGCACGCATAGATCATTGCCATGGAGACAGGTCTGCTGAGTCGGGAGATTTCCCAACTCGAGCTTCCCACTTCATGGCGAAAATCTGGCCTTTAGAGTCATTATGGCGCAGAGGGAGTTATTTCAGCCTATCGAGTCCATGCCGGATCTCTGCAGAGCAATCCAATCAGTCCCTTTCCCCTGCTGTATCCCCATAGCCCTGCAAGGTTATTTCCCGGAAGTGCTCATCCAACTTCCCTCTGAAACCATTGATTGTCTCCACCTCCACCACCCTCAAAGACAGTGGGTTCCAGGTCATTATCACTTGCTGCATAAAAAAATTCTTCCTCACATCCCCCCAGTATCACTTGGCGAAAATGTGTTCCCTATCCTTGTACCATAAGATAATGGAAACACCATTTCTTTGTTTACCTTATTTAAACCTGTCATAATCTCGTACACTTCTATCAAATCTCCCCCGTTGCTCCAAGAAGAATAACCAACATAACCTTGTAATCCCTCATCCCTGGAACCATTCTGGTAAATCTCCTCAACACCCTCTCAAGATCCTTTACATCTAAAGTGTGGTGATCAGAACTGGACGCAATACTCTAATTGTGGCCTAGCTAGAGTATATCTTCCCTACTTTTGAACTCAATACCTCTATTTCTGAAGCCCAAGATCCCATATGCTCTGCTAACGACTCTCTCCATATGTCCTGCCACCTATGCAGATGAACCCCACCCTCTGTCTCTTTAGATTTAGAACTGTGTCATTAAGTCTATATTGCCTCTCCCTGCCAAAGTGCATCACTTCACACTTGTCTGTATTAAATTCCATCTGCTACTTGTCTACCCATCCTGCTAGCCTATCTATGTCCTGTTGCAATTGATTGGTATCATTCTCACTGTTGGCCACATCTTCAAGTTATCATCAGTAAATTCTGAAATTTTACTCTCTATTCCAATATCCAAGTCAGTTAAGACATACGAATATACAATATAGGAGCAGAAGTAGGCCATTTGGCCCCTCGAGCCTGCTCTGCAATTCAATAAGATCATGGTTGATCTGTTTGTGATTCAAGTTCCATATTCCGATCTATCCCTGATAATCTTTGATTCCCTTGCCTAACAAGAATCTATCTACCTCTGCTTTAAAATTATTCAATGACCCCGCCTCCATCGCCTTCTGAGGCAGAGAGTTCCAAAGTCGCGCAACCCTCTGAGAAAAAAAAATTCTCCTCATCTCTGTCCCTAAAGGGCAACCCCTAATTTTAAAACAATGCCCCCTAGTTCTGGACTCACCCACAAGAGGAAACATCCTTTCAACGTCCACCTTGTCAAGACTGTTCAGGATCTTATATACTTCATATAATACATATATAATATATACACACACATATATATAAAAAACACAGTGGTCCTCCCACTGATGACTATCTACCATCCTCCAGTCTGAAAAACAACTATTCATCACAACACTGTTTTCTGTTCTTAGACCAATTTTTAATCCAAACTGACACTGACCCTCCTTTTCCATGAGCCTCAATTTTGTTAACCAGCCTTTGACATGGTCTCCAAAAACAGCACTCAAACCCACAATCTTCTGATGCAGAGATGAGAATGCTACCAACCGAGCCATTGCTGACCCCTAGTGACCAAGCTACTGAACAAGGCAAAGTCTACAGTCAAGGCAAACCATGTTGCAGGGATGAGAGAAGTTATTGATCGTCTAAAACCACCGCTGGGCATAATGTGGCAGCATCTGGACTTAGTGGCATCCTTCATGGTCTCATACAGATTTGCATTACCATTCCAAACCTAACCAATGTTTATTTTGAAAATGACTGCCGATAACCGAGAAATAAATGATGTATTTGCTGAGAAATTCAACTCGTGCCCAAACAGCTGCTGAGTCAGTTTTGTTCGCCAACCTGAGACCGGAACCATTAGGCTTTGGGGATTATTTAAATTCTGCTGATGAACTACAGGCCCTGAAGCCCAAGGAAGGCAACAAATGGGCCAGCAGGTCAGACCTGGTGAGAATGGGGCGAAAAAATCCCAATAGGGCGAGGGGGTGTCTCATGCACGGGCAATGGGAAAAAAGCTTTCCGATGAGCCCAGGAGGATTCTCTTCTTCTACTCTTTGGCTCACAAAAATAAAACTCTGAGAATTTGCTGACATTTTGTTTTTTGGAGTGGTTCTTTTAAAGGAACCTTTGGCTTGGCTGTGCAGTCCCTGGTTCAAGGAGCGTGGCACAAGCTCCACCCAATGGCCCCAGATTCTCATGTTCGCCATTGTACTATCAGTGTATAACCCAAATTTGACTGTTTATTATCAGGAAAGACTGAACAAGCTGTGCTTTTCCTCTCCAGGAGAGGAAAGGCTGAGGGGTGACCTAATAGGGGCCCTTAAAATTAGGAAGGGGTTTGATAACGCACATGGAGAGAAGATGTTTTTATTTATGGTGGAGTTTAAAACTGAGGGCCATCAATATTGGATAGTCACTAATAAATCCAATAGCGAAGCTTCTGTGGAACTTGCTACCTTGAAGTGCTTGAGGCCAATAGCATAGCTATGTTTAAGGAGCAGGTAGATGAGTACATGAGAAAGAAAGAAATAGAAAGGGTCAGATGAAGTAGGGTGGAAAGAGGCCCCTATGGAACATAAACACTAGCTGGGACCAGTTGGGACGATAGCCTGCTTCTGTGCTGTAAATTCTATGTAATCCTTGGAGCTTAGTACCTGTTTCAGGCGGCTGTCCTTGATGATTCAATATTGCCTGAACCAATATGGCATGCAGTCCATTTCCACTACATACTGGGTGTGCCTGATCACCAGGCAAAACTTGAACGCCTAACGCCAATTTTATGCCAGAAAACAGATGTCTGTGGGTTTGAATTTCAGCCTATTCAGAGGTATATACGTATCAACATCTCAAAGATACTCTCAGCTTATTTATCACTACCACAGTTGATTTGAAAACACAAGGGTAAGCACACATGTAGTGACAGAATAAGTCAAATTCCATTCTTAAAAGGTGGTATTCTTAAATGTTTACCTTCTTTGGGAATTGAATTCCAAAACCTTTCCACTATCCTGTGAAAATCTTGAAGGATTGATGTTTAGATATACTCTTTGCATCTAAATTTAATTTTGAAGTTGTGAATACAGAGCAAGATCAACTAATTGGAGATACCTAGCTGGGAGTTATGAAGGGTGTGGAGTTGGTCTTGGGCAGTGGCTTAAAAGAGGTAATGGTGAATCAGTGGAGGTCAATCATCTCAGCCCTGGTGCATTGCTACAGGTGTTCCTTAGGGTAGTGTCCTCGGCCCAGCCATCTTCAGCTGCTTCATCAATGACCTTCCGTCCATCATAAGGTCAGAAGTGGGGGTGTTCGCTAATGTTTGCACAATTTTCAGCACCATTCATGACTCCCTAGATACTGAAGTAATCCGTGACCATATGCAGCAAGACATGGAAAACATCCAGGCTTGAGCTGATAAGCAACGAGTAGCATTCACATCACATAAGTGCCAGGCAATGATGATCTCCAATAAGAGAGAATCCAACTATCTCCCTTTGACATACAATGGCATTACAACCACTGAATCCCCCACTATCTACATCCTGGGGTTGGGGACCAGAAACTGAACTGGACCAGCCATATAAATACTGTGGCTACAAAAGCAGGTCAGAGGCTGAGAATTCTGTGCAGAGTAACTCACCTCCTGACTCCCCAAAGCCTTTCCACCATCTACAAGGCACAGGTCAGGAGTGTGATGGAATACTTTCCACTTGCTTGGATGAGTGCAGCTCCTATAACACTCAAGAAGCTTAACACTATCCAGGGCAAAGTAGCCTGCTTGATCGGCACCCCATCCACTTCAACATTCACTCCCTCCACCTCCAATGGTGGCCACAGTGTGTATCATCTACAAAATGCACTGCAACAACGCACCAAGGTTCCTTCGACAACACCTTCCAAACCCATGACCTCTACCACCTAGAAGGACAAGGGCTGCAGACACATGGGAACACCACCACCTGCAAGTTCCCCTCCAAGTCACTCACCATCCTGACTTTGAAGTATATCGCCGTTCCTTCACTGTCATTAGATCAAAATTGTAGAACTCCCTCCTTAACAGCACTGTGGGTGTATCTACACCACATGGGCTGCAGCGGTTCAAGAAGGTGGCTCACCACCACCTTCACAAGGGCAACTAGGGATGGACAATAAAAATGCTTGCCTAACCAGCGACACCCACATCCCATAAAAGAATTTTTAAAAAGCCTGCTTTGATGTTATAAATAAAATATCTTAGCTTCAACTATTTGGAGAGGTTGGGACCTTCCAGTAAAAGTATTAAGAGAAAAGGCAAAAGACAAACGCATACATTTAGTAATGTCATTGTGAAATAAGACAATTTTTGGACATTTTATCTTGTTTAACCCCTTGTTTCTCATATTAAAGGTTTCAGCGACTAAGGAAAATATGGTAGGTAACACATTTTTCAGCATGCATTTCGGACAATTTGGGAAAAGGTCAGTGCCATTTACTGGCCAGCATATGGAATTGCAAGATGGTAAAGTTACATCAGCGAGTTCCATTATAAATGTGGAAGTAAGAACTTGTAATGATTAATGTTCATACTGAAGTGTGGTTAAAGAAAAACATGACAATAGGAAAAAAAGCTATATAGACAAGAAATGTGTACAGATTAGATTGTTAACGAGACATATTTATATATATAAATACTGGTCTTGTTGATGATTGCTCACATTTCATATAAGTGTCTTACCTTCTTCCTGCCACACTTTAGTTGGTCATGGAAAACAGTATAACATCCAATTCACCAATGATAAATGCCACAGGAGATCTACTAATGTTTTCATATATAACAGCAACTTGCATTTATATAGCACCTTTAACAGTAAAACATTCCATGGCGGGAATGTTATTAAACAAAATTTGACATACAGCCAATTTTTTTTTTTATTCATTCATGGGGTGTGGGTGTCACTGGCTGGGCCAGCAATTATTACCCATCCCTAATTGCCCTTGAGAAGGTGGTGGTGAGCTGCCCTCTTGAACTGCTGCAGTCCATGTGGTGTAGGTACACCCACAGTGCTGTTAGGGAGGGAGTTCCATGATTTTGACCCAGTGACGGTGAAGGAACAGTGATATAGTTCCAAGTCAGGATGGCCTGTGGCTTGGAGGGGAACTTCCAGGTGGTGGTGTCCCATATGTTGGCTGCCCTAGTCCTTCTAGATGGTAGTAGTCATGGGTTTGGAAGATGCTGTCTAAGGAGCCTCGGCGAATTCCTGCTGTGCATCTTGTAGATGGTACACACTGCTGCCACTGTGCGTCAGTGGTGGAGGGTGTGAATGTTTGTGGATGTGGTGCCAATCAAATGAGCCTCGTTGTCCTGGATGGTGTCAAGCTCCTTGAGTGTTGTTGGAGCTGCGCTCATCCAGGCAATTGGAGAGTATCCCATAACACCCCTGACTTGTGCCTTGCAGTTAGTGGACAGGCTCTGGGGAGTCAGGAGGTGAGTTACCTGCCATAGGATTCCTAGCCTCTGACTTGCTCTTGTATATGGAATTGCAAATAAAGAGAAATTTCAACAGTTGAAGTTTGGGCCCAATGGTGGGTCAAAGGAAATGGGAAAGTGCAAGAGGCTAGAATTGCAGCTATACATACATCTTGAAGGATTGTTTTATTCCCACCTTTTCTCCTATTTTCAATCTTTTTTCCCACCCCAACCCCACAAGGGCATCTGTCACTTGTTCATGTTGTTCTTTCCAGAGTGCTTACCCTTGTCCTGCTATTAACACATTCTGCTTTCTGACCTTATTGCCACCATCAGCACCTCCTTTAGCCAGTATCACTATCATTAACACCCCTTTGTCCTTTTGTCCGTAACATTTCTGGTAATCTCTCCTTTTCCTCTACCTATCACTGGCCTTCTATCTAGCTTCACCTGCTCCACTCCCCTTAAACAGTTTCAACATATTTTTACTTCTCTTTAGCTCTGAAGAAGAGTCATACAGACTCGGAATGTTAACTCTGTTTTTTTTCTCTCCACAGATGCTGTTAGACCTGCTGAGTTTATCCAGCATTTTCTGTTTTTGTTTCAGGTTTCCAGCATCCGCAGTATTTTGAGTTTATCTTGGAGGATTGCAGGGCTGGAGAAGATTACAGATATAGAGAGAAAGGTGAGGCCATTGAGGGATTTGAAAACATGAATGAGAATTTTAAAATTGAGGCATTGTTGATATATATATGGTGGATGCTTCCTCTTTGTAAAATATTTCCTCCTTTCTTGGGGCTCTTTGCACAACTGCAAGCTGAGAGTGAGCACGTCTGACCTGCCTTCCAGGCCTCTGATATCACACCTCTCAGGCTTGTTACCTAGAGATACATAGGAGAGCCGTGGCCCAGGAGATGCTCTTGCCAATTATTATTGTGCTTCCTTTTCTCTATACGAAGTCATTTGCCCGCATCATTTGTGATGCATTGTGGGATTTGCTTGTCCCAAGAATAAGCCTGCCAGCATTTTTGAGAATATGAACGTCATACAGGTCCCAGAGCTCATGTTCCTCAAGGAAAAGCAGGCAGCGTTACAGACAAAGACACAAAGTGATTTCTGTACTGTAAATATTGTACAGTAAGCCTAATTATATTTGTGTTCCTGCTATTGGGCTGAGATATGTGCAGCAATCTAGGTGCAAACCACAATCATGCTCGAGCATGTGGTCTTCCATGTGTAGGTGTCTCTTATCTATAGAGACTTCTGTCTGAGTTGAATGAAGAAAGAACATCTGGGTTTGGATTCTGTGCTGAATTCTCACACAATTCAGAATGAGGGCTTTATACTTCCAGGACCTAAAGATGGCAAGATATACAAGTTGATTGATTTGTCTTCCCCCTCCCCATCCCTATATCTTCTCAAGCTCTTCAAACCTTCAAGAGCTCTGCATTCCTTCATTTGTGACCTCTTGTCCTTTAGCCTGGGTGGCAAGCACTGGGAATGCTCTTCATTTCCCTCTCTTCCCCTTTAAATCAATCCTCAAATATACCTTTTCACCAAGCTTTCGGCCACCTGGACTAATGTCTCCTTATAAGGCTTGGTGTCAAATAACATTCCTGTTAAACACCTTGGGAAGTTTTACTATGTTAATTATGCTATATTAATGTTTTTGTTCATCTTCACCAATGGCTTCATGCAAGAAAATAGGAAGTAAAATCAGCAATTCAAAGGAGACCTTGCCCATGAGCTGGAAACACTGAAAGTATTTTCTGGCGTATATATTGAGTAAAATGACCCCTATTCTGTCACCCTGACTGATTATACTCTATTGCTTTAGAAAGACCATGGGCTCTACATTGATGTTCCTGATAACATCAGTAAGTATAAGGGTCAACTAACCATCCGTGTTCAAAGTTATAGCTGTGCAGTATAAGGGTCTGGCACATGCAGGGTTAATGTGGCACTGAGTACAGTATCACCCACAGAGTGATGTAAGAAGGCACATGACCCAGACATAGGGTCAGTGTGGTGTTGAGCAGAGACGGGTAAAAACCTAGACATGGAGGTAGTTCCTTGCCTGTACCCTTCACTCTATATGTGTGTATTGTTACAAGCAGTTAATAAAGACTTGCTGTTAACCTACTATGAATACTTCTTTAAGCGACACCGTTCTGTAATCAACACCCTCCCAATAACCTTGTGTTGCTACACATAGCACTTTCAAGCAGCACCAGCAGTGTAGAATGAACAAGCTAGGAAAAGCATGTATGCTTTGAGGAGAAAAATAGATGGGGAAGGTTATTTGATTCCACACACTGTTTTTCAGTTGCTGGGCTGCATATTTGTGTGAGCAAGCATGTGTGTCAGATTCCCAGGGAGGGCACAGGCTTTTCTCAGGTCTACACTGTTTACATACACATCAATGTCTTTATGTTCACATATAACCTCTGATTGGATTCATTAATTGCTACAAATGTCCTGCCTTACTTATTTGAATAGTAGGTGTCAACTATGGCTCAGTGGGTATCACACTCGACTCAGAGCCAGGAGGTTGAGGGTAAAGTTGCCAAGCCCCCAGGATTGGCCTGGAGTCTCCAGGAATTAAAGGTCAATCTCTAAGACACAGCTGTGTGCAGCCCTGGAGAAAAATCATCAGGACATTGCAAAAGATTGTTTTGTTTTTGTCATTTTCTTTGAACTTTTTTCCTTACCAGATATAAAAATATTGAAATGGGAAAAAAAGGCTATTTGGCTGACGGTCAAACATCATTCAATTGGGTAATGAGTCTTATAGCTTTTCAATTTGCATAGGTAGGCAGTGTGTCACAAGGATGGATGTGTTGTCTGACTAATGGAGTGTTGAGGCAAGTCGTGTGACTAAAACTCCAAGAATATATTTAATTGCAGTTGGCAACCCGAGTTGTGGGGTTGAATACCATTCCAGAGACTTACACACAAAATCCAAGCTGGTGCTTGCAGGGTAAGTGGAGCCTTGTGGAAGTGATGAAAGTCTTGGCTGTTGGTGCAAGAGCCCTGAGTCACCTCTTTTCGGGAAGACCTGACACATCTTGTTCCACTCAGGCACTTGACAGGCCAGCAGCAGACTTTTTGTGGGGTCCAGGACCCTGGCAATAAGGGCTGGCAGGTCTATTTAAAGGCAGCGCCATCAGGGAGGCAGTGGCTGTTGCTGATACAACACCTACCCAAGGCCCAGGATTGTCGCTGGATCCCAGGCTGGAGGTGAGAGTGGCAGGAAGAGGTTGCAGGAGAGGGGGATCAGCAGCAAAGGCAGAGGAGTGGCTTTTAGTGGGTACCCAACCACCCCTCCCCCCCACCCTACCACGCTTCTTGATGCCAGGTCCCTCGATCAGGCACTGGGTGCCTTTGAACAAGGGACCCACCGTGGGGGCCGGCAAGCAACCCTGCATACGTTTGCTCCTTGTGCTCCCCACATGGCAAGTCCCCACTTCCGCTGCTGAGTTAATACCAGTGTTAACGGGATGTTATCCTTTAAGTGGGCAGAAGGGACTTAATCGGGGTGGAGGCGGGAAGGTCGTGGGTCCCCACCTGCCTGATTAAATACCCCCTCGCCATCAAACCTGCCACGGAGGAGGGCACAGGATTCCACTCACTCTTTTTTAGATAAGATGTTAACCTGAGGTCTCTGAAGTGGGTGTAAAGTGATCCCACGGCACTATTTCAAAGAAGAGCAGGTGTGTTCTCCCTGGTGTCCTGGCCAATTTCAATAAAGCTGGAACACACTTGATCCATATGAGCCTGTAAAAAGTAATTAAAATAAGCTTATGATGCTGCTTGCCGGCAGCTTTTTTGGTGCAGCCTTCAGTCAACCCTCAGTTAAAGTGGTGTGTGTATCTGAATTATGCCATTGAAGCGTGAATATTGCATTTCGATTAGGCCCCTGCTTGCCTGGAGCAGCTGGAAGCTGAAAGTTGCGAGTTAGAATTCTTACTGCGGAAATGGGGAAGTCCCAAAACCTAATTTTAAACTCCCACACCACTCCCCAACTATTCTGTTCCCACCAGATGGGCAGGGAGTAAATTCAATCCCTACAAGTTGCAAATTAATAAATCCTTTGGTTGTGTAATCAAACTTTCAATAAGAATTGTTTCCATTTAGCAACTGCTGCTGGAGGTAATTATTGCAGATAAACCATTTTGTAGGGTCATAGAATGGTTACAGCCCGTCGTGTCTATGCCAGGCCTCTGCAAGACCAACTCACCGAGTCCCACTCAGCCAACTTTTCCCATTGCCCTACATTTTTTTACTCTTTAGATAATTGTCCAATTCTTTTTTGAGAGCCACAATTGAACCAGCCTCCACCACAGAAGAAGTCATATGAGATAATTGCCTTTATTAGCTGAGGTATAGAATATAAGAGCAGGGAGGTTATGCTGGAACTGTATAAAATGCTGGTTAGGCCACAATTAGAGTATTGCATGCAGTTCTGGAATCCACATTATAGTAGGGATGTGATTGCACTAGAGAGGGTGCAGAGGAGATTCACCAGGATGTTGTCTGGGCTGGAGAGTTTTAGGTATGAGGAGAGATTGGATAGACTGGGATTATTTTCCCTGGAGCAGAGGAGATTGAAGAGGGACATGATTGAGGTGTATAAAATTATGAGGGGCTTAGATAGGGTAGACAGGAAGGAACTTTTCCCCTTGATGGAGGGATCAATAACCAGGGGGCATAGATTTAAGATAAAGGGCAGGAGGTTTAGAGAGGATATGAGGAGGCATTTTTTCACCCAGAGGGTGGTGGGAATCTTGAACTCACTGCCTGAAAGGGAGGTAGAGTCAGAAACCCTCATATCATTTAAGAAGTATTTGGATGTGCACTTGCAGTGCCATGGCATACAAGGCTATGGGCCCAGTGCTGGAAAATGAGATTAGAAGAGTTAGGTACTTGTTTGACCGGTGCAGACACGATGGGCTGAAAGGCCTTTTTCTGCGCTGTAGACCCCTATGACTCCATGACAGTCTCAGGCAGTGCACTCCAGATCCTAATCACTCGCTGTGTAAAAATGTTTTTCTCATATCACCATTGTTTCTTTTGTCAACCATCTTAAATTGTCGTCTTCTGGTTCTCGACCCTTCTGCCAACAGGAACAATTTCTCCCTATCTACACTGCCAATGCCCTCATGATTTTGAGGTTAATTAATGTTCCCCTCACAAAACCTTATTTATCAAAATCCCTCCATGATAAAGACTCTGTCGATCTTTGTAATGATGTTCAAATAGTACGGTATGGAATCCCTTAATTGCTACCCTATTTGACATCCTCAAAAGTTAACCTTATAATTGTCAATCATTAAAGCTCAGTACATTTTATTTTGCTTAATTATAAAAAGATAGTTTTCAAATTAGGTTGCTTTCTGATACCTCCTAGAAAGGAACTATTTGGTAATGAATGTAGGTCTTAATGTTGCTTCCCAAATTTTTCTAGTTAGTATAGAGATAAATTTGTAACATCATTTATTTAATAGCAGGGCAGGATGAAGGATAAAAAAGTTTTAACCATCTGTTCTTACTCTGATACTTTCATAAGTTATATGAAGGAGGTTGTAATTGGAACTAAATGAGGTTTCCTCTTCACTGAAACTCATTGACACCAATCAAAGGTTTTAATGATATCACCAGACATTGACATTGCTAAATAGATTCTCTGCCCTTAGAATCTCACCCAATTTTCATTCCAAATTACTGCCTAACTGATGAAGGTGAAGATGTTGAGGGGGGACCTTTCCCCTTCTTGAAGCGAGGCTGAAAGGCCAGCACATTTCAAGTGGAACTTAGCCCACGTATATTATGGGAAAGGATGGTGCAGATTTGTGGAGCTTTCAACACTCTGATTACCATCAAGTAACACCAGGTACTGAAGCAAATTGAAGGGCCCCCTATCACCTCCCCCAACTCCCATCATCCCTGAGTGATTGTGAGGGAGATAAGATGGTTCGCATCCCAGAAGGTGGGGTATAAATAAACCATAAAGCAAGCTGGAAGTGCACTGGACCTTACATCACATGATGTTCTACAGCTCATTCATAAAAAAATACAGGCGTTTTAGAATCAAAAACTCACATCAGTTGCTACAGAAATCAATATCCCACCATGTCTTGATCGATTCAAATTCATTTACATCAAATTTAGGGGGTCCGGGTCATGAGGAAAAATGTTTGGCATGGCGGCCTGTTTTACATTTACACAGCAATGAAGCACCTTTCAAGTGTAGTCAATGTGAGGAAACGCAGCAGACAAATTTGCACACAGCAAGATCCCACAAAGAGCATTGAGATAAATAACTGTGTAATGAGGCAGTAATGTTAACTTTAGCCTACCCAGTGAGCGAAGGTACGTCTTACTTTTTGCTGAGAAAAAGCTGTGCAAAGCTTAAAACGACCAACAATTCGCCCAAACCCGCAGGCAGTCCATGTACTGAGAAGTTCAGATATTGCCTTAACTGATTTGTGCTGCGCTAAATCAAAGCACTGAAACTTTATACAGTATGAGGTATCGCTCACCTCTGAGAGGGACAGGAACCCCACGTCCCAGAGGCACCAGATGGGAAGCATCATGCAAGGTGCATTCTTTAATAATTTACTTTTAAAACAGGGACTCATTCCTGTTTCAACCAAAACAATGTAGAATCAGCTTTATAGGTAATTTGTGATGTAAGTAAATAGTTTGAAATATACTTAATAGTCCCTCACTGGAAAATAGCTTTCATATGTATAAATCATTGAGCTACTTGATATTCCCCCTCAGCGCTTGAAACATATATCTTGTGTAATTTGGAGATGCTGCAATCATTCAATTGCATCTACAGCAGCTTTGGAGAATCTTGGCTGAGATTATAATTCATTACTTACTGCTCAATCAATTCCCCTTTGTTTGCAGTGCACAAGTTTGCCAGTATGTGCGTGTGCCTTTACTTCTTCTTGTATTATACATGTGACCCACAGCATGTTTTTGCAAGCTGAATTAATGCTTGCAGGTGGTCACTGGAGATTTGCGAGAGATGGAATGGTTTGAAGTGACCTTCAGAGCTCCATTATTCAGCGTACCACTTTCACGTGATCGTAACTTACTTTATTTAATGTCAAAACTGGCTCATTTTGTGGTTTAATGTTTACCTCTGCCCTCCAACCAACACTCCATCCCACTACACGCACACACACCCCCAACTCCAATTCCTGAGCAGTGATGTAAATAAGGACAGAGTGTTCAGGCTGCAGGTAAACTTTTATGCTACAGGAAATGATCGAGATAAAATATGGCTCCCATTCCATCACATGTTATCTAGTTTAGTTGGTGTTTTGCCTTCATAGATCAAATACAATTATGATCAATAGTGGGCTCTGCCCACTTGTATCAATCTTGCTTAAATACATATTGATTTGCTAAAGGTCATTGCTGTGCCATGAAATTTAAAAGGTGCAGTTCCCCGAAAGTATTGGAAGCAACACCTGAGAAAATCATGTCTGATTCCAGGTCACAAGTCACAACACACAGGCTCGAAGAAACTGGTCCACAGACCATATTGGGCCTTATGTTTGACAATCCTGTCGAAAGGGTGAAAAGTGTGGATGTAAAGGAAGTGGGTTACCTTACCGGCCCTGGTGAGGTTATTGAACTTCTTGTAATGTTGTTCAGCAGTCCTTGGTGGGGTGGGGGCAGTGTAATGGTTGAAAGTTGGTACTCAGTACCACTCCAACCTCCAGATGGAAAAGGTGATATTCTCAGCAGACTTGCTGGGCATTGGAGACCCAGGAACCTGATGATCCTGAGTGGAATCACCTCAAAAGAAGGCTTGGAGAGGTGAGTTAGAACAATACTATGTTCATCTTGTGGCATGCCTCGCTGCCTATCTTGAAGAGGGTCCTTCTGTAGACATTACTGAAAAGTATGAGGAAAAGATTAATGAGACGTGCAGTGAAGCCATCTGGGAGTCAACGTGAACCAAGCCCTGCTCCGCCAGTACCTGATTTGTTCCTCCTCCGTGTCTTTTTAAAGCCTTCAACCTGAGTTCCTATCATTTCAGCATCTTATATTGAACATAAGAACACAATAAATAGAGGCAGAAGTAAGCCATCCAGTCCCTTGAGCCTGCTGCACCATTCAATAAGATCACGACTGATTTTGATTAATGCTTTAACTCCACTTTCCTTCCTGCACACCACACCCGCACCCCGCCTCCTCCGACCCTCCCATAACCCTTTACTTCCTTGTCGATCAAATATCTGTCTAACTCAGCCTTGAATATATTCAGTGACCCAGCCTCCACTGCTCTCTGGGGTAGTGAATTCCAAAGACTAATGATGCTCAGAGAAGAAATTCCTCCCGACCTCTGTCTTAAATGGGAGACCTCATATTTTGAAACAGTGTCCCCTAATTCCCTAGTTCTAGATTCCCTCATGAAGGGAAACATCTTTTCACATCTCAGTAAGTATACTAATAACTGACCCTGTGGTTCTATCCTATCCTTTGGTTCTTGTAACCCATGGCGAATAGAACATGTCCTCAGTGTCTGTGTCAGGACTTTTAAGTTTGTGTTCATGTTGTTCCTTAATGGGATGTAGGTTCAAATCCCACCATAGCAGCTAGTAAATTTAATTCATTAAGTCTGGAATTTAAAACTAGCCTCGGTAATGGGGACCATGAAACTATCATTGATTGTTGTAAAAATCCATCCGGCCCACTAATGTCCTTTAGGGAAGGAAATCTGCTAACCTCTGGCCTGCATGTGACTCCAGACCCACAACAATATGGTTGGCTCTTAACTGCCCTCTGAAATGGCCTGGCAAGCCACTCAGTTTAAGGGCAATTAGGGATGGGAAACAAATGCTGATCTTGGCAGTGACGCCCGCAAACTGTGAAAAAAACATTATTTTTCTCCGTACTCACATGAGGACAATTTGGTGCAAACACTAAAATGGTTTAATAAAGATGCTTCCAGCCACTCCACTCAAGGCCCGTTTACTTCACAAAGAATTCTAGCCAGCGGGGCATTTAATAAAAAAAATCCATGACAATAAATTACAATTACCTGCAGTGTAATCTTACAGAATGATGGGAAAGGTGGGAATGTAGCATTACAGCAGTGATTATATAGGTTCAATCACCCGTGTAATTGCGTTTCCAAACTTAGCTGCAGTGACAGGGAGGTGTCGAGCCGAAGCTGTGTCCTCCCTCATGTTCCTGGGCTATTGTTACATGTCTCTTAAAGGTTTGTTGGGGATGCAGTTGTGAAATGCCAGCAAGTGGGATCTGAGGATGGGAAAAGACAGGGCGAGGAACTTGTTGTCC
Source organism: Cetorhinus maximus (assembly GCF_964194155.1). Classification (NCBI taxonomy): domain Eukaryota; kingdom Metazoa; phylum Chordata; class Chondrichthyes; order Lamniformes; family Cetorhinidae; genus Cetorhinus; species Cetorhinus maximus. The sequence continues at coordinate 66,910,946 of NC_135893.1, forward strand.
AACACTCACCTGCTTGAACCAGCCCTGCAATACCAGATGGCCCAAGAGAAAAATCAACCCTAAAGCGCATGTGTTTCTCTTTTCCATTAGTGTTATTTAAGCAGGAAGATGATTTGGTGAAGTTACTACTGAGCCTTACAGTGCAGAGAGATGAGTTTAGCTACACAATGACATGGGCACTGCAGCACCGTGAGTTAATGAAACATAGAGAACAGAGCCTATTGATGTCAATTCACCTCCCTCACACTGGGGGATTAGGAATAACCCTCAAACTGGTGTGGGGCAGGGAGTGGGGGGGGGGAGGGGGGGAGGGTGTGCAGGAGTGCTTTAGGCCTCTTCCTCACTCTGGATGTTTAGACCTTTCTCTCACACTGGGGGGAGAAGGGTGGGAGTTTAGGAATAGCCCTCACTCTGGGGGTAATTAGATTTCACTCTTGCAATAAGGATTTGGGAAACTCCCTCGCACTGAAGGAGTTTAGGAATAGCCCTCACACTGGGTGGGGGCAGGGTTAGACCTCTCCCTCACTGGGGCGGGCATGGGGGGGTGGTGGCATTAGGTCTCTCCCTCAGACTTGGGGGCACAAAGTTAGGAATACCCTTCACACTGTTGGGGTTAGGCCTCTCCCTCATATTGGGGTTATTAGGCCTCTCCCTTGGACTTGGGAGGGCGGGATGGTTAGGAATAGCCCTCACACTGGAGGGAGTTAGTCTTCTCCCTCACACTGGGGGATTAGGCCTCTCCCTCTCACTGGAGGAATTTTGGCCTCTCCCTCACACTGGTTGAAGCATCTTCCTCACACTGGTGTGTTTAAGCATCTCCCTCAAAATGAAGGGAAAAGCCCTCACAGTGTGGAGTTTAGGCCTCTCCCTCAAACTGTGGAGTTAAGGCCTCTCCCACACACTGCGAAGTTTAGGTCTCTTCCCATCACACCAGAGGACATTGGGCCTCTTCCTCACAATGGAGTGTTTATAGGAATAGCCTTCACACTGGGGAGTTTAGGCTCCCTAACACTAGGGGGTTTAAGCCTCTCCCTCATATTGGGGAATTTAGGCCTCTCCCTCACATTGGGGGTTTAGGTCTCTCTTTCACACTTGGGGGCTTAGGTCTTTCTTGTTCACACTAGGAGAGTTTAGGCGCCTCTCTCACTAGTTTACAGACACGTCCTGAATCCAACGGTATCCCAACATCTCCCTCACACTGGGGAACGTAGACTTCTCCCTCACATTGGGGTGATTAGGAATAATCCTCACACTGGCATGGTAGTGGGCAGGAATGTTAGCTTCTCCAAAGCTTCCGCTGGGACTCACATTACCTTTCAACTAATTGAAATTAAAAGGATAGCAAAGGTTAATTGAAGGTTAAATGTTAATTGAACTCCTTTTGTTATTTTTTTAAAAGATGTACAAATGGTGACGATCACTTCTAAAAGGTGTGACATTTGGGGTTTTAGGTCTATCCCTCACACTGTGTCCTTTAACCCTGTCCCTCACACTGGGGGCATTATAGGAATAGCCCTCACACTAGGCTTCGCTCTCTCTCAGTGCAGGAGTTTAGGCCTCACCCTCACCTTGGGGAATTTAGGCATCTCCCATATGCTGGAGCCTTTAAGTGAGGCAATTTACAAGTGAATGATCTATCTTTATGCATATTTTATAACAATATAGCCTGAGATAAAAATTAAAATAAAATCAAAATACTGCAGATGCTGGAAATCTGAAACAAAAACAGGAAATGCTGGAAAAACTCAACAGGTCTGACAGCCTCTGTGGAGAGAGAAACAGAGTTAACGTTTTGAGTCCGTATGACCCTTCTTCAGAGCTGGAAATACTCAGCAAGTCCACAGCATCTGTGAAAAGGAAAACAATTTAGAGGTTGGATTTTCATGGCCCTGTGGAGACAGGGTTGGAGGTAGGGAGGGCCAGTAAAATAGGGGGAGCCACAGGGCAGGTCCCCCATTCCCACCTCAGGGGACTTTCCCAGGTGCGGGCTGGGAATTGGGGTGCCCATTCAACAGATGCAGGCAGCCAATTGCTCCAATGAAGGCCCCACTTAAGGACCATTTTGCAGTGGCTACTGTTTTTTTACCAACATGGAACAGCTCCCTGTCCTATGCAGAGGCTGCCATCTCAATTGTGGCAGTCTCCCAACAGCAGGCCAGGGTGCCATCAGAACTGAAGGCTCCATGCCCCAATGACGGGGCTGCAGGGATGAAAGGCTGCAGCTCCATCCGTGAATAGTCCTGTTGGAAGGGTTTCCTCTCCAACCAGATGGCCATACCAGCTTCAGGTTTCTTTCATTTATAGCTTCTCTGCAGGCAGCCAAGGGCAGCTCCATGTTGAGGCTCCCTCATGCTCAATTGCCTGCCTAGGCCCAACTATCCCAGTGATGCTGCCAGCCTAACATCAATGCGGGCCCTCTGATTGGACCTGCAACTTCAGGAGCTCACCCAACAACTTTAATGGGGTGTCGAGTGCGGAGGTAGTTGATTAGGAGACTGCCTCCCGGAAGGTTGTACTGATGACATGGCGAGTTCAGGACCCCCATGTGGATCTGACATTGGGGTCCCAACGCCCATGGGAAAATCAAACTGAAGCGTTCTGATGTAAGGTCACTGACCTGAAACTTTAACTCTGTTTCTCCCCACAGATGCTGCCTGACATGCTGAGTATTACCAGCATTCTTTTCTGGTTTTATTTCAGATTGCCAGCATCTGTACAATTTTGTATTTGTACAATTTTGTATTTGTACTAATGCCAATATTTTCAATGCTGGTGCAATATGATGATTTTTTTTTTCATTCACGGGATGTGGGCATTGCTGGCTGGGCCATCATTTATTGCCCATCACTAATTGCCCTTGAGAAGGTGATGGTGAGCTGCCTTCTTGAACCGCTGCAGTCCATGTGGTGTAGGTACATCCACAGTGCTGTTTGGGAGGGAGTTCCAAGATTTTGAGCCAGCGACAGTGAAGGAATGGCAACATAGTTCAAAGTCACGATGATGTGTGGCTTGGAGGGGAACTTGCAGGTGGTGGTGTTCCCATGCTTCTGCTGCCCTTATCCTTCTAGGTGGTGGGGATTGTAGGTTTGGAAGCTGCTGTAGAAGGAGCCTTGGTGAGTTGCTGCAGTAGATGGTACATACTGCTGCCACTGTGCATCGGTGGTGGAGGGAGTGAATGTTGAAGGTGGTGGATGAGGCGCTAATCAAGTGGGCTGCTTTGTCTAGATGGTGTGAGCTCCTTGGGCGTTGTTGGAGCTGCACACATCCAGGCAAGTGGAAAAGTATTCCATCTCACTCCTGACTTGGGCCTTGTAGATGGCGGACAGGCTTTGAGGAGTCAGGAGGTGAGTTACTCTCCGCAGAATTCCCAGCCTCTGACCTGCTTTTGTAGCCACTGTATTTATATGGCTAGCCCAGTTCAGTTTCTGCTCAATGGTAATCCCCAGGGTGTTGATAGTGGAGTATTCAGCGATGGTAATGCCATTGAATGTCATGGGGAGATGGCTGGCTTCCCTTTTGTTGGAGATGGTCATTTCCTGGCACTTGTGTGGCACAAATGTTAGTTGCCAATTATCAGCCCAAGCCTGGATATTGGCCGGGTCTTGCTGCATATGGACACGGACTGCTTCAGTATCTGAGGAGACATGAATGGTGCTGAACATTGTGCAATCATCAGCGAATATCCCCACTTCTGACCTTATGATTGAAGGAAGGTCATTGATGAAGCAGCTGGAGTTGGTTGGGCCGAGGACAGCACCCTGAGGAACCCCTGCAGTGATGTCCTGGAGCTGAGATGACTGACCTCCAACAACCACAACCATCTTCCTTTGTGCTAGGTATGATTCCAACCAGCGGAGAGATTCCCCCCCTATTCCTATTGACTCCAGTCTTGCTAGGGCTCCTTGATGCCACACTCGGTCAAATGCGGCCTTGATGCCAAGAGCAGCCACTGTCACCTCATCTCTTGAGTTCAACTTTTTTGTTTGGACCAAGGGTGTAATCAAGTGGCCCTGGCATAACTCAACCTGAGTGTTAGTGAGCAGGTTATTTCTGAGTAAGACCCATTTGATAGCATTGTCGATGACAACTTCCATCACTTTGCTGGTGATGGAAAGTAGACTGATGGGGTGGTTATTTGGTTGGCTTAGATTTGTCTTGCCTTTTGTGAACAGGACATACTTGGGGGGAAATTTCCACATTACCTGGCCGTGGCTGTACTGGAGCAGCTTGGCTAGGGGCACAGTTAGTTCTGGTGCACAAACCTTCAGTACAATTGCCAGAATGTTGTCAGGGCCCATAGCCTTTGACTCAGCTATTTCTTGATATCACATGGAGTGAATCGAATTGGCTGAAGACTGGCATCTTTAATGCTGGGGACTCAGGACGAGGCTGAGGTGGATCATCTACTCGGCATTTCTGGCTGAAGGTAGTTACAAATGTTTCAGCATTGTCTTTTGCACTGATGTGCTGGGCTTCCCAATCATTGAGGATTTGGATATTTGTGGAGCCTCCTCCTCCAATTAGTTGTTCAATTGTCCACCACCATTTACGACTGAATGTGGCAGGACTGCAGAGCTTAGATCTGATCCATTGGTTATGGGATCGCCTAGCTCTGCTTAGTTCTTAGTGTGCTGCTTATGCTGCTTGGCATACAAGCAGTCCTGTACTGTAGTTTCACCAGGTTGACATCACATTTTTAGGTATGCCTGGTGCTGCTCCTTGCATGCCCTCCTGCACTTTCCACTGAACCAGAGTTGACCCCCTGGCTTGATGATAATGGTAGAGTGGGGGTTATGCCAGGCCATGAGGTTACAGATTGTGGTTGAATACAGTTCTGCTGCTGCTGGTGGCCCATAGCGCCTCATGGGTGCCCAGTTGCTAAGTTTGTTCCAAGTGTATCCCATTTTGCACGGAGGAGGGTATCCTCAATATGAAGGCAAGACTTTTTTTCTGCAAGGACACCACAATGGCCATTCCTATCAACCCTGTCTGCAACAGGCAGATTGGTGAGGACAAGGTCATGTAGGCTCTCCCCTCTTGTTGTTTCCCTCACCACCCGCTGGACAGCTCTCCCAGTTTTGGCATAAGCCCCCAGATGTTAGTAAGGAGGGCTTTGCAGGGTCAACAGGACTGGGTTTGCCTAGGTTGATGCCGGGTGGCCCAATCAATTTCATTCCTTTTAGAGTTCGTAGCAGTTTGATACAACTGATTGGCTTGCTAGACCATTCAAGAGTCAACCACATTGCTGTGGGTCTGGAGTCATATGTAAGCCAGACCGGGTAAGGACGGCAGATTTCTTTCCCTAAAGGACATTAGTGGACCACATGGGTTTTTATGACAATCGACCAGATACCTGACAAATACAATTCAAAGGACCAAGGCGGAATTGTCCCAGATTTGCACTAAGTGCGGTAAGGGGCAGGGTACACGGCGTGATGGTGGGTTTTCATGTCGTTTTGTCCCAAACCAGCCACATTATTTACGCATTCCCAGGAAACATGCTGTTTCCATGGCGGGTGGATTCCCTTTGGGCACCATATTTAGTGCTTCCAGACCATGCCTGCTGCAGGGAAGATGTCCACGATAGGCAAGAAGGCTGCATCCCTCAGGTTTAATGACGCTTCACTAGAACGCCTTTTGGAAGCTGTGGAGACCCACGCGATGTCTTCTACACCTGCTCTGACCGCAGGATGGGCAGCGGAGTTACCAACCAGGCTTGGGAGGCGGTGGCAGCACCAATGCCCTGCAAAAGAGGACAGCCACCCAGTGCCGCTACAGGATGAATGGTCTCATCTGTTCCACCAAGGTAACTCACTCTGCTCATCGCTCTCAACTCACACACTCACAAACCCATCACACATCCACAGGGATCTCACACATCAAGGGACAATACCACTAACTCTCACACACACCCTCACATCTCCATCAGGCTCATATCCTCTCGAACTCACATCCTCATCCCATCCATGGCGCCGCTCACCACACAAACATTCCACGCAGTGCCATGTATCCTGCTCACACTCTGTCCATCTGTTTTCATGCAGGAGAAGCTGGCTCACATCAGCAGGGAGAGGCCCCAGATTTGGGGGGGGCAGGTGGTGGGTTGGGGGGGGGCGGTGTGGAGTGGCCCATGTTAGGTCCCTCACTCACTTTGAGAACCATGCCATCATGCTGACTGGTGAGGATGTGGACTGTGCCTGTGGCGACAGTGAGGTTGGCAGTGAACACCCACCTGAGGACCCTGCACCACATCATCCCTCCCTCAGTGCAACTGTGAGCGCTCTCTCTCCTGTTTTTGACTCTGCCGCCATGCACTATATATGTAACCCCCAACCTCATCCCCCCCGACACCTCTTCCTCTCCCAGCCGATCCTAGACTTCCCTGCCCCACCCCTTCGACAATCATCGGTTGTGAGCATCTGTGGTGACTTTCCATCTTCCGTGAGCTGCTTCGCAGCAGAGCCATGTCCATGAGAATCCACCCAGCATGCCATGGATGTTCCTCCAGTGTGCCATTGGTGTCAGGCTCCAGAATCTTCTGCTCCTCGGATGTCCGCAATGTGAGCAAGGCCCTGACGGTAAGTCCCGACTTCTGTATGTCACGCTTGTCAAGACATGTTCTACACCAGCGTGTTTTCCTGCTAACGTGGGCGGACAATTCAGCAGGGTGGGGGGACGATTCCAGTGGGCAGGCCTAATAATGATATGCTGATATATTACAATGAGGTTCCCAACGTCCAATGGTGGGGAATGCAGCCCACCATCGGTGGGCTGAGCAGACGTTTGCAAACTGGTTTCACGCTCTCATGAAACCGATCACGCTATATTGTCTGCTCAAGCCACCGAACACGCCTAACGGGAAGACTATTGCTCTGGGGACACGGGCTCAAATCCCACAGAGGCAGCTGCTAGAATTTAAATTCAACTAATAAATCTGGAAATAAAAGCAGTTTCAGTAATGATGATCATGAAACCATTGTAGATTGTTGCAAAAACCCATCATGTAGAGTGGGGGAATCTCTATGGGCTTTACTAGCCAGTAAAATAAAACTCAATAGCATTTGAGTTTATAGCAAATGAGGGACATATTATTTAGCTATAACTCTTGTGATCTCTCTGCTATAAAAATTGGATTGTGTAGCTGGCACTTCTGATGGTTTATGAAGGAGTTATTTTAACTGTAGCTGTATATTACACACAAGGGAAGGTACTGACAAATTTTGCAGCGGTTTATGTGAGGAATATGTGGTTGCTGTCAAAGTATTTGCTTCTGCATTGCAGCAACTTATTCAAGTACATCATTTAAATGGCCTTTGGTTCTCATCATTCCAATATTAGCTCAAAGTTACTTCATTTGAAATTTCTTTGAGGTGCTATGGGAACCAGATGTTTGCATGTAGTTTACTGCTTAACACCATTGCATCTGTTAATACCCGAACAGTGAAGCTAAGATAACAAAAGCAAAAATACCCGGAAAAACTCTGCAGGCCTGACAGCATCTGCAGAGAGGAATGCAGTTAACGTTTCGAGTCCATATGACTCTTCATCAGAACTAAGAAATAAAGAAATAAGGTGGAATATAAGCTAGTTGAAGGGGGGTGGGACAGGTAGAGCTGGATAGAGGGCCAGTGATAGGTGGAGGCAAAAAAGAGATTGCCAAAGATGTCATAGACATTAGTGAAGCTAAGATACAAGCTTTAAAAAAAAGGTGGGTGAAATAGTTTCTTTCTCGCTCTTCCTTCAACTTGAAAAATCTTTGCACTGTGAATTGCTGAAGGTGTAAGTATGTTGACAGGCGGTGAGGGTGAAGGGGCAGTTTAGTGATCGACAAGATCAACAGCCTGCCTCTTTAATCAATGAAATTTATGAATGGAGAAAAAAATAGAGGAACAACAGAGAAGGACATAGGGTGAAGTCGAGTCAAATCAGATCCAGAGAGAGGAGGGGAGCATGGATTAAGTAAGTTAGTGCGGGTATTAGGAGCTTTCACCAGAAGTATGCAGAACAGGCAGATTGTGATGACAGTCAAGTGTATATACAGCCATTTTCGACCTTGTTACTCCTGCTGATGACCTCTCTTAACCTTGCACAGTGGAACATGCATTCAGCAGCAGGAAGCATCACCCCAGCAGCACTATTAAAGGAAGCATCAGCGAGTAGCAGGTTAATTGTGGATTAATCTCTACTGGTTTGGTATGAGTTTGTGAAGGTGGTTAATGTTTTGCAAAGTTGTCTAAAGTTGATGACGTTGACAGGGAGTGGTGCTGCACATGGAGAAGACCTCAATTGTTACTGCAAGGATTCTGGTCAGACCGCATGCTCCCAGAAATGGGGGCTATAGTTTCAATGGTCCTGGGGCCGCAGCATGAGAGGGAGGTACAGCAGCAGTAGGATAGAAGAAGACAAATAGCTCAGAGATAGAGAAGGAGGTGGGGGTAACGGTGGTGGTGGAGGTGGGAGAAGGACTCTCAGCAGGAGGCATTATCCACCCAAGGTCTTCCTGAAGCATTTCTCTTACCCTCAACCTAAGTCAGGAGCAGCTTGTATGCCATTTGTGCTTTATGAAAGAGGTGCTCACAAAACTCTGTTCCTACTTGCAACTGACCTTCCACTTCACAGCAGGGTAAAGACGGCACTGGCAGTGCCTGTGAAGGTGATCGTGGTCCCTATTTCTTTTACTTTGGGATGTTTTTAGGTGGGAGCAGGCAACATCTGTACATCTTCCATTTCATCACCCATTGCTGCATTTGTGAAGAGATGATCTTTATGTCAGGAGAAGCACGTTCCTTGTTTTTTCACTGAACAGAGAGAATCAGGGTAGAGTGTGCATGTACTTTTGTCAGGATAATGGGCTTCTCCATGGTGCAAGGTGTCACAAACTGGGTACAAGTGGCTTTGTGAACATCACATATCAATGCTGAAATGTACAGCAGCTGCAAAGGTTGCCTATAATAAACTTGGTGTACCTGGTAGGTTTCTTGTAATAAACAGTAAACTTTATTTACAGAGCTCCTGGTGAAGTTACATGCTTATACGAAGACCTAGACTAGAAAGCTCCACCCCTAAGATTACCCATGCTTAGGGCTGATTTGTCTGTACATTCTCATGATTTCCATAACAGTATGAAAGGTTTAACTTACAATTACTACATTCCTCCCCCTTTAATTTTGTTTTACCTCTCTTATTTACAAAAATATCTTAACCCGCATCATATACAAATATATACAGTTCATGCAATTATAGATTCAGTCTTTGAGGTAGTTTTCTGATTCCGGTACAGCGACCTAATTCTACAACTTTAAATTCTTCCATTGGATTGACTTGACCAGGAACTGCAGCACCAGGGACATCCTTAGACAGTGGCAGTTCAGAATTATTTACTTCAACAGAGACATATTCCTTGTCAATCTGGCCTCAGGGATCAAAGGTTCAACTTTGATTTCAGGTGGAGTAACTGGTTGTTGGAGTGTGTCTCTATTTCTGAAATGATCCACATGTTTCCTAACAATCCTGTTTTCCACTTCCACATTATATGATAAAGGTCCTGTTTCAGAGACAATTATACCAGGAACCCATCTCAGTCCAGTTTCAAAATTTCACACAAAAACTTTCTCTCCCACAGTAAATTTTCAGTCTTTACTGTGAACATCATGATTCACTTTCTGACTATTCTAGTTTTTCTCCTTCTAAGTTAATGAATACTAGAATCAATCAATCTTGTATGGAGGCGGCACTTTATTACCAGTTCCGATGGTGTTGAACCTGTGGTTGTATGAGGAGTCGTGCAATAGCTGAAAACAAATCTTGAAATTCGTGTTTCTAACGTTCCTTCAGATAGTTTCTTCATGCCTGTTTTAAAGGCTTGTACTGTTTTTTCTGCTAACCATCTGGATGATAGATGATATGGTTCTGTTTAATCCCATTTAGGTTCATGAACCTCTGGAATTCCGTACGAGTGAAAGCAGTACCATGATCCAACACAATAACCTCTGGTAGGCCATGTACACTAAAACAATAGCTGCACACAACATCAGTGATCTTACTTCATATACATCCATCCACTTTGAATAAGCATTGATGATCACTAGAAGCATGGTACCTAAAAACGGGCCACAATAGAATATACGTAGTCTAACCCAGGGTCGACCAGGGCACTCCCACGACTGCTGTGGATCTGAAACGGGCAATTTCTGCTGCCGCTGGCACTGGAGACAGTGATTTGCCATTTTTTCTATATCACTGTCTATTCCTAGCCACCAGATATAACTTTGTGTGAGCATCTTCATTTTTGAAATATCAGGATGTGCACTATGTAGCCGTCAATAGTGGTTCTGTTTCTAAAATGGCCTGTTTCTAGACTGTAACTTTCCATGATTTTGTGAAAGGAGACATTTGGGGAATCAATGATGATGGATCCTGAGGAAATTGTACCATGCTATGAGTCATTTTTAAAGAGGGGTGAAGGGAATTAAAAATCTCAGTGGATAGGATTATTCAATTTGTGAAATATGTAGAGCAAAAGGAAATAAAACAAAAGGATTCCATTGATCATGCTTCATGTATATATATAATAATAGTGAGCAGATGAGATCTAAATTCAATAATATTGATTAATATATCTAGTCCAAGCTTGCATCATTTAATAAGCAAGCTTCTGTTTGTGATAATTATATAATAATTATGTAGACGTGTTTGATAGATTATGATAGTAGTACAATAAAACATATTAAATATTTATCATAATATAATACAGTCCTTGGTAGACAAAGATTATGAGCCTTAACATGACATGTATTCTGTATGTCCCATAATAAGATATAAAATCAGGTGAGAAACTCAGTAACCAAGGTCTAGTAAAGATAGCATTGTGTGAGAAAGTTTTTGAATGCAGTTACAGTGTATTATTGGAAATTTTTAGTGATTTGTATACTGACTAATCTCTTCATTTTTGTTCTGATTCATGAATAGGCTTGGAACTTTAAAGTGCTCAAGATTGCAAAGGGATGATGACTCTTGCTCCCCATAACAAGATACCATCTTGACAACCCAATTCAGATTCACAGGCATGGAATGGTTTTCATTCTTCAGAGACTCATACATTTGACCATCCTTGCAATACCTGTTCTCGGACTCTTGATAAAATTGGATCCTGTTTGTCCAATCCTTTATCTGCTTCACACAGGCCAGTGAGAAAGCCAGGAAATTCAATACAAGTACAACTTCTTGAAGTACTGGAGCATGTGTAATGCTATCTGGCAAAGGAAGACGACTGAGGGCATCTGCATTTGCCAAAAGCACACCTGGACAGTGCATAAAAGTGTACTCAGATGCCGACCAAATTAAAGCCCATCTTTGGATTCTAGAGGAGGCTATCGGTGGAATTGCCTTATCTTCACTAAACAAACCCAACATGCAAATATTGATGGAACTTCTTTATTCCAAATATGATGGATAAGCCTTCCTTTTCAATTTGTGAGTAACCTTCCTCGGCTGCAGAAAGGGTTCTGGAGACATATCCTATTGGCTTTTCAGATCCATCCTCCATCTTGTGTGACAATACCACTCCCATTCTGTAGGGAGATGCATCACAAGTGAGTATTAATTCCTTAGACATAGGTCATAGTGTACCAGCAGGCATGACAAATGTAAAAGCTTTTTGATTTTTATGAAGGCTTCCTCTTGCTGTGCCTTCCAGGACCATCTGTGGTTCTTCTTCAATTATAAATGTAAAGGGGTTAACACTGTGGATAGATTAGGCAAGAAGTGATCATAATAATTTACCATGCCCAAAAAAGATTTGAGCTCCATGACGTTGGTAGGAGAGGGCGCTTCTTTGATTGCCCTGACTTTCTCCTCTAATGGATGCAACCCTTGGGCATCCACTTGATGACCCAAATGTGTGACTTCAGTTGCTTGGAAAGTGCACTTCTCTTTTATCAAATGTACGCCAGCCTCCAAAAAAGGGCAGCAGATACTTGGAAACACCACCACCTGCATGTTCCCTCCAAGTCAATCACCATCCTGACTTGGAAATATATGGCCATTCCTTCACTATCGCTGGGTCAAAATCCCGGAACTCCCTTCCTAATAGCGCTGTGAATGTATCTACACCACAGGGACTGTTCAAGAAGGCAGCTCACCACTTGCTTCAATTAGAGATAGGCAATGAATGCTGGCCTAGCCAGCGAAGCCCACATCCCTTGAATGAATAAAATAAAGCACAAGTGTGAGGTTGGGATGAAGAAAGGAGAGTGGGGGAAGTAAGAGGCACATGCTCACATCATCTGCGGCATGGATATCACAAGAGATTGTGAGATGAGGGGGAAGTGGGATGTGAGATGGTGGATTAGGTAGGAACATTCTGTCATTCTCACCGCTGACCACAGCCTCAATCATGGCCATTCCAATGATGGCGGGCACTGTCACTGTCAATCGGGAGGGCCTTCCGGTCCTCTGTGGAAAGAGGACCTATCTCCTCCTGTCCATCCCCTGTACCGAAGCCTCCAGTGCTGCATCGGAGAACCATCGGGAAACACTGCCTGGCCTGTTACTCCATTTCCACTTCTCTTTCTGCTCACAAACTCCTATTTAAACAGTTCCAGCTATCCCAGCCAAAAGACATCCTATCTTTAAGAGGTGCAAGTTAGCTTTAGATGTCACTATCCTTGCTCAAACTTGGTTCCCTGACAAAGGTGAGCAGTCACTCAGCAGCATGCTACATGCTAGGCTACAAGCCACAAGCATTTAAATTAGCATGCAACATGAAACTTGTGTGCTACCTACATCACCATGAACGGGTGCCAGTGAATCATACATATGTGATCATCAACCTAATCCAGTATTTTCCCCTTGGTGCGGAAAACATCATTTCAAGCCACAAATAGAACATTTATTTGGCAACGCTTAAAAATGTTCAGTAGATTTTGTCTTTAAAGATGTTGATTATATGTTGAAGTACTTTCACTTTAGTAAACCTTACTTTCATGTCATGTTGATAATCAGTTTTGAATTTACCCCCTTCAGTACAGACATCTCATTCTACTGTTCAGGACAAGGTGAAAAGAATCTTTGGACTTTGTTTTACACTCATTGGCATTTTCCTTTTTTATCTCTTTGGCAAGACTAATTTACCGGCTGCTTTCAAGCTGCATTGGAACTGTCTCTCCTCCCATTTCAATGTTCCTGCACTTCAGAGGCGATTCTACAACTTGACTTGTAAAAGGGTGAAGCAGAGTTGGCCACTTTGAAAGCAGCCCCTGCATAACCAGCATGGAAATCCAGCTGCATTTTCTACACCAGGCTGTTTGGCATGAAATTAATATCTGGGCAAAGCACTCTTCCATAACTAGGTTGTCCATCATGTTCATATTTGTAAATTTCATGGTCAGTTAACTTTAATTTATGGTATGTAGAAATTTATGGTAATTGGAATTTAAGTATTTCCTTGCTAGAAAATATCAAGCAGTATTCCCCTTGGACCATTACTCTCTTGTTTTGTGCCAAATCCATGCCACAAATCAATGTTCCGCAAAAGTCAGACAATGGGCCATAATTTGTTACCATTGGTTAGACTTGCCCTTGCACATTTAGCTTTTGAAATGTTTTGCATGGCAAGTTGCTGAGAGTGCGAGTTGATGATGTCACAGCGAGGGAAACCAGGCATCTGAGTGAACAAGATAGCCAACTGCATATCTCCTTAACCAATCAGATTAAAGGATAGTGAAGGGCTGAGAAGGCAGTTTAAATTATAGCGAGTGAATTCAATATCAAATCAGGTATCCTTTGGTCCTCTCTAATTTTTCGTTTACATGCTTCCCCTTTCAACAGAAATTTACTGCAGCTAACTATTGGGAAGTCCTAGACCATTGTTTTCACACCCCCCATACCTCTACCTTCCATAAACTTCTTTTCTATAGCAATCAGCTCCACCCCTCTCCTTGGTAATTGTATTACGGTGAACCAGACTGTTCTCAGCTTTGGGCTGAATTTCACTCAAGTCAGGGAAATTCCCAACTTTGCAAGCCCAACTCGGAAGAAAGTGTCCTGGGTGTTCTAATTTTCATCCTGGGAGGGCGGGTGTTAACAGAAGTTGGGTCCGCCACCCCTGGAAAGAGTTTGGAGGCAGCCACAGGGGCCGCAGGTGTAAAAGTGAGTTGTGTGAAAAGACCCACCCCGGTGCTCCAGGACTCGTAAGAAAATGAATAAAACAAAAAACAGCTCTCCAGCTCTCACCCCTCAACCCACACACACTTCCCATACCCCAACCATGCCAACTCATGTCCCCACCCATCCCCATGGCCCCTCATATCCTCCATACCAACCTATGCCCCTCTACCCATCCCTCCTTCTTCCCACCTCCCATTGCTCTTCATACTTCATCTGAAAGCCCATGCCCCTCTACCTACCCCATGGTCCTTTATACCCCCTATGCCAACTTCAAGCAAACTCATGCCAACCCATGCCACCTCAACCCCCACCCGCCCCCATGGCCCCTCATATCCTCCTTGCCAACCTGTGTCCCTCGACCCACCTCCTTGCCCCTTTATAACCCCTATGCTAACTTAGTGCCAACTCATGCCAACCCAAGGCCCCACCCACTATCCTTTGCCCTTACACCCTCCATACCAACTCACCCAGCATCCATCATGGGCAGACCTCAGGAGCCAAAATCAGTCATGGGCAGACCTGAGGAGAAATAAAATAAAATTCTGTGTCTGTTTCAAACTTTATTGAAAAGAATACTCTCATTCATAAAACCACATTCAATACATTTGAAATCCTTCAGCTACTAATCCTTTATAAAAACAAATATTTAATTGAAGTACTTAATCCCTGATGAAAACACACATTTGTATTCATAGCCCAAGATCAAAGACTTTATAACCACTTGGAACTGCAATTGAACTGTGAACTGACAGGAACCCCACTGTGATAATGATAGGTTGTGGAATCAGTCATTAGCACTAATCCTATAATTATAAACCTTAGATTTATGTCAACAGGCAGAGGAAAATTTCAAGAACTGAATTTTATTAAACTTGCAGAGTTGTTTTAATTTAAAGGCAGGAGATTTAAATGCCTTGAAAGCTTGACAGTTCCACAGAACTTAACCACATTTTACACAGATTCATGACTACTCTTACCAAAGGGCACCTTACCTCATCCAAAAGCACCTTACTATCCCAAAGGGCTCCCTGGACTTATCCAAAAGAATACCCTAGCTCTCCAAATACCTCTAGGAGCTTTAGACCTTTTTCTTGAGTTATGTTTTGGACATCTCACTAGTGAAAATTGGATCTGTTTGTGCAGCTGCCTCAGTGAATCATGAATGTGCAAACTACAACCCACCCCCATGTGCCCCAGAGAAAATGTTGGGCACCAGGTATGGGGATTGGGGGTGGAGTGGGATGGGTGTACTTCCACAATTGGAGCTCCGGTGCCATTTTGGTTAAGCCGGAGACTCTTTCTGTCCCTGTGAAAATTCAGGTATTGCTCTCATATTTGACCTCGAGATGAGCTTTCAACCACATATCCAACTCAAGAGTTGCAAATTTTCAACTCTGTAAAGTCTTCAGACCCCATCCTTGTCTCAGCTCACCTGCTGCTGCAATCCTTGTCCATGTCTTTGTCACCTTGAGACTTTACTACTCAAATGCATTCCTGGCCAGCCACCCACTTTATACTCTCCCTAAACTTGAGGAGTTGTTATTCTGTTATTCATGTCCTAACTTGCACAAAGTCCCAAACACATATCAGCCCAGTGCTTGCTGAAATTGATTGGCTCTTGGTTAAGCAATGTTTTGATTTTAAAATTCTCATCCTTGAATTCAAACTCCTCCATGACCTCACCCCTCTCTATAGCTGCAATCTCCTCCAGCTCTACAACCCTCCAAGATATATGCGCTCCTCCAATTTTGGCCTTTTGAACATCCCCAATTTTGGTGGATGTGCCTTCAGCTGCCAAAGACCTAAGCTTTGGAATTTTTTTTCTCAACCTCTCTGCCTCTCTATCTTTCTCTCTCCTCCTTTAAGTTGCTCCTTTAAACCTACCTCTTTGCCCAAGCTTTTGGCCACCTGCCCTAAATATTTCCTTATGTGGCTTGCTGTTTAAATTTTGCCCGATATACACCTATGAAGCACCTTTGGGCATTTTACTGTGTTAAAGCTGCTGTATAAATACAAGCTGTTGTTACTCTATCAAAGACCTTCATAATTTTGAACATCTCTATTAAATCTCCTTTTAACCTTCTCTGCTCTAAGGAGAACAACCACAGTTTCTCCAGTCTGTCCACATAACTCAAGTCCTACTAACGGTTATTAATGTATTAGTACCCTCCCCAATCATGATAGGCATTCTAAGGAAGGTTTTTTAAAAGCATGGGTGGTTAAAATTAGATCATAAACTCTGATGATCTATTAGAGGTGCTTCTAGCTAACAATAGGGAGACAGCTGCTTCTACCATTCCTGCTCATGCACCAATGATCAGATGTAATGTATCACTATCTATGATATATTGAAGAAAACTGATGGGTCATTGCTGCAGCAAGGAGGACTGAGAGTAAAGGAGCAGATTGTAGTCCCATAGTCCAAAGTCCATAGAGCCAAAAATAATTCACCTTTGTCATTTCCTGAAATAAATTTCTTCAAGAGGTGATTGGTTGCTTGCATGTGACAAATTTAATGAGATTTCTTTCCCTCCAAAACTATTAGTTGTCTATTCATGAGTCAGAAAATGTAAGATGAGTTATGAATTCCAGTTGCCCGTACACCGAAAACCATCCATACTGACAGATTTTAATTAGTGAAGTGTTGCTTGATATGATTACCCTGGGACGAAATCTCCTTGAACTGTTCGTTGAAACACCATTTGTGTTGTAACTGAGATGAGGCAATTTGATCCTTTCTGAGTTACAACTTGCTTTACAACTACAAATAAATCAGATTGAAATAGCTTAATGCTTACACGAAGAATGGAGAACGATGACTTAATTGTCTCGATGATTTCTGAAACCAGCACTTTTATTTTACAAAAAACTACTGCGGATGCTGGAAATCCAAAACAAAAACAGAATTCCCTGGAAAAACTCAGCAGGTCTGGCAGCATCGGCGGAGAAGAAAAGAGTTGACGTTTCGAGTCCTCACGACCCTTCAACAGAACTGAGTATAGTTAGGAGAGGGGTGAAATATAAGCTGGTTTAAGGTGGGGGGGGGGAGAGAGAAGTTGAGTGGGGGGGTGGGGGGGGTGGTTGTAGGGACAAGCAAGCAGTGATAGGAGCAGATAATCAAAAGATGTCACAGACAAAAGGATCAAAGAGGTGTTGGAGGTGGTGATCTTATCTAAGAAAATGTGCTAATTAAGAATGGATGGCAGGACACTCAAGGTACAGCTCTAGTGGGGGTGGGGTGGAAAGACTGACAAGGTATTAGTTGTAGATTTTAAAATAATGGAAATAGGTGGGAAAAGAAAAATCTATATAAATTATTGAAAAAAACAAAAGGGAGGGGGAAGAAATGGGGTGGGGATGGGGGGAGGGAGTTTAAGATCTAAAGTTGTTAAATTCAATATTCAGCCCGGAAGGCTGTAAAGTGCCTAGTCGGAAGATGAGGTGCTGTCCCTCCAGTTTGCGTTGGGCTTCACTGGAACAATGCAGCAAGCCAAGGACAGACATGTGGGCAAGAGAGCAGGGTGGAGTGTTAAAATGGCAAGCGACTGGGAGGTTTGGGTCTTTCTTGTGGACAGACCGCAGGTGTTGTGCAAAGCGGTCGCCCAGTTTGCGTTTGGTCTCTCCAATGTAGAGGAGACCGCATTGGGAGCAACGAATGCAGTAGACTAAGTTAGGGGAAATGCAAGTGAAATGCTGCTTCACTTGAAAGGAGCGTTTGGGCCCTTGGACGGTGAGGAGAGAGGAAGTGAAGGGGCAGGTGTTGCATCTTCTGCGTGAGCATGGGGAAGTGCCATAGGTGGGGGTTGAGGAGTAGGGGGTGATGGAGGAGTGGACCAGGGTGTCCCGGAGGGAATGATCCCTACGGAATGCCGCCAAGGGGGGTGAAGGGAAGATGTGTTTGATGATGGCATCATGCTGGAGTTGGCGGAAATGGCGGAGGATGATCCTTTGAATGTGGAGGCTGGTGGGGTGATAAGTGAGGACAAGGGGGACCCTATCATGTTTCTGGGAGGGAGGAGAAGGCGTGAGGGCGGATGCGCGGGAGATGGGCCGGACACGATTGAGGGCCCTGTCAACCACCGTGGGTGGAAAACCTCGGTTAAGGAAGAAGGAGGACATGTCAGAGGAACTGTTTTTGAAGGTAGTGTCATCAGAACAGATGCGACTGAGGTGAAGGAACTGAGAGAATGGGATGGAATCCTTACAGGAAACGGGGTGTGAGGAACTGTAGTCGAGGTAGCTGTGGAAGTCAGTAGGCTTGTAATGGATATTGGTGGACAGTCTATCATCAGAAATTGAGACAGAGAGGTCAAGGAAGGGAAGGGAAGTGTCAGAGATGGACCATGTGAAAATGATGGAGGGGTGGAGATTGGAAGCAAAATTAATAAATTTTTCCGGGTCCCGACGAGAGCATGAAGCAGCACCGAAGTAATCATCGATGTACTGGAAAAAGAGTTGTGGGAGGGGGCCGGAGTAGGACTGGAACAAGGAATGTTCCACATACCCCATAAAGAGACAGGCAAAGCTGGGGCCCATGCGGGTACCCATAGCCACACCTTTTATTTGGAGGAAGTGAGAGGAGTTAAAGGAGAAATTGTTCAGTGTGAGAACAAGTTCAGCCAGACGGAGGAGAGTAGTGGTGGATGGGGATTGTTTGGGCCTCTGTTCAAGGAAGAAGCTATGGGCCCTCAGACCATCCTGGTGGGGGATGGAGGTGTAGAGGGATTGGACGTCCATGGTGAAGAGGAAGCGGTTGGGGCCAGGGAACTGGAAATTGTTGATGTGACGTAAGGTGTCAGAGGAATCACGGATGTAGGTGGGAAGGGACTGGACAAGGGGAGAGAGAAGAGAGTCAAGATAACGAGAAATGAGTTCCGTGGGGCAGGAACAAGCTGACACGATCGGTCTGCCAGGACAGTTCTGTTTGTGGATTTTGGGTAGGAGGTAGAAGCGGGCCGTCCGAGGTTGGGCGACTATCAGGTTGGAAGCTGTGGGAGGAAGATCTCCAGAGGAGATGAGGTCAGTGACAGTCCTGGAAACAATGGCTTGATGTTCTGTGGTGGGGTCATGGTCCAGGGAGAGGTAGGAGGAAGTGTCTGCGAGTTGACGCTCAGCCTCCGCGAGGTAGATGTCAGTGCGCCAGACAACAACAGCACCACCCTTGTCAGCGGGTTTGATGACAATGTTGGGGTTGGACCTGAGAGAACGGAGTGCAGTAAGTTCAGAGAGAGACAGATTAGAATGGGTGAGAGGAGCAGAGAAATTGAGACGGCTAATGTCACGCCAACAGTTCTCAATGAAAAGATCAAGAGAAGGTAAGAATCCAGAGGGAGGGGTCCAGGTGGAGGGAGAATATTGGAGGTGGGTAAATTTTATTTTACTCCCAGTTGAATGCATTTGGATAATCGAGTCTCTCAAGCCTTCATAATTTCCTCACCATTTTGTGCTGGGTCTGTGTTAATGTGCACAGTTTATCAGGCAAGGAGTGAGGAGCATGTTGTTTGCTTGCTATCCCTATGAAAATGTGTTTGATGATTTACATTGGCTCTCAGTCCAGCATTACCTCAAAATTAAAACTCTCATCCTTGTGCTCAAACTCCACTATACTCCTCTTTATCTCTATCTTTTCCTACATTACAACAATAACTACACTTAAAAAAGTACTTCATTGTCTCTAAGCACTTTGGTACATGCAGAGGTCATGAAAGATGGTGAATAAATGCAAGTTTCTTTCTTTCTTTCTTAAACTCCACAAGCCATAAAAACCCTGAAAGCTCTGCATTCCTTCAATTCTGGCCTTTTGCACATTCCTAATTGAAATCACTTCAGCATTGGTAACCATGTCTTTAGTGCCTAGGACCTAAGCTCTGGAATTCCTTCTCTAACCCTCTCTGCCTCTCTCTCCTCTTTTAAGACACTTCTTACAACTTACTTCTTTGACCAAGCTATTAGTTACCTGTCCTAATATCTCCTTACATGGCTCAGTGTCAAATTTAGTCTGATAACCTTCCTGTGTAATGCGTTGCAATATTAGCTACCATGTTAAAGGTGTTATATCAATGCAAGTTATTTTTGTTGTTGACAACAAAAGTCCTAGTGTACAGAGCCGTTAGTGTCAACATGGCCCTGTACTGCAGCGAGACCTGGACTGTGTTTCAGTAACATGTAAGAGAGCTAGAGAAATTCCATCAGCAATGCCTCCACTGCATCCTTGACATTCAACGGGAGGACCATCGAACAAATGCTCCTGTCCTTCTTGAAGCAAAGTCCACAAGCATTCAGGCAGAACTCCTGCAAAATCAACTTTGATGGACTGTACATTGTGCCCGGATGGCCAAAAACCAGGTCAGGTCCCATTCTCTCAACTTTCAAATAGCCACATCCCAGGGGAGGACAAAGAAAACACTTCAAAGACAATTGGAACCATTCCTTGAAGCACAGCAGTATTGACCTTAATGGGTGGGAGGAGGCTGCTTCCAATCGTTCAGATTGGCAAAAATTTGCAACGGCTTAATGATGAGGCAGAGCGGCGGCAGAGAAGGAAAGAAAAGGAAGCAAATCTTGTACTCCGGATCCCACTACCTCATGGGATGTCCTGCCCCAACTGCTGAAAGAATTGGCCTGTTCAGTCACATGGAGACCCATGGCAGAAACTCACAATGTTGAGTAGTTGTCATCCTCGAATTGGGGGACACCCAACAATGACAATGATGCCTTTCGTTGTTCAGTCATGCGCAATAAAGTAACAATTTAAGGCATTCTTAATAAAATTGTAAGAGTTGACAACCCTAATACCCAATGACAGCAGCCCCTGTCTACCTTCGATGTGGTCTATGGAAAAAAAACTTAACCAGGAACATGTTATAAGGTTGTTACGCAATTGAGGAATTCTAATGATAATCCAAACCAACAAGCTATATGACATCAGTGGAGTCTCCAATTATGTGCGGCTTTCTAATGCTTTCCTGGCTCCAGTTAGTCTATAGTCATACTGCCGTCAACAAAGTGATTTATAGCTTTCAGTCTATTTAGTTTGAATTGACCCAACAGTAAGTACGAGTCTCTACTTAAATTAAGTCTCCTGTCTAAATAAAAATCTTAAACAGTTATGTACAGACAATAATGTTGCAGATCAATGCTCTGTCTACTGGGTCTCTACTGACCCTAATGCCAACTCTCTGCCTTCCCCTCAAGACACATTTTTATTTATTATCGTTTTTTGAAGCTTTGCCAGAGTTTTAATTTAGAGAAAATGGAACAGCGATCATTCTTTTCATTGGATGAAATGGTAGTGATAGGGTAGAGATCAGCTGCATATTGAACCCTATTGTTAGTAGCTACTATAGTACAGTTGGATAAGGATGGCAAATGGCTTGTTTCCTGAAGTGATACCATTATCAAAAAAGATATACTATGTGCTGTATTCCTCTGCAAGTGTTGATACACTGACAGTAAATTTAAACAAGTCTGAATCATCAAACTGTTGCATCTTATGCTGCATGGCGTAATTAATAGAGTATCAAGAATCTTCACCGATACAGTGACCATTTAAGAATTGGATCACTAGACACTGTCACAGGCTGTGCTGTACTGAGGTGACTACAATAATAATCTGAATCGATGGACTGTGCTAGGCATGTCAAGTACATTCTCTTGCACAATCTCAGAGGTTTTCAGATGTATTCCCCATTTGTCCATAACCAGCACAGTAACTTACTGAAATAAAAACAAAAATAGCTGGAAAAAACTCAGCAGGTCTGACAGCATCTGCGCAGAGGAATATAGTTAACGTTTCGAGTCCGTATGACTGTTCAAAGAACAAAGAACAAAGAAAAGTACAGCACAGGAACAGGCCCTTCGGCCCTCCAAGCCTGCGCCGATCATATTGCCCGTCAACTAAAACATTTTGCACTTCCGGGGTCCGTATCCCTCTATTCCCATCCCATTCATGTATTTGTCAAGCTGCCTCTTAAACACCACTATCGTACCTGCTTCCACCACCTCCTCTGGCAGCGAATTCCAGACACTCACTACCCTCTGCGTAAAAAACTTGCCCCGCATATCTCCTCTATAGTTTTCTCCTCTCACCTTAAATCTATGTCCCCTAGTAATTGACTCTTCCACCCTGGGAAAAAGCTTCTGACTATCTACTCTGTCCATGCCACTCATAATTTTGTAAACTTCTATCAAATCACCCCTCAATCTCCGTCGCTCTAGTGAGAACAATCCGAGTTTCTCCAACCTCTCCTCATAGCTAATAACCTCCAGACCAGGCAGCATTCTGGTAAATCTCCTCTGCACCCTCTCCAACGCCTCCATATCCTTCTGGTAATGTGGCGACCAGAATTGCACGCAATATTCCAAGTGTGGCCTAACCAAGGTTCTATACAGCTGCAGCATGACTTCCCAGATTTTATACTCAATACCCCTGCCAATGAAGGCAAGCATGCCCTATGCCTTCCTGACCACCCACCTGTGTTGCCACTTTCAGTGACCTGTGGACCTGGACACCCAGATCCCTCTGCCGTCAATGCACTTAAGGGTTCTGCCATTTACTGTATAATTCCTGCCTGTATTAGACCATCAGAACTTACTGTATCATTGCACTTTAAATTTTGATAAAGTTTGTCTTTTCTGGTGCATCAGAATTGGAAGAATATGCCAAAAGGAACAGAAGCTCCTTATGTTTTGTTGCAGAATCTGACAGATTCACTGTGTATTTCCAGAATTTTATATTTTACATTATAGCTCAGTAGGATGTTGTTCTTTGTTTGTACCTTTAGATATGTATGGTGGACTTAGAAATAAATTGAATATGTGGCATGAGATAAAGTTGCCAAAACTGTAGGATTGCCCTGGAGTTTTTAGTTTTCAGGAATTGAAGATTGATCTCCAAGATTCTGCTGTGAACAACCCAGGTGAGAGATCAGAGGGGTGTCAAAAAAAAAGATACATTTTTCTTGGAACACTTTTATTTATTAATTATCAAAAGTGTTGGAGATGGAGAGAAATGACTGGAGTGAACCACATGGAAACGAGAAGCAATGTGATTTGACTTAAATTTTGGAATACGTACAACCAGACTTGGTAACACGACAAAGACGTGATTATGGAGAGGGGAGTTATTCTGTAGCTAAGGTTTGGGAAAAGGATTATTTTATTCATAAATTCATAGTAAGCTCAATTTCTCCTTTGTTAAATAGCAGAATGTGACCTTTTATATGTGGACAATCCTGCATGCTCTGCAAAAAAGATCTTATAAGTTACCATTCTAACTTACTCCCTTTGATAATGTTAAGAATGCCCAACTGAACTCTGGACAGTGGCTGTTGGTGCTTACATTACTGACAGTAAGCTATTAATCGTGTGGATTTATGACAATACTGCAGTACTCGGGTCTCCAGCAGCAAGATAAAGTGCTGTGCTAAAGCATTCCTGGATCATCATCATCTGGTAGATATTGCGAGTAATTGCCTATATTTTGTATTATGGGTACTAAATACACTGCCTAAATCAGGAAAGGGTTCTTTTAAATGAAACATTCTTATTCAAAAGTATAGCCATTTACACTTCCTTGATGATGAACCAATCAAAAGAATGATAAAATACCTGCTGTGAAATGATTGGCTCAGTAACATAGGACAGAATTTTCCATGCCCATTAGTGTGGGGCATGTTCGGTAGTGTGAGCGGACAATATAGCGCAATCAGTTTCATGATGGCGTGAAACCAATTCGTAATTGTCCACTCAGCCCACTGATGGCAGGCCACGTTTCTCGCCATCGGACATCGGGAATCTCATTGTAATACATCAGAATATAATTATCAGGCCAGCCGGCTGGAATCATCCTCTCCCCCCACTGGATCGTCTGTCCACGTTGGCGGGAAAGCACACCGACCTGTTTCACAACAGCACATAAATGGCATGCATTTGGCGGGCTGCACTTTGAGGGGAACTCGGAGGTGAGTGCACAGTAATGTTGTGCAGCGCCCACCAGGGTCACCCGTCGCACTTCAAACTTGAGGGACGTCGGGGTTAAGGGCAGCCCTGCTGTTGAGTATAGCGCACAAGTATTTGGGGTGGGGGGTAGGGCGGGCGAGGGAAGCGGCCACGCATTAGGGAAACCTGCATGAAGTGATCTTTCCTCTGCAGCTGAGACAGTTCAGGCGCAGCCACATTGATATGATTGGAGTCGGGCCTCTAGGTTATCTGCCCACTCAAGCATCAGAGGCATCAAAGTGCCACCAAGTGCTCCAGAGCTTTTCACACCCCCAACCCCCACCCCCACACAGATTGCAAACTAATGAGCGTTTTAGTGGACAGCAGAACAGTTGGATGTCTGCACACGTTGTACAATCTCCTTGCTAAAGTTGGCCATGGAGCAGTCACTGGTGGAGGCGCTCACAGCCCCTTGCAATGTCAGCATCCCATTTTGGACCAGTCTCCCCGATGGTTCAAGCTAACAGTGCAGCCTTGCAGTGCGGGTTAGGAGAATGCCTGTCCCTGAGCTGAGAGCACAGCATGCAGTCCAATGGGCAAAGCTGCCGCCATTCGGTTGGGTGGAGTGGGGCGGAGGTGGATGGAGTTTCAGGCAGTCATTCAGCACACTAAACTCTGGCCATCCAAGTGGCGGCCAGCACGCTCCAGGTTGCATTAAGGGGCCTTCACGCTTAGCTAGGAAAGGTTCTTAGTACACCCATGCTAACCACGTGTCTCTCTCTATCACCCTGCAGGAGGAGCACTCAGGATCATGGAGCCTGGTGAACTAGCTGTATGCCTGATGGCCTACAGAGAGTGAAGACGATGGAGGAGAGTGTGACTGAGGCTCTTGGCTATGCAGAGGCAGGAGCAGCAACCTCAGGAAGATGGGGCAGCTGGGGCTCCCACACATGCTGCCAAAGAGCCACAGCAAACCATCACTGGTCAGTACCTAGTGACGCCCAGGGTCTTTAGATGCTGCCTGTCATTCCTGCAGATGACCGAGAACCAGTGTCGCTGAAAACTGTGCATGTTTAGGGAACTGGTCTGTCACATCTGCCACCTGCTGCAGGATTTGGCGCCACGGGAACACGGAGGGCATCCACTGCCAGTGGCCGTGAAAATGATCGCGGCGCTCAATTTCTACGCCTGTGGCTCATTTCAGGGCTCCACAGGTGACCTCTGTGGGATCTCATAAGCCTCCACCCACAAATGCATCCAGGTCACAGATGCCATCTTTGTGAGGGCACACAACTTTGTGCATTTTGCCCAGGACCAGGACAGCCAGTATGCAAGAGCGATTGAATTCGCCCAGATCTCGGGTTTCCTACAGGTTCAGGGTGAGATTGACTGCACTCATGTGGCGCTCAGATCTCTGTTGCAACACACGGTGGACTATATTAACTGCAAGGGATTCCATTTGCTGAATGTGCAGCTGGTGTGCGACAACCAGAGACGCATCCTGCAGGTGTGCACACAGTTTCCAGGGAGTGTGCACGACTCCTACATCCTCAGTCGGTCACAGATCCCTGGAGTTTCCTGGGGTCCACAGAAGCTGCAGGGATGGCTCCTCGGGGACAAGGGCTACCCACAGAGGCTGTGGCTGATGACACCCATGCGGCGGCCTCAGGCTGCAGCACAGCGGCGCGATAATGAGGCTCAATCTGCAGCTTGCACCTTAGTGGAGCAAACCATCGGGATGCTGAAGATGCGGTTCCGGTGCCTGGACCGGTCTGGTGCAGTCCTACTATACAGTCCACAGAGGGTGTCACACATTGTTGTTACCTGCTGCATCCTTTACAACCTGGTGCTGCAATGGGGTGAGCAGCTGGCTGCAGAGGAGTTGGAGGAGACGAAGGTATCCTCCAATGAGGAGGATGCCGAAGTGGATATGGCTGAGGAGGTCCTCGAAGGCGACGATGACGGGGATGGGGCCCTCACACTGGCCGGATGAGGCAGGCGCACTTGATGGGCCCTCATAGCTGCCAGATTTGTGGAGGATGATGATAATATGCAGTGAGGTGACCCCAGAGATCCTCACATTATCGCTGGTTAACATCATTCGTTGTGGGTACTCTTTCAGCCAATTGGAAAGAACAATAAAATCTTGCATTGATATAACACCTTTCATGATCCCAGGATATCCCAAACAGCTTCATAGCTGCTATGATCAGGTGAGGAGGGGCCAAAAGGCACCCCTCTTTGTCCTCTCCTCATTTGACTGCAACAGGTTTTTTTTTTGTTTGATAAAGAGATACTTGCCAATTCAACGAATACTTAACCGTTTACGTGCTATGGTCATAAAAGAGTCAATAGGAAAGGTTTTCTTGAGTTTAACAGGAAAAGAGGTTAGATTTATTATACTTGAACCAATCTAAGTGAAATAATAAAATACCCACTGACTTTTGCGCACACACTCACACTCACACACATGTGCATACACACTCAGAGTTCACACACACGCTAATACAAATTACAGAGCTGGCCAAATTATAATCCATAAAAAGTAAGAGTATACAATCTGGAGTTTTGTCACTCAGCTGGCTTCAGGCTGCTATCTATGGTCTCAATGATTCCGGTTTAGAGAAACAGATGACTGAGTTGCTTATTCTTTGGGAGACAATAGTGCTGGGTTGGATTCTTTTACAAATCTCTGTCTGCAGCAGGACGTCCCTGGATGATTACACTCAGCAAACAGAGCTTGAAGCTTGCCAGGTAGGTTGGAGAGAGAGGGAGCCCTTTTAGGTCTTCTCCCTAAACTGCTTGTCCTCAGTTCTGCTTAGAAAACATGTGCTTAAAATACACAAAGGGTTGGTTTGTCATGTGATCTTTCTTTTCCAACTGCCAGGGAAATATAAGAAAAATATTGTCCGTGTATTCCAAAGATGGCTTGATTAGCTCATGTCTGGAAGGTAACTTAGCTAGGGTCCCATTGTCCAAGCGATTAGTCTTAATGACTCGTGTCCAACAGTTGAATACCTCAGGTGATTGCCATAGATGCCCTGCTAATGAGGCAGGAGATGTGAGTCCTTCACACTCCCCTGAAGTCATTGAGTGGAATCATTCCAGATTTGCACAAAGTGCGGTAGCGCTCGGGGAAAAAAGGCATGTTACCCACCGGCCGCCATGGTGGGTTTTTGCGCCATTTCGTCTGCTTCCCGGCACATCCTGCCTCATTAATAACGCATTCACGGGGAACACAACGGATCGCTGATGGGCGGGCTCAGATTTTCCCACCGTGACCTCAGCGCTTCCTCACTCCGGGCGCCATATTTAAATGGCACCAGAGTGCAGCCTACTTCGTGTCTTCAGGCCAGGGCTGCTCGAGATGACAGATGGCCCAGAAAGCAAAGAAGATAACAGCCCCCAGATTTAGTGACGCCTCTCTGGGGCGTCTGGTGGACGCAGTGGAAGGCCACTGCAACGCCCTCTAATGCCGCTCTGGCCGCAAGAGGTCCACCAGAGTCACCAATCTGGCCTGGGGGGTGGTAGCAGTGGTAGTCAGTGCCACCAAAGCACAGAGGAGGTCAGCCATCCAGAGCAGGAAGAGGATGAATGATCTCATCCGTTCCACCAGGGGAAGTCAACCACCTCATCACTCTCAACTCTCACACTCACAAACCCATCACACATCCTCAGAGATCTCAGCACCTCAAGGGACAACACCACTAACTCTCACACACACCCTCACATCTCTATCAGGCTCATATCCTCTGGAGCTCGAGTCCTCATCCTTTCCATGTCTCCACTCACAAACATTCCACGCACTTCCATGTGTCCCGCTCACACTCTTTCCATTTGTTTTCATGCAGGAGAAGCTGGCTCACAACAGCAGGGAGAGGTCCCAGACCGGGGGCTGGAGTGGCGTACATTGGGCCCCTCAGTCACTTTGAGGAGCATACCATTGCGCTTGACTTATCAATGTTTACAGTACAGAAGGAGGCCATTCGGCCCATCGTGTCTGTACTGGCCAACAAAGACCTGACTACATTAATCCCATTTTCCAGCCCTTGGCCTGTAGCCCTGGAAGCTATGGCAATGCAAGTGAATATCTAAATACTTCTTAAATGCTACGAGAGTTTCTGACTCAACCACACTTTCAGGCAGTGAGTTCCAGGTTCCAACCACCCTGTGGGTGAAAAATTTCTCCTCAACTCCCTCTTAGCCTTCTACCTCTTATCTTAAATCTATGCCACCTGGTTATTGACCTCTCTACTAATAGAAAAGGTGCCTCCTTATCCACCCTATCTATGCCCCACATAATCTTATACACCTCTATCAGTTCCCCTCTCAACTTTCACTGCTCCAAGGAAAGCAACCCCAGCCTATCCAATCTTTCCTCATAGCTCAGACCTTCCAGCCCAGGCAGCATCCTAGTAAATCTGCTCTGTACCCTCTCCAGTGCAATAACATCCTTCCTATAATGTGGTGACCAGAACTGCACGCAGTATTCCAGTTGTGGCCTAACCAGTGTTTTGTACAGTTCCAGCATAACCCCCCTGATCCTGTATTCTATGCCTCAGCTAATAAAGGCAAGTATTCCATCTACCTTCTTAACCACCTTATCTACCTGTCCTACTTTCGTCAGGGATCTGTGGATATGTACACCAAGGTCCCTCTGTTCTTCAGTACTTTCCAGGGTCCTAACATTCATAGTGTAA
Organism: Cetorhinus maximus; assembly: GCF_964194155.1. Lineage (NCBI taxonomy): Eukaryota > Metazoa > Chordata > Chondrichthyes > Lamniformes > Cetorhinidae > Cetorhinus > Cetorhinus maximus. Next base: position 66,939,751 of record NC_135893.1, read on the forward strand.
TCCCTTGCCTTGTTAGCCCTCCCAAAGTGCATTACCTCACACTTTTCCAGGTTGAATTCCATTTGCCAATGCTCTGCTCACCTGACCAGTGCATTGATATCCTCCTGCTGTTTACGGCTATCCTCCGCACTATTTACCACCCTAACAATTTTCGTGTCATCCGCGAACTCCTTGATCATACCCCTTATATTTAAGTCCAAATCATTTATGTACACCACAAACAGCAAGGGCCCCAGCACCGAGCCCTGTGGAACCCCACTGGAAACAGACTTCCAGTCACAGAAACCTCCCTCTACCATCACCCTCTGCTTCCTGCCTCTCAGCCAATTTTGGATCCAACATGTCACTTTGACTTGGATCCCATGGGGTCTTACTTTCTTGACCAGTCTGCCATGAGGGACCTTATGAAAATCCATGCTAAAGCCATGTAGACCACATCAAATGCATTACCCTCATCAACGCTCCTGGTTACCTCATCAAAAAATTTGATCAAATTTATCAAACATGACCTCCCCTTAACAAATCCATGCTAACTATCCCTGGTTAATCCGCGTCTCTCCAATTGCAGATATATTCGGTCCCTTAGAATTCTTTCCAGTAACTTCCCCACCACTGAGGTTAGACTGACTGGCCTATAATTTCCTGGTCTATCCCTTCCTCCTTTTTTTAACAATGGGACAATGTTAGCAGTCCTCCAATTTTTTGGCATCTCACCTGTGGCCAGAGAGGATTTGAAAATTACTGCCAGGGCCCCTGATATCTCTTAATATTGAAGGGTACTGACATTCAAGAAGAATAGGAAGCTAGGTAAAGGTGCAGGGGTAGCACTGTTAATCAAAGAGGGCATTGATGCAATAGCTAGAGATGACTTTGCTTCAGGAGATCAGGGTGTAGAATTGGTTTGGGTGTAGATGAAGAATAGTAGGGGAAATAAATCATTAGTGGGAGTGGTCTACAGACCCCCTAAGAGTAGCCACAGTATAGGACAAAGTATTCAAGAGAAAATATTGTGTGCTTGTGATAAAGGGACGGCAATAACCATGGATGATTTTAATCTACACATAAACTGGAATAATCAGATTGGCAATAGTAGCCTGGATGAGGAGTTCTTAGAATGCTTTCGAGATAGTTTCTTAGAGCAGCACATTCTGGAACCAACCAGAGAGCATGTTATATTAGACTTGGTATTGTGTAACTTAACAGGATTAATTGATGACCTCAGAGTAAAGGCGCCCCTAGGTAGCAGTGACCACAATATGATTGAATTTTACATCCAGTTTGAAAGAGAGAAGAGCAATCCTAAGACTAGTATCTTAAACTTAAATAAGGGCAACTATGTGGGGATGAAAGCTGAGCTAGCTGAAATGATCTGGGAAACTAGGCTAGAGGATAGATCAATAGAGAAGCAGTGGCAGGCATTTCAATGGATATTTTCAGAGTATTCAGAATAAGTACAGTACGACTATAAAGAAAAATTTTAAGGGGAGGACCCACCATCTGTGGTTAACTAGAGATGTTAAGGATAGCATCAAACTTAAGGAAAAAACATACAACTCCGCAAAGATGAGTGGCAGGACGGATGATGGAATAGGATGTAAAGAACGGCAGAGAATGACTAAAAGATTAATCAGGAGGAAGAAATTAGAGTGTGAGAGGAAGTTGGCTAGAAATGTAAAAATAGATAGCAAGAGTTTCTTCAGGTATTTAAGAAGGAAAAGAGTAAGTAAAGTGAGTGACAGTGGGGAGTTAATAGTAGATAATAAGGAAATGGCAGAAGAAATGAACAAATATTTTGCTTCTGTGTTCACTATAGAGGATACAAAAACGTTCCAGTTATAGCTACAAATCAGAAGGTGAACGGGGGAAAGGAACTTGGTGAAATTGAAATCATTAGGGAAATGCTACTGAGCAAATTGATAGAGCTGCAGGCTGGCAAGTCTCCGTGTCCCGATGGACTACATCCTAGGGTCTTAAAAGAGGTGGCTAATGAGGTAGTCAATGCGCTGGTGTTAATTTTCCAAAATTCACTAGATTCTAGAAAGGTTCCATCAGATTGGAAAGTAGCAAATATAACCCCTCTATTCAAGAAGGGAGGGAGGCAGAAACCAGGAACCTATAGGCCAGTTAGCTTGACGTCTGACATGGGGAAGTTATTAGAATTGATCATTAAGGAGGTTACAGCTGGGCACTTGGAAGAACTCAAGGCAATAGGGAAGAGTCAGCATGGTTTTGTGAAAGGAAAATCATGTTTAACCAATTTATTGGAGTTTTTGAAGGAATAAAATGCGCAGTGGATAAAAGGGAGCCTGTAGACGTACTGTACTTGGATTTCCAGAAGGCGTTTGATAAGGTGCTGCATCAAAGATTATTACGGAAAATAAAAGCACATGGTGTAGGAGGTAACACATTAGCCTGGATAGAGATTGGCTGGCTGGCAGAAAACAGAAAGTATGAATAAATGGGTCTTTTTCTGATTGGTAGGGTGTGACAAGTGGAGTCCCACAGGGATCTGTATTGGGGCCTCAACTTTTTATGATTTACATAAATGACTTAGATGAAGGGAGTGAAGACATGGTACTAAATTTGCAGATGACACAAAGGTAGGTAGGAAAGTATGTTGTGAAGAGGACATGAGGAGGTTGCAGATGGATATAAATAGGTTGAGTGAGTGGGCAAATGAGCTTAATATGGGCAAATGGAATTTAATGTGGGAAAATGTGAAGTTGTTCACTTTGACAGAAAGAACAAAAAAGCAGAGTACTACTTAAATGGAAAACGGCTGCATAATTCTGAGGTGCGGAGGGATCTAGGTGTTCTAGTATATGAGCCACAAAAAGTTAGTATGCAGGTACAGCAAGTAATTAAGAATGCTTATGGAATGCTACCCTTCATTACAAAAGGGGTTGAAAATAAAAGTAAGGATGTTATGCTTCAGTTATACAGAGCATTGGTGAGACCACATCTTGAATACTGTGTGTTGTTTTGGTCTCCTTATTTAAGGAAGGATTTAAATGCGTTGGAGGCAGTTCAGAGGAGTTTTACTAGATTGAAACCTGGAATGAGTGGGTTGTCTTACGAGGAAAGGTTGGACAGACTGTGCTTGTTTCCACTGGAGTTTAGAAGAGTGAGGGGTGACTTGATTGAAGTATATAAGATCCTGAATGACCTTGACAAGGTGGATGTCAAAAGGATGTTTCCTCTTGTGGGTGAGTCCAGAACTAGGGGATGCAGTTTTAAAATTAGGGGATGCCCTTTTAGGACAGAGATGAGGAGATTTTTTTTCTCTCAGAGGGTTGTGCGACTTCAGAAGGTGGTGGAGGCAGGGTCATTGAATATTTTTAAGGCAGAGGTAGATTGATTCTTGTTAGGCAAGGGAATCAAATGTTATCGGAGTTATGTGGGAACGTGGAAATCGAAACACAAGAAGATCAGCCGTGATCTTATTGAATGGCGGAGCAGGTTCGAGGAGCCAAATGGTCTAACCCAGTTCTTAGTTCTTATGTTCTTATGTTCACTTGCCTCCCTCAACAGTCTGGGATACATCTCATCAGGCCTACTGATTTGGGTTTTCCTTTATTCTACCCACCAATGCTTTCTCATGCAGTCTCCTAGCTTTCCTAATTTCCTTTTTAAATTCCACCTGAACTTTTTATACTCCTCAATGGATTCTGCCATATTGAGCCCTTGGTATCTGCCATAAGCTTCTCTTTTTTTCTAAATCCTAACCTTTATATCCCTTGACATCCGGGGTTCTCTGGACTTGGTCCCCCATTTTGTCTTTACAGGAACATATTTGTCCTGTACTCTTGCTATTTCCTCCTTGAATGCTTCCCACTGCTCTGACAGTTTTATCTGCAAGTAGCTACTCCCAGTCCACTTGGGCCAAATTGTATCTCATCTTAATAAAATTAGCCTTTACCCAGTTTAGAACTTTTATTCCTGGCCCAACCTTATCCTTTTCCATAACTAACCTAAATCTAACTGAGTTATGGTCACTATCTCCAAAGTGCTCCCCTACAGACACACCTTCCACCTGCCGGGGCTCATTTCCAAATATTAGGTCCAGAACTGCCCCCTCCCTTGTTGGGCTTTCTATGCATTGGCTAAAAAGTTCTCCTGGATGCAACTTAAGAATTTTGCTCCCTCCCTACCTTGCACACTAAAACTATCCTGGTTAATATTTAGGTAGTTAAAATCCCCTACTATTACTGCCTTATTATTCTTACACTTCTCTGAAATTTGATTACATATTTGATCCTCTATCTCTCCCTGACTGGTTGGGGGCCTATAGTACACACCCAACAATGTGTTTGCCTCTTTTGTGTTTCTTACTTCTACCCATATGGCCTCATTTGACAATCCTTCCAGGATATCATCCCTCCTCACTGCTATAATTGATTCCTTGATCAATATTGCAAATCCCCCCCCTCCTCTTCTATCTCCTCTATATGCCCTATAACCAGGAATGAGCTCCAATTCTGTCTTTCTTCATTCAGGGGATGCGGGCATCGCTGGCTAGGCCAGCATTTATTGCCCATCCCTAATTTCCCTTGTTCAGAGGGCATTTTTAAGAGTCAACCATATTACTGTGGGTCTGGAGTTACATGTAGACCAGACCAGGTAAGGATGGCAGATTTCCTTCCCTAAAGGGCATTAGTGAACTAGATGGGTTTTTACAACAATCAACAATGGTTTCATGGTCATCATTAGACTTTTAATTCCAGATTTTTATTGAATTGGAATTCCACCATCTGCCATGACAGGATTCAAACCCACATCCCCAGGGTATTACCCTGGATCTCTGGATTACTAGACCAGCGACAATACCACCACACCATTGGCTCTTTTAGCCAAATCTTGGTCGTCGCTATGACATCATACTCCCACGTGCCTATCTGTGCCCTCAGCTTGTCTGTCTTATTCCTCAGGCTCCTTGCATTAAGATATATTCCATTTAGCCTTGCTAAACTCTCTCCTTTCTTATCTAGCCTATGTTTCCTCTGCCTTCCAGACTCACTTACTAGCGTTTTAACTTCTAATTCCATCTCAGCTTCTCTCCCCTCTGAACTACTTTACAGGATCCAATCCCTCTGCCAATTTAGTTTAAATCCGCCCCAACAGCATTAGCAAACTTTCCTGCGAGGATGTTGGTCCCATTCCTGTTCAGATGTAACCCGTCCAACTTGTACAGGTCCCACCTCCCCCAGAAATGGCCCCAATGCCCCAGGAATCTAAAGCCCTCCCTCATGCACCATCTCTCCAGCTGCGCATTCATCTGCTCTATCCTTCTGTTCCTATACCCACTACTGCGTGGCATCGGGAGTAATCCGGAGATTACTACCTTTGAAGCCCTGCTTTTCAATTTCCTACCTAACTCCCTAAAGTCTGCCTGCAGGACCTCATTTCTCTTTCTTCCTATGTCATTGGTTCAAACATGGACCACAACCTCTGACTGTTCACCCTCCCCCTTCAGAATGCCCTGTAGCCATTCTGTGACATCCTTGACCCTGGCACCCGGGAGGCAACATACCATCCTGGAGTCACGTCTATGGCCGCAGAAGTGTCTGTCTACACCCTCACTCGCGAATCCCCTACCACTATTGCCCTTCCACACTTGGGTCTGTTTGGCCTCCACAGAGGAACCGTCACTCTCACAATTTTCCAAGGCCAAGAAATAGTTTGTGAGTGAGATGTACTCGAGGGATTCCCTCATTACCTGCCTGGTCCACTTCTTCTGTCTGGCGGTTACCCATTCACTCTCTGCTTGCACTTCCTTAAGCTGCGGGGTGACCACGTCCTAAAATGTGCTATCCACAAACCTCTGAGCCTCGTGAATGTACTGTAGTGCCCCCAGCTGCCACTGAAGCTCCAAAACCCAGAGCTCCAGTTGCTTCAGTCGGAGGCATGTCCTGCACACATGGTCATCCAGACCGCCAAGAGCGTCGAGGATTTCTCACATAGTGCAGGATGTGCAAATTACAGGACTGAGCTCCCCAGACATATCTTAACTAAATAAAATATGGACCCTTGCTTTTATTTTACCCTTACTTCTACTTGATTAAAGACTAGATGCTAGATCCTCTATATAGACTAGATCCTCTACGTGCTGCTGACTGCCTGCCCCAGAGTCCTCCCCTGGCACTCTCCCATAGGTGCTGCTGAATGCCTGTCCCAGGGTCCTCCTCTTGCACTCTCCTCTAGGTCCGACTGGTGAGGATGTGGACCATACCTACAGTGACGATGACGTTGGCAGTGAACACCCACGTGAGGATCCTGCACCATATAATCCCTCTCTCAACACAAATGTGAGTGCTCTCTCTCTCCTGCTTTGACTCTGTTGTCATGCACTAATTATCTCTACTTGGATTCACAGGGAGCTCTGCCAAGCAACCGATGCCCTCAGCCAACCAGTCCCTCAGCTCCATCAAGGTCCTCACCTTCAGCGAAGAGGACACCTTCTCCATTGAAGATCTGGAAATAAACAGCCTGGAAGACCCGTCACAGCGCTTACCCACACCTCCCACCAGCGCAGACACACACCTCAGTGGGGCCTAGATCTAGAGCAGGCTCGGTTTCACAATCTGGTGGTCACCGCATGGGCACATGCCTGCAGCGGGAGGAAGCAAGTTCAGCCAAGTTCCCCGGCACTTGGAGGACTGCTGGGGAAGAGGCATCGGTCAGGTCCGAGTCAGATGATGGGCCTCTGGATTCAGCTTTCCAACTATCCTAGAGGGTCAGGATAGGGGGAACATCACGCAGAGCTGGGGAAGACCTCAACAGAGTGGCACACAAGTCAGAGGAGTGTGTCCGCCTGCTCTCTGATGAAGTGGTGCCCACATGTGTGCACATGGAGGTCCCCATGGGAAGGGTGGTGGACGCGATGGAGACCCTGGTCCAACAGAACACGGAGATGTGCGCAGACCTGCACCCCATCACGGTAGTCATGGGTGAGTTCCTGCAGTGGCAACGCAAGAGGGAAATGGGGCACCTCAACATCCCCCCAGGTGCTCCTTCCCCTCAAGGAGTCAGGCCGAGACCCTCGGGCACCCAAAGGGAAGAGGATCGACTATGGACACCCCTGGCTCATCCACTCAGGATGTCCTCTCCCTCCGAGTCCCCTTTGCCTGTGACCCTCTCAGCCTCATTCTGTCACCAAGTGACTACATGGGTGAACACATTTTGTCACTTTATAATCTGAAATTATATTCACATTCGCTGAATAATGTGTAATGTTGACTTTTAGCTTCATTGACAGGCTTTGCGAGTCTCCCCACTGCATCCCCCCCTCCCCCACCACACTGGCAGTTCAGCTGCATGTAGCTAGACCACAAGTGATTCTGGAAGGAGAAGTATGTGTGTGTGTGTGTGTGTGTGTGTGTGTGTGGCAGGGCCTTTTGGAGCCTCATGCAAGCACTCTCCCTCGCACACGGATCCTTCCCCCCATCACACTCGTCTCACTGTCCCGAGCATTTTCAATGCTGCCTGCTGAGGTTCTCTTCCAGTTGTCTATCTGAGCTGACCTGCATCTCCGCCCACCCACTGATCTCACTCCCATGCAGCACCTGTTCCCACCCAACATGAGGCTCCGCGCACGCCCGATTTCGACAACCATCGTAGTAGCGAAATATACGGTTAGCTCCCCCCAACCCAGTCCGTTCCCCTCCCCCATGTCCTTTCCCCCATCAGTGTTGACCCCCCTGGCATCACCTTCCACCTCCCCACTGTCACCTACCAACCCGAACCTTTGTCTTTCCAGGGTGTCCAAGTGAACGTGCACGTTAACTACCTTCCTGAGAATCCCACCCCCCTCCAGATTGACCTCTCCGACCTCCTCCTTCCTACCCTCAGTGCCTCTGAGTCCCCATCAAACACCCTTGCCTTCCCTTCTACCGTGACCGACGCACCCTCACCCTTCCACCCTACTGGCTTTCTCTGCCCCTCATACTCACCATTCCCTCCTACCACACCCACCCTCAGTTCACTCCCCAGGAGGCAGTAATTGAGTCCACTGACCCCTCCCTTGCACGTTCACCTGGACATCCTCCACCCCTTACCCCTCCTCCACCCTTGTTCCGTCCTCCCCCTTCTGAACCCCTTCCCTCCCAAACTCCCTCCGTTACACATTCCTTCCCGTTACACCTACCTCCCCAATTGCTGCATTCTCCCCTGTTACACCCTCCTCCTCTGTACTCCCTCCTCCCCTCTCCCAACCTCACCCCCCCAACACTTTCATCCTCTCCCTCCCAACCTCACCCCTTCCAACACCTTTGTCCCCTCCTCCCAACCTCACGCCCCCAACACCTTTATTCCCCCCTCTCCTAACCTCACCCACCTACCCTGGTACATCTTCCTCTCCTACTCACAGCTGGACCTCCCTCTCACCACCCACGCCCCCCAGCCTTCGCCGATCATCTGTAGCAGCCCACAGCCATGACCGTGATGTTCTGAAGCAGACCTGGGACGTCAATGGAGACCTCCCACCTTCCATGAGCTGCTTGCGGTGGAGCCACATCCATGAGAATCCACCCAGCATGCAATGCACGTGTTCCTCCAGGGCCCGGTAACTGTCGGGCTCCAGCATCTTCTTCTCAGATGTCCGTGAACTGAGCAAGGCCCTAACGGTAAGTCCCGACTCCTGCACGTCACGCTTGTCCAGAGGTATTCTGGGCCGGAATGTTTCCTGTTGGCATCACAGTAAACCCGGCATGGAGGGGGGAGGGATGAGTCCAATTGGACCTTACTTTGCATCCAATTACCGAGTTGCAAATCGGGAGCACATCTGCCTCCAGCGGGATTCACGTTCTGCCATGGACACCATCGGATGACCCCCGCTGCGCTTTCATGCTGGCGCGAAACCAATTCCTGCCCCTCCCGCTGACTTGTGCCCCCCCGCCCACCATGACATCTACCGCCAGCGGGATCAGACGATCCCGATCTTTGATGGGCTTTGAAGACAGACTGACTACCTCCATTCCAACTAATTGGAATGTGGAATGTATAGAAATGTGAATTGGCGTAGCCAACTTTGACTGTGATCTCAAACATTTTAGTCTCTTTTTAAAACGTCTGTTTTTTCAAAAGTTCAATTCAGTTTCCAGCCGATGGATTAAAAATCATTATTTGGCAAATTTTCATGACACACCCAATTAAGTATTTTTGAAGTGTGGTCACTGTTGTAATGTAAGAAATGTGGCAGCCAAATTACTCACAGCAAGCTCTCACAAACAACAATGATCAGATAATCTGTTTCCTTGTACTGAGAGATAAATATCGGCCAGGAGAATGGGGAGAACGCACCTGCTCCTTTTCCAAATAGCACTGTGAGATCTTTTTGTCCACTTAAGAGGGCAGATGCATCATTGGTTTAACGTCTTATGCAAAAGATGGTACTTCCAGCACTGGGAGTATCAGCCTAGATTTTGTGTATAAATGTCTGGAGTGTGACTTGAACCCATGGCCTTCTGACTGAAAAGAGAGAAGGCTGACTCCAACATATAGCAAAATTCATGTTTCAAAGATTAAACGGGTCAAATTACATTGGAGGCTGATACCTATTTTGGAGCAATATATATTGCTTCACATCTGCAGATTATAATCTTTCTTATCAGGAAACATTTTTTCTTAATCAGAGTGCACCACTTAACATTTAAAACTGGACACACTGTTAATCAGTGATATGAAGTTACAAAAAATCAATTGCAAAAAATGTGTTTCATCAATTTAATGCTAACTTACATAGAAAATGAATGACTAAGTTTGTTACTGGGGATATGAGCACCTTCATGTTGTTATGAATAGTACTTAATTAGTAAACCATAAGACCATAAGACCTAGGAGCAGAAGTAGGCCATTCGACCCATCGAGGTTGCTCCGCCATTCAATGAGATCATGGCCAAGCTGATAATCCTCAACTCCACTTTCCTGCCTTTCCCCCAATAACCCTTGATTCCCTTACTGATTAAAACTCTGTCTATCTCAAACTTGAATATACTTAAAGACCCAGCCTCCACAGCCTTCTGCGGTAAAGAATTCCACAGATTCACTACCCTCTGAGAGAAGGAATTCCTCCTCATCGTTTCTTAAATGGGTGATTCCTTACTCTGAGATTTTGCCCTCTGGCCCTAGACTCTCCCACAAGGGGAAACAACCTCTGAGCACCCACCCTGTCAAGCCCCCTAAGAATCTTATATGTTTCAATAAGGTTGCTTCTCATTCTTCTAAACTCAAATTAGTGCAGGCCCAACCTACTCAACCTCTCCTCATAAGAAAATTCCTCCATACCCAGGATCAATCTCGTGAACCTCCACTGGACTGCTTCCAATGCCAGTATATCTTTCCTTAGATAAGGGAACCAAAACTGTTCACAGTACTCTAGGTGTGGTCTAACTAGTTCCTTGAATAGTTTTAGCAAGACTTCCCTATTTTTATACTCCATTCCCTTTGAAATAAAGGGCAACATTCTATTTGCCTTCCCTATTATCTGTTGAACTTGTATGTTAGCTTTTTGTGATTCATGCACGAGGTCACCCAAATCCTTCTGTGCTGCAGCTTTCCGCAGTCTTTCTCCATTTAAATAACATTCAGCTTCTCTATTCTTCCTGCCAAAGTGCGTAACTTCACATTTTCCCACATTATATTCCATTTGCCAAGTTTTTGCCCACTCACTTAACCTGTCTATATCCCTCTGTAGACTCTTTGTGTCATCTTCACCACTTGCCTTCCCACCTATTTTTGTGTCATCTGCAAACTCAACTTGTTACATAACCTCACAAAATAACCGAAGCACTTCATGTTGTTAAATGTTACATGAATCTGTAACCTTTATCCTTTTTCTGGATTTTTGAAACACTGAAATATGTGAAGAAATGTCAACCAAAGCATGAGGGACAAGATGGTGGTCATTCAAGGGTTAAGGTCAAAAGTCTTTCTGCTTAGCCATTAAGAAAAGTACTTTTATGTAAAACAAATCATAAGGAAAATATAGTAGCTGCAGTTTATTATAATGGACAATGGACAGAGAACCTTAAACGGTGCTGTTTATAGATATTGGCAAATTTCCATTATGCTGTAATTCAGTCTCATTCCTCAGGATCTATTTCCATTCTTTAGCTATATTTTATAATGCCTCTCTATTGTGAATTTCTAAAATTGTCATTTTCAAATTTGTTATTCAGACAGAAATATTCATTCGATGATTTTTTGTATCCTCCAGGACAGGGGAAACATAAAATTGAAAGGGGCCCTGAACGTAGAATAGAATAAATAGTGTCTATCAACAATGGCAAGGCTAACGAGGACTCTGATAATGCTATTGACATTGCTATCTAATGTCTACATGCAGTAAGAAGCTGTTCAATGTCCACAGATGGTAAAAACTCCTTACAGAGTTTGTATTAAATATTTCCACAAACAAGGGTACAATTGTCTAGCCAATCTCTGCAGTAAAATAAAGATCCTTTCAAAATGGAAAAAAAAACATTGTTAACAATCCATTCTTCTCTTTCCAATGTTCTGAAGAGTCAATGGTGTCGATTTGAACTTTCTGGTAAAAGTAAGCACTTAACCAAAATACAAAATACATATTCCACAGTAACATACATAATCATTAAATTGTCTTTTCATTCCTTTATTAAAGTTTTTAATTTAAGGCCTCAGCCTCTCCCAAAAGCGTAGGGCAGGAGTTGATTTTTACTCCTGGTTGTAACGCTATGAGCTGAGTTCAGATTGTGCCATCTGAGTGTGTGTGATGTACCTGATTCCCTAGGAGACATCAACAAATTCTGGCAGCTAAGAAGAATGCAGCCATTTTGAGTGCCTGGGCCTCATTTAAATAGAACTGGTGAGCCACAGGTGCCAAATAGGCATTCCGGTTTACGTGCTTAGATCTGACCAAAGGCCACCTGGCCTGTAGTAAGGTCTGGCCAAATGAACTCTCCAGCTCCTCATGGGACCCACAAGAAATGACTTATATTTAGCACTGTCCTTTTTAGGGTCTCTTCAGTGGTGCAGCCAGTAAAAATGCAATGCACAGAATGTACATTCCGATGAGTTCGGTTAAAGGCAATCAATTTGTCATTGGACCCTGATTTTAATATTAAAAGGGTCCTGCCACCTGAAAAATTCTGAAATATTTGAGTGCTTTGTCAGCCTTGAAGGCTCCTATAAAAAGTAGCAACTAGAATGTCAGTGATAATGCGGCATTAACTCTACTAACTCCATTTAGAGGTCATTATCGCCCTGTTAACACTGAAGTTAAAATATACTAATAATAAGTGATATGTAAAGGTTGTTTTAGCAATGATCTAATATATTCCTATTTTTGTGGATCGACAGTGCCATGAAGAAGGCTTTTCAGAATACTCAGAATTAAAAGCCAATTGTTAAATATAGCTGCAAATTGATAACTTAAAGAGGAAGGAAGTTGTAAGGGGGAAAATTTTGTTCAAAGTATTCACCCGATGTCCATTTAATATTTATTTTGAAAATTTAATATTTAATTCGAAAGTCGAAACTTACAGTACAAAAGGAAGCAATCGGCACATCATGCCGTGCTGGCTCTTCGAAAGAACACTCAGGCTTGGTCCCACATTCCCACATTTTGTTTGTAGCCCATTAAAAGTTATTTATGAAATCAGTTTTCATCACTTTTTCAGGTTGAGTGTTCCAAATCTCGACAACTCTCTGCATGAAAATAATTCTCCTCATCTCCACTCCAGAACTTTTTCTAATAATTTTACAGCCATGACCTCTAGTTATTGACCTACTAGCTACAGGGAATAATTTTTCCTTTATTTACTCTATTAAAACCCCTCACCTTGAAAAGCTCCATTAGATCACCTCTTAACTTTCTCTGTTCCAAGGAGAACAGTCTTAACTTTTCCAACCACACCTCATATCTGAAGTCCTTCACCCTGGTAACACCCTAGATAACCTCCTTTGCACCCTGTCTAATGCCTTTGCATTTTTACTGAATTGTGGTGCCCAGAATTGGCCATAATACTCCAACTAACTAATGTTTTATAGAGTTTTAGCATGGTCTCTAGACCTTTTCTATTCCTCTATTTAGAAACTCAAGTAATCCATATGCTTTTATAGCCACCTTATCAAACAGCCCTATCACCTTTAATGATGTATGTCTATGGACACCAAGGTTCCTTGATGATTTTTAAAAATCAAAATCAAATGTCTTCCCTTCATGAGGCCTGCCACCTCCTGGTTACCAGGTCAAGACATATTCAATATCTTCCCATCAATATCAGCACTGGATCCATCTCTGCATCTTTTGCTTTAATATTTCTGGCTCATTAGCTGTTTTCCCCTTTCAACCATTCCTTGTAATTGTTACTATTGGGCAATCCAACTTGGCCAGACAACCAGAGTGATAAGCCCAATGACTAATGTTAATTTTGTACTTACAGTTTGATCTGTGTGTCCTATTCAAGTTTGATATCTACTTTGATTAAAAAAGAGTACCATAATATCATTTTTAAGCTCAAAATCCTAACAGAATAGAATCCAATGTGATTAAGTTATCAAATCTCATTATTGCAGTCCATTTTTGTGTGTCTGTGTGCACGCATGCATCAGTGAGTCATTATTTAAGATTTAGAACAGAAGCAACAAATGGCCCAACTGCACAAAACTCATCAAAGTGCAGATGAAGTTTGCAGAAAAAGGACATATTTAATTCATCTCTTTTCAACTGTGAGAGGGTGGAAAAAAATCTGTAAAATGATTGACAAGGGCTGATTGTGTGCCTACCGCATTGTGATGCTCCCCCGATGTAATATATACTGAGGACCGTCAGCATACATTGGAAATGCAGAATCTAGAACCATTGCTTGTGATTTTCTCCACTAACCCCTGGTTAATGTGCTTATACAATTTATGCCTAATCTCCGAAGCAGAGCAAATGAGCTGTGCACAAATTATGCCTTGCACCTAAAAGCAGTTTTATTAGGAACAGATGGGATTGTAAAGATCACATCAATGAAATATCCTATTGCTACCTGTGAATAAACATCCCTAAACCCATGTCAGACACACTCAAGGCAATTATACACAATAATGGTGATGTCACTCATTTCAAAAGCTTTTTTCTCTGGAATAGAGATGGCTGAGGGGTGACTTGATAGATTGTGAAAGGGTTTGATAGTGTAGACATAGAGATAATGTTTCTCTTTTTTGCAGTAGACCAAAACTAGGGACCTTGAATGAGATAGTCACTAATACATCCAAAAATGAATTTGGGAGAAACTTCTTTGCTGAGAGAGTGGTTAGAATGTGAAACTCACTACCACATGGAGTAGTTGAGCTGAATGGTATAGATGCAGTCAAGGGGAAGCTAGATAAGTACATGAGGGAGGAAGGAATAGAAAGATCCACTGATAGGGTTAGATGAGGTAGAGTGGGAGGAGGCTCACATGGAGAATAATCACTGGCATGGACCAGTTAGACTAAATGGTTTGTTCTGTGCCATAAATTCCCTGAAATTCTATGTGGTCTTTAGGCTATATTTTCTTTCAAGGAGAAGACTTGAGTATTCATCAAGGTGAGTGATGTTGGTTTTGGGAAATAATCTATCTTTCTCTTCCTATGTTGTCAACATCAGACACTCCCAGGTCAGGTATTGTGGGGTATAGCACCCTGTAACTACACCACCAATGTGCTGTTTCTTCAAACCCACATGAATTTCTACGCTATAATTTCTATGTAATCCTATCAGCCTCCACTATATTGGTGTGACATTCCTATTTCCCACTCAGGTAACTGAATCTTCTAAATTTATAGCTAATTAGTTCCAAATTATAAGCAGTTTTTGGCAGAATCATCCCAGATTTGCACAAACTGGGGTAGCAGATGGGGAAAAAGTTGTTTTACCCGCCGACTGCAATGGCATGTTTTCACATCGTATCACCGCATTCCCACCTCATTAATTATGCAGACACAGGAAACACACTGTCTCGCTGGTGGGCGGCCTCTGATTTGCTCACCATGCTCTTACCTCACCGCTTCCTCACACAGGGCACCATATTTAAACTGCAGCCGCGTGCACACTTCTCAATGCTTGCAGCCCAGGACTGTTCCGGTGAAGACATGGACCCAAAAGCCAAGAAGAGTGCAGCTCCCTGATTCACTGACGCATCCCTGGGATGCCTTCTGGACACTGTGGAGGGCCGCCGCAATGTCCTCTACCCCCGCTCTGGCCACAGGAGGCCCATCAGACTCAGTGCTCCGGCTTGAGAGGCAGAAGTGTTCAGTGCCAATGCTGCACACAAGAGGTTGGCCACCCAGTGCAGAAAACAGATGAATGATCTCATCCGTGCCACCAGGGTAAGGCAACCATCTCATCACTCTAAACTCTCACACTCACAAGGCCATCACACATCCACTGGCATCTTACTCACGGCCAGCTCAAGGGACATCCCCACTCATTTTCACACACACGCCCTCACATGTCCATTTGGCCTCATCTCCTCTGGAGACTGCCTCCTCAGCCATCACCAACTTGAGTCCACATGTGTCCCCACACACACCCTGGGTTACCCCCCTTCTCCAGTTCAGCCCTCACCCTGCAGCCTCTTCCCTTGTCTGAGGCTACTTCTGCCCCCTCCCCAAGCAAGCCCTATCCCTGCAGCCATTGAAAAGCCACCCCTGCCTTACAGCTAGTCTGATTGGTAGAGGCCTGCCTGTGAGAACTCCCCTAAAAGTGATGTGGTGGTGCCTGCGAAGCCTGGATCTGATGACTGCTAGTGCCGTCCGAAGCAAGATAGGCAAACAAACCTCCAAGTTCCAAGCGAAGTGCAGGTCGCCAGGTGCATGTCACTTCTGTACCATTGTGAAACACATCGGCCAGGTGATCCAGCATGGGGAGATGATTCCGGCAAGCGGGGCTTATAATGAGATGCAAAAGTATTTTAATTATTTTAATTTAAAAATTTTAAATTAATTTAAATTAAGCTGGGGGAGTTGAGTTATTTTTACCAGCTCTACACACTCAAATTAGGTAATGCTTCATGCACAAGTGCTTAGACTGCCATCAGAATGGTGGTAATCATTTTTAACACCAGTGAAGAACTTGCTGGCTTGTTGCTGCCTTTAAGTTTCAATTTACCCGAAAGACCATAACACATGCCCCAGGCTCCGATTACTCCTGTCCTCTGCAAGCTCCACACTGGCTCCATGTCTCTCAGCATGTAGATTTTGAAATTCTTTTCTTTGTTTTCAGATCTCTTGCTGCACTGCACCTCCCAATGCCATCCATTCCTACTTGGATCCTCCACACTGGAGGATTCTCTTCACCCCTCACTCTCTCCACTCCACCACAAGCAGCCACTCATTCAGCCGTTAAGCTGCTGCCCTCAGGGCAGTCTCTCAATCTCAAAACTTCCCTCCTTGCTTTCAAAGGTGTCCTCAAACCCTCTTCTTTGACCTTTGCCAACTGAGCCTCTCCATTGCTCTTCTCTTTAACTGTGTTTTCAATTGCTCTTGTTGTTGTATCTTCTCCATTGCATTTCTCTGTCTTCAATTCTCCACCGTAACCTCTCCATTCCCCTTTAAACCCAAAATACATGTTCATCTCACACCACAGAGTCAAATACACATCTGCACACAATGTGCCTGCTGAAGTATCATGTCAATGTGATGTTATAATCCTCGTAGAGACTGATAACATTGAAAAAAAATTAAACTTCCAGTTAACAGTTGAAAAGGATGACACAACAAGACCTCACATTTAAGATTTTTACTGTAACAAATGACTAAAGACACCATTAATTAAGCATTATTTTTGTCGGTAACTTATATCTTATATTACGAAAAGGAAAGTTTCTTTTTAAATATATCACACATTACACTCTCCATTGAGTTACTTATATCCTTATGGGAAACAATTCACAGTCACTTTCGGCTTCTAATAGGTTCACATTTTCCCCATTTTGCCAAGCAGCAACATCAAGGGCAGAATTTTCTGCCTGGCGGGTGGGCCAATCAGGAGCGGGCGTGGGCGGGCGGGGAGCCGATTGCCGCCTACAGTCATTCCACGCTGCCATTTTACATGGGTGGGCCAATTAAGGCCCACCCAGCGTGACGCATGGCCGGTAGCGCTTAGCCCTACCTGTGCAGGCAGGGAAAAGAGGGAGAGTTGGAGCCTGCGCGTGAAAGAGCGCAGAGATCTCCCTGAGGCATAGAGCTGCCTCAGGGAGATTAAGTACATATTGAGATTTTTTAATAAAGAAACATAAAAATTATTTACACATGTCCCTTCATGTGACAGTGTCACATGTGCTGGGACATGTTTATGAATTGCGCAAAAAATATTTATTTATTTAATTAAACCTTCAGGAAACCTCATCCCACTCGTGGATGAGGTTTCCTGAAAAACACAAAGGCCGCTTTGGCTCTTCTCCTGCCCACCAACCTTAAGATTGGACGGGCAGCATTGATAAGTGCTTTAATTGGTACTTTAATGGCCTTAACAGACCATTGACAGTTTAGCGGGCGCGCAGCGACTCCAGTGCGCACCCGCCGAACGAAAGATCTAAATGACGCGCGGTGACGTCGGGACACACACCCGACGTCATCATGCGTCATTTTACGTGTTGGCATGTCGGGCCCGACCCAACACGCTGACATCAAAATTCTGGCCCAAGTGTCGTTCAGCAGGCACTTCCTTCAGATTTTGGAGAGTTTCCCAAATGCACTACCAGCAGTAAAATCTGCTCCAATGATTCTTCTTCCCCCCGGCCACGCCAAGATGAATCTCCCAGATTCCTTAGATGGTTGCAAAATGCATTTCTTCGACTAGAGGCCGCCTTGCTCCTGCATATAGCTTCAGAAGCTCGTAAAGAACCTGCAGCCTCTTCTCTCTGCTGACCATGCCCACTGCTGTTCTTTATTTCCCTGTCTTTTCTCTTCTGCCCCAAGGGCTTGCGGCCAGCAAGTCTATTTACTGTTAGCACAGCTGGCTTTGCCCGTGCCTTGTCCCCCAGGTGTGAGAACTTTGCATCTTGCTCATGCAGCCAGTCCATTGGTTAAGCCAGGCTTGTTGTCGAGCAGAATTTGGAATAGGCACATGACCCCCTTCATTTTAACCTACATTTAAAGGCACAGTCCAAAACCAAATAATCTAATAAGCCTCATAATTGGAACAGTGAACTGTTATCTTCTTTGCCCTTTATTCTGCAATGCTGTTTGTCACTGCAGTTAACAAAATCTCACCAGGTAGTGATCCGAAGCCATAGCACAAGGGGAGAAATGCACATTAATTAAGACCAGCACTGCATTGTTATACTGCCATGGATATTGCAGACTGCCTTTTTCATATGTCATGGAGTTTAAGATAAAACTGAACTGCAGGCACAAACAGCCAAATGAGAATGCGATATTGTGGTGATAATGCAGACCTGGCTCAAAAAGGGGCAGTTCTGGGCACTAAAGTTCCCGGATACAATGTGTTCAGGAAAGATAGGGGAGGAGAGAAAGGAGGAGGGGTAGCAGTATTGATTATGGAGAATATTACAGTACTGGAGAGAGGGGATTTCCTGGAAGAACATTCAAGGGCAGAACCAGCTCCAACCCCACCTCGGAGGATGATGCCTCAGAAGCCTCAGATGATGCACCCTCATGACGTTCACCTGCACCCTCCACCATCACATCCTGGTGAGCGCACCACTGACACAGGTTCACAGCTGGTGGATGAAGACCAGGCCCCTGCTCAGCCCCATGCAGATGACGAGCCTCTGGACTCAGCCATAAAAGACCTGATGGAGATGCAGAGACAGGCAGTGGAACATCAGGCAAAATTGCCACGATCCATGTGCAGACTGGACCGAAGGCTGGAGGAGTCCGTCCACATTCTATCTGATGTTGTGGCTCCGGCATGCAAGCACTTGGCTGCCTCCATGGAAAGGATGGCGGTTGCCTTGGAGACCCAGGTCCAGCAGAATGCACAGTAGTTGCCAGGTGTGCACTCAGACCTGTACTCCTTCATTCTAGCCATGTGTGTAGTGTAGCAGTGGCTAAGTAAGAGGTGGATGGGGCACCTTGACCTCTCTCCAGGTGCCCCTTCTCCTCAATGAGTCAGGGAGGTGCCAGCAGGCTTGCACAGAGAGGAACAGCACCAGCCAGGCACCCCAGAAGCTTCAGTCCAGGACACTCCAAGGGTGCAAGATATCTGCCCAGATATCTCGAGGTTCCAACCTGCCACATTAGGTCCATCCCCCATCCAGGTCCCATGGAGCTCCACTTCCCTCTCCCACTCCAGCTGTCTCTGCCTCGGTCAAGAGGAGATGGCCTTCCGCTCAAGCTTCACTGCTGCCCGAGGCCTTGGTGGAATGATGCTGTAATGAGACCTCGAGTTATGGAGGAATGCTGCTGCTGTCTTGGGGGTTTGACCATATAGATAAGAACACACCTCAGCATGGCTCTCCATCTATTGACTAATGACTATTAGGGTGCCCCTTTGGTTGTCCCACTAAGCACACCAGTAACTCCAAGCTTAACCTCTGCTTTGCCAGTGACCCCATCGCTCCAGCAGGTCAGGCCAAGGAGGGTACACCTTCACCTGTGCACGACAGTGTTAGCAAGCTGAACCCTCTAGTCTCGGACCACCCGGGGATGCCTGCTAAAGCCCTCACAGTCAACAGGACATGGCAGTCAGCAGCCTGCCTCCACCTCAGCTGTGGATGTCGTGGCCTCACTTAGATGTAGGAATAGAGAAAGAAAGATTTTTTAAAATCAAGGGCACAAAGGTGGCACAGGTGTATAATCGCTGTAAATATCAATCACAACTGTAAATGTATGTATAACTAC
Source organism: Cetorhinus maximus (assembly GCF_964194155.1). Taxonomy (NCBI): domain Eukaryota; kingdom Metazoa; phylum Chordata; class Chondrichthyes; order Lamniformes; family Cetorhinidae; genus Cetorhinus; species Cetorhinus maximus. The sequence goes on from NC_135893.1 coordinate 66,959,563, forward strand.
ACCATGTCTATTCTTATGGTATTCTCATTTATTTGCTAGTTGCTGAAATGATAACATGCATTTAAGGGCATCACACTTCACTGCCGGGCACTCGTGAATGATGTGGGCCTATTCAGTCACCATTTATTGTCTCACATCATCCACTGTGGAAGGTATGGATCCTGGACTGTGTGGGAGGCATCCTTGGGCAACACTGTTGAAGTTGAGGCCTTGGTACGAATCTGGCCACCCAGCAAGTACTGGTGACCTGATTAGAATCTCTCTCAGAATACATTTGGAGCAGCCTCTGCAGCTGCTGTCTCTTGCTGCTCCTGGCCATTGCTGTTCCTGGCGCTGGGCTACCCTGTGCTAGTTCCTCCTCAGTTGTACCACGGCTAGGAAAACAGCAAAGCTGCCTTCAGCCATCATGCGGGATACCTGAGCTGCTCTCTGATCAATTTACAGTGACCCATGCAGTCATCACATTGTTTGAAACTTTCCCTCCGTTCCTGATCAATTCAGCCAATGGAAAAGCCTGTACCTATCATCAGAATACCCCTGGCCCCTCCTCCTTCCAACCCCCTGCCCAACAACCCCCCCGCCCCTTGGCCCCTTCACCTACACATCCCCCACCCCACATATACCCCAGCATGGTGAAGCCCATACTGGAGGACCACAGATAATTATTCCTCCCTTTCAGATATACATGTGCATGGATACATGCTGCTGTACTGGGGTCATGAAAGCCATGTCCGTACATCCTCCCTCAGGCACTATTGAGCTTTCCTCCAAGACCCTTGAGACACATTCGGTGGACCCTGCCCTTGCTGTCATATGGGTAACACCCACCCACTTATCCGCAAATATTATCTGCCCAGATATCTCGAGGTTCCAACCTGCCACATTAGGTCCATCCCCCATCCAGGTCCCATGGATCTCCACTCCCTCTCCCACTCCAGCTGTCTCTGCCTCGGTCAAGAGGAGATGGCCTTCCGCTCAAGCTTCACTGCTGCCCGAGGCCTTGGTGGAATGATGCTGTAATGAGACCTCGAGTTATGGAGGAATGCTGCTGCTGTCTTGGGGGTTTGACCATATAGATAAGAACACACCTCAGCATGGCTCTCCATCTATTGACTAATGACTATTAGGGTGCCCCTTTGGTTGGCCTGCTAAGTACACCAGTAACTCCGCCCACTTTGAGTCCTGGCTCTCACTATGAGACTATGTTGCAACATCACATAATAACATAAGAAATAAGAACAAGAGTAGACCATTCCGCCCCTTAAGCCTGCTCCGCCCTTCAATACGATCATGGCTGATCTTCTTGTGTTTAGATTTCCACATTCCCAGCAAACCCCGATAACCTTTGATTCCCTTGCCTAACTAGAATCTATCTACCTCCGCCTTAAAAATATTCAATGACCCCGCCTCCACCACCTTCTGAGGGAGAGATTTCCAAAGTCGCACAACCTTCTGAGAGAAATAAAGATCTTGATGCAGCTGCACAGGCAACAGATGATGAGTCCAGTAGTGAGTCCGAGGATGAGCTCGGTTAGGAGAATGCTGAGAGCATGGACACTGCCCTGAGTAACCTCCAGGGTGGCAGGGACACCCAGGATGCTTTGATCCAATGCTCCTTCACCACCATCACATGCCAGGGCTGCAGACTCCATACTCGATCCCAAAGAGGAACATTTCCTTGGCCAGCAACATACACTCTGTGCCTTTGCAATAACGTTTCAGGAGACACACGTCCATCATTACATAACGGCCTACCCTGCACGTACAGAACAATGAAGCATACTGAGGCCAATAGCACAAAATAACATCTCATTTAATTGTGAATGTGAAGCAGAGCTGAAATAAACATTAACTGGTGTTTTTAATCACACCATTAAAAATGTAAAGCAAAATGGGGGAACAAAATATCACCCATGATAAGGCCGTCTTGTGCTTAAGGTGCTTTACATTTATGTTTGCAGGTGCTACATCTAGGTACTCCTCCTTTGCTGGCACTGGCATTGGAGACAGCCCGCTCACTCTGCTGTAATAAAAGCAAAATACTGCGGATGCTGGAAATCTAGAACAAAAACAAAAATACCTGGAAAAACTCAGCAGGTCTGACAACATCTGCAGAGAGGAATACAGTTGACGTTTCTGACATTAACTGTGTTCATCTCCGCAGATGCGGTCAGACCTGCTGAGTTTTTCCAGGTATTTTTGTTTTTGCTCACTCTGCTGTCTTGTTGCCCTTGATGACCTTAGCGGTCATTCTCTGGCCCGTGTAGCCTGTGCTGGCCCCACTTGGGAGGGAGTGGCCAGTGCCACGGCTGGCATCTCCCCAGTCGTTGCAGCCTCATCAGATGCCGCGGTCACTGGCAGAGGGGCGGAGGAACTGCTGCTGCCATCCAGAGCGCCCTGAGAAGAGCCCACAGAGATGACAGGCAGCTCATGTGCCAACGTGAGGTCGCATTGGACCTCCCTGCTCACCATTGATGGATGGGCACCTAGCTGGGATACTGGGTGACCAATCCATCTCCCACACTGACACTGACCAGTTGAGGTCTGCCCCTAGATCACTCTGCACCTCAGAATTATGGAGCTATTCTCCATTTAAGTAATACTCTGCCTTTTTGTTCTTCCTGCCAAAGTGAACAAATTCACATTTTCCCACATTAAACTCCATTTGCCAGATCTTTTCCCACTCACTCAACCTATCTATATCCATCTGAAACCTCCTCATGTCCTCTTCACAACATACTTTCCTACCTATCTTTGTGTCATCTGCAGATTTAGCTACCATGTCTTCACTCCCCTCATCTAAGTCATTGATGTAAATCGTAAAAAGCTGTGTCCCCAGTACAGACCCCTATGGGACTCTACTTGTCAGGCCCTGCCAATCCTAAAAAGACCCATTTAAACATACTCTGTGTTTTCTGCTAGCCAGCCAATCATCTATCCATGCTAATATATTACCCACTACACCATGCGCTTTTACTTTTCGTAATAACCTTTGATGTGGCATCTTTTCAAATGCCTTCTGAAAATCCAAGTACAGTATGTCTACAGGCTCCCCTTTATCCACTGCGCATGTTACTCCTTGTAAGTAAATCAATGGTGTGCATCTCTTAACAATGAAGGTCCAGCACATTCTACCCTCCCCATGTCACCCACCAAGATCCCCCTATCTTCCATCACCACATTATCCTTCATCTCCCACAACGCATGTTTGCCTTGCTCTCCCCCAATACTCTTGACCCTATAATGCTCTATATCTTTATCTCTGCTCTCCCCTTTGATCCCTTAACTGTTCAAGTGCACATGCCCATTCTGACCCTGACACTCACTGTCCTTGAGGCCACTGTTAACCTGATGTTTTATGACCACCCCCATGAAACCCTGCAATACACAAACATGACCCTGCCACTGCCACCCTACCAAATCCCCGCACCGCCCCCTATCACTGTCAACGTACATTCTGCCTCCCAGTACCCCAATCTTAACCCTCAGGACCCAAACCTCGACAATCATGGCCCCACCCTTTAGACACTTCCCTCTGTCACCACCACTACCCAGAAAGCTCCTCCACCAACCAAAACCATGACCAACACTGCTTGACTGAATCAGCCTGCCTCATTTCGCCGTAGACAGCCTGCACTATCCCTTCCCAGACAGACTGCACTATCCCTCCCCAGACAGACTGCACTATCCCTTCCCAGACATCCTTCACTATCCTTCCCCAGACAGACTGCACTATCCCTTCCCAGACATCCTTCACTATCCCTCCCCAGACAGACTGCACTATCCCTTCCCAGACATCCTTCACTATCCCTCCCCAGACAGACTGCACTATCCCTCCCCAGACAGACTGCACCATCCCTCCCCAGACAGACTGCACCATCCCTCCCCAGACAGACTGTACTATCCCTCCCCGGACAGACTGCACCATCCCTCCCCAGACAGACTGCACTATCCCTCCCTAGACAGACTGCACTATCCCTCCCCGGACATTCTGCACTATCCCTCCCCGGACATTCTGCACTATCCCTCCCCAGACAGACTGCACTATCCCTCCCCAGACAGACTGCACTATCCCTCCCCGGACAGACTGCACCATCCCTCCCCGGACAGACTGCACCATCCCTCCCCAGACAGACTGCACCATCCCTCCCCGGACAGACTGCACCATCCCTCCCCGGACAGACTGCACTAACTCTCCCCGGACAGACTGCACCATCCCTCCCCGGACAGACTGCACCATCCCTCCCCAGACAGACTGTACCATCCCTCCCCAGACAGACTGCACTAACTCTCCCCGGACAGACTGCACTATCCCTCCCCGGACATTCTGCACTATCCCTCCCCGGACATTCTGCACTATCCCTCCCCAGACAGACTGCACTATCCCTCCCCAGACAGACTGCACTATCCCTCCCCGGACAGACTGCACCATCCCTTCCCAGACAGACTGCACCATCCCTCCCCAGACAGACTGCACTAACTCTCCCTGGACAGACTGCACTATCCCTTCCCAGACACACTGCACTATCCCTCCCCAGACAGACTGCACTAACTCTCCCTGGACAGACTGCACTATCCCTTCCCAGACACACTGCACTATCCCTCCCCGGACAGACTGCACCATTCCTCCGCGGGCAGACTGCACTATCTGTGCAGTGTGTTTGCACAGGAACAGGAGAGTGAGCACATCCTGAGTGGGGCACAACCAGTGTGGGTATTCGGAATTTGGTGCAAAGCGGGAATTCGGTGCATAGGGGATGAGGTGCTTTTTGCATTTTTTCCTTGCTATCCAACTTCTTAAAGCTTCAGAGCGTGCTGCAGCAGGAGAGGCTACAAGGGAAAGGAATCACTTGTAAGTAGTAGGTAAGGTATTTACTACTTTAATCGCTTATAGTTTAAGGTGTTTTTGTGGTTTACAGTTTGTATATTCTACAGTAACGAGGATCAGGAAAGAAGGGCCCTAGAGTAATTGACTTTAAAGGTTTAATTTAAAGGAATAAGTCATGGCAGGAGTGCTCAAAGCCATGGTGTGCTCCTCGTGCTCCATGTGGGAAGCTGGGGACATTTCCAGTGCCTGGGACCAGCATATGTGCAGGAAGTGTGTCCAGCTGCAGCTCCCGGAAGTTCGGGTTTCAGAGCTGGAACAGCGGCTGGGGACACTGTGGAGCATCCGCGAGTCTGAGAGCATCGTGGATAGCATGTTTAGAGAGGTGGTCGCAACGCAGATGAAAGGGCTTGAGGAAGGAAGAGAATGGGTGACCACCAGGCAGTCCAAGGCAAACAGGCAGGTAGTTCAGGAGTCCCCTGGGGTCTCGCTTGCAAATTGGTATTCTGTTTTGGAGGCTGATGAGGGCGTTGGTTCCTCCAGGGAGTGCGGACAGAGCCAAGCTTCTGGCACCACAAGCAGTATGTCAGTACAGGAGGGGAGGAAGGGAGGAAGAGCAATAGTAATAGGGGATTCTATAGTCAGCGGAACAGATAGGCGCTACTGTGGCCGTCAACGTGACTCCAGGATGGTATGTTGCCTCCCTGGTGCCAGAGTCCGGGATGTCACTGAACGGCTGCAGGGCATCCTGAGGGGGGAGGGTGATAAGGCAGAGGTCATGGTACATGTTGCTACCAATGACATAGGTAGAAAGAGGGATGAGGTCTTGCATCAAGAATTCAGGGAGTTAGGCAGTAGACTAAAAAGCAAGACCTCTCGGGTTGTAATCTCTGGATTACTCCCAGTGCCACTTGCAAGCGAGCTCAGAAATAGGAGAATAGCGCAGATGAATACGTGGCTTAAGAGTTGGTGCAGAAGGGAGGGTTTTAGATTCCTGGATCACTGGGTCCGTTTCTGGGGAAGGTGGAATCTGTACAAACGGGACGGTCTACATCTGAATCAGAGCGGGACTAACATCCTTGCGGGCGGGTTTGCTAGTGCTGTTGGGAGGAGTTTAAACTAATTCGGCAGGGGGAGTGGACACAGAATGTTAGCAGAATAGGGACACATCATAATACAGTAAAACAATCAAATCAGAGAGAGTACAACTGCAATAAGCTTCAAGGGAGTAAGGCAAGGCTGGATGGCCTCTATTTTAATGTGAGGAGTACTACAGGTAAAACGGATGAGTTAAGGGTGAGGATTGACATGTGGAATTGTGATATAGTAGCCATCACTGAGACGTGCTTGAGGGAAGGGCAGGATTGGCAGCTCAACATTCCAGGATATAGAATCTTCAGGCGAGACAGGGGAGGGGGTAAAAGAGGAGGAGGAGTTGCATTATTAGTTAAGGAGTCCGTTACTGCAGTAAGGAGAGATGATATCTTGGAGGGGGCATTGAATGAAGCTTTGTGGGTAGAGCTCAGGAATTAAAAAGGGGCAACAACATTATTAGGTGTTTATTATAGACCCCCAGATAGTCAGCGGGAAATTGAGGAGCAAATATGTGCACAATTTGTGGAGGTGTGTAAAAACAATAACAATAGGGTAATTATATTAGGTGATTTCAATTTTCCCAACATTAATTGGGATAGACATAGTGTTAAGGGCTTGGATGGAGTTGATTTTTTGAAATGTGTACAGGAGAACTTTTTAGGTCAATATGTAGAGGGTCCAACAAGGGACTGTGCATTGCTGGACCTAATTCTAGGGAATGAAGCCGGACAGGTGGCTGAGGTGGTGGTGGGCGAGCATTTTAGTGATAGCGACCACAACATGGTACAGTTTAAGTTTGTTATGGACAAAGAAATCGACAAGTTGCAAAAAAATGTTTTGGATTGGGGGAGAGTGGATTTTAGTAAAATAAGGCAGGATCTGGCCAAGGTAGACTGGGAACAGCTACTTGTGGGGAAATCTACAGAGGAACAGTTGGAGGTGTTCAAAAAGGAAATGGGGAGGGTACAGGCTCAACATGTTCCCTCTAGGGTGATAGGAAGGAGTAACAAGCCCAGAGAACCATGGATGACCAGAGATATTCAGGTTACGATGAGAAGGAAAAGAGAGGCTTTTAGCAGGTACAAGGGAAGCAAATCAGCAGAGGCATTAGTGGAGTACAGACACTGCAGGGTGGAGCTTAAGAAAGCAATCAGGAGAGCAAAGAGGGGATATGAGAAAGCTCTAGCTGGTAAAAGTAGGGAAAATCCCAAGATATTCTATAAGTATATCAATGGGAAGAGGATAACCAGGGAAAGAGTAGGGCCCATAAGGGACCAAGGGGGCAATCTATGGGTGGAGCCAGAAGACATCGCTAGAGTGTTGAATGAATACTTCACGTCCGTCTTCACCCAAGAGAATGAGGATGAAGGTATCGAACTCAGGGAGAAAGACTGCGAGGTTCTTAAGCAAATTGATAAAGGGAGTGACAAGTTATTGGAGGTGTTGGCAGGCTTAAAAGTGGACAAATCTCCTGGTCCGGATGATTTGTGTCCCAGACTGCTGAGGGAGGCAAGGGAGGAGATCGCAGGGGCTCTGAACCGAATTTTAAATTCCTCTCTGGCCACGGAGGAGGTGCCAGAGGACTGGAGAACAGCTAATGTAGTTCCGCTGTTTAAGAAGGGTTGTAGAGATAAGCCAGGGAACTACAGGCCAGTGAGTCTCACGTCAGTGGTAGGGAAACAATTGGAGAAATTTCTGAAAGAGAATATCTATCTCCACTTGGAGAGGCAAGGTTTGATCAGGGATAGTCAGCATGGCTTTGTCAGAGGGAGGTCATGCCTAACAAATTTGATTGAATTTTTTGAGGAGGTGACCAGGTGTGTAGATGAGGGTAGTGCAGTTGATGTAGTTTATATGGATTTCAGCAAAGCCTTTGAAAAGGTCCCACATGGGAGACTTATAAAGAAGGCAAAAGCACATGGGATACAGGGTAGTTTGATAAGGTGGATTCAAAATTGGCTTAGTTGTAGGAGACAGAGGGTGATGACAGAAGGATGCTTTAGTGACTGGAAGCCAGTATCCAGTGGTGTACCACAGGGATCTGTGCTGGGTCCCCTATATTTGTCATTTATATAAATGACATAGATGACTATGTGGGGGGTAGGATTAGTAAGTTTGCGAATGACACAAAGATTGGCCAGGTGGTTAGCAGTGAGGTTGAGTGTCTTGGGCTACAGGAAGATATGGACGGGATGGTCAAATGGTCAGATAAGTGGCAGATGGAATTTAACCCCTGAAAAGTGTGAGGTGATACACTTTGGAAGAAGTAATTTGACAAGGAAGTGTTCAATGAACGGCATGGCGCTAGGAAGTCCTGAGGAACAAAGGGACCTTGGCGTGTGTGCCCATAGATCTCTGAAGGCAGAGAGGCATGTTAGTGGGCTGGTGAAAAAGGCATATGGGACTCTTGCCTTAATCTATCGAGGCATAGATTACAAAAGTAGGGAGGTCATGTTGGAGTTGTATAGAATCTTGGTGAGGCCACAGCTGGAGTACTGTGTGCAGTTCTGGTCGCTACATGAAAGGAAGGATGTGATTGCACTGGAGGGGGTGCAGAGGAGATTCACCAGGATGTTGCCTGGGATGAAACATTTAAGTTATGAAGCGAGGTTGGATAGACTTGTTTTCATTGTTTTCATTGGAGCAGAGAAGACTGAGGGGCGACCTGATCGAGGTGTACAAGATTATGAGGGCCATGGACAGGGTGGATAGGGAGCAGCTGTTCCCCTTAGTTGAAGGGTCAGTCACAAGGGGGCATAAGTTCAAGGTGAGGGGCAGGAGGCTTAGGGGGGATGTGAGGAAAACATTTTTTACCCAGAGGGTGGTGACGGTCTGGAATGCACTTCCTGGGAGGGTGGTGGAGGTGGGTTGCCTCACATCCTTTAAAAAGTACCTGGATGAGCACTTGGTACATCATAACATTCAAGGCTATGGGTCAAGTGCTGGTAAATGGGATTAGGTAGGTAGGTCAGGTGTTTCTCATGTGTCGGTGCAGACTCGATGGGCCGAAGGGCCTCTTTCGCCCTGTGATTCTGTGATCACTCCCCAGACAGACTGCACTATCCCTCCCCAGACAGACTGCACCATCCCTCCCCAGACAGACTGCACTATCCCTCCCCAGACAGACTGCACCATCCCTCCCCAGACAGACTGCACCATCCCTCCCCAGACAGACTGCACTATCCCTCCCCGGACAGACTGCACCATCCCTCCCCAGACAGACTGCACTATCCCTCCCCAGACAGACTGCACCATCCCTCCCCAGACAGACTGCACCATCCCTCTCCGGACAGACTGCACCATCCCTCCCCAGACAGACTGCACTATCCCTCCCCAGACAGACTGCACTATCCCTCCCCAGACAGACTGCACCATCCCTCCCCAGACAGACTGCACTATCCCTCCCCGGACAGACTGCACTATCCCTCCCCAGACAGACTGCACTATCCCTCCCCAGACAGACTGCACCATCCCTCCCCGGACAGACTGCACCATCCCTCCCCAGACAGACTGCACTATCCCTCCCCAGACAGACTGCACTATCCCTCCCCAGACAGACTGCACTATCCCTCCCCAGACAGACTGCACTATCCCTCCCCAGACAGACTGCACCATCCCTTCCCAGACAGACTTCACCATCCCTCCCCGGACAGACTGCACTATCCCTCCCCAGACAGACTGCACCATCCCTCCCCAGACAGACTGCACTATCCCTCCCCAGACAGACTGCACCATCCCTCCCCGGACAGACTGCACCATCCCTTCCCAGACAGACTGCACTATCCCTCCCCAGACAGACTGCACTATCCCTCCCCAGACAGACTGCACCATCCCTCCCCGGACAGACTGCACTATCCCTCCCCGGACAGACTGCACCATCCCTCCCCGGACAGACTGCACTATCCATTCCACATTTGCCCAGCCTCGGCTCCATCCTTCTCTGCTAAGCCTGCCTCCCTTCCTCTCTCAGTTGGACATCCTCCACGCAACTTGCACTGTCACCACCAGCACAGGCTGGCAGTTATAGGCGCTCCCCAAAGAGGACAATGCAGCAGCAACTCACTGTTAAATATGGAAGACGTCAATGTCGCCAGATGAATGCCTCAATATGCAGTTGTAAATGTGAACGTTCTAATTTCTCACTGGTGGGGAACGTAATTTGAGGGGGGACATGATTCTGGTGATGTAGGCTTCTAATGAGCATGCATGACGTTCAAATGCATCTAAAGGGCTCTCCAACACTGTTCGTCGAGAAACTTGACCCGTCTTTAACGACCCAAGAATTTAATTGCAAAAATTTATGCCACCATTGGGAAAACTGATATTTGGCCTCATACCAAATTAAGTTCCCTCGGCCGCCAAGCTTCCCACTACAGGCAGGACCAGAAAATTCCAGCCAAGGTGTTCAAGTGAAAAACATTTGGTATCATTAAAATGAAAGTTTGGAAAGGTGGTTTTGCAGTTATGCTTCCGTCAGCTTTAGAGGAGAGTGCAAGAGGAGGACCTGTTTCTACGTGTCTGAGACGGAGTGTGATGTCAAAGGAAACAGGTAGGTGATTGGTGGGTATCACTTCCGTGTCTCTTTTGATTGGCCAAGTGGTGTAAATCAGGAAACGTTATTACAGCTGAAGAGTACAGTTAAGAATTTCACTTTTAAAATATTTAACATCCAAATTAATTAGAGTAGAGATGGCTGGGCAGGCGATGTGTTGCAGCTGTAGTACGTGGGTAATGGTGGATACCGGTGTGATCCACGGTGACCACATCTGCAGCAAGTTTTGGCTGCTCGAGGAACTTTGGCTCAGAGTTGATGAGCTGGAGTCTGAGCTGCGGACACTGCGACATATCAGGGAGAGGGAGATTTACCTGGACACCGTGTTTCAGGAGACAGGTACACTCCTTAGATTAATTACATCAAATTTGAACCATGGTCAGGGACAGGAGAGTGTGACTGTGAGTGAGGCAGGTATGGGGATCCAGGATTTAGCTTTGAAGGAGCCTCAGTCAGTGCCCTTGTCCAATAGGTACAAGGTTCTTGCTCCTCGTGTGGACCAAGGCACAGGCTGCAGGGAGATGAGCAAACTGACCACAGCACCTTGGTACAGAGCAACATTCAAGTGGGGGGAGAAAAGAGAAATGTAGTAGTAATAGGGGACAGCATAGTTAGGGGAATAGATACTGTTCTCTGCAGCAAAGGCATAGAGTCCTGAAGGCTGTGTTGCCTACCTGGTGCCAAGGTTCTGGGCTGGACAGGAACGTGAAATGGGAGGGGAAGGATCCTGTTGTCCTGGTCCATGTAGGTACCAACGACATAGAGGTAGGTCTAGGAAAGAGGTTCTGCTGAGGGACTACGAGCAGCTCGGAGCTAAATTAAAAAGCAGAACCACAAAGGTAATAATCTCTCAATTACTACCTGAGCCACTGGCAAATTGGCATAGGGTAAATAAGATTAGAGAGGTAAATGTGTGGCTCAATGATTGGTGTGGAAGAAATGGATTCCAATTCATGGGGCACTGGCACCAGTAATGGGGAAGGAGAGAGCTGTTCCATTAGGATGGGCTCCATTTGAATCATGGTGGGACCAGTGTCCTGGCGAATCGTATAACTAGGGTTGTAGATAGGACTTTAAACTAATGAATGGCGGGGAGGGTTCAATTGAAGGGAAGTTTAAAACAATCAATAAGAAACAAAAGGGCAGAGGTGCAGGGTAGTGAAGAGGTGAATGATAATCAAAGTGTGACAGAAAGGGACAGAACATATAAGCGGAAGAGTGCAGCAGAAATCAGAACCAGAATGAGTAATAACGGTAAAAAGTCAAAGCTTAAGGCTCTTTATCTGAATGAATGCAGCATTTGTAACAAGATAGATGAGTTGACGGTACAAATAGAAATAAACGAATATAACTTGATAGCTATTACAGAGACATGGTTGCAGGATGACCAAGACTGGGAATTCAATATTCAAGGGTATTCAACATTCCGGAAAAATAGACAAAAAGGAAAAGGAGGTGGGGTAGCTTTGTTAATAAAAGAAGGCATCAGTGTGGTGGTGACTGGTGATATAGGTGCAATGGATCATGATGTGGAATCATTTTGGGTGGAAATAAGGAATAGCAAGGGGAAGAAGTCACGGGTGGGGGTCGTCTATAAGCCCCCGAAGAACTGCCTCACTGTAGGGCAAAGTATAAATCGGGAAATAATGGAGGCATGTAAGAAGGGCACCACAATAGTCATGTGTGATTTTAATCTGCTTATTGACTGGACAAATCAGATTGGCAGGAGTAACATGGAAGACGAATTTGTAGAGTTCATCAGGGATTGTTTCTTAGAGCAATACATTGCAGAACCTATTCGGGAACAGGCTATTTTAGATCTAGAAATGTATAATGAGGTGGGATTAATAAGAGTTTTTGCTGTAAAGGATCCTTTAGTGGGTAGCTATCACAACATGGTAGAATTTCAAATTCAGTTTCAGGGCAAACAACTTGGGTCTCAAACCACTGTCCTCAACTTAAATAAGGGCAATTACAGAGGTATGAAGAAAGAGTTGTCTAAAGCGGGCTGGGAAAATAGACTAAGGGGAAGGTCAATGGATGAGCAGTAACAGACATTTAGGCAAATATTTCATAACGCTCAGCAAAAATTTATCCCTGTCAGAAAAGAAGGACTCGATGAGAAGGATGTACTACCCATGGTTAACAAAGTTGGTCAAGGGGAGTATCCAATCAAAAACTAAGGCATACAAAGCGGTGAAAACTAGTGGTCGGTTAGAGGATTGGGATTTTTTTAGGAACCAGCAGTGGATGACTAAAAAGCTAATAAAGAGGGAGAAAATTGATTATGATAGTAAATTGGCAAGAAATATAAAAACAAACAGCAAGAGCTTCTATGAGTATATAAAAAGAAAGAAAGTGGCTAAAGTGAGAGCGGGACCCTTGGAGGATACGACTGGAGAATTGATAACGGGAAACAGGGAAATGGCAGATAACTTAAACAAATAATTTGCATCGGTCTTCATGGTGGAGGACACAATAAACATCCCAAAAGTATCAGATAATCACGCAGCTAAGGGGAGGAAAGATCTTGTAACAGTCTCTGTCACAAGGGACAAAGTATTTGACAAACTAATGGGACTAAATGCAGACAAGTCACCAGGACTTGATGGCCTACATCCAAGGGTTTTAAAGGAAGTGGCTGCAGAGATAGTGGAGGCATTGGTTGAAATATTCCAGAACTCACTGGATTCTGGGAGATTGGAAAACGACTAATGTGATGCCCCTGTTCAAGAAGGGAGGGAGACAAAAAGCAGGAAACTATAGGCCAATCAGCCTAACATCTGTCATTGGGAAAATGATGCAGTCCATTATTAAGGAAGAAATAGTAGGACATTTGGAAAAGCTTAACGCAATCCAACAGAGTCAACATGGTTTTGTGAAAGGGAAATCATGTTTGACAAATTTGCTTGAGTTCTTTGAGGATATAACAAGCAGAGTTGATAAAGGGGAACAAGCAGATGTAATGCATTTGGATTTCCAGAAGGCATTCGATAAGGTGCCACATAAAAGGTTATTGCACAAGATAGGAGCTAACAGTATTGGAGGGGTAATGTATTAGCATGGATTGAGGATTGTTTAACACACAGAAGACAGAGAGTTGGGATTAATGGGTCTTTTTCAGGTTGGAAAGACATAACTGGTGGAGTGCCACAAGGATCAGTCATAGGGTCTCAATTATTTACTATCTATATTAACGACTTGGAGGAGGGGGCAGAGTCTAATGTATCCAAATTTGCTGACGATACAAAAATAGGTGGGAGGGCATGTTGTGATGAGGACATAAGGAATCTGTAAGGTAATATAGCTAGGTTGAGTGAGTGGGCAAAAACTTGGCAGATGGAGTTTAATGTAGGAAAGTGAGAGGCCATGCACTTTGGCAGGAAGAATCAAAAGGCAGACTATAATTAAAACGAGAGAGACTCCAAAAAAGTGCAGCACAGAGGGATCTGGGTGTTCTTGTGCCTGAAACACAAAAAGTTAGCATGCAGGTGCAGCAAGTAATTAAGAAGGCAAATGGAATTTTGGCCTGTATTGCTCGGGGGTTGAAGTTTGAAAATAGGGAAGTCTTGTTACAATTGTACAGGGTGTTGGTGAGACCGCACCTGGAGTACTGTGTACAGTTTTGGTCCCCATATTTAAGAAAGGATATGCTGGCATTGGAGGCAGTTCAAAAGAGATTCACTAGGCTGATTCCTGGGATGAAGGGGTTGACTTACCAAGAACAGCTAAACAGTTTAGGTGCCTTTATTCATTGGAGTTCAGAAGAATGAGAGGTGGTCTTATTGAAACATACAAGATTCTGAGGGGGCTTGACAGGGTAGATGTTGAGAAGATGTTTCCACTAGTGGGGGAATCTCAAACTAGGGTACATAGTTACAGAATAAAGGGACATTCATTTAAAACTGAGATGCAAAGGAATTTATTTTCTCAGAGGATAGTGAATGTCTGGAATTCTCACCCCAGAGAGTTGTGAAGGCTAGATCACTGAAAGCGTTTAAAGAGGAAGTAGATAGATTTTTGAAATATCGGGGAGTTGAGGGCTATGAGGAGCTGACACGAAAGAGGAGTTGAGGCCTGGGGCAGATAAGCCATGATCTTATTGAATGGTGGGGCAGGCTTGAGGGGCCGAATGGCCTACTCCTGCTCCGATTTCTTATGTTCTAATCCTAAACATGATGAGCCTACCCTCTCAATCATATTCTTTGATCATCTTTGAGCAAGAACTAAAGCGCCGGTTTGATGTGAACTTTTCCACCACCATGACTCAGAGAATACACTTCTAAATAATTATTTCCTCAGAAAAATTTGTTCAGCAAAGTGGTTCGATTGTGATGCAATTGTGGAGTTTGAATCTTCTGAGGGAATAAAATCAATCAACAAATCCCACCAGGGACCCTTGGGACAAATAGGTTTCAAAGGTCAAAGCATCACAAAACAAATGTCAAAAGAAGAGGAATGAATTGATTTCCATCGTTACTTTTGAAATGTCAGCCAGCCACATGGAGAATGTCAACTGGGAAGAAGCAAATCAGGAGCCAGCTACCATTTTAATTGTTCAAACGCTGAAATATGATTGATTAATTAGCATTTCCAAATGTTGAAACAGCCTAATGAATAAATAAACAAATTCAGTCTTGGCCAGTTCGAGTGTTGCATTTAAGTGGGCTGGATCACTTGGAATTAGACTCTGTTTGACAAAGTCACAATTCCCTCCCTGCTAGTTGCGGACTTGTTATGCCCCCAACAAATCCATTAAGGGCAGTCACCATTATATAGCAGTGCCATTTTGAGCACAAAACACCATTTTCTCAATATACCAATATGTCACGAAATTGAACCTGAAATTGAAGTGCTGGAATTGCCAATACGTACGTACCTGAATTATACTTTATTATTATTAGGTTATCAGGTTATCACATTATCAGGTACATTGTCATGTCGCTGAATTAAATGGGCAGAATTTTACCGTCGGTGAGTGGGGGGGCGGGGCCCGCTTGCCGACACGTAAAATGACGCAGGATGACGTCAGGCGGAACCCCCGACGTCATCCCGCCCCATTTAAATTTTCAGGAAGGCGGGGGGTGCAGCAAAATCAGCTGATGGCCCACCGACCTGTCAATGGCCAATTGAGGTCATTGACAGGATCATTTAAACAATTAAAGGACCTGCGCGTCCAACCTTAAGGTTGGCGGGCAGGCCAGGAGTCCTGGCGGCAAATAGAGAAAACATGAAACCTCATCCACTGGCGGGATGAGGCTTCATGTAGGGTTTTAAAAAGTTTAATAAAGTTATAGTGTAAATTATGAACATGTCCCATCTCATGTGATATTGTCACATAAGGGAGACATGTTAGGGAGTTTTTTTTTTCTATTTTTAATATTTTTCAAAGTGGAAGTGATCTCCCTGAGGCAGCACTTAGCCTCAGGGAGATGTGCGCTCTTTCATGCGCTTACACGAAAGAACGCACTCTTGCATTTGGGGAATCCCCCCGCCTGCACAGGAAGCGCATAGCGCTTCCCGCTGGACTTCACGCTGGCCAATTAAGGCCCGCCCACATATAATGGCGGTGCGGATCACTTCTCCAGCGGGGATCGGCTCCCCGCCCACCAGAGATTGGGTCAGGCCCATCCGCCCGACAGGCAGAAAATTCTGCCCATTAACACATTGGGGATAGTACATTTCTAGTGTTCAGGAATGCAAAATGCTATTCATCTTATTTACTTGAGAGTTGATGTTTCTACCATTCTTGTATTGGACACTTGACAGATCTTCCTACCTCCATTTTACCTTAATTCTCCATGACCATCCAACGCCCTTCGAACAATTCAATGGATTCTGCATTTTCTTGCCAGTTCTTTAGTCTACAAGTTCACAGGCTGAAGGAAGTTTGCTTTATTATTGAGCCCTTCGCTTCTTTGTCCTCAGTTTCTCACAAGATGACTTTCCAATTTTTAAATTTAATTTCCCCCACCATGATGTTGAGTGCATGTTACACATTCCCTCTCAGTTTTCCTTTTATCTTCTCATGACAGCAAATAAGTGCATTTATTGTCACATTTTTCACATAGAAAAAATATCCCAAGGTGTTTCTGACTAAAATGGACACTGAACCGAAGGAGATATTGGGGCCTAATTTTTGCCTTGATATGGCGGCACAAACATTGTCAGGTAGGGGCATGTGATTTTGTGTGGTTGGCCAGCATGCTGGTTTGCCAGTACCATCCTACCCCAGAGCCATTTGTCTGGAGACTGGCTTGGGACTGGAATGGCTAATCACCCACATGCAGCATGTAGCTTAAGATCATTAAAAGGCCAATTAAGGTCAATTATCTGATGCCAACTGGAATTTTCCAGCTGGTCTGTGGGCCTCAGTATCAGTAGCACAGCAGCTGCCTGGAGGTAGCCTCACAGCAGCACACTGGGAGGCGGGGGTGTGTACACATCAGGCAGCCTTTGAAGCCCTCCGCACCCACCAACCCCAACACCCCACCCAGCCCCCAACATACTTGGTCACAGCTACAGCCACGGGCTGCACTGTGTAGAGGTTTCACCTCCACAATGGTGTCCTGGCAGCTGGTGGCCATTCCTTATTTTAAATTTGTTAAACTTGCAGAGAAGGGATCTCAAGGGGAAGGCCCCCTCTCTCTCCCTTACCTGCAATGGCAGGCTGCAGCACCTTCTGTGCTGAAGAGCCTCCTATAGGCCCTCCAGCTTCGAGAACCTGCCAGGCGTCCTTAAGTGAAAGACAAGCACGGCATCTGGTGACTTATTGGCCAATTGAGAGAAAATCAAGGTTCGGTTGCTGCCCCGATACAGTGCGGGCTGCAGACCTGCAGTTGACCCAGACATCAGTGTCCTGATCCAAAACGGAAACTCCTGTCCTAGGACTTGATGATCGCAATCCCCAAATTGCACTTGCTACTTTTGTTTTCCTAAATGTTCCCAATAGTTTGATATGTTTTACTGAAAAGAAGTAATAGCTGTATTCCAAGTACATTTTGCAGATGTGATCGGATGGGCACTTCCATTTAGGAAGAGTTGGGAGGGGTGGGTGAGGTGGTGAGGGGATCAATGAGCAATTTGGAACAGAGGAAAGGATAACTAGAGCTTGTCTGTTTATAGGATTTTAGTAAACCTTAGTTTTCATAGTTCTCAAGTTTGCCTTGGAAATTTCGAGTTGCCAACCCTTCAGGATTGGCCTGGAGTCTCCAGAAATTGAAGATTAATCTCCAGAGTGCTGCTGTGAGTAACTCAGGAGAAAAACCATTGGGGCATTAAAAATTGGTAAGTTTTTTGTTATGTTTTCTTTGAACACATTTGTTTATTAGTTCTCAACATATTGGAGGTGAGGAAGAAAACATCCTTTGACTGAGATAAGACTGTTAGAAGAGGCCATGTGGTGGGACAGGAATATGTCCAACCAGAGTTGGCAACCCACCAGTCTTACATTGTTAACTTTTTTTATTCTTTCACAGGATGTGGGCATCACTGACAAAGCCAGCATTTGTTGCCATCCCCAGTTGCCCTTGAGAAGCCGATGGTAAGCTGCCTTCTTGAACCACTTCTGTCCATCTAGTGTAGAAACACCCACAGTGCTGGTAGGAAGGGAGTTCCAGGATTTTGACCCAGCGACAGTGAAAGAATGGCAATATATTTCCAAGTCAGGCTGGTCTATGGCTTATAAGGGAAGTTGCAGATGGTGGGGTGCCCCTGCATCTGCTGCCCTTATCCTTCTAGCTGGTAGAGGTCATGGGTTTGGAAGGTGCTGTCTAAGGAGCCTTGGTGAGTTCCTGCAGTACATCTTGTAGATGGTACACACTGCTGCCACTGTGCATTGGTGGTGCAGGGAGTGAATGTTTGTGGATGGGGTGCCAATCAAGCGGGCTGCTTTGCCCTGGATGGTGTCAAGCTTCTCGACTGTTGTGGGAGCTGCACTCTTCCAGGCAAGTGGGGAGTATTCCATCACACTCCTGTCCTTTGCCTTGTAGATGGTGGACTGGCTTTAGGGAGTCAGGAGGTGAGTAACTCATTGCAGGATTCCTAGCCTTTGACCTGCTCTTGTAATCAAAGCATTTATATGGCTGGTTCAGTTCAGTTTCTGTTCAATGACCAAACCCAGGATGTTGATAGTGGGGGATTCAGCAATGGTAATGCCATTGAATGTCAAGGGGAAATGGTTAGATTCTCTCTTATTGAAAGTGGTCATTGCTTGGTGCTTGTGTGGTATGTGAATGTTACTTACCACTTGTCAGCCCAAGCCTGAATATTGTCCAGGTCTTGCTGTGTATGGGCATAGGCCGCTTCAGTATCTGAGTGTTGTGAATGGTACTGAACATTGTACAATTATCAGCGAACATCCCTACTTCTGACCTTATGTTGGAGGAAAGGTCATTAATGAAGCAGCTGAAGATGTTAAAAATGTTTTAATTTATTAGTTAAATATTTCAGTTGGCCCCAGATTCGGCATGTTTTAGTTTTACATATTGGCACTAATATTATATTCTTACAATTATTGAACTATTTTTGTCATTCTATCAATCATGAATATGGTATCTGTTTATATCTATTGCATTTCCCTAGTAATAGACACTTCAAGTGAAGTATTGTATAACACAGGACAATAATTCCTTATTCTCAGTCTTTATATGAATGCAGTTGACCTGTTTTGAAACTGTGCAAAAACTGTCTTATTTTTAACTGCGTCCCTGATGAATTTCTGTTGGAAATTTATAATCAGAGAGAGTCTGGTCTGTTTGAGGAAAAGCAACCTACACTAAAATTAATACTGGATAGCTGCCACAAAAATCCATTGGGACTACAGGAAGCTTCTCGCAATCACTCTAAATATAGAACAGCTCCAAGTACGTCAATGCTAAATACTGAACATTCTTAGTGGGGATCACCTTCACTACAATCTCTGTAGAGATTCTGCTTGATGCCTCATGAATTAAATACTCACAGAACAACCTTTCGATATATTTCTTTTTTTAGTTATATTTAGCTTTCTATTGAAGTAGCTGGGGCTAGGGATCGATGATAAATTGCATTTCACTGTTCCCTCACTCCAATGTATTTTCTGAATGAACTCTTGCAGTTTTTACACCACAGTGAAATATTTTCGATCCTGATACTTTCATCTGTCCTTGACAGAATACAAGTGGAATGATGCCATGCTTACTGGCAGCAAGTCTCCCTCACCTCTAGGTTGCCAACCAGCTGGTTCTATGCCAAGGACCAGTGGAAGAGTTGTCATGCTGAGGGGATGGGGGGAGTGGTGGTGGTAGCCAGATGTGACTGGGCCTCATTACACACATTTCTCAGTGTGTACCAGGAGAAATAAGGCCCACAGCCCAATTTTGTGGAACTATGTTCCACACACCACGGATATCTGGAACGCATCCAACACCAATGGCTCGGGTGATATTCAGGCATCCCTAGTGGCCTCCTTAAATAGGTATTAGGCTCCTGGCATAGGGGACAAACCTTTATTTGAGGACTCTTCTCTGAAAATGTGGTAGACAATGCTCTGCCCCACCATTTACCTGATTCAGCGTTTTCTGTGGCCTAATTCTTGACTGTTAAAGGGACTGCTGGAAGCTGCTGACAGTGAGGGAAGTTTTCTTTCCCTTTTTAACTGTGGTCCTCTTGGCTCCAAAGCAGTACCGCTGGCCGCTAATAGCCCAGGCACTCATGCCTCTCATTGGGATACCGCCCACCACCCCTGATTGTACAGCAAGCCTGCCCCCTGGCAATTAATTGGCTGAGGTGTTGAAAATTATAGTGGGCATGTCTAGCATACAACCTGCGGGATCGGGGCCTGAAACTAGCCCCCATTTCCAGTTCCTGACTCCTGATTAAAAGTTCAGCCTATGCTGCCTTATCACCTTTTTTAACATCCTTCTGCAAAACACTAACATTCAAACAATAACAGGCAGGAAAAGACCCTCTGCTCCATCCATCCTGACAACTGGGATGTCTTGTCTGTCACAGTCTTTCCACTTTCAACCCATGCAAAACCATGTGACCTCCTGAGAGAGGCTAAAAAAAAACAGCTCAAAATCCCAGGCCATTTAGAAGCAAAAGAAAACCTGGGAAATTTGTCTCCGACCCCACAACCCCTCCTCGACCTTCCCATGGAAAATGAAACTAATCCAATCGCTCTAGCCCTGATTATACTATGGGACGCCTACCATTTGTGCAAGGTGATCTTCTCATCTGCCAGAAAAAGATCCAGTTCTTGCTTGAACGAATAATAACATAGGAATATAAAAACTAGGAGCAGGGGTAGGTCATTTGGCACTTGGGTCTGCTCTGCCAGTAATCTTGCCGATCTGATGTGGCTTTAAGTCCTTTTTCCTTCCTGTTCCTCCTTGACTCCCTTGTCAATCAAAAATCTGTCTAAATCAGCCTTGAATGTCATCAATGACCCAACTTTCAGTGCTCACTGGGGGAGCGAATTCCAAATACTAACGACTTTCTGAAAGAAATTCCTCTTCACCTCCATCTTAAACAGGAGGGCCCATATTTTGAAACTGTGCCCCCCACTTCTAGATTCCCTTATGAAGGGATACATCCTCTCAACACCTGCCCTGAATTTTACATGTTTCAATAAGATCATCTCTCATTCTTCTACATTCCAATGAGTATAGGCCCAACCTGCTCTCATTAGGCAACTCCTTCATCCCAGGAATCAGCCAGTGAATCTTCTCTGAACTGCTTTCAATGTCCCTCCTTAAGTAATAATCAACAGAAAGCCCACATTGTAGTCCTTGTAAATAAGAAACCGGGTTTTATTTGTGAATAAATATTCCTTCACATTATTGCTGTTCAATCATTCTAAGTAAACTAAATTTGCAGTTCATTTATGGAACCTTTCACAAAGTGGTAAATTACTGGCTGCCAATCTGCCAAATCAGCTGCATGAGATTCATCATGGACACAAGTGAAAGATATAGAATGTACCCACCAGCAGGTTATAAATCTCATTTCATTGTATTGAAGCATTGCTCTCAGTTCTAGACAGTAGCATCAGCAGTTACGTGATTTAAAAAGGTATAAATCAAAATGATCTACAGGGTGACAGAAACAATCCAATGTGGAAAGGCTGTAGGATAAAGGAGGCAAAGAAATGAGAGAGTTAGAGCATTTAGATTAAAAATTACAGCGTGGATTTGAGTGAAGTCATTTAGTTTAATCTCTTCATTCTAGACAAATTAGCAAATGAAACATTTAAAACAATGTCATAGACAAACTAGATTGTTTGAATTGATTAATTTTGATTCTCGTTACTTGTTTCTTAATATCACTTTGACAAACTGGGCCGTTCATTTATAGAATAGGATGTCACCATTTGCCAGATAACAATTTGTTATTCTTGTAACTTCTCAGTCACTTAAAATACGAAATGCTAAGAGAAGCGTTAAGAAGATGTGGTAATATTCCTGCAAACTCCCCTTCCAACAGCTTTCATGATACAAATATGAGGTAAACATTAATTTATTGGGAATTTCCTACGCATATTTAGAGTTTGGCTTTTGTACACTTTCTTCCAGTTGAATACTGTTAACTTGGATCTTGATGCTTCATTCTACTGGAAACAGCCTTCTCGTCACAAAACGCCAGTCAACCATAACCCTTTGCTTCCTGCCACTGAGTTAATTTGGATCCAACTTGCCATTTTCCCTTCGCTTCCCATGAACTTTTAACTTTCTGACAGGCAGTCATGTGGGACCTTGTCAAAAGCCTTGATAAAGTCCATGTAGTTGTGTTATCCTTATTGAACCTTCTTGTCCCTCCTTAAGTAATAATAGAAAACCAACCTCAAAAATTCAACCATGTTAGTTAGACACAACCTTCCCTTATCCATGCTAACTGTCTTTGATTAATTTGTGTGTGAATGATGATTTATACCGTCCTCCAAGAATTCTCTCTAATAATTTTCCCACCATGTGCGTTCGGCTGACTGGCCTCTGATTATTTGGGTTATGCCTTCCTCCCTTTTGAATAGCATTTGCCTATTTTTTCTATTCTTCATAACCTGCATTTGTTCTCTGTCCCTGATTGCATTGGATTTTAAACTTCATCCTCACCACATAATTAATTCTGTCCTCATCCATCATATTTCAGTCCTGTATCCAGCCCTGTATCTCCTCCCATGCTCTTCAGGCCTACATTTCAAAAACATTCCCTGTCCTCCCACCGTGACTCAGAGTCCATTCCATTATTTATTGATTTTCTTTACCCCTCCTGTAATCGAGACATTTATTATGTTAAAAGTATAACGGAAGTGTGCATTGTTGAAGTAGAAACGATTATCCTGAGCACTAGTTCAAATTGAACCATGGTGCAAAGGCAAGGAGGCATATATATAAAGACAACAGGTAGAATCTTGTGCTCTCATAGTGATGAGCTTGGAGCTGGGAAAGGCATGTATTTAGGTGGCATGGTGACGTAGTGAAATCCCACCACCTTCCCAAATCCACCTGAATTAAGTTTTGGGCGGGAAGGCCGTTGGTTGACCTGCCCACACCGCTACCTATTGAGGCCCTTAAGTAGCCAACTAGTGAGCACCTGAGGGCCTCATTCTGCCACCACTGCTAATAACCCAGCTGCGCACAGGCCTGTGTGCATGACAGCTACAACCGTGCGGGCTGCTTGTCATCTCTTGATGGGTGGGGTGGGGGCGGGTGGCACTCAATGCCTGCTTCCAACATCAGGAACAGCCACCCCCCGTCTTTGCTGCAGAACCCCCTGCACCCCGCTCCCTGCCATCCCCTACCCCGTGAAATGACCCCACCAACCCACATTACTTATCCCTGGCCAGGGTCACTCTGTGATCATGGGATCCTGGTACCTGTCCTTCTGGCAGCAGCCACTACCTCCCTGGTGGCGCTGCTGAGCACAAGAGCTGTCGGCCTCAGGTTGGCCAGCAGCTCTCAGTAGGTGAGACTTCCACCCCTGGAGTCTTGATTCCAGGGGAAAGCCCACCACTGGCCTCACCACAGCCTAATGGCTTGTGGTTCAGCGGGCCTTCCTGAGAAGAAGCACCTCGGGTCTCTCCCCAGTCCGAAGCCTCAACAAGATTCTGCCCACAATCAGGACTAATATCGGGACATATTTAGATAGAGTGGTTAATACCTGGAATGCTGATGCAACAACTCTGTGGTCATTTAAGAGGCAGTTAGATGCTATAATGGGGTGGGTTGCAGATTTCCATGGAAGGATGAGACAGGAGGGCCATGAAATTCTGTAAAGTCAGCAAATACAGCAGCTGCTTTACACAAACCAAAATCTCACTAAGAAATTGAGTCTGTTTTTCAGTGGCATTCATTGAGAAAGGACCATTGACCTGGATACCAGGAGAAATCCTTACTCCTTTTCAAATAGTGCCAATGTCCATCAAAACTATCAGTATAGGCAGAACCTCAGGTTGACATCCCATTCAAGCTAGCACCTCTGTAAATGCCATCCCCTACTGTGCTGACTTAGATTATGTGCTGAATGGCTTATGTATGCTATGAATCCACAATCCAATTGAGCCTTAACTTCCTCGGAGTGGCAATCAGCGTCAGATTGCCAGTCCATACCCAATTGCTTACGGGAAATTTGTTCCGTGCCTGTCTCGCCTGACCTTCTGACTCAGGCAGGGTGAGATCCAAGCAGTGCAGCTACCTCCAAGTACAGCGTTGCAGTCCAGCAGAATCCCATCAAAGAAGGCCATGCCCATTTTTCATGGCACTAGCTGCCGTAAACCAGGAAAGGTTAAAGGTCCCATTGATATTGACAGATCACGGAGAAGGTAAATCTCTAAGGTAAGTGGATAGGATTTGGGAGTGGGGGGATCGGAGATGGTGCGGGGGTGGGGTGGGGTTGGACATTAGAGGGGATGGGAGCTGTCTGACTTCGGGTGTTGGGGGGGTCAGATATCAGTGGTTGGGATGTTGGGACATGGGGGTGGTCAGACATTGGATGGTTGGGGGGGCGTTGGGACATCGGGGGCAGGGTTAGACATTGGGGGTGGGGGGTTATTGGACCCCGCTGGGGGGTGGCTTGGGGGGTTATTAGACATCAGGGACATCGGGCGGCATCTGCCGTCAGGTGGGTGGGGGTGTCGGACATCAAAGGGGGTTGGGGGGTCAGACATTGGGGATGGTTGGACAATGGAGGGGTTGGCGGGCAGACATGGGGTGTTGGGGAAGTCAGACATCTGAGGGAGATGGGGGTTGTCCGACATCGGGGGATGATGGGGGAGGTCAAACATTGGGGACTGGAGGGTGTCAGACACTGGAGGGGGGGTTTTGTCAGACATCGGGGATTGGGGATTGTCAGAAGTCGGGAGGAGATCTAGTCGGTTTGGGAGGGGGCATAGGACCTGCGGCTGGGTGTCCGGTCGGGTCAGGTGGGAGGAGTGGTTGGACGGCAGTGGGGGGTTGTGGGTACTGCGAGGGGCGGGGGTGTCGGGTTGGGGGTGGGGGCCACGCCTGCAGGGGGTGGTGGGTTCGAGTCGGGCAGGTTCATGTTGGGTTGGGTCAGGGGGAATCCCATGGGGCGTCGTGGAGGTGTGGGAAATACCATGAAGGGGTAGTCGGGTGGTGGGGGGAGGGGGATCCCCTGGGGGTTCAGGGGTGTGGGCGGAGTCGGGTGTGGGGGGCCAGTCTGTGTCTTTACATTAGTTATCCAGAAGTTAGAAGAGGTTTGAATTCTTCTAACTTATTCTGAGTAACTCTGTGCAACACAGCTGGAACCATCCAAAGTTTGTGATTTAAATCACATTTTCAGATGGTTCCCACAATAGGGCAATTACCCAAAGGAAGTTTGCACTTCTGGGCAATTGTCCAGGAAACCCTTACCTTTGAATTTCTGAGAGGGGTTCCCCAGTGCATTTTGCGGTACCCCCCAAATCCAACGTTGGGGAGCTTGGAAGTTACGGCCCATTAAATATGTACCAGAACCTTGAAACCATGTGGAGCCCAAGGAGAAACAGTTGCTTTGGCTGCCTCAATGGTTGATCAGTCCTGGATACTTCAGGGGAGCTAGGGAGCTTGGAGGCAGAGCCAGAGGCAGATATCTTGTCTCGATTTGCATCGTTATGTAACACTGCAGATTGGAGAGAAATGTCTTGCTGAACACCACTGGTATGAAAGGAAAGGAAAATCTTGAGTCATTAAATGTGAGATAATCAGATATGTTTTCTTTTTCATTTGTTCATGGGGTGTAGGGAAGGCAAAATTTATTGCACAGCTCCAGTTGTCCTTAGAACGAGGACATGAACTCCCTGTTTGAAGTGCAAGAGACGTAATTCTGCTTGTTAACTGCCAAAAGGCACCTCATTTGATGCAAGGAATGGAAAAGACATTAAATTTGGTGTCTAACTTTATTTGTTCCAAAATCTATTCAAACATAACAAAGTATTACATTGAAAAGCTCACATTTAAATTGTACCTTTGATGTAATTAAACATCTACAGGGGCATTATCAAACAAAATTGGACGTTGGGCCACATTAGGACAGGTGACCAGAAGCATGGTCAAAGGGATAGGTTTTAAAGAGCATCTTAAAGGAGAGAGAGAGAAAATCGGTGTGTTTTGGAGAGAGAATTCCAGAGCTTAGGGCCTGGGCAGCTGAAGACACCGCCACCGATGGTGGAGCAATTAAAATCGGGGATGCGCAAATGGTTAAAATTAGAGGAAGGCAGAGATCTTGGAGAGTTGTAAAGCTGGAAGTGGTTACAGAGATAAGGGCCAGTGAGGTCATGGAGGGATTTGAAAACAATTCTGTGACACCTATTGATTGATAAATTATGACCTGTTCGTAGCTATTGCACACTGACAATTTGGAGCACTTGGCTTGGGTCAGAATTCAGATTCTCTTCTCTTGAAGTGCCAGATAACTAGTTTGCTCCCTCTATACTCCTGTCTTCTTGTTGCCTTTCTCAGCCAACGATAGCAAACTGACTTCCTCTTAAAACACACAAGAAGACTCACTGCTACTGCAAAGACTTGGTTCCTACCTGGGTTTTCTCAAAGTTCTGGACTGAATTTATTCCTTTCATTGTCTAACAAGTCCTATTTTCCTCTTTGTTTCACTTTATTTCTTTGCCCTGCTGGAACACATCATTTTTCCATTTTCCAGTGACTTTTATGCCTGTTGTCATGACAATGTGACTTGTGTGTGAGTGATATTAATCTGTAATTTCACCATTTGGCCAAACATATGTTGATCTGTTTCAAAAGGACGTTTTAAAGAGAGAGAGAGAGAGAGAAGGAAGAGAAAGAGAAAGAAGGCAGCGAGAAAGAGAAATAAGACTACATGAACGGAGTAGGGAGGTAGAGGCAGCTGAGGCAGGCTGGAAAATAATACTCCTGAAAAGTCCAGGACAGTCCAGATAAGCTGAATAGGCTCGAGAAAGCCAGCAGGAAGCTGCCGAAGTGCAGGGAACTGCAAGAGGTTCGGAAACCACACGGGAATCTGCTGACACGCAGGGAATTCCCCAGAGTGGAAAAACAGTAAAAACTGGGAAATAGGAATACTGGCCCAAACTGGCCTTGTATACCTTAAAAAGGAACATCAGTAAAAACTAGGAAATAAGAGTACTGATCCGAGCTGCTTTTTGCTTCTGGGTGAGGTGTTTGGAAGCCTCACGGGGGAATAATAGGACAGGAAGCTGCTGAGGTGCTGGGAACCAATAGAGGTTTGGAAGCTTTACAGGGGCTAACAGAATCTGTGAAGGTTGGAGTGGGTACGGAGGAGCCACTTGACTTTAAAAAGATCAAAGCTGGCCAGTAGAAGTAAAATGGGTCAGAATAGAATCCGTAGGAATTATAAGAAGTCCATGACGAGAGACTCCAAAAAAGTGCAGCACAGAGGGATCTGGGTGTTCTTGTGCATGAAACACAAAAAGTTAGCATGCAGGTGCAGCAAGTAATTAAGAAGGCAAATGGAGTTTTGGCCTGTATTGCTGGGGAGCTGGAGTTTAAAAATAGGAAAGTCTTGTTACAACTGTACAGGGTGTTGGTGAGGCTACACCTGGAGTACTGTGTACAGTTTTTGTCCCCGTATTTAAGAAAGGATATATTGGCATTGGAGGCAGTTCAAAAGAGATTCACTAGGCTGATTCCTGGGATGAAGGGGTTGACTTATCAAGAACAGCTAAACAGGTTAAGCCTTTATTCATTAGAGTTTAGAAGAATGAGGGGTGATCTTATTGAAACGTACAAGATTCTGAGCGGGCTTGACAGGGTAGATGTTGAGAAGATGTTTCCACTATTGGGAAATCTCAAACTAGGGGACATAGTTACAGAATAAGGGGACAGTCATTTAAAACTGAGATGCTAAGGAATTTCTTCTCTCAGAGGGCAGTGAATGTCTGGAATTCTCACCCCAGAGAGTTGTGGATGCTAGATCACTGCAAGTATTTAAAGAGGAAGTAGATAGATTTTTTGAAATATTGGGGAGCTGAGGGCTATGAGGAGCTGGCATGAAAGAGGATTTGAAGCCTGGGGCAGGTCAGCCAGGATCTTACTGAAGGGCCAAATGGCCTATTCCTGCTCCTATTTCTTATGTTCTTATGAACAGTTAAAAGGATGAAGGAAGCGATCAGTGATCTGTTTAGCAGACACCTTCATGGCACATTTAAATGGGGACCAGGGAACTTCCCAACTAGACCAAGAAAGAGTGAGGGTGATGATGCAGCCACTCAGTTGAAAAGCCACAGGGGACTAGAGCAGGAGCTGAAAATCCACTTGGGATCATGGAACAGATTAAGGAAATGCCCATTCCGAAAACAAAAGAGGAATAGAAGAGAACCTACCCCAAAGCACACAGCACTTGTGGAAATCACAAGGGGAATAGCAATGAAACTCATACTAGGTCAACAACTTGTTCAATAAAATGAAACAGCCCAAGTTTCAAACCTCAATCAGGGCAGCATTGATAGAAAATTCACTAAAAGTGAAGTGCTGGGCACCAATTCAGAATCCTTACAGAGACAAGAATCAAATTGTAGCCCACTAAACTCCTAATATTAGTTTAGTAAAAGTCCGTGGGTTTGAGCTAATAAATTCATAGCCAGGGGTTAAAACCGATCCGAGCGGACCAGGCTAGCAATCCAAAAAACCTGCATGTTAAAAGACTCTGTGCTAAGCAGCACGAAGACTGGGCCAATGAGAGGAACAGAATACCCCTACCCCTGCAGGTAACCAAGAGTAGCCTGCTGTTACCAGCAATCTGGGAGTTAACAGCCAAAAAACCAAACCCCTTAGACAATATTTAATCCAGGGTTATAGAGGGGTACAGGGACAGGATTCCTGACAAAATTATCTGTCATGGCTACCACCAAAAGAATAAAGCAACTTGTAAAAGCCCCAATGGCAGTCTAACCTTCACAAATGAAGGCAGGTTTTGTTTGTAAACAATCACCTGAAAAGGAAAAGTAATGGAAGAGCCTGTTATCCAGAGCCTAGCGCCATTTAGGGTCATCTGGGCATCAAGACCACAGTAGGGCAGAACGGACACAATTGGATTAAGAGTGTAAATGGGTGTGCATGCATTGGTTTTAATTCTCTTAATATTTGGATGTCTGCAATGAAACGATCATTGAAATTGGTGTTTCATTCCTCATGAGATGATGGTGTCACGATGATGTGACTTATACACGAGTGATATTAATGTGTAATTTCACCAGCTGACCAAACATATACTGAACCTTTTGGAAAAGAAAAGACTTTTAAAAGGCAAAGCACTGACTAAAGTCACAAGTCACCTGACGTCTGGTATTGCAAGTTGACCCACCAGCTTCTGGAAAGTTCCAAAGTGAAATGCAATTGAGATATGCCACGACACCCTTCTCTGGAATTTCACACCAGAGGATGTCAAGAACCACTTTGAAGAGATTTACTGAAATGTACTAGACATAGAATTGCATTTCTATAAGACTACATCTCCAGCGGAGACAGAAAGTCTGCTAGAACAATGGTTATGTGGAGATATGTCCTCCTATCTCATCAGGATGGATAATGGCTCATTCAAGGGGTTAATGGCTAGGACATTATAGAATATAATAACCCCAGCCATGAAACCAAAGCAACCATTGGTTCAGATATCAAATAAACAAACCCCTTCTGAAATCATTATCGGGAGAGAGAGGTCATGTGACTGAAGCAACCTTTTGAAATTTCTGTAACACAGCACACAAGCTGCTAAAGACAGCAATGGTCAGTAATCTGGAGAACCTTCCATAGGGGCAGTAATGCTTCTTTCCTCTCCCAAGTCAAGGCCCTATTTCTTACAGTTACAAAAAATCCAGCATAGAGATAGTGAATTTCCATTGAAAGGAACCTTAGGTGCAAAAATCATTGACTTCTGGAAGAGACGGATTACATTTTTACAAGGAAATTGTCTTCGGCAATTGCAGTTACATGGGCTTCAATTCAACTCCTGGAAGCTAAGGGTGAGCCTGGGAAAATTTCTGCCCAGCCACAGTGACCAGCAAAGAACTTATAACAGTGAACTCTCAATTTTTAACCTTTCAGCACTGAACTTCAACTAGGTTAAGAAGGTAACTACCTACAATAAATTTTGCATGCTTGTATGTGGATTGTGAAAGGTCGAGATGCGTGGGATTACCCTTTTAAGTATTTTGCTATCTTTACCTGGGTGGGTTTTTACCTCAATAAAAACTAACCCCTTTTTGCCTTAAAATTCAAGAAAGCCTGCCTGCCAGGCTCATTTCTCTGCAATCAGTACGCAAATGGTTAAATACAGGCATTGAGAAATATACCTTCATCCTTCTAAATCCTTCAAGAAACCTATTATGGTCAGACTTGGAGGGGCAAACCAGGGCAGTCATTTTTACCCCTCCTCACGTTTTCATAACACTGTCTACATGGTCTTGACTCAAGCTAGTGTCACTTACCCAATGATGCCTGTGTTAACCACATTGTCATTGCTTGATACTAAAGCCTATAGAGAAGTACATTTATTCTTCAACAGTGTTGTCATGACAGTGTTAGCTGGGGACTTCCAGGGTTTTGACCCAGCAACAATGAAGGAAAAATGACATATGTCCATATCTAATGGTGTGTGAGTTTGAGGGGAATGTACAGATGACATTGCTTCCCCTGTTCTTCTGATTGTTAGAGGCGGCAGGGTTGGGAGACGCTGTAAGTAAGCTTGCTGAATTGCTACAGTGCATTCAGCAGATACATTACATCCATGATGGCCAGTGGTGGAGAAGCTGAATATTGAGCCCAGCGGCAGGGGTGCTGATCAAAAGGATGAATCCAAAGTGGACGTTTCTGAGGAGGTGAGACCAGAGATGGAATATTGTTTGGGCCCAGCTCTTGAAACTTTTGCTCTTGTTTGTAAGCTTTTCTCTTGATGATCAGTGAAGTCACAGAGTGATTTTTGATGACTTGTTCAGGCGCTAAAGTGACTCCGAAGTAGCTGACGTGGAGACCTAAGCTGGAATACCAGTTTAACCCACATTTAATGCAATCCATCTTGGTAAAGGAGTTGTACAAGCAATACAAACGGCCTCTTGGAGCCTCATTAAGCAGCTGAAGGCCACATAAAATGCCTGCTAGAACTCATTAAGGAAGCTGCAGGGTACTTTCGGAGGCTTGTGTTTAACCCAATGCCCCTTCCTAACAGCAACCAGTTGATTGTGAGTAAACCGGGGGTTGCTGAGGATTTCAAGCGCTACTTAAAGATATATCACCTTTTACTGTTCTCTTGCTGCTGGAGATTTGAAAAGAACTTTGAATCAAAAGACTTTCTCAGACACCTTTTCAAAATTTCACCAACATTCTACCAATATTTATTCTAGAAATTTCTCTGAGGTCTCTGCCTAAAAAGAGTAAGTGTTGCTCCACTCTAACTATTGGACCTTTAGAGGAGACCGATAATCACCAAGAGAAAGGGATTTCGTGTTCATGGGTATCTTGCTCAGGGACACCCTTGGTCTACAGGACCAATGGGAGAAGCATATGAGGCCAGGGCAGAGCAGTATCTCCTGCTGCAGGAGAAAGGGACAGGAGGGTGAGCTAGAGTTCTAACCCCCGCTCCCCCCCACTCCTCAGTGTACAGAACATCCCTCCTTCTCTGGACCTCCTCCACCAGGATCCAGTGCCACATTGTAAGGTCTGTGATCTGTCCCCTCAGTGCCTGAGCCATCCTGGAACATGTGTCAGCCAGCAACCCCTTCAGTGGAAGTGGGTGCACAGAGCCCATTTTCACTGCTTCATAAAAATTGCTTCTAATCACACTTCAGTATTAAGCCTGCAGGTGTCAGAATTAGTACCTCCCGACAAGTTCAAATTATGGTAATCAGCAATTAAGGGCCAAAAGGCAGACTTGTGTTCAAAAAGCAGACTTCCAAACGGGTATGTTTTATTAACATAGCACCCACTTAGCACATGTTTTCACCCTTTCAGCAAAGTAGCCCTCGGTAACTCCTAGTTCAAGAGGGCTCAATTTGTGCACATATTTCGCATAACAGGAACTATTGAAAATCACTACCACTGTGATTACTTCAGTCACCTCTACCACTTAATTACTGGTTTGATCGCTGATTCCCTCAACGCCTTCAGCTATTCAGCAGCACCAAGCTCAAGGGGGCAATCAGAACAGCCCGAGTGCACTTAATACCAGAAAATAAAAACTAATTCGCTTTAAACATTAGCAGTGCTAAACAGCACAGCAGACAGGACAATTTCACCTTTTGTACATAATTAAACATTGCAAGCTCGCACAACCCTTGAATAAAGGCCACTAAGTCTAATTTTTTGTGTTTTGGGGCATCATTTAAGGTGCCTTTTCTCCTGTCTCCCTGTATCTTACTGGCAAAATATTAATTCCACCATTGGCTAGCACGGGGCAGTTAATCATGCTTCACATTCAGAACTGTGGGTTTGTATTGTTTGTCTTTCAGAAATGATGTTCATTGTTGTCCTGAAAAATGTGTATCCTGGGAGTTTCCTCATTTTCTAGGAACTGGGTAGAAAACTGCCAAATATGATTCAGTATGAATGCACTGCAGGGACCCACCAAGGCTCCTTAGACAGCACCTTCCAAACTGATGACCACTACCACCTAGAAGGACAAGGGCAGCAGACATGTGGGAACACCACCAGCTGGAGGTTCCCCTCCAAGCCACTCACCATCCTGACTCGGAAATATATCGACGTTCCTTCACTATCGCTGGGTCAAAATCCTGGAATTCCCTCCCTAACAGCACTGTGGGTGTACCTACACCACATGGGCTGCAGTGGTTCAAGAAGGCAGCTCACCACCATGTTCTCAGGGGCAATTAGGGATGGGCTATAAATGCTGGCCTAACAAGTGACGCCCACATCACATGAATTAATAAAAAAAATGATAAGATAATTAGTATGGAGCATGGAAGAGAAAGTGCAGTAAAAGATATCCTAACTCATGCCAAGTTCCATTCATCCATCACACCTAGGCACACTGGCCTATAATGGCTCTCGGTAAAATTCAAATCCCCCCATGACCTCCCCACTCCCCATCTCTAAAATTTCGTCCAGCCGTACAGGCCTCTAGGATGTTTGCTCTCCTTCAATTCCAGCCTCACACTACCCTGATTTTCATTGTCTTTTGGAAGAAACATTAACTCCAGCCAGCATTTATCTATTAACCAACAATCACTAAAACACATAACCTGGTCATTATCCCATTGACTGGTGCTTGTGGAAGCTGACAAATATTTAATTTGCCTGCCACATTTCCTACATTACAACAGTGACTAAACTTCAAATGTACTTCATTGGCTGTAAAGTGCTTCGGGACATCTTGAGGATGTGAAAGGCAATATTGATCTGCAAGTCTTTCTTTCTTACCTTAGCAGTTCACTTTACATATTTACGCTAGATTGTGAGCCACAACCCACTGCCTCAGAGCTGACCAAACTGATTAGTCAAATTGAAATGGACATTGTAATCCAGAAAAGCCCTGGAATTAATGAGAAAAGTGTTAACAGCGAGCAGCATAGAGCTTGGTGTGTTGGGAATTTGGCTGTGAAGCTCAGGCTCAATATGCAGCCCACTCAATTTTCTATTCATTAAGGAGTTTGTGTTCTGGGCGCTAAACTTTGTTCAGCAGGAGGATTAAATCACAACATTTATCCCAGTGCTTTTAATGAAAAAGCAAAGAAACATAGGCACAGGGATAGGTCATTCAGCTCCCTGAGCCTGTTCCACCATTCAATGAGATTAAGCCTGAGCTGTATCTTAGCTCCATCGACCTGCATTGGCTCTTTGTCCTTTTTTACTGTTCGCTGGCAAAAACCTATCAATTTTAGATTTAAACTTATTCATCGAGCTAGAATTGTGGGAGAGAGTAGCACAGTTTCATCAGCCTTTATGAGTAGAAGTATTTCCTAACCTTCCTCCTGTGTGGCCTGGTTCTCATTTTAAGGTTATGTCCTCTAGTCCTGGGCACCATCACTAGTGGAACAAAATTCTCTCTCTCTAACCTATTGATTCCTTTCAGAATCCTAAAAACGTCAATCAAATAACCCCTTAACTTCTTATATTCTAGAGATAACAAGCCCAGTTTATGCCATCTCTTCTCATAATTTAACCCTTGGAGCCCTGTGACATTTTGTGGGTCTGCACTTCACTCCTTCCATGTACCTGATTCCTATATTTTAGTGAGCTGTGTACATAGACCTCAAAATCCCTTTGGACCTCCACATTTAACTAATACTTGGATTGATCCTTTTTTTGGTTTAAAATGGATGACCTCACACAGGAGTCAATGTTGATGAATTTCCACATCAGAGAGGGAAGTAGTACAGGGGGGCTTATTGTCAGAAAGCATGGATACCCTATAGAATCCTTTAGTGGACATATTGTGGTAGAGGAGGAGAAGGCAGACTTGGGGCACACTGAGAATAAAAGGCAGCACAAAGCAGGGACTACGAAATGAGCATATCACAATTAAGTCAACCATCTAAGGGCACAATCATCCAAGATTTTCACTAAGTGCGGTGGTGGGTGGGAAAAAAGATGTTTTACCCGCCGGCCGCAATGGCGGATTTTCACGCCGTTCTGGCCTCGTAAAGTATGCAGTCAACATTAGAACATAAGAAATAGGAGCAGGAGGAGGCCATTCAGCCCCTCAAGCCTGCCACGCCATTCAATAAGGCCATGGCTGATCTGCCCCAGGCCTCAACTCCTCTTTCGTACCAGTTCCTCACAGCCCTCAATTCCCGGATATTTCAAAAATCTGTCTACATCCTCTTTAAATACTTTCAGTGATCTAGCCTCCACAACTCCCTGGGGTAGAGAATCCAGACATTCACTGCCCTCTGAGAGAAGAAATTCCTTCACATCTCAGTTTTAAATGAGTGTCCCCTTATTCTGTAACTCTGTCCCCTAGTTCGAGATTCCCCCACTATTGGAAACATCTTCTCAACATCTACCCTGTCAAGCCCCCTCAGAATCTTGTATGTTACAATAAGATCACCCCTCATTCTTCTAAACTCTAATGAATAAAGGCCTAACCTGTTTAGCTGTTCTTGATAAGTCAGCCCCTTCATCCCAGAAATCAGACTAGTGAATCTCCTTTGAACTACCTCCAATGCTAGTATAGCCTTTCTTAAATATGGGGACCAAAACTGTACACAGTACTCCAGGTGCGGCCTCACCATCACCCTGTACAGTTGTAACAAGACTTTCCTATTTTTAAACTCCAGCCGCCTAGCAATACGTGCCAAAATTCCATTTGCCTTCTTAATTACTTGCTGCACCTACATGTTAACTTTTTGTGTTTCATGCACAAGAACATCCTGACCTGTTCTGCACTTTTTTGGAGTCTCTTTCCAGTTAAATAATAGTCTGCCTTTTGATTCTTCCTGCCAAAGTGCATGACCTCACACTTTCCTACATTAAACTCCATGTGCCAAGTTTTTGCCCACTCACTCAACCTATCTATATCACCTTGTAGATTCCTTATGTCCTCATCACAACATGGGTAACACGCCAGATCACTGGTGGGCAGCCTACGATTTGGTGGGCAGCCTATGATTTGCCGGCCAGCCTGTTACCTTGCCACTTCTTCATACCGGGCACTATGCTTAAATTGCGGCCACGTGCACAGTTCTCAATGCTTCCAACCCAGGACTGCTCCCGTGAAGACATGGCCCCAAAAGCCAGGAAGAGAGCAGCTGTGGGACGCATCCTTGGGACGCCTTCTGGATGCTGTGGAGGGTCGCAGAGGTGGCCAGTGCCAACTCTGCACACAAGAGATTGGCCATCCCGTGCAGAAAAAGGATAAATGATCTCATCTGTGCAGCCAGGGTAAGTCAACCATCTCATCACTCTAAACTCACACACTTACAAGCCTATCATGCATTCACTGGCATCTCACTCAGTGCCAGCTCAAGGGACATCACCAATCACTGTCTCACACACACCCTCACGTCACCACCTGGCTTCATTCCCTCTGGAGTCTCCCTCCTTATCACATCCATGGCTCCATTCAGCACACACGCACGCCTGGCATCCTTTCCATTTGGCCTGGCATGTGCCTTGCTCACACTGTCTCCATCTGTCTTTATGCAGGACAAGATCACGCACAATGAACGGGAGAGGTCCCAGACCGGGGGTGGAGTGCCAGACATCAAGGTCCTCACTCCATTCGAGAGTCACGCGTTGGAGCTGGCCGGAGAGGACATGGGCCACTCCTGCGGCATCGGTGATGTCAGCGACGAACACCCACATGAGGATCCTGCACCACATCATCCCTCTCTCAATGCTACTCTGAGTCCACTGTTCTGTGTTTAATGAGGCTGCCAAGCACTAATAATCTCCAATTTCTCCTTTAGGCACATCTACACGTTGCCCTCAGGCGACCTTCACATTGACCCCAGCACCAAGAGCGCCTCAGATGGGGACCCTGAGGGCAGCACCGTTGAAGACCCAACACGGCGCTCACCCACACCCTCAACTAGTGCAGCAACACACACCTCGGTGGGACCTAGGTGTAGAGCAGCCGCGGGATCACAGTCTGTTGAGCACAGCACATGATCTATTCCACAGCAGGCGGGGGCAGGGACATCCTTGGTCACCGGCAC
Source organism: Cetorhinus maximus (assembly GCF_964194155.1). Classification (NCBI taxonomy): domain Eukaryota; kingdom Metazoa; phylum Chordata; class Chondrichthyes; order Lamniformes; family Cetorhinidae; genus Cetorhinus; species Cetorhinus maximus. Next base: position 66,996,133 of record NC_135893.1, read on the forward strand.
TCGGAGGGCTGCTGGAGGCAAGGAACCTGCTGAGTCTGAGTCAGATGATGAACCTCTGGACTCGGCCCTCAATCCATTGGTGGAGCTGCAAAGACAATCACAGGAACTTCAGGAAGGGATGTCTGGTGCACTCCTCAGATTGCAAGGCACAATGGAGGAATCCGTCTGCCTTCAGCCTGAGTTGATAGGTAAGGAAGTCAGGACTGTCCCCACTGCATCTTGTCATCAGCCTCCATGAATCTTGCAGCTTTGAGGGCCTTCTGAGTGCACCTGCCTCATCACCAGCATCCTCGCCTTTGAGGACCTCATCACCCTCATCCCCTCCGACATCCTCCTCATTGGAGGAGACGTGCAGCTCTTCCATCTCCTCCTCAGACAGGTCCTCCCACCATTGCAGCGCCATGTTGTGGAATGCGCAGCAAGCAACGATGATGCGCAACATCCTCTGGGTGCTGTATTGTAGTGCTCCACTGGACCTGTCGAGGCATTGGAACCTCATTTTCAGGGTGCCTATCATTTGTTCCACCAAAGTCCGGGTCACGGCATGAGCCTCGTTGTATCATCACTCTGTTGTAGTCTGAGACCACCGCACGGGCATCATCAGCCACGTCCTTTATATTTAACCCTTGTCCCCGAGGAGCCAACCCTGCAACCTCTGTGGACCCTGGAAGATGTCAGGGATCTGAGACCTGCTAAGGTTGAAATGCAGAAAGCTCTGTCCCTTTGTGAAGATGGCGTCCGTGACCTTCTGGATACACTTGTATGTGGAGGCTTGTGAGATCCTGCACAGGTCACCTGTGGAGCCCTGGAAGGAGCCACTGGCATAAAAATTGAGTGTCACTGTCACTTTCATGGCCAATAGCAGTGGATGTCCTCCCTGTCCCCATGGTGCCAAATCCTATAGCAGGTGGCAGGTGTGACCGAGCAGTTCCCTAGATATGCGCAGTCTTCGGCGACACTGCTTCTCAGTCATCTGCAGGAATGACAGGTGCCATTTATAGATCCTGGGTCTAGCGAGGCACCTTCGAGTGACAGCTCTCTGTGGATCTTCAGCTGCGTGGGCACCAGGCCCTGCCGCCCCTTTACCTTGAGGGAGATGCTCCTCCCTTTGCCGAGCCAGGCGCTTCCGCCGCTCTCTTCTACTTCTCTGCTCCCTGTGAGGCCTGAGGCATCCGGCTAAATCACCAGGCTCCATGATCCTGCTGTTCTCCTTCTGCAGGATCAAAGAGAGAGAAGTGTGGGTTAGCATATGTGTGCTAAAGACCCCTCTAAGTCTGAAGGCCCCTTCATGCATGCAGGTGAGTGCTGGCCACCACTTAGATGACCTGTGTGTAGTGTGTTTCGTGGCTGTCCGAAATCTCACCCTCCGCCCCACTCCACTTGACCGATTGGCAGCAGCATCGGCCATTGGACTGCATGCTGTGCTCTCAGTTCAGGGACAGGCATTCTCCTAACCTGCACTGCAAGGCTGCACTGTTAGCTCGAACCATGGGGGAGACTGGTCCAAACCTTAATAAAGACATTGTAAGGGGCTGTGAGCACCTCCACCAGTGACTGCGTCATGGCCAGATTTCACAAGGGGATTCTACAACTTAACCAGTTGTCCAATTGTTCTGCTGACCCCTAAAACACAAGTTAATTTGCAGCCTGTACCCAAAGGGTGAAAAGTTCTGGAGTGTTTGGTGACACTTTCATGCTTTTGCTTTGCTTGAATGGGCAGAAAAGCTTCAGAGGCCCAGCTCCAAACATGTCAATGGAGCTGCAGCTGAATGGTCCCTGCTGCAGAAGAATGATCACTTTTGACAAACTTTTCCATGTGCGTGGCGGCTTCCCTCAACGCTCCCCCCCTCCCCCACCACCATGCCCCCTCCCCCTCCCCCACGCCCTCCCCCTCCCTGGCATGTGCTGGTGTACTTCCTTCAGTCTGTGCTGCCTTGGCCCCCCACCCGCCTTGCCTCACTCACAGTGGAGCCCTTGACCTGGCAGCGCATTGAAAGCCAGCTGGGAATAGCACCTTGCCTGTGGCTCCTGAATGCATGGCGCCTCTTCCTTGATGGCTTATGGGTGATCCTTGCGTGTGCTGTGCAAGGTTGTGCGCACTCACCTCTGAGTTCCCCTGGAAGTTCAGCTTGCCAGGTGCACGCCTTTTAAATGAGCACAGCAAAGCCATTATGGCACACAGCAAATTAGAAAGTTTGTGCCGTGAGCTGCAACGCCACAATCGAACGCTCAAGGAAGAAGGTGTTCAACGAGGAAGAGATGAAGAAGAGAAGCGTAAAGAGATCACCTCTCACTTACAGGTAACTCTAAATGATATCCAGACACAAATAGAACAACATAATGAACGGAATTCCAAACAGCGCCAGGAGAACATGGAACTGGCAGAGAAACTGAAGAAATTGATAGAGCAGATTGAACTGAGAGAGGAGCATATTGACAAGGTATTCTGAAGTCACGCCGACGTGGGCGTTAAATTTGACGTGGGCAAATGATTCCAGCATGAAAGCACAATAATGAGATGCAAATGCATTAAAATTAAGTCCCCAACATTGGACGGTGGGAAATGCAGCCCGCCATTGATGGGTGGAGCAGACGGTCACAAATTGGTTTCACGACATAATGAAACCCATTTTTGGCCTTCTTGCCATATTGCCCACTCACGCCCGCCATGATGCCCACCACCAACAGGACCGGGCGATTCTGCCCTAAGTATGCTGGTGGGTGGGCAGTGACTGAGGACTAGAGACATGGAGGCATTGTTAAACATATGAAAGCAGTACCCAACATGGCATGCTTAATGGAAGTCAACATAAGGACACCAGTAAGTCTGACATTTCCCAAACCAAATCCTAATAGCAGGTGCTGTAACAGTCATGCCACTCTGAAAACAGCAATTGACACTAGTTTTAATTAACACCAGTGACTAGTTGCTTTCCTGCTTTGGGAGTGTTGGATTCCAAGGCCGGAATTTTACCATCCCATCCCGGCCGGGATGGCGCCATTAAATGGAGCGAGCCATTCTAAACTCCATAGGGAGGGTCTTTCCCTCGTCGGGCAGGCTTGGTGAGGGCGGGCGGGGGCTGTCAGGAGGCTGATCGCCGCCCGTGATCGGGGCCTGACCGCAATTTCACATTGGCAGGCCAATTTAGGCCCGCCCAGCAGGAAACGCGAGCGGCAGTGCTCAGCGCTGCCTGTATGGGGGTGTAGGAGGGCGAGCGCTGCACGTGGGTGTGCGCTTGAAAATCCCCCTGAGGCACAGGGCTGCCTCAGGAAGGGGAACATTTTTCAAAATAAAAATAAAGCTTTCTAAAATGTTATGAAACATGTCCCCTCTTGTGACTCTGTCACATGAGCAGGAACGTGTTATTAATTAAATTTTAAAATTTTTATTTTATTTTTGTTTGCAGTTGGAAACCTCATTGCGCCCGTGGATGAGCATTCCAAAAACACGCAAAGGCCACCTGGGACTTATCACCTGCCTGCCAACAGTAAAGTTGGACAGGCAGTGAAAAATTTATTTTAATTATCTTTTTAATGACCATAATAGGCCTTATAATTGTCGGTGGGTGCGCTGCTGACTTTGGCGCATGCCCGCCAACTGAAATATCGCGCAAGTGCGCAATGACGTTGGGACACTCGGGGGTGTCCCTGGGTATAGCACGTAGGATAAAGACAGGTTTTTCTTCCTTAAAAATATACTTTATTCATAAAATTTTGCAGAAACACATTACAAAACAGTTCAAATTTGACATAACATGAAGTGAAAGACAATTCAATTCCTTTCAATACAGTACGCGAAAGTGCTTACACCCACTGAATTTTTTTCTGCAGTATAGTCCAGTGAGACCTAAGCGCAGATAATCCGGGGGTGGGGCTTCCTGACGAGAGTCCTGATAGAGCGTGTAGCGCTTGAAAAGCTCTCTGTAATAAAGTTGGCTGTTTCTCATTGAAACCTGCTCCGTCGAGTCATTACACCAGGGCACTGGGGGATTTCTCTAGCTCTTCTTTGAAATAGTGCTATGGAATCATTTACAGTTTAATGTCTCATCTTGAAGATGACACCTCTGACAGTGCAACACTCCTGCAGTGCTGCACTGTGAGTGTCAGCCTAGATTTTGTTCTCAAGTCTCTGGGGCAGGACTTAGAATCCACAATGTTCTGACTCAGAGGTAAGTGCACTACCCACTGAGCCACAGCTGACTAGTATATGTACTAAATGCTGGTACATGCAGGGCTGTTGTTCATGGACAAAGGAGCAGATGCCTGGTAGCCAAGTGTGCGTGCAGCAAGTGAATGGCTGGCAAGTTCAGAAGCCTGGTAGATTCCGTGAGAAGGGGAGGTAGTTTGACGGAGCAGGAGGGACTGAACCAAGAGGGGAGGTTGGCAAAAGCCGAAGCTAAAGTCAAGGGGGTAGACATTCATCTCAGGTAATGGCACAGAATGGGCGGCAGCTGATTGACCACCCATTATGCCCAGAACCTGATATGCCATCTATGAAAGGGGTTAAATATCAGGCACACTGTATAAGGGGTGGCCGATCCAATAGCGACCATTTTGTGCCCCTTCTCTACCCCAGAACTTGCAGCCAGAAGTATTTTGGTTATTTTGGCACCAACTGAGAATGCTGAACCAATCAAAAAGCTGAGACACAACACCAAAGGCACAACACGTGTCACATATAATTAGCTGGAGCACATGACTTCACACTTACTGGATTCCAAACAATTTATCTGATAATTCAGAGGTTGCTTCACATTTTTACCTGATCATCACCACAGCATTTGATGAATGAGATGCAGAAGAATGTGTGACCTTTATAACCTTTGTGAAAAATGAATTGGACAACAACTGCTCCTCTCATGTCTGAAGTTGTCTCAGAAACATGCCAAAGATGTCATATGTTATTCGGACATATTTCATATTTCTGTTGCTGCCTGCACTTCTAGATCTCTTCACATGTTCTCTGTGAGAACTGCTAGAATTGCACATTTTTTAATTTGGTTACTGTAGGAATTTCAAGGAACATTAGTCTTTAATTTCACTGAGAGCAGAAAATGATGTTGCACTTTCCTTAAATAACATCAACCCCCTCACTGACCCACGCCCATCCCTACCTCCCACCCACCCACTGTGTGACTGGTAAGGATATACTTTAGTACTATTCAACATCAATTATAAAGGGAATTAATTCTAGCTTTAATTTTTTTCCTCATAAAAGGCTTTTAATTGCAGTTGGTCTGTTGAACGTAAGAACATCCAAACATCCAAAGGGGAGTGCCTCACAGGGCTCCTTTCCCATCTGGGGCAAACACCAAAGTCTGCCCTCCTTAGGTGACCCCTCCACCTCGGCCTCTCCCTGTCAAAATACCAAACCCCTCTCTACCCCACCCCACCCCCACCACAGGCTTCCCGTCCCATCCCCAAAGCACTTACCTCCATTGTGGCTTTGTGCCAGGGCGGTTTATGGCCAGGAGTGGCCACCACTCCTGGTGGCATTCAACCCCACCACCTGTTAAATTCTGCCCTATGTTTCTAATTGGTAGCTTTTGTCAAAGGGCTGCCTCAGGCATGATGGGATGAATGGCCTCCTTCTGTGCTGTATGATTTTATGATGCTGTGCCAACTGACTTCCAAGTGCTAAAAGTGAAAAGTGGCTTGATTCTGCTTCTGGGTTGGATATGAGATTGGAAACCGGTCTCAAAGGTCAACTGAGAACCTGGGGTTTGCATAGGAGGTGAGTGAGCAGCTGGACAGGAAATGTAGTCTACAGTGGAGCTAGAGTACTTTCAATAAAGCTGTTCCTTTTTTTTTTTACGGCAGCTTCAAACAGCAAATAATTTTGTTAAACGAAAACAAACCAAAAAAAAATCAAAAATTGTCACAAAACAAAATCACAGAAAATGAGAAAAACCCTGAAACCCTGGGCTCCAAATTCTTTTTGCAACAATAAGTGTTTATTTTATTTCTCTGCAATTAGCCTCCCATTAACAAAAGGTGTAGTGTTAAATTGTAATGCTTCACAGTGACCATATAAGCAGTCATATAACCATCTCCCTTTTATGTCGTTTGAAAGGATTTTTAGTTCTCATTGATTTCAACCACCACGAAGCAGCCAGGTCACTGCAGCGCTTATTCACTCAGTTCAAATAGCGTTTAATAACTACTCAAGCTTTGCTGTCACAATTTACTTCAGAAATGTTTGGCTCTGCTACCTTGTGTGTTGTATATATAACACTTTTATTGTGTTGTGTGTAATACATAATTGAGCCATAGGATTGAAGTTGTGTATAACACACAAGCTGTATATGAACTTGCTGGAAATAATGCACAACTGAATTACATTTACTTCACAGTTGTGCTGCGTGTTATGTATTTCATTGTAGTGCATATGATACATTTAAATGTATTGTATAAAACATGTATATGTATATGCATGTAATGTAATGTATATAATACATAGAATTACCTAGAAGTTACAAAGCAGAAACAGATTGTTCGGCCCATCCAGTCCATGTAGGTGTTTATCCACGATGCAAACAGTGGTTCTAATTCCACGTGCCCACTCTGTACTATTTCCCCTTATTCCCCAGTTTTCTTTCAATGCATTATCAAACCAATTCCTAAATGTTAACATGGTATCTGCTTTACTCCCTAACTCCAGTCACAAGGTATGATTGTGCTATTCACAGTATATTTTTGTGTTTGATATAATAGATATTTAAAATGTTTTATGCTGTATTTAGTACATAATTGTGCATAATTAACATAACTGTATTGCATTTAAATCAATAGGCTGATATTTACGGTTATGGACAAATCAATGACACTCATCGCTGACCTTGAAGAAAGCCCACAAAGATCAACGGTGGAATTTATCGCTCCAGAGACTAGGTGTGGTGGTGGGAGGGATTAGCGGTGAGTATCCTGCTGATTGGCGGTTTGGGAAATCGTGCCCGATCTTACACTTGGAAGCACTTTAATTATGCATCAGCAAATAGCTCTTTGAATCACGTGGTGGGGCAACCAATGATTTGTCCACCCTGCTGTAACCTAACAGGGGTCGAAGCTCCTGTGGCGCCATTTATAAAAGCCAGGCAAGCACACACATTACTCTCTGCAGCAAAAATAAGGCAGCTCCAAGGTTCAGCAATGACTCCCTTGAGGTTCTTATTGGTGATGTGCGCTAGCACCGGGATGTTCTCCATCCCAAGGATGGTTCCAGGAGGTCCACCAATCTCACCTCACTGGCCTGGGAGGCGGTTGCGAGAGAGATTAGCTCCACGGCACCCGCCTGTGAAATGCCATCCAGGACAGGGAGAGGATGAATGGTCTCATCCCCATCGCCAGGGTATGTCATCATTCAGCTCACTCCAAACACACACTCTTATAAAGGCATTATGCACTCAGAGCGTCACTCAGCTCAGGGATCTCACAAAATATTAGCAGGGGAGGTTACAGCATTGAAAACCGATTCACCAGCATCTCATCTATCATCCTGCGCAAACTCCATGTTCAGCCCTTACTGGGGTAGGGGCTCAGCACATACAGCAGGCACACATGCTTCCCGGCCTCTGCTTCATCCCTTCTCGTCACATTCCAGCTCTTTGTCTTCATGCAGGCCAAGCTTCCCACAACAAGAGGAAGAGATCCCAGATGGGAGGAGGGACAGCAGACATCTGGGATCTCTCCAAGTTTGAAGAGGATGCCACCGAGCTGGTGGGCGAGGACAGAGATCACTCCTGTGGTGAAGGCGAGGTCGGCCTCTCCCTGCAAGCTGGCACGGATGAGCCCTCCATGAGTTGATTGCATCCTGACAATCACAGTGAGTGACACGCAATATTGTATTCAGCCTGTTCATGAACTAAATCTACCTTCTCTCTGTGACAGGCAGCAGCAGGTCCAGACAGACCAGCACAGACAACATAAGCCCCAGCCCCCAGGTCACTTCAGAGGACGATGCTGAAGAGCCATTTGAAGAAGACCCATCACGGTATTCACCTGCACCCTCCACCAGCGCAGAGATACACACCCCAATGGGTCATAGATCTAGATTAGGCTTGGGGTCACATTCTGAGGAACACCTCGCTGACAAGTCTCTGCAGCAGATGGACGCAGTGACAGCTCAGGTCTCTGGCACTTGGAGGACTGCTGGAGAACAGCCATCTGCTGAGTCTGGGTTAGATAATGAGCCTCCAGAGACGGCTGTCGCATACATGCTGGAGCTGCAAAGACAGGCAGCGGAACACCAGACAGAGTTGCGAGAGGCAGTCAACAGACTAGTGCGAAGGATGGAGGAGTCCGTCCGTGTTCTGTCTGATGTCGTGGGTCAGTCATGCGAGCGCCTTGAGGTCTCCACGGAAAGGGTGGCGGTCACCTTGGTCCAGTAGATCCTGCCGGATTTGCGCTCGGACCTGCATTCCACCGCTATAGGCATTAGTGGGATCCATCAGTGGCTGGGTGAGAGGGGGTGCTGGGCACCTCGACCTCCCTCCAGGTGCCCCTTCTCCTCAAGGAGTCAGGCAGGGGCCCTCAGGACGCCCCGTGGCCATCCACTCAGGTGACTCTGTGAGTGTTCAGGCCATCCCAATCCCCTCTGCCTGAGACCCCATCACCTCCAGCTGCACAGGCCGAGGGGGGTGCACCTGCTCCACAGCTAGAGACCCAAAGCAGGCCGGGGCCCTCCAGGCCTCAGCCCTCCAAAGTTATCAAAGACAACAGGGTGTAACAGTGAGCAGGCTGCCTCCACCTCTGCTGCGGATGTCGGGGATGTGCCAAAATGTAGTGGTAGGGTTAGAAAGATTAAGAAACCTTGATATCACTTTTGGGTCACTCACTGTATATATCATGCACCTTTGTAAGCATATTTGCTGTTCATGCCAATGGCCTCACCATTTGAATGCGTCGTGCATATACATCTATGTGGTCTCTTATTGCGAGGGTGACCTAAGCTCCCCCTCCATCATCACCTCCCTTTGTGAGCTTCACATTCATGTGATGTCAAGCTGCCCCATGTTAGTTACTCACGCCTTGCCCAATGTCAGGGAGATGTGTCAAACTCTTTATTGAAAGTGACTGCAAATTGTGATAGGAATTGATAATCATTAAAAGATGCCATGGAGTTATGCATGCTCAGCTGCATTGCAGAGTTACCACTCATATTGTCTCATCGTCAAATAACTGTCTTCGTTGTTAGTGGCAAAGCATAAGACCTGCCGCCATGATGGTCTCTCCAGTCATGCGTGCATCTCAGTGGCAGCAAGAAGTGTCTCATTCAGGAGGCCACAACTGCATCAAGTCCACTTGACTCAAGCTTTGTGTTGGTGTGCTCCCTTTCACTTCCCAGAGCAGCTACACCCAGCTGTGGCTGCTGACCTTTCCAATGATTAGGGCCTGGTGAAACATGAGGGTTGGAGGTCCAAGGCCCAATGCTGATCTTGCTCTCGATGTTTGTGGTTGTAAAGGCCTTTCAGATCACTGGCATGTTACTAAGGGACAGGAGAAATGCACTCGGGTACCCTTACCTGCCCTTTACTCCCCCTGGAGCCTTGTGGTTATGAGTGTGTCACAGGCGTGTCTCCCACATTTTGTGGCTTCGATCGCATCGTCACGTGGAGGCTCCCCATCATCACCCTCTTCAGAGTCCTGCTCTTCCAGGCCTTCATCGTCTGAGGAGTTCTCAGCCTCTTCTATGTCTCCCTGTGGCAAATGATCTCCCCTTTTATGTGCCAGGTTGTGCAGGGTGCAACACACCACCTCTGTGGAGAGTAGTGTAGAGCCCCACCTGAGCGGTCCAAGTATTAGAAGCGCATCTTGAGTGTGCCAATGGTCTGCTCAATGCTGGATCTTGTCGAACTATGTGTTGTGTTGTATCCCTCCTCCGAGGCACTTTGAGGACAATGCACGGGTGCCATGAGCCATTGTTTCAGGGGGTATCCCTCATCATCCAGCAGCCAGCCCTGTAGGTACCACAGCCCTTCAAATAAGTGAGGCACTTGGAGTACCTTAGGATGTGTGAATCATGGGAACTCCCAGGGTACCTGGCACAAATATGCATGATGTGCTTCTGATGATCACACACCAGTTGAATGTTCAGGGAGTGGAACCCTTTCCTGTTAATGAACATCAGGAGCTGCTGCCACATGTGTGCAATCGATTGCTCCCTGTACTCCAGGGAAGCCAGAGATTGCTTCGAAACCCAGGAATCTAGCAGCCTGGCTAGCTTCATCCAGTGTGAACTTCACATAATAATGAGCCTTACTGTAAAGGGCATCTGTCACCTCCTTGATACATTTATGTGAGAGGACTGTGAGATGCCACATTGGTCCCCTGTGGATCCCTGGAACGACCCGCTGGCAAAAAGATTGAATGCGGCGGTGACCTTCAGGGGCACTGGCAGGGAATGTCCTCCCAGTCCATGCGGCATTAACCCCTCCCACAGAATGTGGCAGATATGAGCCACCACATCTCTTGACAGGCGTAGATGTATGAGGCATTGTCTGTCACTCATCTCCAGATAGGAACGGCCTCAGTGGGATGGATCTGACCTCCTTATCTTCCGGGTCTTGCTGGGGCTCCCCTGGACCATGGTTCCCAGGCTTGGCCTCTTGTCAAAGCTGTGCTAGGTGGTGCTGGGCCCTTCTTCTCCTCCTCCTCAATCAGATCACTCCCATCAAGAAGGCAGCATTGAGCGCGGGCTCCATTATTCAATTGTCCTTCTCCTGTGGATAGATAGATCCAACACATTAAAGAGTAATGGACAACCATTGTAAAGCTCCCAATCATTACCAGAAAGCCACTGTCATGGCCTCGAGCTGCGACTGTGCTACTCACCTTTCCCTGATCCAGTGTTCCAGCTGCGGTGCCACCTCACAGATCGAGGTGACCACGATGCCACCCCAGCTACTTGGCATCTTAATCCCAGAGAGGTTGGAAGAGGCTTGAGCACATCCAGGATATCTTCAACTTTACCAAAGGCACTTCTACTATGCCTGGTATACTGATTATAGATAACCTGCACTTTTGGGATGAATGGATCATTACTTTGGCCCATTAGCCATGCCAATTACAGAAATCTTAGAGGCTTTCATTGATCATCCTGCAGATCTCCAGCAGCTGTGCTCCCTTCAAGGTTGGCTGCATCTTCTGTTCTCACAGTCCCCTCTGTTAATGCTCAAATTGATCAACTTCATTGTGAGCCCAATGACTCCTGCATTCTCATGTTAAAGTGCTCCAAATGTCAGTGGCTCCAACTGCACCTTCTCAATAAACTCTCCCTGAGTTCTATCAGCTCAGACTGCATTTCCATATTGCCACTCTCAGCAGGGGGCCCCTGTTACGGCCCCTGGGTCCAGTCATGGACTCCTCCCACACTGCCTCAGCCCCCTCCCTTGCAGATTCTTTTCCAGTTGCGATTTTTAAACTGTGTTATAACTCTGGTTATGATGGTTGCTGCATTTCTACTTTGAGACCAGCTTTGACTTTCCCCCTGACAGAGTTTGGGTCCCCCCGATCTTCCTGGAACCTCATGATGTCTAGGTGGACCTCCCTCCGATTACTCTCCAGCCTCCCCCAGTAACCCTGGATCCCATTGCCATTGTAGTAGACATTCCTGTTCTCTCCACTGAACCCATCAACGTTGATGTTGCCAAGCCCATTTAGACCTCACCCTCCCCTCCCGCTGTGTGCGCAGTCACATACAGAGGCGAACACCACCACCCCCCACCCCAACCATGAGAGTTTCGAGTACCACCCCCTTTATTATGTTTTCCCAATTCATAGGCTGAAGATGCCTCCCCTGACCATGACCGTCCTATCTGCAGCCCAGTACCGAGCTGGACACCCCCATCACCATGGAGTGAGACTATAACCACCCTGCACACCAAGCTGTGCGCGATCCCCAGTAAGCACACTGGCCTTGCCCCTCGCTGGAGCGGGAACATGTGCCATGTGTAGCCTTGTAGCATGGCCCGCAGAGCCAAGACTACCTTTAATCTCTCACCTCAACCTTTTGGCATCAGTCCAAGGACTATGTCTTTCACTCAGCTCCCTGGCACCTTAACGAATGATCACAAGATTCTTTCCCTTCCTCCCCGCACCAGGAGTCTCTGTGCAACCCTTCACACTAACTCCCCCCAACATTTTGTACTCTGGAGTCTGCGTGCATCCCGTCCCCTTCACACACATCAAATTTCATCCACCCCCTTCTGTGTCTGCGTTCTGCTGTTCCATGTTGGGCTCCAATCTTCCCTCTGCCTGCCATTGGCCCGCTGCCCACACCCTCCACCACCCCTCACCCCAACCCTCCAAAACTCTGCAATCTCATATCAATCCTCCCCCTCCCCCACAACCCTCGGTCACCATGCTGGTCTCTGCTTTAGAGTGCAGCTCTGCCTGAGACTCGCAGCACACAACGCTATCCTGCCACAGTAGCACAGCAGCCACAATCAGCAGCCCAGCCATACACCCCATCAGTACGATGTCACACCGGCATTGCTGAGGAACTGGAACTGGACGGTTGCAGGGACGCTTTGAATGTTTCACTCACCTCGAAGTCACAAGAGAAGTGAGGGTGGACTGCTGCACGCCACTTATATCTGGTCGTGATTTAGACCGGTATAATTTCCCACTGGCATGGCACCTAATTGGGAGGGGGAGAGTGTAATTTCAGCAAGTTGCATTTTTAATGAATATTCTTGACATGCTGATGCCTGCAAACAGCATTCCTGACATGGATCAGTGGGAAAGCCAACCTGCCGTCATCCCGCCATGAAAGTGGCAAGGGAAAAATTACAACTTGTTTTCACGTCGGCAGGAATCCCACTTTTGGGCTCACTCTGAACTTTCCGCTCCCACTTGCCATGAAACCCATCGTTGGTGGGACCGGAAAATTCCACCCCTAGGCTTTCTCTGGGCCTTCCCGGTCCCAACATCAGTTTGACTCTACTACCAAGTCTAGGGGTCCTCAGGCATCCAACAGCAACGATGCCATCAAGCAGGGTTAGCAGCCAATCACAGTGAGGTATTCTCACAGACAGCAAACCAGGAAGTCAAAACCAATAAACCCCTTCATTTTAATTTATAAATTTTACAGATGGTTAAATAAACATTTAGGATATTAAAATAGAAGCTAAAATATCATAAACAAACCTTAAAAATAAATTATCACTTTAAAAAGCAACAAATAAAATTACTCTTTTAGGACCCAGTGTGATTGGCAGTAATTGTGAACTTAGTACGCTGTTAAAAAACAGTTACATTGTTTCAACAAGACATAACGTTTTCAAAGGTTTTTAACAGGGAGACAAAGAGCTTAAGGGCAGAAGTTCTCATCAGTTTAATGATTTCTAATTCATTGCAGACTGGGGGACTTCGACAACACATCACGTGGAGAAATGTAAAATCATTGATAGCAACCTCTGGGTTTCCCTGTTTAATTGTGAATGTGTGGACTTCAGAAGTTGCTGTCCATTTCAGAGGAGAAATGGCGGTGAACACAAAGTCCAGGTCATATTTAATTCTGCTGTTCATTATGCATAAAAGAATGTTTTAGCCCAGTGACACATGCTAAAACATTTTTCACTAAAATGTGTTTTCCTTGTACTAAAAATCCAAAAAAATGAACCTCTTTGACAGAAGCTTCCAGAACAGGACTTACCAGTCATTGTTGGCAGCTGTTGGGAGAGATGAAAAGCAGGACAAACCTTGACGCAACATTTACCCCTCAAGGTAGTTTACATTTGAAAGAAAATCAAAGATTATACATAATTTTCACCGATATCTTTTCTCTGGTCATAGTGATGAGTTTATGAATTCATTAAAGCTAAAACAAACAGACAAATACTAGTCTACCTTTCAAGGTGAGAAACCTAAGGGGATGTGGTAAACTGCAGTCTGTGCTTTATTGCCTCCTGCTGGCTCTCTCAGAGCAGCTGCAGGGGGAACAGCACATCCTGGTATAGTGGTGCAGCTGTTTAAACTTGGCTACAGGCCGCTATTTTATCCACAATGGCATACTGGAGTGATATAATATTCATACAATCTGGCAACATGCAGGCAGATCAGTTGAGTAATAAGACAGTAACACTAATAATTATGACAGGTTTTTTTTTTAAATTCCACTTACTGAAAACCTGAAATCAAAACAGAACATGCTGGAACCACACATCATGTGCTTCAGTGTCTGATAAGAGACAAGGCAGATTAATGTTCCAAGTACAGCTCCTTTTAACAGACCCTCTGGCAGATTAATTTCTCTTTACAGATGCTGAATGTTCTACTCTGTAAATCGGCACATTCTGCTTTTCGTTTAGATTATTATAACCGTACATCGGTGCCGATGAACTGCGAGTTAATAGGTGCAGATCAAGTGCTGCACAGATCACAACTTCACCTGCCAGGCAAAGATTGTTCTCACTTACACAGTCACTAAAAAAAAGCATTTTCAATTATATAGCGCCTTTCACAACCTCGTGGTATCCCAAAGTGCTTCTCAGGAAATGAAATACTTTTGAAGTGTAGTCACTGCTGTAATGTAGGAAACACAGCAGCCAATTTGTGGACAGTAAGATAATGGCCAGATAATCTGTTATAGTGATTTGGTTGAGAGATAAATTTTGACCAAGGGCACCAGGAAGAACTCCCCTGCCCTTCTTACAAATAGGTATGTCATGGGATCTCTCATGTCCACCTGAGAGGACAGATGGAAACTTGGTTTAGAGTCTCATCCGAAATACCGTCCCTCTGACTGTGAAGCACTCCATCACTAGAACACTGGAGTGTCAGCCCAGATCATGGGCACAGATGACACCTTCTACAGCAGACGATGACAGTTTTTTAAATTTTAACCTTCTGAAATTGCGCTTTCAGGTGATGGTCTAAAAATTAAACGATTATTGTTTGTTCAGAAGATGTTTCAAAAAGCATGCGCACAGAGTTTCTGCTATTCCCCCATTACTGGGCAAAACTCTCACGGTTTATCACTGTTGACCATCTGCAGCTTCCGAGAACAAGATCTCCTTCCCAGCGGGTCAGGTGGGCATGCACTGCCAGTGCTGGCGAGGTGTGTATATCTGGAGGGCCACTCACATCACCACCCTGACAACCCACCACAACTCTCCTCTTGCCGAGTTTGTCTGGCCCCCATACCCTGCAAGAGGACAAAGCAGGGAGTGAGTGTTTGTAATGACTTGTGTGGAGAGGAGGGAAGGACAACATTTGTGGAGGGTGATTGTGAGGCATCGGTGCGAGAGGGCAATAAGCTGAGGAGAAGTATGAGTGTTGGCTGTTCAGATGGGGATGTGAAGTGCCTGCAGAGAGGAGAACAAGTGGAGCTGCAAGGTGTGTTGCCCTGAGGATTGCTATGCAGGAGAATGCTGGACAAGTTAGAGTGTGGAACTTAGCACCTGAAAGTGTTATGCCACTTGTGAGGTTATGGAGCCACTTGGTGCACTGTCTCTGGATTGGAGGGACCTCATGCCTGCTAATGACTTCCTTGGCCATTTCCATCCACATCTGCTTAGCTGGAGAGGTTGTCTTCTTTGCTCTAGTCCTTGGGAGAGCTTACTTCACTAAAGCCCCTGAGATCCTGCAGCAGAACCACCAGATTGGAGTGAGAGACCCGGGATGGGGCTTGGTGGTCAGTCTTCTCAGGTCTCCTCTCCATTTCATGTCGTAGCTGCAGCCTCAAACATCCAACTGCTGTGGAGCTATTGTAATCCATGTTGTGGTCCCTTTACTTAGAAATCTTTCCTTTGACAGAATAGATACATCATCATGCCTGTCCTCCCTAATTGTTTGGGGAACCTGGAGCGGAGGTGCTAATGCCGAGGTTCTGGGAAAGACCCTTGGCAAAACCCGCACCTTCACGATTCTGCAAGAGTCTCAGTCATTGTGTGGTCTACGGTGCTTTCCATAACATGGCTCTCCTGAGAGCTGTGAACCCTGAGCGCAGTGAGACCCTGGAAGGGGAGAGCTCATTGGGGGAGGAGCAGGAAGTAAGAGAGGAGGAGGAGGAATTGAAGGCAGAGGAAGATGCTGCTGAAGAGAGAGGTGCCCCTTACTGCACGATGAGATGGCCTCCTCCTGCCACTCTCCAGGAGGAGGAACCTCCCTCCTCCCCCTCATGGATATCAGTCCTCCAGCTTCCCTCACTACCTCAGGCCCCTGAGGTGCAATGGAAGCTTTGGCACCAACTCTTTCCCTCCGGACAACCAGCAGACTATGTGATGGCTGCCTTGGGTGTCGGAAATCCTCCTCCATTCGTGCCCCCACTAGCTTCCATTGGACAGGGAGCCCTTCTCCATATCAATTAAGGGCACACCCTCATGAAAGTTTGAATTTAAGTCAGTTTCCTGACAGGTGGGTTTCTGACAAAGAAACAGACAAGACTCTTGTTGCACACCTTGGTGTGAAATCCAACCTTGGGTAGTTGCTGTAAGGTTTAACACAATCTCCATGCACACATCAGGACCCAGATTTCCTTCTGAGTATCAGGTGCGCAGATTCGGAGCAATTCCCGACTTCTATAAATGTCTGACTGAGCATCAGATTTTCGGTTCAGGGGGCCAGACTACATTCGGAGTTAGGGCAGGCGACCCCGGGGTAGTGAGTGGTCAGAGATGGGCCTGGCACGGGTCAGGCAACTCAGATGCAGATAAAAAGTTGGCCCTCAGAAAGATTCATCTGATTCGGACTCAGCAAATTTCTGGCCTCTGGCAGTACTCCGAGTGCCGGGGACCTGGGAAGTCCCTGCCGCCGCCTGCTGTGGATCAGACAGTGCGATGTGCTCACCAGATTGTGATCCCACGGCTACTCTAAAGCTAGGTACCAACGAGGTGTGTGTCTCTGCGCTGGTGGAGGATGTGGGTGAGCGCTGTGACCAGTCTTTAATTAGGGTGTCATCCGATCCTGCTTCCGAGGTGACTTTGAGGTTTGAGTCGAGGACTCGGGTTGTGGGCTGCCTCGGCTGCTTCCCAGATGTGGTTGCGAAAATAAGTAGTGGTAATTAATTATCACATGGCAGGGGACTGTGGAACAGGGGAACTTCCTCACAGCATAACTATCTGATGGATGTTGCACTGCTGGATCCTCACTTGGTAGGGCACCGCTGACCTCACCATCAGCACAGGACCGGTCCAGATCCTCGCCAGCCAGCTGGATGGCTCTGTTATCAAAGTTTGTGAGGGCCTTGATGTTAGGCATTCCTCCACTGTGACCTCTCCCTTTTGTTGCGTGCCAACTTGTCCTGCATGAATACAGATGGAGAGAGTGTAAGCAGGACGCCTGCCAAGTCAGATGAGAAGGATGCCTGGTATTTGTGGGTGGTGAGTGGTGCCATGGATGGGATGAGGGTATGATCCCGCAGGGCAGGTGAAGGTGTGTGTGAGAGAGTGAATGGTGATGTCCTGTGGACTGGCAGTGAGTGAGATCCCTGTGGATGTGTAATGGGCTTGTGAATGTGTGAGTTGACAGTGATGAGGAGTGTGACTTACCCTGGTGAAATGGAGATCATTCATCCTTTTGCGGTACTGGGTGGCTGTCCTCTTTTGTAGGATGTTGGCAACAATCACTGCCTCCCATGCTGAATTGGTGACCTTGCTTGCTGGTCTTTGCCCAGAGCGGGGGTAGAGGGCTTTACGGTGGGCTTCCACCGCGTCCAGTAGGTGCCCAATGGATGCATTGCTAAATTTGGGAGCAGCACGTTTCCTCCCTTTGGCTGTCATGAGTCTCCAGCAGTTTCTGATGTTTTATAGAGAGCTAGCTCTGTGCAGGGGTGCCCTTTGCATATGGCGCCTGGGTTACAGAAGGCCTGAGTTGATGGCAGGTCGGGCAAATCAGGGGCTGCCCTGCCAGCAATCCGGTGTGTTTCCTGGGAATGCATCATTAATGAGGCGGGATGCACCAGGAATGGGATGATACGACACGAACATTATGGCCAGCGAGTAAACTGTCCTTTTTCCCACACGCTACCGCAAATCTGGGATGATTCTGCCCTTAGTTTCATTTTTGCTTTGAGCAGAGCTCACACACACAGCTCTGATGTCTTCAAGCTTTACACCTATGTATAACTGTTCTCATGCGCCTAGTCTAAATAAATGAACCCCCGTATTTACCCAATCCCTTATTGGTGCCTTGTGCCTTGCACAATAAATTAGCCAAGGTATTATATCATTATAATAACATGATGCTACTTGGTACAGATATTATGCAGTCATGTAGCTAATTGCCAAGACTCAGTTAATGGATGATTGATGAACGGTGTTATGGTGATTATCCTATCCACTTACCCTCTTGCACCCCCTGTATCAGGACGTGCCACACTTGACCAGGTTCCTCACAGCTACACACTGCCATGGCATAACAGTGTAACTAAGAGGGAAGAAACCAATAGGACTGTCAGTGGTCGTGGAGCACAGCATGCTACCTTGGAGCCACAGCCGCAACATGCATGGCACTGAGCATTTGTGCAGAACCATTTTCTCCACCAAATCATCGATGATGTGCTGAAAATGGTTTATGCATGTTGGCACACAAAAGTGAGTGAGAGCTTTGTAATCTGAATGGCTGACTACCCTTTATGCCTTACATTTTTATCAATAGAACGTTACACAGAGGAGACGCGGGAGAAAGGTTGGGTCCAACTGCCCCACACATTTCTAACCAGGACCTTCACATTTTGGCGGACGAGGTCCAGAAGAGGGGAGCAGTTCTCTACCCAGCTGGCCTCAGTAATGCCGCTGCAGCAACCAGGAAGGCCTGGATTCAAATAGCGTCTGCACTAAGTGCAGCAGGGGACCATCAGCACTCATGGATTCAGTGCAAGAAAAGAATTAATGACCTGCTGTGTTCCGGCAAGGTGAATAGCTTGGCTCATCCACACAGAGCCCCAAGGGAAGGGTCACATCTTCATGCTGCAGCTAAGGTGTGAGACCTGGCACATACCTGTGCTTCAGCATTAAGCCTTGTATCTGTAAGCAGCTCATGTAATTGCACACAGAACACATGTGAATGAGCACTGTGACGCATGTAAACAGTAAATAGAAATGTTGCAGCAGTCACTATATGTCAGGCTAACATGAAATCATGTTGTTGGTGCAGTTAAAAAGGATGAAAAACATGAAGAAGTTGGCCCAGACTGTGAGTGGGTCAACCTGGCTGAGAACAATTCGCTCAGCTGAGCAGTTGGCCATGGAGATTACCAGGGTGCCCGAACAGCTGTCTCTTGGTGATGGTGAATCGCCGGTAGCAGGTGCTAAAGGTGGCGTTGAAATCACCTTGACACATGGTGGTAATGGTGGAGGTCATGACGTCACTTGGCTGAGCACAATGGGGTGTTAGCATGAGAGGGAGTGCAAAGATGGGGTTGCTTCATACGGGCAGCACGAGCAAGGTTAAGGCAATTGTGTGCATCAGGACATGATTTCACAATGAGAAAGGCTATACTGAAATAACTCCTTTAGTGTCTCACACAGGTCCCAGCTCTACACCTGAGCCAGATCAGCTCTCAGGCATCTAGAGGAGGAAGAGATGTCCAAGGATGCAGTGTCACATCTGACCATCCCACACTCTGCCAACTCAGATACAAGCACTTCAGATGGATGTAGCGCGTGTTTAGAGTGAGTTACATGCTGTGAAGGGCATTGCACCAGAGTGCAGGAGTAGAAGTCACAGTCAGAGACATCTATGCACAGTCCCCCTCGGAGGAGGGAGGGAGGTGATGATGATGCTTTGTTGGGCAGCAATGTAGGGCTTCAGGAGTCACCTTTCAGGGCACAGTATTTGGAGAATCAGCAGCAGATATGTAGACATCTGGCGGAGTTCCCTGAGGCAGTGGGAGCCCTAGGACTGCGAAGGAAGGAGTCCCTCACCCCATTATGAGTTCCAAATTGTCCTGGGGCTTAACTGCATGAGCTTCGACCATGAGATTGGCCAATCTCATTGAGAGACACAAGCAGCCGCGCTCAGAGTGGATGCAAGAGCAGCGTCTCGGCCAGGGAAGGGTGCAAGCCTCCTTCAGTAGGCTGGATCAGTCCTCTCAGAGTATAAGCACTGACATCCCTGGAATACATGAGGAGCTGTGTAGCCTTAACAGGATCGTCACACTATTGGCACAGAGGCTGCTGGAATGGGTGACTGCTACACACCAGGAGCCAGCCCCATCAACCCCACCTGAAGGCCAACCCAGGGCTGTGGAGGTCACTGAGGAGGGTGAAGGTAACGGGAGCTTCTCAATATCTTCATCTTCCTCCACCTCCCCAGCCCCTCTGCCAAATCCGTCTTCTGATCCAAGCATTCCAGGCACCTGTGAATCCAAAATCCGACTTGAGTGGAGGTTGATTTCTATGGGCAGCTGCCTCCACAAAACACACATGCACAAATCCCAGCCCGGGCCCATTCCTGCCCCCATGAAAATGATAGGTGCTGTGTCTGGGGGCTGGACTTTTGATTTCACAGTGATGGAGAGGCTCTCTGCCGTTGCAAAAATTCAGACCCAGGTTACATTTTCTGATATAACTGTGGATTTTCATCACCTGTATGATAATTAAGTGACACTTGAAGCTTCCTGAGTCACCACTAGCTCCATTTACTTCTTGTTGACTTTGCTCAGTGAATGTTCTTTTTCAATGTTGCCCTGAAGTAAAATTTTACATTGTATTGGAAATAATTTGGTATTCATAACATAACACTGCCTTACTATACAAGGCCATTACAAAGATTTGCTTAACGTGTAGAATTTCATCAAGTTCATTTTATAATGCTATATTGGATTTCTATGTATATTAGCTATTTTTTTCAAAGTAATGATAATAATCCTAAATATAAAAAGCAAATGGGCACCAACAGCCTTTATCAGCATATATGCAAAGTCCTTAATTAATATTTCTGCAATGAAATGATGTCAGGTTTTTGGTATGTAAGTGAACCTGCTTGTTGAATGGGGTCACTATTTATATAATATCATGGTGGTTATTTTCGCACACAACACTTTTGATTCAACTGATTTGCTCAACCCATTAACCTATTTCTTTTCTGTCCAATACTTCCATAGTATTTGATGATATAACACCCTTCAGGTGCCAGGGACATGTCTGTTTCCCCTCTGGAAGCCCTGGTTTCCCATTCAATCATTAAAAAATTGTTGTTTTAAAACTGAGGAATATTTGCAATGGCTGTGCTGATATTTCTCTGCACTTTATGATCTAAAAATAGTACTAAAAAAAAGGCACTAAAAGCTGAGGTCCTGGGCTAAATTGGACAGCACAATGGCCTCCTCCAAGCTTTTGGAACCCTATCCTAATATCTCTTTCTGGGGCTTGGTGTCAAATTTTGCTTGATAACATTACTGTGGAGTGCCTTAGAATGTTTTACCATGATAAAGGCGATCTGAGGAGATCTTGTCACACAGTGGGTTGTGTCCCTGCCTCTGAGCCAGAAGCTCCAGGTTCAAGTTCCATTCCAGGGCTTGATGGCCAAGGAAGATGCATTCATAACACAGACCTGAGTATCAACTTGTGAATACTTCCAACATACTCCAATGGCAGCTGATAAGAGTGGAAGAGATTCCTGGTCAGCCATACGAAGGAATTAAATTAGAGGGTCTACCATCACTATCGTAGCTTCAGGCTACTACATGCATGCAAAAGTGTATGCTGCCACAGCAACCCAGACTCATTGGGGGGCCGGTTGGTTCAGTTGGCTGGATGCCAATGTGGATCAGATTGGTGCCAACAGCACAGGATTCGATCTTTGTTCTGGCTGTGGTGGATTTGGGACCTGCCTCCTTGCCCAACCTGTAACAGAGATTGCAGCACTGTGGGTTGGACCTGCCTTCAGGTAGGAACTGAAGAAAAAGAAAGGCAATTTATAGATGTAAGCTGTCCCTGTTGTTCTCTCTTGGTTTATAGTGCTTTGAACAGTGGCATACCTGTGTACTTCACATAAGTGGGCCAAGAAGTACCTCTCAGCAAGTAATTGGACCATGAGGAGACAGGCACCACAGCAGAACCCATTCTGTCCTTCATCCTAATTCCATACACATTAAACATTAGGCACTGGTTAGCAGAGTCATGTCTTAGATGTCAAACGTCACCTCCATCCAAAGTGCAGATATTTAATCAGCTAAAACTACAAAGTTTAGCAATACAGAACACTGGTGAGCTTTCTACTTGTTCAGCTAACAGCCTTCTCGCTCATTAGGACATTGTGTGTGACATTATCTGAGTTAAATGGAAGAAATCCTAGAACCAGTGACAACTTTGTCAAACAATGAGCAAGACTAGCTGATCAATCGTGTCCTGGAATACAGAGGGGCCTATCTGGTTCAGATGTCAGATTACGTGTCCATTTAAGATCTCTGGACTTGCTCCCACACTTTCAATGCCAAATGTGCCAACCTTGGAACCAATGTGCATAGTCATTACTCTCCAAACATCCAAAGTTAGCCACCCAGGAACAAAGCTTCATGAGTGCATTGATCCAAACATGTACATGTAGCGCTTCTTTGTTGCTGATCTCAGTGTGATAGGCAGTGAGACATAATTGGTAGTGAAATGCAAGCCCGCACAAATAACGACTAATCTTGTTGCTGCAGTAAAAGGGCAGCTTGATAAATGCTAACTCAAACCTAGCAGCAGTTGTTTGTACACATTGTTGTGAATGTGTGTTAAATAGAATACTAATTTATAATGTCATCGGCTAGACATATATGAACTTTTTCAAAAGAACGCTTTTGTGAATTAAAGGTCACTGGCCCACAGCTGCTACCATGTTGCATTTACAAAGGGCACAAGCTGCTTTATGGAGACACAAAGTCTATGGAGCTCTTAGAGACAGTGGCTAAGATAAGCCCAGATTGAAACCATAGGGAGGTCACATGACCCAGCTCTTGGGTATAGAAATATACTGGATTTGAACTAACAGTCAGAGAGATTGCCACAGGGACAACAGCTTTATCCCCTCTACCTTTCTCTGAAACCTGTCATCAAAGTGAAGCTGTTTGTGATTTGAAAACCTCATTGCTGCAAACTTGGAGTTCTTAAAGAGGAATTCCAAATCAATACCATTGTCTCCAAGAGAAAAGAGAGTCAATCAGCCATGACTGCAGAATGACTGCTCCAGTGATAAACCCAACTACCAGCAGCTACTGTAGAAAGTGACCCTTCACCTTAAAACAAGCATTCAGACGTGAATAATGTTTTTCTGACTTTACTTCTTAGTTAGCCAAGTTTTAAGATTGGATACCCTGCAGAGTTTCATTTCTTTTTTGTACACTTGGGGGCAGGGGGTGGTGGTTGTGTGTGTGTTTTTGCGTTAGTGGGTAATTAGACATATTTGTTCATTTTAAACCTTTTTGTTAATAATTTCTGCATCTTTACCTGGGTGAGTTTTGGCAATAAAACGAACTCTTTATTTGTTAGAGTAAGGAACCTGGCTGGCTTATTCCTTACACTGAGCTACACATAGTTACGTATATATACTGAATTGGCAATATCACCCCCTTTTTTAAAAACAAAACCCAGGAGTGCGACAAAGAGAGGGGTTAGTTCACCCTTTCTAATCTGGTCATAACAACATACAGAAGGAAGTAGTTCTTTAGTCTTGGCAAGGCACAAGGTGTCATCACCTTTGTGCAAAGATCAAAAGCTCGTAGGTTTGTTTAAATCTCACCTGGACAGCAAGGGCAGAAATGAAGGATAGCTTTGGGAAGGCAGTGAGGATATCTCTTCCACCATTGCAATTTTATGGTCTGAACTAAACTCAAACAGCCATTTCTCAACCTATTCAAAACCACTAATGGGCTATATAGTAAGTGGAACAAAGAACAAAGAACAAAGAAAAGTACAGCACAGGAACAGGCCCTTCGGCCATCCAAGCCTGCACCGATCAATTGTTTGTGTGTGTGTGTGTGTGTGTTTGTGTGTGTGAGAGGCTTAATTGAATTAAAGACAGCTGGTCTGGAGTCTTTGGTGTCTCAGAAGAGCAGCTCGGTTTGAAATCTAAATAAGTAAACATGGCTGAAGTTTTAGAATGTGAGGTGTAAAGGAAAATAAAAAAAAAAGAAATTGTTTGTTCTATATTGAATGGATTTGGTGGCAAATTGATTTGGCTCCCAAGACAATATCAATGACTATCTGGAACAAAATGGGCTTAGAATATTGAACATTAATATTAAAGCTTTATATTACTTCTATGATGAGGGAATGCATACTGACTTTGAGTGATCAAGCCAGAACAGGCAAAATGGTGTCCAGACACCATACTCCAAAACCATGATTGGAAAACAGTGTCAGATATGACTCTGTTGTTAGTACTCTTGTCATTGAATCAGAAGATTGTGGGATCAATCAATTAATTTAATGAATTCATTTAATTCAAGCAATTAAACTAGGCTATGTTATGGCACAGGGGATGGCAAATGCCAACCTGCTCAAATCCCAGAGGTAAACTTGAAACAACTGCCACAACTGCTTTACAATTTGTATTTTTATTTTGAGATGTGTGCCTTGAATTCAGTAGTAATAATCCCACCGAATCTTAGAAGTTTTTTTTACAGAATTAAATGAAGCATTTATTAATAAAAGAAATAATTTTAAGCACACACATAGGTCTACAAATTACTACTATGATAACCATTAGCTCCCCTAATTAATCTAACTCCCAGTTACACCTCCATTAAGGCAACAGCAAAAACAAAATAGATTTTAACAGACTCAGGCAATGCACATGATACCCTGGACAGGGATATTCACAGTGAACTCTCTTAGCTTCAGTTCCTATAGGCAGCAGCTTGGTACATAGAGGCTGGGGGCTTTTTACACTTGTTAGATCTTACAATGCCTTCTGCTTACACATAGCCTGCTCTACTTTATACATATTTTCCCCTTTGAATGCAAATTTCATTGTTTCAATTTTTTTGGCCTTTACCTTTCTAATAGTAAAACTTTTCATAGTACCAATTTTATCAGTAATCATTGGGAAAAATAAAAACACAGTTTGGCTTCTTCTGGCTAATAGTAACATTTCACCCTCTCTTTTGAAATTGAAACTATTCTGGTTTATCTAAAAAATGCGAATTTTCCTTTACACCTCACATTCTAAGACTTCAGCCATGTTTACTTATTTAGATTTCAAACTGAGCTGCTCTTCTGAGACACCAAAGACTTCAGACCAGCTGTCTTTAATTCAATTAAGTCTTTCACACACACACACACACACACACACGCATGTACACATGCACACATACACATTATCCAGACCCCACTATTCCTACTTTACAATAAATCTCAACAACATTATGAAAAGTATTGTATTTTCATGACACTCCTTCCCATATTGAAAAATGAACAATCATATTTTTAAAAAATACTTCATTTTCTTAACCCACCTTATATTATCTCCTATATTATTACATTATAGATGCACGCATTAACATAACAAAAGAAACAAATCCTTGGTTTCAACAGAAATCATTCCAGTCCAGCGTCCAGGTTTTAAATGTCCAATTTTCCCTTTAAGCTTCAAATTCTTGACAATGTCTCTGCAATCAGATTTTCTCGTCCAGCCACATGCATAACCTGCAGATTTAATGGTTGCAGTAATAAAATCTATCTTAATAGCCTTGCACATTTGTCTCAAAATTTGTCCAGAAACTTTAAAGGATTGTGGTCTGTATTAATAATTGTTCCTGATGAATTGTTTGCCATGTAAATCTCAAAATGCTGCAATGCTAATACCAGACACAAAGTCTCCTTTTTGATCATTGAATATCTTTTCTGTTGTACATTCAACTTCCACGAAAAATCAGTTTCTCAATTCCAATGTCATCTTCTTGTGACAATACAGCCCCAATGCCTATATTGCTTGCGTCAACGGCCAACTTAAATTACTTGGCATAATTGGGTACTGCCAAATCTGGTGTTGTAGTTAATACAGTTTTCAAACTGTCAAATGCCTTCTGACAATCCTGTGTCCATTGAAATTTCTTGTTCTTTTTTAACAGTTCAGGCAATGGAGCAACCACACTGCTAAAATTTGGGACAAATTTCCAATAAAACAGACTCATGTCCAGAAATCTCAAAGCTCCTCATTTTGTTGTAGGTGCAGGGAAATCCATGATAGCCTTGACTTTCACATCTCTTGGCACCACCTTACCATGTCCAATAGTATGTTCTAGATACATAACTTGCACTTCTGCAAATTCACATTTAGCCATGTTCATCACCAAATTAGCTTCTTGAAATCGACAAAACAATTATTCCAGATGCTGTAAATGCTCCTCCCATTTTTAACTGAAAACTATCAAGTCGTCAGTGTAAACAGCACAATTGCTCAGTCCCACAATTACTTTATTTGTCAGTCTTTGAAATGCTGCAGGTGCATTCTTCATCCCTAATGGCATGATTTTAAACTGATATGGTCCTTCTAGGGTCACAAAACCTGATAATTCCTTTGCTCTCTCCGATAACGGTACTTGCAAATATCCTCTCAGCAAGTCAATCTTTGTGATAAATTTTGATTGCCCCACTTTCTCAATGCAATCTTCCAACCATGGTATAGGATATGAATCTGCTGTTGTCACCTCATTCACCTTTTATAGTCCACACACAGGGCAGGATTTTCCGTGCCCGCCCACCGCCGTGATCTTCCAGTCCCACCACAAGTCAATGGGCTTCTGGCTGGGGAGCCATCTCGCCTGCTGCGGATCCCACCTGTGGTGGGTCCCACCCACAATGAGGCTGGAAAATCCCAGCCACAGCCTTTGTGTTCTATCCAGTTTCAGCACCAACACAATAGGCGAACACCAGTTACTGCAACTAGACTCAATAATGTAATTTTGAAGCATAAATTCAATTTATTTCTGTACTTATGATAACTTTGCTGGATTTAATCTATAACATCATGTATAGCTAAATTTGGCCTTCCCAGCTTATTCCCACAAATAGCTTTGTGTGACTGCAATAGCTTCCCCAAATCGCTTTGACACTTGTCTGGAATGTAATTCAATATTACATTTAAATTTTCAAGTACCCCCTCATTGTCCAATTTGATTAGAGGAAAATCAATTTCAGAATCCTGCATTTCTACTTCTTTCTCTTTATGTACCACCACGAACAGTTCCTTTCTGTCCTCTTCCCTGTCAAAGTACTTTTTAGCATACTTACATGACACACCCTCTGCTTCTTTTTTCTACCTGGAGCATTTATTAAATAATTTACTTCACTCAGTTTCTTTTCGCTCCTGTAAGACACATGAAACCTTGCCTTTAATGAGTCACCCATAACTGGTAACAGAGCTAGCACTTTTTCCCCAGCAACAAGACTACGAGCTGTAGCTTTCATGTCCGCCTTCACTTTCATCACTTACAGCGATATTTTTAAATGTTCCCTAGCTAACTCAAAAGCTCTGTCCAATCTTTCTCTGAAGTTTGATACATAATCCAGGAGTGTAGTTTCTGAATTTTGACCCACCGATTCCTCACGAATCAATTTCAGTGGTCCTCTTACCTCATGACCATAAGCTAGTTCAAAAGGACTAAAACCAGTCAATGCATTAGGAGCGTCCCTAATAGCAAATAACAAGAATGGAATTCCCCAATACTAATCCTGTGGATAATCCTGACTATAATAACTCAGGAGTTTTTTAAGATTTGATGCCATCTTTCCAAAGCCCCTTGGGACTCAGAATGGTAAGTTGTTGACTTAAATTGTTTTATCCCCAAACAGTTCATTACTTCCTTAAACAGCTGTGACATGAAATTTGAACCCTGATCTGATTGTACTTCATTTGGTAAACCATATCTTGTAAAAAAAAAATCCATAATTTTCTTTGTTGTAATATTTCTCAAAGTTATTGCTTCAGGAAACCTGGTAGACACATCCATTTTAATCAGTAAGTACTGATTTCCACTTTTAGTCTTTGAGAGGGGTCCTACACAATCAATCATGACCCTAGTAAAAGGCTCTTCAAATGATGGAATTGGAATTAAAGGTGCCAGCTTAATCACTGCTTGTGGTTTCCCTATGACCTGATATGTGTGATATGTTCTACAGAACCTGGAATCCCCATTGATAATCGGAAGACGAGGGCACCATGATGCAAATCTCTGTCTCATCCGGGTTCCAGGCATGCACAGTGACAGTGTCATGATTTAAACTAATGACATTTCCTTCTTCTCCCTTTTAGGTTCACCAGCAGGCGGTCGTCATGAGGAGCATGAAGACCCACCCCTGACCCTTGAAGACCACCATGCTCACCACGCACTTGCATCACACCCCCTCTGTCAAGCAGGCACCAGCGAAGATACCAGCACCTCAGTGGGCATAACATCACGGTCTAGAAGCTCGGCGCACATTGGCGAGGGCACTTCATACTCGCTTGAGATGCAGGCAGAGGCTGAGAGTGCCCAGGGCATCGGCAGTTGGAGGACTGCTGGGGACCAGGACAATGCTCAGTTGATGGCTGATGATGGGCCTCTAGAGTCATCCATGAGGTAGCAAGTGCATAATGTCCAGCAGAGTGTGCAGGAGGATCTGATGGAGATTGTTGCCGGAGGTCACTGATGATGGTTATTGGCTTAGTACAAAGAGGAGAAGAGTCAATTCTCTCTTAACTCTAAATTCACTTTATTCACGTCGTTAGATCATCTACATATAGCTTATACATCTGGTTAAATATAGACATGCAGTTTACAGTAGGTTATACAGTTTTATACCCAAAACTAGGATCTAAACTTACACCCACTAGGTTTCTCTGACACTCCCTGAGTGGTCACAGAATATAAAAGCTAATACCCGAAAAGGAAAGCTGACGCTGGCCAGGTGTTCCGTTCTCTCTCTCTTGCATCTCTACGTTGCTGACGTAAGTTCTTCCGCTCCTGCGATGTTTGGTCTCCGGAGTTCTCGCTGGCTCCATGCCCGAAATTCTTCGTTCTTATTCCGAAATCTTATCTCTCCAAGCTGTGCTGTCTCTCTCCCGTTGGTTGAGGCCTGCTTGCCTTGTCTGTGGCATCTTCTCATTGGCTTTGTCCCAAGGACTTAGGTAGCATTACCTCGTTACTCCTTTCCTAAATAAGGACTTGTGTCTTATCTCATTCCCTTTGTTCTTCAAGAAACTCAGCTACTTCAAACCGGTTCCAGCCAGCTCAGGCCAGTGACTGGAATCAGGTTACTTCGGGTCAAAAGTTGCTTTTGCCTGTGTCAGCAGTTCGGCTGCAGCCCCTGGCCAACAAGATACATGAGGGAATGCATGCCATGGTGTCCGTTGTGGAGGAGCCCCTGCAGAACATTAAGAACTGCGTTGACCCTCATGGCCGAGTGCAATGCTTCCCCCATGGAGAGAGTGGCCACTCTCATTGATAGGCTCCTCCAAGAGCTCAATCAGGAGTTCCTGGGGATGCACTCGGGCCTGCAAGTCCTCACACTGGCAATGACCTCAGCTGGTCAGTGCCAGTGTGGGAGATAGATGAGGCACTCAGTATCCCAGCTAGGAGCCCGTCCAGCAATGGTGAGCAGGGAGGTCCAGAGCGACCTCACGTTGGCACATGAGCTGTCTGTCGTCTCTACGGGTTCCTTCCGGATGATGGCAGCAGCTCCTCCGCACCCCCTGCCAGTGACGGTGTCATCTGATGAGGCTGCGGCGACTGGGGAGATGCCAACTGTGGCACTGGCTGCTCCCTCTGAGGCAGGGCCAGCACAGGCTCCACAGGCCAAAGGACGCCCACTAAGGTCATCAGAACCAACAAGACAGCAAAGTGAGCAGGTTGTCTCCAAGGCCGGAGGCAGCGAATGGGGAGCACCTAGATGTAGGACCTGCAAACAAAAACTTAAAGCACCTTAAGCACAACACGGCCTTATCACGGGTGATATTTTGTTCCCCCATTTTTCTTTTTATTTTTTCATGGTGTGATTGAAAACAACAGTTAGTGTTAATTTCAGCAATGTTTGACATTCACAAGTGAATGAGATGTTATTTTGTGTAATTGGCCTCTGTTGTACTTCATTCGTTCTGTAGGTGCAGAGTAGGCCATGATGTTACAATGGACGTGTGTCTCCTGAAACATTATTGCAAAGGCACATAGTTCACGTTGTTGACCAAGGAACTGGTCCCATCAGGGATCGAATATAGAGCCTGCAGCCCAGGCATATGGTGGTGGTCCTTATTTGGTGGTCTAGCTGAATTAGCATTGGATCAAAGTGTCCCGGGTGTCCCTGCCTCCCTGAAGGTTACTCAGGTCAGCATTCACACCCTCAGTGTTCTCCTGACCGTGCTCACCCTCGGAATTACTACTGGATTCATCATCTGTTGCCTGTGCAGCTGCGTCAAGATCTTCTTCCTCCACTGCCCCCCCGCCCCCCCCCCACCACCCCCTCTTGCCAGTGACAGATTGTGGAGAGTGCAGCATGCAACCACTGTCAGTGACACACAATCTGGGGGGTATTGGAGTGCACGCCCTGAACAGCCCAGGCATCGGAAACGCATCTTGAGAAGACTGATGGTTCTCTCTACCACCGCCCTTGTGGAGGCGTGGCTCCTATTGTACCGCTGCTCGGCCTCTGTTCTTGGATGGTGCAGAGGCGTCATGAGCCACCTTTTGAGGGGATAGACCTTGTCACCCAGCAGCCATCCATCAAGCCGGGCTGGAGCACTGAAGATCCTCGGCACCTGGGAGTGTCTGAGGATGTAAGCGTCATGGGAGCTGTCAGGGTACCGTGCACAGACTTGCAGAATCTGCATCCTGTGGTCACACACTATTTGCATGTTCATGGAGTGGAATCCCTTCCTGTTGATGAAGGCACCCAGTTCACCCGTTGGCGCCTTGATGGCCACATGTGCGCAGTTGATTTCACCCTGGACACGGGGGATCCCAGCAATCGCGGCTAAGCCTCTGGCTCGCTCTGTGTGTCTGTCCTCGTTCATATGGTAATGAATGAATGTCAATGCACGCCTGAACAGATTGTCTGTCATTAGCTTTACGCAACTGTGGACAGCTGATTGGGAGACTCCACACAGATCCCTCACTGACCCCTAGAAAGAGCCGGAGGCACAGAAATTGATGGCCACACTACCTTCAGCACCACTGGCATGGGGTGTCCACCCTTACAGTCAGAGCTGATCTCAGGGCCGATCCTCTGACAGATGGAGGTCTCTGTCTCCCTTGAGAGACGGAGTTTCTTTCGGCCTTGCACCTCAGACATATTGAGGTAGCTGCATCACCGCCTGTAAACCCTGGAAGCAGGATAGTGGCGTCTTCTGTGGCCCCTTCCACCTTGGACTTCCTGCTGGTCCTGCCCACCTTGTGCCTGTGCCTCTCCTCCCACAGGTTGCTCCCCCGGAAGCTGCATTGGGACACCTGGCCTCCTCTCCCTGCTGGCCCTCTCTTCCTCCTCAGAGAAGGCTCATCCAGCAGAGACCATAATCCCAATTACCAGGGTAATGGAAGGCAATCTAATACATGGAAGGGCCCGCGTGGTGTGAATCCTCCGGGGGCCTGGAAAGCAACACTGAGTTCTGAACTGAAGCCTCGGAAATCTCTGAATGCAGCTCTGAAGCAAAATGAAGCTGTCCTGTTCACAGAGGCAACCAGCAGCAAGTGATATCCTGCACTCCTCACTAATCACTTTGACAAGGCCACTGATCCCTCTTATCCTACCCGTGGATGAGGTTTTGCGAATTGTGGCCTGTCCGCCTGCCCATTTTTCCCATGTGACAGCCTAAAAATTGCACGGGGGCTACGTAAAGTCAGAGACAATTGGTGTCTCAAGGGCTTTAACTGGCCACTTAATTAATGGCGGGCGCACCTCCATCTCCACCGCGCGCCTGCCAAGAGAAATATTGCAAGAATTCACGTTGACATCGGCACGCTCAGCCGACATCAATGCACTTTATTTAACATTCAAGCAGGTCAGGCGCGAGCCCACCTGCTGAGCTAAAAATTCTGCCCATGATAAGGCCTCCATTTTCTCATTAAAACATGACCTTTAAGGTAATAACATTCTGGAATACATTCTGCCTTTGTTTCTGAGTAAGCTGTCTGATATAGCTGTCTTATTTGTGTATCCTTTTCTGTAACTCCACCAGCTGTCTTGAGCTCAACTGCATTGTCCTCTGTTCTTTCTTCCTGAATGATGTTATCACAATGTCAGCTAATTGGACTTCCACACCTTCTTTCTGCCTTTTAACTTCCTATTCTTCTTGTTTCAATCTGTGAACCCGTGATTGTGTTACCACACAATCTGGAAATAATCCAGGATGCCCTCTCTGCAACACATCTGTGGAAAACACTTCTACAGGCTGCTCAACTACCGTAGGCATCACCCACATCTGGAACCCAGCTATATCATTACCCAGAATAAATTAAACTCCTGCAATGGGTAATTTTTAACTACTCCAACAATCATCTCACCTGTTTTCCACTTACTCCTTAAATTTATCTTCCACAATGGAATAGGTTTAGCATCTCCATGAGCCCCATTCATTATCACCTACTCCTGCAATACTCCCTCTGAACAATTAATGTCACTATCCCCTGTGCCTCTTAAAATTTTAACATCTTTACCTGTTCCACCCTGTACACATGGAAAGACTTTCCCTTCACCTACAAAATCTTTAAATAATTCTGCAACCTGCTCCTCAGAACTCCTTTGAGTAAATTGTGACCATATTCCCACTTCTTTACCTATCACTGCTTCTTCCTGTTTTACCTGTACACAAACCATTGTTTTTCCTGAGCCTGAACCTCAGAACCTGCAGTGCTTTTACTTCCAGAACTTTTCTGCACCACATTAATTCCAACAGATTTTCCCTGCAATTTCCAACACACTGACTTCATATGTCCACCTTTATTACAATGAAAACACCTCAATTTTCAAGTGTCACTTCTAACCTCAGCACCTTCCTTTTTATTCTGAGAAAAAACTCCCTTGGAAATTCCACCTACTCTTTCTCTTCCCTGGCTACCCACTTTCCTTTCACCCTCTCACTTTCGATCCTTCTCTGATTTAAATGGGTGATGGAAAGAAGGTTTAGCCCTGTGAACTAAATCATAATCATCAGATATCCCTGCTGCATGTCTTAACATTTCAACCCTCTGTTACTCCATATGAGTTCTCACTACCGAAGGAAATGAATCTTTAAATTCTTCCAAAAGAACTATTTCTCTAAGAGCTGCATATGTCATCCCTATCTTTAATGCCCGTAACCACCGGTCAAAATTATTTTGTTTTACTCTCTCAAACTCAGTTTGCCCAGGCTGTTTTCTCATATACCTAAATTTCTGCCTGTACGCCTCAGGAACCAACTCATATGCACTCAGAAAAGCCTTTTTACTACATCATAGTCCACTGACATTTCTTCTGACAGTGAAGCATAAACCTCATGTGCTCTACCCACCAACCTGGATTGTAACAACATTGTCCAGTTTTCCTGCAGCCATTTCATCTCTTTAGCTATCTTTTCAAATGAAATAAAGAATGCAACAACATCTCTTTCCTCAAACTTTGGAAGAGCTTGTACAGATTTAAGCATCTCCCCACTGGGTACTGATCTGGAAATAAGTCTGCCTGCACCCTCTGGTGCCTCCTTTTAACTGTTTTTAGCAG
This sequence comes from Cetorhinus maximus, assembly GCF_964194155.1. Classification (NCBI taxonomy): domain Eukaryota; kingdom Metazoa; phylum Chordata; class Chondrichthyes; order Lamniformes; family Cetorhinidae; genus Cetorhinus; species Cetorhinus maximus. The sequence continues at coordinate 67,029,726 of NC_135893.1, forward strand.
TTTAAGCTGGAATTCTCTCTCTCTCTCTCTCTCTCTTTCTCTTTCTCTTCCCTGCCTTTCTAACCTCGCCATTTCCAATTCCCTTTGAAATGTCCTTTCTCTTTCCTTTTCTTTTTCTGCTGCCTCTAGTTCCAATTTTTTCAATTGCAACTGAATTTGAGCCCTTTCCAATGACCCACCCCTTGGAGAACTCAGTCTCCTGCGTATTCCTTCCAATTTCAAATGCTGTGCTATACCTTCAATTATGCCTGATTTCCTTACCCCTGCAGGTAATTCTAATTGTAACTTATCTGCCAATGACATTTAACTTAGCTTTATTTGCCTTTTGCAAACCAACTAAAGTTATAATTTTAGCTCCCAGGCAAGCTTTAGCAACTGCCAAAACCATATTGCAGTCTCATCACTTTTTAAAAAAAACTCAAACCAATTCCTGAATTCAAAGTGCTCTCGTACTCGTAACCTTAAGATTCACCAACTCCAAACCAGCAAGGAATTTCGAATATATCCTGGAGCCCCCAATTTTGTTATGACATGGTGGATGATAAATGCTAAGCTGCTCAAATCCCAGAGGGAAACTTGAAACAACTGCCACAACTGTTTTGCAATTTGTATTTTTATTTTGAGATGCGTGCCTTGAATTCCACCGAGTCTTAAAGGTTTTTTACAATCTAAATTAAACATTTATTAATAAAAGAAATAATTTTAAGCACATATATAGGTCTACAAATTACTATTATGATAACTGCTAGCTCCCCTAAATAATCTGACTCCCAGTTACACCTCCATTAAGGCAATAGTAAAAACAAAGTAGATTTTAATAGACTCAGGCAAAGCATATGATACTCTGGGCAGGGATATTGACAGTGAATTCTCTTAGCTTCAGTTCCTATAGGCAGCAGCTTGGTACATAGAGGCCAGGGGCTTTTCACACTTGTTAGATCTTACAATGCCTTCTGCTTATACATAGCCTTCTCTCCTTTATACATATTTTCCTTTTTGAATGCAAATTCCATTTTTTCAATATGTCTTTGGACTTTACCTTTCTAATAATAAAAACCTTTCATAGTACCAATTTTATCAGTAATCTTTGGGAAAAATAAACACATTGTTTGGCTTCTTTTGGATAACAGTAACATTTCACCCTTTCTTTTGAAATTCAAACTACTCTGATTTATCTAAAATATGCAAATTTTCCTTTACACCTCACATTATAAAACTTCAGCCATGTTTACTTATTTAGCTTTTCAAACCTAGTTTCTCTTCTGATACATCGAAGTCTTCAGGCCAGCTGTCCTTAATTCAATTAAGTCCCCCCTCCCCCCACACACACACACACATACGCACACACATACACACTCACAGGCTATCTAGACCACACAATTCCTACTTTACAATAAATCCCAATAACGTTATGAAAATTATTATATTTTCATGACCGCTAATACTGCCATGCAGTACTGTGGAATGCTACGTTGTTGGTGGTGATGTCCTTTGGTTGAGGTATTAAACAGAAGCTGTGCTTGCTCTCTCAGCTGAACAGAAAAAAACCCTGTAGCGCTATTTCAGAGAACAGCAGAGTTCTCCCTGATGTTCTGGCAAATATTTATCTCTTAACCAACACCTAATGATGTGGTCATTTATCTCACTGAAATTTATAGAAGCTTGCTGTGTGCAAATTGGCTGTCGCATTTCCTACACTAACTGTACTTCAAAATTGCTTCATTGATTTAAAGCACTTTGGGATATCCTGGGGTTGTAAAGCGTGTTTGGAAAGTGCAGATCTCTCTTTCTTCATCAGGAGAAGCTTTAATAATGTTTTGTGTGACAGTACAACAACAACAGAAAGCCAAAGATATTGTCATTGATTTTCCTTGGCCTGGAAGTGATCTATTAAATACATGTAACGTGATAGGCACAATTTTTAAATGAATTCAATTTTCATAATTAGAAGGAGTTTCCTTTGATGAATGTGTCAGTGATCATGAATATTCAATAGCTGAATCATTAATCTATTTGGAAAATGTTCAAGGTTATAGTGTTATACATTTTAAATAACTTCATCATGGTAGACAAATTTCAGAAGGATATTATTGTGTTTCGTACTTCAGAGATAAACAGATGACTTTCACCAGGTTTTCTGTGGACAGGAGCTTTAACACAATGATTTTAACTTGTCCGCTTTTTGATTATTGCTTGTTTCAGTTTCTCTGTAACCACACCCACAGCCTTGACTCACAGCACACAGCACAGTGATCAGTCAGCAGACAGACACAAACAAACGCTGAACAATTGAGCACAACAGATATCACTAGAACCTAGCTGGTGATTAAATAAGATTTCCTTTACCTGTGAAGGAGGTCAGCCTTGGCTTAGTGATAAGACTTACTTGGGTCAGAAGGTCACAGGTTCAAGACCCACCCCACGATTTGAGCATGTAATCTAGGCTGACTCTTGCTGTGCAGTGGAGAGAGTGCTGGACTGTGGAAAGAGTTGCATTTTGGATGAGATGTTATCCTAAGACCTTGTCTGCCCTCTCAGTTGGACATAAAGGACCTCTTACTCTAAGAGTACGGGGGTTGTTTCTTGGGCATTATTTATCCCTCAATCAATACCTTTTGTGATGACTCGATGGAGCCGACAGGTTTCGTAAAGAAACAGTAAAACTTTATTACGGAGACATCTATGCTATGGCACCGCCGATGGTAAATGTTGAGCTGTTCAAATCCCAAAGGGGAACTTAAAACAACTGCCACAGCTTGTTTTACAATTTGTATAAATTTTGAGATGCGTGCCCCGATTCAAGGTTAATCATAAGTTGATCAGTTAGTTGTTGAAATGTCTCTCTGGCACGGATGTGATCTACGTGCTTACAGACGATTCTATCTCCCACTTGTACTTGGAAAGTTAATGGACCAGTCTCTGAAACAATGGCTCCCGGAGCCCAACAGGGTCCACTGCCGAAATTCGCACATATACACATGTTGCTGAATGTGCAAGCTTTACTGTATATGTCATGGTTAAATTTCTGATTACTCTGGATCCGTGTTACCTTTCCCTCTAAATTCGGAAACACCAAGTGTAAACGTGAACGCTGATGGCGTTTCATTAATAACTCCAACAGTGTTGAATCTGTAGTCAAATGTTTCTATTTAAATACTCATCCAATGCCCTCTTGAATGCCCCAATTGAACCTGCCTCCATCACACTTTCAGGCAGTGCATTCCAATCCCTAACTACTCACTATGTGAAAAAGTTTTTTCTCACCTCACATCTGCTTCTTTTGCAAAACACTTTAAAACTGTGCCCCCGGTTCTTGATCCATTTACGAGCAGGAACAGTTTCTCCCTATCTACTTTGTATGATAATTTAGGAGAAACCGGAAAAGTGGAGGTTAAAGGTGGCAGGGCAGGTAGAGAGAGCTGTTTCTAAAGCATACAGTATTCTAGGCTTCATTAATAAGGGAATAGAGTATAAGAGCAGGGAGGTTATGATGAACTTATATAAGACACTGGTTACACCTCAGCTGGAATATTGTGTACAGTTCTGAGCACCACACTATAGGAAGGATGTGAACACATTGGAGACAGCATAGAAGAGGGTTACAAGAATGGTTCCAGGGATGAGATACTTCAGTTATGAGGAAAGATTGGAGAAGTTGGGACAGTTTACCTTGGAGAGGAAGAAGGCTAAGAGGAGACTTGATAGAACTTTCCAAAATCATGAGGGGTCTGGACAGAGTAGATAGGGGGAAACTGTTCCCGCTCGTAAGCGGATCAAGAACCAGAGGGCACAGTTTTAATGTGTTTTGCAAAAGAAGCAAATGCGAGATGAGAAAAAACTTTTTCACACAGCGAGTAGTTAGAGTTTGGAATGCACTGCCTGGAAGTGTGGTGGAGGCAGGTTCAATTGAGGCATTCAAGAAGGGATCGGATGATTATTTAAATAGAAACAATGTGCAGGGTTATGGGGAAAAGACAGGAGATTGACACTAAGTTAAAATGCTCAGAGAACCAGTGCAGACACGATAGGCTGAATGGCCTCCTTCTGCACCGTAATAATTCTGTGATTCTGTGATTGCAGAGTGCCTTCCAAATACTTTTTCATACCAGACTTAAAAGTTTGTACAGCCCTCTCCGCTAGACCATTTGATGAGGGATGCCAAGGAACTATCTTTAAATGGCAGATTCCATTCAGATCCATAAATTTCTGAAACCTGGTGCTGGTAAAGGCTGTACCATTATCAGGAACAATAATTTCAGGTAGGCCATGTATGCTAAAACAGCGAAGTAGCTTCTCGATAATTGTGTTCGTCATTGGCGATTTGACTTTGTACATATCCATCCATTTTGAATGTGTATCAATAATTAACAAGAAGATGGCACCTAAGAATGGACCTACATAATCAATATGTAGTCAAACTCAGGGTCGACCAGGCCACTCCCACAGATGCAGGGGAGCTGAAACAGGCAACTTCTGTTGTTGTTGACATTGGAGACAGTGCTTGACCATGCTTTCAATATCATTGTCTATGCCTGGCCACCAGACATAGCTTCACGGAAGCATTTTCATCTTTGATATGCCTGGATGCGCACTGTGAAGCTCTGTCAAGAATGGGTCCCTATCTTGTGATGGGACAACAACTCTTGAACCCCACAACACAATTACGTCTTGACAGCTTAATTCCGTGTTTCTGACATGGAATGGTCTCAATTCTTCAGATACAGGTGAGTTTGGCCATCCTTGCAAAACAAAGTTTCTGACTTTCAAGCATATTGGATCTCTCTCCATTTTCTAATTTATTTCGCACACACAGGTGAAGAACCTAAGAAATTCAACAATAGCCCTAATTCTTGTGGAATGGGAGTTTTTACAATACTATCTGGTAACGGGAGGCGACTGAGTGCATTTGTAACGTGTATACCAGGGTAGTACATAAAAGTATACTTGTACACAGATAATGTCAGAGCCCAGTGTTGTATTCTTGCTGATGCTATTGGTGGAATGGCCTTGTCCTCACTGAATAACCCCATTAATGGTTTATGGTCTGACACAATGGTAAAATATTGCCCATGTAGGTACTGGTGAAACTTTTTTACACCGAATACTACTGATAATCCTTCTTCTTCTAACTGAGAATAGCCCTTCTCGGCTTGGGAAAGGGTTCTCAAGACATAACCAATGGGCTTTTCTGATCCATTTTCCATTTTATGTGATAAAACGTCTTCTACACCATAAGGAGACACATCATATGTTAACACCAGCTCTTTCAATGGGTCATAATGTACCAATAAACATGATGAATGCAGTAATTTCTTTGCTGTCACAAAGGCTTCATCTTGCTGTGAACCCATTACCATCCATGATTTTCTTCAGCAACAAATGTAATGGTGCCAAAACAGTTGATAAGTCATGTAGGAAGCGGCTATAGTAGTTAATCATACCCAGGAAGGACTTGAGTTCTGTTACATTGGATGGTGATGGTGCATCTTTTATTGACTGAACTGTATCTTCCGCAGGATGCAAAACCCTGGCGTCCACCCTGTGACCTAGATAAGTTACTTCTGATGCTTGAAATGTTCAATCTTCCTTCTTTAATCACACACCGGCTTCCATGACCCTTTTTAGCATCTCCTCCAGGTTGGCCATGTGTTCAGTCTCGGTTAGGCCAGTGATGAGAACGTCATCCAAATATTCAATTACTCGTGGAAGTCCTTGCAGAAGACTCTCCATTGTTCTCTGGAAATTAGCGCATGCTGACGAGACTCCAAAGGGTAGACAAGTGTACTGATAAAGACCCTCGTGTGTGTTAATAGTCACGTATTCTCTCAATGTGCTATCCAATTCTAATTGTTGGTAGGCATGGCTCATATCTAATTTTGTATAGGATTTGCCTCCTGTCAGCTTGGCGTGTAAGCCATCTATCCTTGAAATGGGGTACTTGTCTAGTTTTGCTGATTTATTTACTGTCAATTTGTAGTCTCCACATATACGTATGGTCTGGTTGGGCTTGACAAATGGTTCTATGGGTGCAGCCCATATAGAGAATTGGACAGGCTGAATTACCCCCAGGCTTTCTAACCTGCACAGCTCTGCATCCACCTTTCCTTTCAGTGTATAAGGCACGGGTCTGGCCTTGGAGAAACATGGTGTTGCCTGGGGATCAACATATATCTTGGCGTGCATGACTTTCAATTTCCCTAATTCATCCCAAAAAACCATGTTGTATTTCCTTAGAAGTTCTGGAATTCCATCTGATTTTAGATGAAATATCTCAGACCAGTTAAGTTTTATCTTCTGTAGCCAATCCCGACCTAAAAGACTAGGTCCCTCTCCTTTTACGATAATCACAGGCAGTTGGGCTGCCCATTGCTTGTAAGAGACTGGGACTGTGGCAATGCCCTTGACTTGAATCAATTCTCCCGTGTAAGTTCTTAACTTAGCGGTTGTCCACTCCAAGTTTATTGACCGTGTTCCTACATTAAGGTATCTGAAAGTGTGCTCTCCAACCACCGTAGTTGAGGCACCAGTACCAATTCCATTGTCAGTGGCTTCTCATTTAGTTGTACTGTCACCGTAATAGGCTCAGTTTTCACAGCAGTTACATTATACAGGGAGTACACATCAGTATCAGCAGCTTCAGCCTTTGCTGTAGCCGTTAACTCAATCAAGTTTGTTTGCTGTCTTGAAGGCTGCCTCATCTTTGTTCAGCATTGCCTCACCATGTGTCCCTTCTAACAACAAAAATGACATTCTGCCTCTCAAATTTACAAGTATCTGCTCTGTGGTTACCTCCACATCTATTGAAATTTTGTCTTGAGATCGTCGATGAAGCCTTTCTGTCGGGCTTCTTAATGTTTCTTACAGTAGACATTGAATCGCGCTTTAATTCTGCAGGTCTGGCTTTTGTGCCACGCTCAGTGGCAGGTTCCTGCCCAGCATGAAGTACGGCGCCATTATCCATGTGTTGCAAAGACTGCAAGTCTCTCGCAGCGCCTTCCATGGAGAGGGAGATTTCTAGGGCACGCTTAAAGCCAATTTCGATCTTGTCAAGCAAGCAGCGCTGTATGAAGTCGTGCTTGACTCCGCATACCAGTCGGTCCCACAGCATATCGTTTAATGTGTCCCCAAAGTCGCAGTATTTTGTTAATTGCTTGAGGTTCGCCACATAGGTTGCAATGGACTCTCCCAGGCATGAACTCTTGAATTAAATTTAAAGCGCTGCATTATCGTGGACCGCTTTGGCTGGGTCCACTAACTCACTATACAAATTGGCACGCTCAGGGCAGTGAGGTTATTAATCAGGTTGTATGTTTTACTGCCATATACACTTAAGCTTCCGCTTTTCTCCAGTGGTTATTTCATTTGCTACAAAGTAAAATCCAAGATGCTCAACATACTGGCTCCAATCTTCAATATTAGCATCATATGGGTCGATTCGTCCAAACAGCGGCATAACTGGTGAGTAATTTTTAAAATTCAATTTACTCACAGTAACTGGGTGAGGTGCACAGTCAAAGTCTATCCCATCCACATCACCAAATGGGGTGACTCGATGGAGCAGACCGGTTTTGTAAAGAAATAGTAAAACTTTATTACGGGGACATCTAGGAGTGCTTGCACACTAGACCCGATCTCCCATCTGATAAACCCTCGACCCCTGGATTGCCCACACTAAGAGCTCACTGGTTAAAGCCCCCGCAGTACATCGCATCACCAGTGATTGACAGGAGGGAGGAACAATACTGTAGTTACTACACCTTTAAAAAAAACAGATTAACTTGTCATGCAACTGTTTGCTGTTTCTGGAATCTCGTTTTTACACCAAGTGGCTGTTGACTGCAAAGCAACAGTGGCTACATTTTAGCCAGGTAATTTAAAGTTTATGAAGTACGTTGAGACATTTTGCTATCTAAATGTTTGCTTTCTTGTAGTGAACACAGGCTTCCTGAGTTATGAAACAATTTTTTCATTGGTGTGCACCCAAAGCTGCTTCAAACGTAGAAAAAATTGGTGGAGAGAAGGCAAGTATTTACATAGTCTCTTTCACAACATCCCATAACACTATAGTCAATGAAATACTTTCAAAGTGCAGCCTCCATCCCATGTGGCAGCCAAATTGCGCACAGCAAGGTCCTACAAATTGCAATGAGATAATGACCGGTTAATCTGTTTTAAGACTTGTTGGTTGAGAGATAAATTTTGGCCAGGACATTGGGGAAAGCTCCCCTGTTCGTCTTCAAAATAGTGCTGTGGGATCTTTCGCACCCAAGCGAACAGCAGCCTATATCTTCCACCCAACTCACTTCAGATACTGTTCACCCATGCAAAATGGAAGCCTAGAAAACTCTCTCTGCTCTCCAACAGTACGCAGTAGCACTATACCCGTCACATTTAACTGCAATCTATCAGACAAATTAAATCCAAATATTTAAAGCGTCAATTTAAAGCTGACAATTTGATGTATTATTTTATTGCATTAAGTTTGGAGCTGCACTATCTTGAGAAGCATTTCTGAAGGGGATAAAATCTCAGCATAGGAACAACAATAACTTACATTTATAAAGCACATTTATCATACTAAAATGCCCTAATGTGCTTCAGAGGAGCAATTATCCAACATCATTTTAAACCAAACCTCATAAACAGATATTCGTACAAGCAGTCAAAAGCTTGGTCAGAGATAGGGTTTAACCAGCATCTTAAAGGAGGGGAGCAAAGTAGAGAGGCGGAGAGGTTTAGCGAGGGAATTTCAGAGCTTAATGCCCAGGCAGCTAAAGGCAAGGCCACCAATGGTGAAGTGATGAAGAGATGTGGAAGATGCCAGAATTGTAGAAGTGCCGAGAACACACAGAGCTCATAGCAATAGGGAAGGGTGAAGCCATGAAGGTGTTTGGAAATCAGGGATTTTAATCAGTGTTACCAGACCAGGAGCCAATGCAGGAATAAGCAGCTATTATGTTACCACAACTTGGTGCAATGACTCATCAACATTGTAGCTGAGCTCTCCATTTGACTTATCTCTTAACCAGTGTCATGATTAGCCCTGTTACCCAGTAACAATTGATGCTTCCGTATCTTGTTTTTCAGGTAAATTTAATTGCTGCTAATTTAAATCCATCTGTCTACCTGAATCTGACCTATTATTCATATACTTGCAGTGATTATTAGGACTGTTCATGATCCTGTTCCATTATATCCATTTGTCTTGTACATGCTTCTCGATGTGGCACTGAGAGAGTGCTACAATGTCAGAGAGGCTAGCCGGGATTTTCCATGCCCGCCGGCATGTTCGGTGGAGTGAGTCGACACTATGGTGCGGTTGGTTTCATGACGGCATGAAACCAGCTTGCGATTATCTGCTCAGCCCGCCAACGGCGAGCCACATTTCCCGCCATCGGACGTTGGGAACCTCATTGTAATGCATCTGCATATCATTATTAAGCCAGCCCACCAGAATCATCTCCCGCCACTGGATCGTCTGTCCACGTTAGAGGGAAAGCAGGCCGACGTGTTTCACAACAGCATATGAAAGGCGAAGAGCAGTGGGAAACCAGGGGATTGGGAAGCCTACAAAGACCAACAGAGGACAACTAAAAAAGAAATAAAGAGGGAGAAGATTAAATATGAGGGTAAACTAGCCAGTAATATAAAAGAAGATTGCAAGAGTTTTTTTAGATATATAAAAGGTAAGAGAGAGGCAAAAGTAGACATTGGGCCGCTGGAAAATGACACTGGAGAAGTAGTAGTGGGGAACAAAGAAATGGCAGAGGAACTGAATAGGTACTTTGCGTCAGTCTTCATGGTGGAAGATACGAGTAACATCCCCAAAGTTCAACAGAGTCGGGGGGGCAGAGGTGAGTATGGTGGCCATTACCAAGGAGAAGATGCTAGGAAAACTGAAAGGTCTGAAGGTGGATAAATCACCTGGACCAGATGGATTACACCCCAGAGTCCTGAAGGAGATAGCTGAAGAGATAGTGGAGGCGTTAGTGGTGATCTTTCAGGAATCACTGGAGTCAGGGAGGGTCCCAGAAGACTGGAAATTCGCTAATGTAACCCCCCTGTTTAAGAAGGGAGTGAGGCAAAAGACGGGAAATTACAGGCCGATTAGCCTGATCTCAGTCGTTGGTAAGATTTTAGAGTCCATTATTAAGGATGAGATTTCAGAATACTTGGAAGTGCATGGTAAAATCGGGCAAAGTCAGCATGGTTTCATCAAGGGGAGGTCATGCCTGACAAATCTGTTAGAATTCTTTGAGGAGGTAACCAGTAGGTTAGACAAAGGAGAGCCAATGGATGTTATCTACTTGGACTTCCAGAAGGCCTTTGACAAGGTGCCGCACAGGAGGCTGCTCAGTAAGATAAGTGCCCATGGTGTTAGAGGCAAGGTATTAGCATGGATAGAAGATTGGCTGTCTGGCAGGAGGCAGAGAGTGGGGATAAGGGGGTCCTTCTCAGGATGGCGGCCGGTGACTAGTGGAGTTCTGCAGGGGTCAATGTTGGGACCACAACTTTTCACTTTATACATTAATGATCTAGATGAAGGAACTGAGAGCATCCTGGCTAAGTTTGCAGATGATACAAAGATAGGTGGAGGGACAGGTAGTATTGAGGAGGTGGGGAGGCTGCAGAAGGATTTGGACAGGTTAGGAGAATGGGCAAAGAAGTGGCAGATGGAATACAACGTGGGCAAGTGTGAGGTCATGCACTTTGGTAGGAAGAATAGAGGCATAGACTATTTTCTAAATGGGAAGAGAATTCAGAAATCTGGAGTGCAAAGGGAATTGGGAGTCCTAGTCCAGGATTCTCTTAAGGTTAACTTGCAGGTTGACATGATAGTTAGGAAGGCAAATGCAATGTTGGCATTTATTTCGAGAGGACTAGAATATAAAAGCAGGGATGTGCTGCTGAGGCTTTATAAGACTCTAGTCAGACCACATTTAGAATATTGTGAGCAATTTTGGGCCCCATATCTCAGGAAGGATGTGCTGGCCCTGGAGAGGGTCCAGAAGAGGTTCACGAGAATGATCCCAGGAATTAAAGGCTTAACATATGAGGAACGTTTGAAGACTCTGGGTCTATACTCGATGGAGTTTAGAAGGATTAGGGGGGATCTGATTGAAACTTACAGAATACTGAAAGGCCTGGATAGAGTGGACGTGGGGAAGATGTTTCCATTAGTAGGAGAGACTAGGACCCGAGGGCACAGCCTCAGAGTAAAGGGAAGACCTTTTAGAACAGAGATGAGGAGAAACTTCTTTAGCGAGAGAGTGGTGAATCTCTGGAATTCATTACTACAGAAGGCTGTGGAGGCTAGGTCATTGAGTGTATTTAAGACCGAGATAGATGGGTTCTTGATTGGTAAGGGGATCAAAGGTTACGGGGAGAAGGCGGGAGAATGGGGTTGAGAAACTTATCAGCCATGATTGAATGGTGGAGTGGACTCGATGGGCCGATTGGCCTAATTTCTGCTCCTATGTCTTATGGTCTTATGGTCACTTGGCTGGTTACACGTTGAGGGGAACTCGGAGGTGAGTATACAGTAATGTTGCGCAGCACTCACCAGGGTCGCCTGTTGGACTTAAAGATTGAGGGACATTGGGGGGGTGGGGTGGTAAGGGCTGTCTTGCGGTTGAATATAGTGCACTAGCATTCGGGGTGGGGAGGTGGGGCGGGCGAGGGAAGTGGCCACGCACTAGGGAAACCTGTATAAAGTGACCTTTCCTCTGCAACTGAGACAGTTAAGGTGAAGCCTTTGATATGATTGGAGTCAGGCCTCTAGCTTCTCTGCGCATTCAAGCAACGCAGAAACATCAAAGTGCCACCAAGTGCTCCAGAGCTTTTCATCACCCCACCAACCCCCTCAGCACAGATTGCAAAGTCATGAATGTTTTAGTGGAACAGAACAGTTGGATGACTGGGCACACTGTACAATCTCCTCGCTAAAGCTGGCCATGGAGCAGTCACTGGGGTGCTCACAGCTCCTTGCAATAGTTTGGACCAGTCTCTCCCATGGAGAATGCCTGGTTCTGAGCTGAGAGCACAGCATGCAGTCCAGTGGGCAAAGCTGCCACCAATCAGTCAGGTGGAGTGGGGCAGAGGTGGGTGTGGTTTCGGGCAGCCATGCAGCGCACTAATCTCTGGCCATTCAAGTGGTGGCCAGCACTCCCCGAGGTGCGTTAAGGGGCCGTTACACTTAACCAGGACAGGGTCTTAGTACACCAATGTGAAACATCATGTCTCTCTCATCCTGTAGGAGGGGTACATCAGACACATGGAGCCCAGTGAACCAGCTGTAAGCCTGATGGCCTACAGAGCACAAAGACAACAGAGGACAAGGCAATTGAGGCAGCTGGCTGTGCAATGGGAGGAGCTGCGCCATCTGGAAGAAGTGGTAGCTGGGGCTCCGGCACAGGCCGCTGAAGAGTCACAGTGAGCCGTCGCTGGTGGGTGCCTAGCTAGACCCAGGGTCTATAGACACTTCCTTTCATTCCTGCAGATGACCAAGAACCAGTGTTGCTGAAGGCTGCACATGTCTAGGGAACTGGTCGGTCATGTCTGCCAGCTACTGCAGGAATTGGCACCACAGGGACATAGAGCGCATCCACTGCCAGTGGCCGTGAAAGTGACAGTGGCGCTCAATTTTTACACCAATGGCTCCTTTCAGGGCTCCACAGGTGACCTCTGTGGAATATCACAAGCCTCCACCCACAAATGCATCCATGAGGTCACGGGTGCCATCTTTACGAGGGCACACAACTCTGTGCATTTCGCCCAGACCAGGAAAGCCAGAATGCAAAAGCGATTGGATTCGCCCAGATCTCAGGTTTCTCTGAGGTGCAGGGTGCGATTGACTGCACTCACATGGCACTCAGGTCTCCATTGCAACACGCAGTCAACTACATCAACCACAAGGGGTTCCATTTACTGAATGTGCAGCTGGTCTGCGACCACCACAAACGCATCCTGCAGGTCTGCGCACTGTTCCCAGGGAGTGTGCACGACGCCTACATCCTCAGTCAGTCACAGATTCCTGGAGTCTTCCAGGGTCCACAGAGGCTGCATGGTTGGCTCCTCATGGACAAGGGCTACTCGCAGAGGCCGTGGCTGATGACACCTGTGCGGTGTCCTCAGACTGCAACTGAGAGACAGTATAACGAGACTCATGCTACAGCTCGCAACTTAGTGGAGCAAACCATCAGGATGCTGAAGATGTGGTTTCAGTGCCTGGATCGGCCTGGTGGAGCCCTGCAATACAATCCACAGAGGGTGTCACACATCATCGTTGTTATTTGCTGTGCCCTTTATGACCTGGCACTGCAACGAGGAGAGGAGCGGGCTGAGTTTAAAATGAAGAAGCGACATATCACCTCCAATGAGGAGGACACTGACGGGGATGAGTCTGAGGAGGTCCTTGGAGGCGACGATGATGGGGATGAGGCCCTCACACTGGCCAGATGAGGCAGGTAAGCTCGGGAGGCCCCCATAGCTGCTAGATTTGTGGAGGATGATGACAACATGCAGTGAGGAGACCCCATAGACCCTAACATTGCATCTATGAACGTTTGACTCCAGTCTGGCTTATGGCAGTGCACATACCCTCTGTGAAAATGCTCCTGTCATGGAGACACAGCAGAGGCCCAAATAGTCACTCAGTTGCTGGAGAATGATGATGACATGCAGTGAGAACACTCCATAAATCTTCACATAGCCTCTGAGAATGTCTGACGCCTGTCTGCTCAAGAGCAGCTCGCTTGCGCTTTGTTATCAGGGTCATATCATAGAGTCGCAGCTGAGAAACTTTAGAAACACCTGATCCTTTGTCCGCCTTCAGCACCTGACCCCTTCAGGAGCACAGCATCACTGGTCATAGATGCTGAAGAGATGGGGGCCAGCCCCGCGTTAAAGGTGCTGAGAGCACACAGAGAGAATGAGAAAACTCTGTGATGCCTGCCCACGATATTCTGGCAGCAATGACCAGCACCGCCGAGGTGCAGGCATCAGTAATGTGTCCAGGGAGTGTGAGGCCGGACCATCACTGTGGTCTGAAGGCTGCACAGAGCACAAGGAAGTGGCCCTGGACTGAGACACCTGCCTTTATCTTGTGCAGGAAGGTTTCACATCTGAGTGACAAGAACACTGCTCATCAGAACAAGGAGCCACAGGCAGGGAGACATTCTTGGGAGTTTATTGATAATAGTGAACAGTGTGTCCAAGTGATCAACACCCATTGCCAAGCTGTGCAACTAAGTCTCCTTAACAGTCCTAACCCTGCCACCACGTCTTGGTTCTCCCCAGACATCCACAGCGGAGGTGGAGGCAGCCTGCTGACTGTGACGCCCTGTCTGTGATAACCTTGACAGGTGTCCTCTGGAGATCCGAGACTCAGAGGGTCCCGGCCTGCTTTCGGGCTCCTGCTGTGTGGCAGTGGCACCCTCTTCAGCCTGTGGAGCTGGAGCTGCTGAGGTCACAGGAAGAGGAGATTTGGATAGGCCAGAAACTCCCAGAGTCACCTGCCCAAAAGGAAAAACAGTTCTGACCAGTATTCTTATTTCGCAGTTTTTACTGTTTTTTCCTTCTGCGTTAATGGATGGCCCTGGAGTGTGCACTTGTTGATCCTCCTCCCTATGGGCGCCCAAAGGCCCCAGGATGACTCCTTGAGGAGAAGGGATAGCTGGAGTGAGATCGAGCTGCCCGGGACCCCTCTCGCGTACACACTGTTGGGGGCCAACTATGGCATCAGTGATGCGGTTGAGCCCGTGCGGCAGTGCAGGAGCGACGTCCTGGACCAAGGTCTCCATGGCGGCGCCGTCCTGCCAGTTTTGACCTCAGTGCGTTGCAATGCCGGCGCTATCACTTCAGCCTGAAAACAGACAGACTCCTCCATCGTGCCTTGCAATCTGAGGGGTGCAGCAAACATCCCTTCCTGATGTTCCTGAGCTTGCCTTTGCAGCTCCAGCAACTGTGACATGACCGAGTCCAGAGGCTCATCATCTGTCTTGGACTCAGTAACATTCTGGCCTCCAGCAGTCCTCCGAGTGCCGGGGACCTGGGAAGTCCCTGCCTCCACCTGCTGTGGATCAGACAGTACGATGTGCTCACCAGATTGTGGTCCTGAGGCTATTCTAAAGCTAGATACCAATGAGATATGTCTGTGCTGGTGGAAGGTGTGGTTGAGCGCTGTGATGGGACTTCAAGGAGGGTGCCTTCAAATTGCTGTTCAGAGATTTCTTCAGGGCTTGATTGGAGGCCCTGTGTCATGGACTCTGTCAGCCGTTTCCCAGATGTGCCTGTGGAAGCAAGGAGAGATAATTAGTGCATGGCAGTGGCCTGTGAAACAGGACACATCACTCACAGCATGATTGTCTAATGGATGTTGCACTGCTGGGCCCTCACTTGGTAGAGCAGCACTGACCTCACCGTCAGCACAGAACTGGTCCAGATCCTCACTGGCCAGCTGGATGGCTCTATTTTCAAAGTCCGTGAGGACCTTGATTTCAGGCATTCCTCCACTAGTCTGCAACCTCTCCCTGTTGTTGTGTGCCAGCTTGTCCTGCAGGAATAGAGATGGAGAAAGTATAAGCAGAATGCCTGCCAGGTCAGATGATATATGTGCCTGGTATGTGTGGGCGGTGAGCAGTCCCGTGGACAGGATGAAGACAATGATGGTGAGTGTGAGAGAGTGAATGGTGATGTCCCTTGAACTGGCAGTGAGTGAGGGCCCTGTGGATGTGTGATGGATTTGTGAGTGTGTGAGTTGAGAGTGATGAGAAGAGTAACTTACTCTGGTGGAACGAAGGAGGTCATTCATCCTCTTGCGGAACTGGGTGGCTGTCCTCTTCTGCAGGGTGTTGGCGCTAACCACTGCTGCCACCGCCTCCCAAGCCTGGTTGGTCACAACGCTGCCCGTCCTTAGGCCAGGGCGTGGGTAGAGGACATCCCGACGGACCTCCATGGCATCCAAAAGGTGTTCCAGTGATGCATCGCTAAACCTGAGGGCTGCAGTCTTCTTGCCTTTCATGGACATCTTCCCTACAGTAGTCGCGGGCTGGAAGCACTCAAATGTTCACGCGCGGCTGGACTTTAAATATGGCGCCCGGCATGGAAATGGCATGTTTCCCAGGAATGCATAAATAATGTGGTGGGTTTGGGACGATATGGCGTGAAAATCCACCATCGCAGCCAGTGGATAAATCGCTGTTTTACCCGACTTCTACGACACTTAGTGCAAATCTGGGGCGATTCCGCCCGCTGTCTTTCAGATCAGACATTAAACAGAAGCTTTATCAGTTTAGGTGGATCTTGTTGAAGAGCAGCAAGGTCCCCTGGGAGGTACACTGGCCAACATTACTCCCACAACCAACAGCATTGAAACAGGTTACCTGCTCCATCTTGGTGTTGCTTACTGTGGAATTACAGGCATCTTCAACTCCTGAGAAATCATGAGAAGCGATTTCTCAGTAAAGTTACAAGTTTCTCCCTAGGATTTAGTTTACAGTTTGCAGTCACGGTTTTCCAAGGCTCCGCTGCTACTAGTCCCAATGATTTAGTTTTATTTTGGGAATGAGGGGAGGTGGGTGTCCTTCATTTTTCAGGGCAAATACAGAAAGAGAACAAATTATTTGCAAACGTCATTCACTGCTTCTTGAGAGCAGTGTCATTCTGGGCTCTACAGAGACTGCAATGGCCGAGGATGAGGAGAAGTCACTCCAAGTCACACAAGTGATCGCTGAGGGAATAATTCATAGAGGAAGATCAGAAAGCAGGGGATTGAGGAACGTGTATCACATCAACTGCTTGCATCATTAACCATACAGCCGGATAAAGAAACAACACCTTTCAGTCTGTCACTCAGTAGTGCTGCTAGCTTATGTTGTACTGCAAAGCCAATTAACTGGCGGACTCCCTGACCCATTAAGGAGTCAAGCAGGATGATGCCACCATTTTGTCAGGGGAAAGTTTTCTGCTTAAAGGGACCACAGCATGTTTCAGGGAAGCTCAATAGCAGTTGGATTTTTTTAGGCTGCAGTGCCCACAGGAATGGAGAGGAAGCCTGGGAAGTAGCTGAGATGGATGATGGAGATTCATAATGTGCTCCCTTGCTGCTCTGAAGGCAGCAGGGAAGTGCAGCTGAAGGTGAGTGAGGTGCTGGTCAGATGAAGTGCCTCCCAAGCTGTTGGTTTTGTAACGTGTTGGACGTAGTTCAGTAGGTCTTATTAAGGTACTCATAATCTTAGGTAGTTCAACAGTAAATATTTATTAACGACTAGAAACTACATACACAGGTACAGTAAAGGTCCAAGCCAGGAGCTGTCTCCATGCTTGCTTCTACATGTGGTTCTGCCCAACACAACACTGATCTCTAGGTGTGGGCCATGTGTTCTCCCTCATCACTGTGTAGGGGGTACTGTGCTCAGTCCCATGTTAATCCTTTACATGCCAGACCCTTATGCTACACTGGTAATCATCTGTCACACAGTGAGGGGACTTTCTGACAGGAGAGCTTTGCAAAGCAGCCTTGCACCTGGCCATGTCTGCAGCTCTTCACTGTAACTGATCAAAGCCTTCAACTTGTCAGTTGCAATGAGGAAATCCCTCTCACTGTGCTCTCACATTCCCCAACCTGCTAGTTTGCAGCGCACCGTGGAACTTCTCCACTGTTGGAAAAAGAGGAAATTTCTGTGCAAAACCGCTCTTAATTGCCTGTTAATAGCCTTCTCGCCTCAGCCGTGGGCTCTCCAGGTTTCACTCTGAATGACAAAAGATGATCGGAGCACATCAGGATACTGGCCCAACACCAATCTTTGCAATTATCCTGGCCCTTCCATCTCCAAACCCACCAACACCGGCCTGGGAAAATACGCCCACTGTATAATACCCTTGGGGAATGTCACCTTTCCATTTATAAATCTAACTTTAGGGGCTTAAATCTGCTCAGGAAACAGAGTTTTTGAAATGAAGGAAGTGGAGAGCTGGTGCGTGCAATGAGTTCGGATTAGTCATTTACCTTCAGAACCTGAGCTTTCACCCAGCCTCGATAAACTGGCCTTGGAGCCCCTGGAACCTTTGTTCCTCGTGGGACTGGACTCACATCACAAAGCTGGCATTAATTAGCAATTGAACTCCAGTTACTGGTGTGGGAAATGTTGAGGAGTATGTTTGGGAGTAACTGGTAGGATTTTTAAAAAGTTTTTTGAAAGCATTTTTAGAAACAGAAAAAAACAGGGGGGTGGGGAGTGGACGGATTTAATTCTCGCACCGGTGGGTCAGTCCACCAAGTGGAGAGCCACTGGCAACCCTGCTGCAGCCATTCCAAGCCGCTCCCCCGAGCAGATTTAATGCCAGTTAGGAACTTGCCTGGTTGGCATCAGGGTCCCTGCCATGGTCAAGGGAATTCCTTACCCCTGAGAGCTGCCGGCCAGTCAGAGGCTGGAAGCTCTCCAAGCCTGGCAGCACCTCTGGGAGCAGTGGCCACGACTGATACTGCATGAAGTGTTTTGTCACTTCTTAACAATTAAGGATACACACACAGCTATCTGCTTCTGAACTCCAACTTCCTATATGAAAAACAGAAGGTTCCTTTATTCCTTAATCTCCACCAGAGGGCAATACATCCAGGGCTTAGCACAACCTACTGTCAGGTTTTATATAACAATTTTTATTAACTAAAATGTCCTTTTACGAAAAAAGCATAAATATTAAACGCAAACATCACACTGCAGAGGCCCAGGCTGCAGGATTTTCATTGGTGCTTGGAGTGAATGTAGGTAGGGCGGCCTTGCCAGGGTTAGTGAGGGAGACTCCAGTGTGTTCCTGAATCTCCCCATCCAACCCTCCAATTAAGTCCGGGATGGAAATGGTCGAGGATGGTCTTCCCACCGGGAAGCTAATTGAGGCCTTTAAGGGTTAATTAAGGGTCTCATCCTACCATCACTGGTATTCAACCAGTGGTGGCTGGGGGCTATGACGTGGGTCACCTGCCAGGTAAATCCTGGTGGGTATGCTTGCTTAGGGTGGGGCGGGGGTCCCCTCCTACTTGGGCAGCCCATGCTCAGCAGATACACAACCCACGGATGAAGACCTCCACTTGGTCTTAAAACTAATCTCTTCTCGGGGCCCGCTCGCCGACGTGTGAAACGATGCGGGATGATGTCGGGCGGAACTCCCGATGTCACCCCGCATCATTTCCATTTTCAGGTCGGTGGGGACGCAGCCAAGTCAGCTGTGCACCCGCCGCCCTGTCAACGGCCTACTGAGGCCATTTAAAAAGTAATTGAGATATTTAATGGACCTGACCGTCCAACCTTAGGGTTGGCGGGCAGGCCGAGAGCCCTGGCGGGATAATGAAAATGCATGAAACCTCATCCACGGGCAGGATGAGGTTTCATGAGGGTTTTTAAAATTTTAATAAATGTATCTTTAAAATGATGGACATGTCCCAACTCATGTGACAGTGTCACATGAGGGGACATGTCAGGGAAATTTTATTTTTGCCCCTTCGCCATTTTTAAATTTGGTGCCGATCCCCCTGAGGCAGCACTTTGCCTCAGAGAGATGAGTGCGCTCTGACGCGCACATGTTTGACAGAGCGCACTCTCAGCTGAGGGAAACACCTCCCGCCCGCACAGGGAGCGCATAGCGCTTCTTGGTGGATGTCACGCTGGGCGGGCCTTAATTGGCCCTCCCACGTAAAATGGTGCCTGCCCGCGCCCGCCCCTGCACTTCCCCCCCCACCGACAGGGGGAAAATTCTTCCCATGCTGTTTATAACAAATCTCTTGATTTTATGAGTTTGCCGTTTGATTTATGAATCCACCCCAAAGATTTCCCAGCCTGGCTGAAGGCAATTTTAGATATAAATCTTACATCTCTACCCACCTCTACATGATTAACGTTTCAGAGTGATTTTATTTACCACACATCATTATACTTACAGTGTTTGGATATTTCCGCTGTAAGATTCCACATTATTTAAAGAGATGTGGCCAATAAAACACCTTCTTCAGATCTGTGTAGATTTCTTCAAGATGTCTGAGATTTAATCCACAGTTGAGGCCAGAATCTTTATGGTACTTATGAGACATACTGCATCCAGCGTTGGTGGATCTTCAACTTTCATTAAAGAACCATTATAACCTTTAACTCTTGTATGGCCTTCATGCCTACAGGTGGGGGAAGGACAGAGCTCCAGAAATCTTAATGCAAAACTGGCTGTCCTGTTCCCACACCCTATCCATCTGTCGCAATTTTCCTCAGCCCAGAGTATCACCTCGGCCTGTTTCAGGTGAAGTATGTAGTATGGGTTGTTGTGATGTACAATTTTAAGGCACCAATCAGTAAAGTGTTCACCGCACAGGCTCTATCCATAGGTAACAGGTATTGAATATCAGCTGATGCTCTGTGAGCAGCACACTCACCTCTGAATCAGAAGGGCTCAAGCTCCACAGCAAAAGGCTCAAAATCTAAGCTGCCACTTCAGTGCAGTAATGAGGGAATGCTGCACTGTCAGAGGTTCTGCCTTTCCTATGAGACGTTAAACTAAGACCCCATCTGCCCTCTGGTGGTGGTGTGTTAGAGTTCACTCAGAGAGTCTGAGCTGCTGAGGCAACAGGCACTTTTACACGTATGCTGGAGTCTGGATTGTGGTGGTAGAGGCTCCACCTTTCTTTCCATCACATGGCTAACCAAGAATCTCTCCACTCTTACCACCTGCCATTGGCATATGTTAGAACATTTAATACGTTAATAGTCAACCGGTTTTGCCGCATTATGAATGCACCTTCCTTGGCCATCAAGGTCATGGGGTGGGACTCGAACCCAGAGCTTCTGGTTTAGAGGCAGGGACGCTACCCATTGTGCCACACGCCCTAGCATCTGCCCTCTTAGGTGGACATAAAAGATTAATTGGCAGTGTTCAAAGAAAAGCAGGGTATCTCAGCCAATATTTATCCCTAAACCAACAACACTGAAACAGATTATCTAGTTGTTGTTTCATTGCAGTTCGTGAAATCTTGTGTGATCATTGGCTGCCTTGTTTCCTATCTTGCAGCGATGACTACACTTCAGAAGTATTTAATTTAATTTAATTTTGCATGGCCTCAGGTCATGAAAGGCACCAAATAAAGGCAAGTCTTCCTTTTCTAGTTTTATTGAGGGACTGCTACAGGCTGGTCATAGATGTTCTGATGGGCCCCACAGTGATCTTGCCACCAGCCTGCCCTGTGCCGCCTTCACATTCTCCCAAATAACTGATTCTCAACTTCCCCCATCTGCTTAATGCATTACTTCTGGTTTCGTTCTGCGGAAGACCTGTCGGATTTCTCTGCCCGCTCACTCAATGAGCTGTGTGTGAATGCTGGAATAGTGCTTATACCTCCGCTGTTGCCAGCAAATGAGGCCGAGCCTTTCAGATCCCCACCAAGGGTAACGGGCAGGTGTAAGTTTGCCAATTCCAGTTGAACATATCCCTGGAGTTGTCATCACTTGACCTCCAACCACCCCACCCTCACACTCAAGGGGAACTAGGGATGGTCAATAAATACTGTCCTAGTCAGCGAAGCCCACATCCTGTGAATGAATAAAAAAAACATTCCCCATCATATACATCCTTGAATCTCATCGCCTTCCTACGCCAGTTAGAAAGCAACAGATTCTTCATTGGATTATTCTTGACTATCAATTTGCTCACCTTCAATATTTATAGAACTGAAACAATCTTTTTAATGCCTGTATGATCTTTCCACCAGATTGTTACTAGCAAATGTGTATGGAAAATTAATCTTCATATCCTGGAAGGTTGGCAGCCCAAGGCCAATAGTACAATCTTGCCTCCCATTCAATTTTTGAACAAATTAAAATGAAAAAGCCCCCTGTATGTTCAGGGGATTAGACCTGCTCAATATGCTTGAGATTATCAAAGGCTTCATGTCAACTCTTTCACATTCATTGAGTATCGGTGTTGGCAAGGAAAGTCCATGGAGTTCGTGACTGAATATTTAATGTAAACAGTTGCTAAGGTGTCTTCACTGATTCAACACCTCCTTATGATTATTTATAAACAACTTAAACACTTATGTACATCTAGTGAGTGCAAAGTCCTGGATCTAGCACTGATTGATGTTTTTTTTCTCTCTCTCCATGTGTATGACTGAGCTTGAGAATAAAGCATTTAATATTCATGGATTCATGGATACTGTGTGGTACATGATCTGTTTTTGTGTGGGTTTACAGGTGTTTATTGTGCATGCGGGTCAGGAGGTTATGGTGGTGCTGCACTTCCATTTCCTATGAAGTGCTCCTGCTGTGTTCAGCTGGCTCATCGCAACAGAAACAAAACTTCAAGAAACTGATGATGTGACTGAACTGCTAACAACAATCCCTCACCTTCTGATCAGTTAACAGGATTAATCCTGTGCTGTTTCAGAGACTATACGGACTATACAGTAAATTCAACTTGCCTTGACATGTGCCTTTCATGTGGCAAAATTATGCCCTTTGGAACTCTGCAAGATGAATTGTGAAAAATGACTTTTTTTGGTGACTATAAGTTGAGTCAATGGGTCTTTGGGTTTTACAGGATATGGGAGGGGAGTGAGTTAGAAAGGGAATTCCAGAGCTAAGGGCCTAAGCAGCTAAAGGCATGGCCATCAATGGTGAAGTGAGGAGAAGGGAAGGCGTACTACTGAAGATAAATCATTTCATCCAGTGCAGCTTTTCCTTTACCCCCCCCACCTTTTCTTTCACATTTACCAATACTGGTTGCTGCTCAAAGTAAGTTGATTGTCGGGCCAAATATCCTCATTAACAGTGTGGAAGCCACCCTCCATAGGAGGAAAGGTTGGAGATGAGATTCTAACATTGATGTGCCGATTCTCAGTCTTGCACTGTCTCCTCACTGATGTTGTGGAATTGGCTTGTGTGCATGAAACACTTTGGGATGCTCGAGAGATGTGATGAGGGGCTGCCTAAAACACAAGCCTTTTTCTTTCTTTCCTGTCTCCTTCTGCTTCTTGATGTTATTTACAGGGGAGGTTTGATTAGCTTAATGTTTTTACTCCCACCTTCTGCAGGATCCCAGCTCTGTAGATGATTAACTCATCCTTTAAAACAAGACCAGAGTTGTTGCTGTCTCCTGTGAGAAATATATTATTTTACCAGTTTACTCTAAAGGTGACTTTGAACAGAGTCATTTATTTTAGTGCAAGTCAAACAGAAGCCTTTTTTAGCTGCACCACTCTCAGTTACACATCACATTAGGAAATGAGTGCTTAAGGCATTCGAGCATATTACTGGACAATGTTTAAAATGAATCAAGACAGTCTTTCCAATCATAAAAATATGATAGAAACACAAAGTATTTAACTAACAAGCCACTTTGGAAATAATTGCTTCAGTGAATGCCAACTTTTATATAAAACTAAAATGGGGGAAAATTTTAATCTGCAAAATCGAGGAAGGGGGATAAAAAAAATTAGGCTTTCGAGCGGGAATGTAACCCAGCTTCAATGCACCTATTATGGATTTGACGGAGGTGCGTTCAGATGCCAGTGAGAAACTTTCTTGTTAAAGTTGGGAACTTCATAATTGGAGGTGGGTGGGTACTTATTGGCACAAATAACATACTTCAGAGAAGTTAATGATGTGTTTTTAAATTTTTTTAAACTTGATTCCATATTTGACTTCAGCAGGAAGGGTTTGGAAATGAACAAGGGAAATGAAGGTGAATGTGAACAGTAGTTTAGATGAGTTTTAAACTTGCCATTGTCCAATCTGAATAAAAGCTCACTGATTGCAATGGACAGAATTTGACTAGTCCCCTGAATGGCTAACAAAATAGCAAGGAGCAACATGGGGACAGCCCCCACAACACGGTCCTGCCACTGGGAAGCTTCCAATCTCCTTGGAGTGGGTAACCAATTTCAGCAATTTGCCTAGTTAAGGGCCCTATAAAGAGCCATTCTACAGGGCTGCTAGTATTTTGCCAATGGAGGCAGCCACCCTGCAGCAGTCATCGGAGCCAGAGGCTCCATAGCCCTATGAGGCCACTAGAGGCACAATGGGTAGCCCTAGAGATCCCAACAATACCCCCACCCCACCGCGATGGGTTTCCCCACCATCCCATGGGGCATACTGCCCTCAGCAATCCTGAATTTTAATTTGTACTTACCTCTACACAAGGTCACCAATCTGCCTCAGCAGTGCCCACTTCTGCTGGTGGCGTAGCTAAGGCTTCAGAGGGATGACAGCCCTGTGGTTGAGCTGGCAACACCAGGAGCCTGCCTGCCTTGTTTGATTGGGCAGCAAGCCCAGAGGCAACTAATAAGGAGGCCTCCTCCAGAAAAATTAACTAGCCAGTCCCACTGCCGTGTGTGGGCTAGGGACCTTCATCTAGCCTTGGTATTAGAGTCTTGAAGCCTGCTGTAAATTTGAGTCCAATAACTCTGCTTATGATTCATGCAATCTTGACTTTCCTAATAACATGCTTTATTACATTAACTAATAACAGTATTAGATTTCACATAACTATTCTCTACTGTTAGATTAAATTACAAGATGATATGCAAATAACACAAAGATAAAAGCAAAAAGTTGCGGATGCTGGAAATCCAAAACAAAAACAAGTATATCTGGAAAAACTCAGCAGGTCTGACAGCATCTGACAGAACTGTTGAAGAGTCATATGGACTCGAAACGTTAACTGTATTCCTCTCCGCAGATGCTGTCAGACCTGCTGAGATTTTCCAGGTATTTTTGTTTTTGTTTTGCAAATAAAACAACCTGGTTTCCAGGCTTGGAGTGGTTCCTTTAGGCTCGGTCCCTCGGCTGTCTGCGTGGGTGTTTTTTAATAACAGAATAAACTACGGATCTATAGAATAGTTACAGCACATGAGGAAAACATTTAGCCCATCCTGTTTGTGCTGGCTCTTTCCAAGGGCATCTCAGTTAGTCCCACTCCTCCAGCTTTTCCCCATACCCCTTGAATTCTTTTCTCTTTAGATAATTGTCCGATACCCTTTTGAAAGCCTTTCCTCCACACACTCTCCATTCCGGCACATCCCAGATCCTACCCGTTCACTGTGTAAAAATGTTTTTTCCTCATGTCGTCTTTGGTTCTTTTGCTATTCACCTTAAATTTGTGCCCTCTGGTTCTCAATCCTCCTGTCCATGGGAACTGTTTCTCTCGATTTACTCTGCCCAGACCACCCCCTCATGATCTTGATCCCACACAGCAATGGGACTGGGTAGTTAATTTCCTTATTAGCTGCCTCCAGGCTTGCTGCCCAATTAGCGCTAACCTAAGTAGAGCAACCCCAGCTTCTCTATCCTCGTAACTGAAGCCATTCATCCCTAGAACCTTTCTTTTACATATAAATCTTTTCTGCACCTTCTATGCCTTCACATTCTTCCTAAAGTGTGGTTCCCAGAACTGGACACAATGCTCCAGTTGAGACCGAACTTTTTATAAATGTTCATCATAACCTCCTTGGTTTTGAACTTTATGGCCAGGATTTTCCCCTCGGCGATTTGGGGGCGGGGCCTGCTTGCCGAGGGGAAAATGACGCGGGATGACATTGGGAGGAACCCCCGACATCATCCCGATCCATTTAAATCTTCAGGAAGGCGGGCGGACAGCGAAATCAGCTGTCCGCCCGCCGACCTGTCAACAGCCAATTAAGGCCATTGACAGGCTAATTAACCTTGTTAAAGACCCTGCCCGACCAAGCTTAAGGCTGGCAGGCAGGCCAGGAGCCCCAGCGGGCTCCAGATTATTCATGAAACTTCATCCACTGGCGCGCTGCCCACTCTCACGCGCGCTCGCCAACTGAAATATCGCATGAGTGCGCAATGACATTGGGATGCTCGCCCGACATCATCGCACATTATTTCACACTCGGGCGTGTCAGATACCTGCCCGCACGCCAAGTGGAAAATCCTGCCCTATGTATACGTAATGCAGCTGTAAGAAGGACACCAAGTGGAGCACAAACCTGCTGTTCTCTCTCAGAAAGCATTCTTGCTTCCATCCCTGCCATCCCTTGCTGCTGTCTCTCAGCCAGGCAGCCCAGGCTGCTGCCACCCATGACAAGGTGATACGTTCAAAAGTGGGTATTCAATGCCCTAATTCTCATGGCCATCTGCAGTCTCCCCCACTGAAAGGCAGCAGCCTTCCACCAGCCATACTGCAACCAAGAGGTGACCTTTTGTAGGAGAACTAGGATTGGCAAAGACACCAAAAAGACAGACACTAAGGGCAGAATCGTCCCAGGTTTGCACTAAATGTGGTAGCGGGTGTGAAAAACGATGTTTTATCCACCAGCCGCAATGGTGGATTTTCGCGCCGTATCATCCCCTTCCCGCCTCATAAATTATGCAGCCACGGGAAACACACCTGATCACTGGCAGGCAGCCTCGGATATGCCCACCACGCTGTTACTTCACCACTTCCTCACTCTGGGCGCCCTGTTTAAAGTGCATCCACGTGCACAGATCTCATTGCTTGCAGCCCAGGACTGCTCCAGTGAAGACATGGCCCCACAAACCAGCAAGCGTGCATCCCCCGATGCAGTGAAACATCCCTGGGATAATTTTTGGAAGCAGCGGGGACCCGCTGCAATGTCCTCTACCCTCGCTTTGGCCGCAGGAGGCCCATCAGACCCACTATTCCAGTTTGGGAGGTGGTAGCAGAGGTGGTCAGTGACAACGCTGCACGCAACAGGTCAGCCATCCAGTGCAGTAAAAGGATGAATGACTGCACCCATGCCACCAGGGTAAGGCAACCATCTCATCAATCTCAACGCACCCACATTCAAACCCATCACACACTCACTGGCATCTCACTCACTGCCAGCTCAAGGGACATCACCACTCACTCTCTCAGACAAACCTTCACATCTCCATCTAGACTCATCTCCTCTGGAGACTGCCTCCTCATCCCGTCCATGGCTCCATTCAGCACACACACACACACATGCTTGACATCCTTCTCATTTGGCCTGGCATGCTCACACTCTCTCCATCTGTCTTTACGCAGGACAAGATCAGGCACAATCACCGGGAGAGGTCCCAGACTGGGTGTAGAGTGCCAAACATCAAGGTCCTCTGTCCGTTCAAGAGTAACATGTTGAATGTGGCCGGAGAGGACATAGACCATTCCTGCAGCAACAGTGAGGTAGGTGGCAGGCATCCATGTGACAATTCTGCACCACATTATCTCTCTCTCAACGCTACTCTGTGTATGACGTGGCTACCAAGTACTAATAATCTCTACTTTCTCTCTTAGGCACGTCTGCCAAGTCGCCCTTAGGCAACTGTGACCCCAACCCCAGCACCTTGGATGAGGACCCTGAGGGCAGCATCATTGAAGACCCATCACGGTGCTCACCCACACCCTCCACCAGCGCAGCGACACACACCTCGGTGGGACCTAGGTGTAGGGTAGCCTCGGGATCACAATCTGGTGAGCACATCACACAACCTGTTCCACAGCAAGCTGAGGCAGGGACATCCGTGGTCACTGGCACTCGGAGGACTGCTGGAGGCAAGGAATCTGCTGAGTCTGAATCAGATGATGAGCCTCTGGACTTGGTCCTCAATCAGTTGGAGCTGCAAAGACAATCACGGGAACAACAGGAAGGGATGTCTGGTGCACTCCTCAGATTGCGATGGAGGAGTCCGCCTGCCTACATTCTGAGCTGATAGCACT
This sequence comes from Cetorhinus maximus, assembly GCF_964194155.1. NCBI lineage: Eukaryota > Metazoa > Chordata > Chondrichthyes > Lamniformes > Cetorhinidae > Cetorhinus > Cetorhinus maximus. Next base: position 67,057,428 of record NC_135893.1, read on the forward strand.
GGCATGCCGACACACCAAGGTCAGCATTGGCAGGATGGCAGCCGCCATGGATACCTTGGTCCAGCACATCGGTCCTGCACTGCTGCGTGGGCTGAACTCCATCACTGACGCCATAGTTGGTTTCCAACAGTGTCAATGCAAGAGGAGTGCAGGTCAACTCGATCTGGATCCAGCTCCCCCTTCCCCTCCAGGAGTCAGCCAGGGGTCGTTGGGCACCCATAGGGAGGATGACCAGCAGCTTGACACCTGGGGCCATCCACCCAGGTGACTCAGGAAGTGTCCGGCCAATCCAAATCCCCTCTTTCTGTTACCCCATCATCTCCAGCTCCACAGGCTGAGGAGGGTGCATCTGACCCACAGCAGGACACCCAGAGCAGGCCAGGGCCCTCCAGGTCTCAGCATTCTAGAGGACACCCGCCAATGTCATCACAGAAAACAGGGCGTAGCAGTCAGCAGGCTGCCTCCACCTCCACTGTGAATGTCATGGAAGAACCAAGACGTAGCGGCAGGATTAGGAAGGTTAAGAAGATGTAGTTGCACAGCCTGGGAAAGGGTGGTAATCACTTGTACATAATGTTCACTGTTGTAAATAAATTCCCAAGAATGTCTCCATGCCTATGGCTCCTTGTTATGATGAGCAATGTTCATGTCACTCAGATGTGAAACCTTGGACAAAAACAGAATTACCTGGAAAAACTCAGCAGGTCTGGCAGCATTGGCGGAGAAGAAATCAGTTAACGTTTCGAGCCTTCATGGCCCTTCGGCAGAACTGGAGCATAGTTAGAAGAAGGGAGAAATATAAATTGGTTTAAGGTGGGTGGGGGGGGCGGGGGGGTGGGGGCTGGTGGGGGTGGGCAGAGACACATTGAGGGTGTGGTGTGGTGATTGTGGAGATGAGCAGATAATCAAAAGATGTCACAGACAAAAGGGTCAAAGAGGTGTTGAAGGTGGTGGTATTTGTCTGAGAAAAGTGCTAATTAAGAATGGAAGACAGGATATTCAAAGTACAGCTCTAGTGGGGGTGGGGTGGAAAGACTAAAGGTTTTAGTTTTAGATTTAAAAATAATGGAAATAGGTGGGGAAAGAAGAATCTGTATAAATTATTGAAATTATTATTATCCACCACTACTCTCCTCCGTCTGGCTGAACTTGTTCTCACACTGAACAATTTCTCCTTTAACTCCTCTCACTTCCTCCAAATAAAAGGTGTGGCTATGGGTACCCGCATGGGCCCCAGCTATGCCTGTCTCTTTATGGGGTATGTGGAACATTCCTTGTTCCAGTCCTACTCCGGCCCCCTCCCACAACTCTTTCTCCGGTACATCGATGATTACTTCGGTGCTGCTTCATGCTCTCGTCGGGACCTGGAAAAATTTATTAATTTTGCTTCCAATCTCCACCCCTCCATCATCTTCACATGGTCCATCTCTGACACTTCTCTTCCCTTCCTTGACCTCTCTGTCTCAATTTCTGATGATAGACTGTCCACCAATATCCATTACAAGCCTACCGACTCCCACAGCTACCTCGACTACAGCTCCTCACACCCCGCTTCCTGTAAAGACTCCATCCCATTCTCTCAGTTCCTTCGCCTCCGTCGCATCTGTTCTGATGACGCTATCTTCAAAAACAGCTCCTCTGACATGTCCTCCTTCTTCCTTAACCGAGGTTTTCCATCCACGGTCGTTGACAGGGCCCTCAACCGTGTCCGGCCCATATCCCGCGCATCCTCCCTCACACCTTCTCCTCCTTCCCAGAAACATGATAGGGTCCCCTTTGTCCTCACTTATTACCCCACCAGCCTCCACATTCAAAGGATCATCCTCCGCCATTTCCGCCAACTCCAGCATGATGCCACCACCAAACACATCTTCCCTTCACCCCCCCTGACGGCATTCCGTAGGGATCGTTCCCTCCGGGACACCCTGGTCCACTCCTCCATCACCCCCTACTCCTCAACCCCCACTTATGGCACCTCCCCATGCCCACGCAGAAGATGCAACACCTGCCCCTTCACTTCCTCTCTCCTCACCGTCCAAGGGCCCAAACACTCCTTTCAAGTGAAGCAGCATTTCACTTGCATTTCCCCTAACTTAGTCTACTGCATTTGTTGCTCCCAATGCGGTCTCCTCTACATTGGAGAGACCAAACGCAAACTGGGCGACCGTTTTGCGGAACACCTGCGGTCTGTCCGCAAGAAAGACCCAAACCTCCCTGTCGCTTGCCATTTTAACACTCCACCCTGTTCTCTTGCCAACATGTCTGTCCTTGGCTTGCTGCATTGTTCCAGTGAAGCCCAACGCAAACTGGAGGAACAGCACCTCATCTTCCGACTAGGCACTTTACAGCCCTCCGGGCTGAATATTGAATTCAACAACTTTAGATCTTAAACTCCCCATCCCCCCATCCCCACCCCGTTTCTTTACCCCGCCCCCCGCTTTTTTTTTTTCAATAATTTATATAGATTCTTCTTTCCCCACCTATTTCCATTATTTTTAAATCTAAAACTAAAACCTTTAGTCTTTCCACCCCACCCCCACTAGAGCTGTACTTTGAATATCCTGTCTTCCATTCTTAATTAGCACTTTTCTCAGACAAATACCACCACCTTCAACACCTCTTTGACCCTTTTGTCTGTGACATCTTTTGATTATCTGCTCATCTCCACAATCACCACACCACACCCTCAATGTGTCTCTGCCCCCCCCCACCAGCCCCCACCCCCCGCCCCCCCCACCCACCTTAAACCAATTTATATTTCTCCCTTCTTCTAACTATGCTCCAGTTCTGCCGAAGGGCCATGAAGGCTCAAAACGTTAACTGATTTCTTCTCCGCCAGTGCTGCCAGACCTGCTGAGTTTTTCCAGGTAATTCTGTTTTTGTTTTGGATTTCCAGCATCCGCAGTAGCTTTTAGCTTTTTGTTTTTATCTTTGTGAAACCTTGGATCCTGCCTAAGATAATGGCAGGTGTCTCAGTCCAGGGCCTCTTCCCTGGGCAGTGTGTAACCTTCAGACCAAAGTCATGGTCCGGCCTCACACTGACTGGACACATTAGTGATGTCTGCACCTCAATGGTGCTGGTCATTGCTGCCAGATGTCGTGGGCAAGCGTCACAGAGTTCCATCATTCTCTCTGTGTGCTCTCAGTATCTTTGAGGTGGGGCTGGCCCCCATCTCTTCAGCATCTGTATCCGGTGGTGCTCTGCTCCTGAAGGGGACAGGTGCTGAAGGCTGACAAAGGATCAGGTGCATTTAAAGTTTCATAGCTGCATCTCCATGATATGACCATAATCACAGAGAGCAAGTGAGCTGCTCTCAGCCAGATCGGAGTCAGACATTCACAGAGGCAACATGAAGATCTATGGAGTGTCCTCACTGCATGTTGTCATCATCCTCCTGGAATCTAGCGACTATTAGGGCCTCTACTGTGTCTCCATGACATGAGCCTGAGCACTGAGGGTGTGCGTGCTGCCATCAGCCACACAGGAGTCAAACGTTTACAGGTGCAAGGTAAGGATGTCAGGACTGTCCTCACTGCATCTCGTCGTCATCCTCCACGAATCTTGTAGCTTTTAGAGCTTCATAAGCATGCCTACCTCGTCTGGCCAGTGCGATGACCTCAACAACTTCAAGGACCTCATCATCCTCATCCCCTCCAACACCCTCCTCATTGGAGGAGACGTGCAGCTCTTCCAACTCCTCCTCAGACAGGTCCTCCCTCCGTTGCAGCACCAGGTTGTGGAGTGCGCAGCAAGCAACGATGATGCATGACACCTTCTGGGGACTGGATTGCAGTGCTCCACCCAGACCTGCTGAAGCACCGGAGCTTCATTTTCAATATTCCCAGCGTTTCCTCAACCATTGTCCAGGTTGCGGCATGAGCCTCGTTATACCGTCACTCTGCTGCAGTCTGAGGCCACCGCATGGATGTCATCAGCCACTTCCTCTTTGGGTAGTCCTTGTCCCCAAGGAGCCAACCCTGCAGCCTCTGTGGACCCTGGAAGATGTCAGGGATCTGAGACCTGCTAAGATATAGGAGTCATGGACGTTCCCTGGGAATCTTGTGCAGACTTGTAGGATGCATTTGTGATGGTTGCAGACCAGCTGGACATTCAGCAAGTGAAAGCCGTGTGGTCGATGTAGTTGACTGCTTGATGTCACTGAGATCTAAGTGCCACGTGAGAGCAGTCAATGGCATCCTGGATCTGTAGAAAACCAGAGATCACCACATATCCCAGCAGTCTTGCTTCCTGATCCTGGGTGATTGTACAAAGTTCTGTGCCTTCATGAAAATGGCGGCCGTGACCTCCTGGATGCACTTGTGGGTGGAGTCTTATGAGATCCCGCACAGGTCATCTGTGAAGCCCTGGAAGGAGCCACTGACGTAAAATTGAGCACCGTGGTCATTTTCATGGTCACTGGCAGTGGATGCCCTCCATGTTCCTGTGGTGCCAAATTCTGCAGCAGGTGGCATATGCGACCAACCAGTTCCCTAGATGTGTGCAGTCTTCAGTGACATTGGTTCTCAGTGATCTGCAGGGATGACAACCCTGCCACCCCTTCATCTTGAGGGTAGTGCTCCTCCCTTTGCCAAGTCAGGCCCCTCTGTAGCACTTTTCTCCTTCTTCTCTGCTCCCTGTGAGTCATGAGGCATCTGGCTAAATCACCAGGCTCCATGATCCTGCTGTTCCTCCCCTGCAGGATCAAAGAGAGAGACGTGTGGGTTAGCATATGTATCTTAAGAATCTCTCTTGGTTAAGTCTGAAGGCCCCTTCACGCATGCAGGAGAGTGCTGGCCACCACTTGGATAGCCAGTGTGTAATGTGCTCATTGGCTGTCCGAACCCCTATCCACCTCCGCCTCGCTCCACTTGACTGATTGGCGGCAGCTTCAGCCACTGGACTGCATGCTGTGCTCTCAGCTCAGGGACAGGTATTCTCCTAACCCGCACTGCAAGGCTGCACTGTGAGCTTGAACCATGATGGATACTGGTCCAAACCTTAATAAAGACATTGCAAGGGGCTGTGAGCTGCATCATGGTCACCTTTTGCAAGGGGATTCAACAGCTTAACCAGTCGTCCAATTGCTGCTCCCTAAAACACACATGAATTTGCAGTCTGTGCCCTAGGGGTGAAAGGTTCTGGAGCGTTTGGTGACAATTTCATGCTTTTTGTTGCTTGAGTGGGCAGAAAAGCTTCAGAGGCCCGACTCCAAGCATGTTAATGGAGCTGAAGCTGAATGGTCCCAGATGTGGAAGTGTTCACTTTTGACGAGTTTTTCCAAGTGCATGGCTGCTTCCCTCACCCTCCACCCACACCGTCAGCCTGGCAAGTGCTTGTGTACTTCCTTCAGTATGTGCTGCCTTGCCCCCCCATACCGGCCACACCCAAACTGGAGCCCGTGCCCCAGCACCGTACTGAGAGCCAGCTGGGAAAAAGCGACTTCCCTGTGCCCCACCACCCACCCCCTCCGCCCCAACCGAATGCACCCCGCCTCTTCCTTGATGTCCTACGGACAATCTTCACGAACAAGGTTGCGTTCACTCACCCCTGAGTTCCCCTCGAGTTCATCTCGCCAGATCCACGTTTTTTAAAGGCAGTCGTAAATCATGCTGTTCTGATGTCACGCTGACAGGGGAAGGAAATTTGGTTTGGGTGGATGATCCCAGTGTGCGGGCATAATGATGAGGTGCAAATGCATTAAAAATAAGTTCCTGACGTTGGACAGCTGGAAATGCGGCCCGCCACTGATGGCGTAAAGCCAATTTTTGGCCGTCTCACCAAGCTGTCTGCTCACGCCCGCCATGGCGCCTGCCACCAACGGGAGCAGAAAATTCCAGCCTCAGGGAAAGCGCAGGGGTGAATAATTAGTTTAGTATTAATGTAAATGTTGTTGGATAAAGTTGTCATGGGATTTTATTTTTTGTGGTTATCTTTTACTTCAGGATTCCATTTGTGCACTGTCCCTTTAAATAAAGCTGAGATCCCGTCACATGGATGCGCATCTCACCTGCTGTGGAGCTTGAGGACATGAAACCAGGAAATCAAAATTATTTGGCACAACTGAGTCAAGGTTGCAGATTCCAACCCATTCAATTGACTTCTAGGTTTCCCCACACAATACCACCCCACCTTCCCCTCCCCATCCCATTCTGAAGCCGTCTTCAGGTTAATATTGGGGCTGTAGAGTTTACAGCATAGAAACAGGCTATTTGGCCCCACTTGTCTTGTGTATGCTGCTGTTTATGCTCCCCATAAGCCTCGTCCCACCATACCTCATCTCACCCCACCAGTATATCCTTCCATTCGCTTCTCCCTCGTGTTTATCTGGCTTTGCCTTAAACACATCTACACTATTCACGTCAACTACTCCATGATGCAGTGATTTCCACTAAAGTCACCAAGAAGCCACCCAAGAAGCAGAAGAAATTTCACAAGCAGAGCTATTCCACTTACGTGTGCAGGGTGCTGACCCAGGTCCACCCTTCCACCAGGATCTCGGCCAAGACCATGAGTGTTATGAATTCCTTCATTGTTGATATTTCTTAGTGCATCGCCTCTGAGGCCTCACACCTCATTCACTACAACAAACAGCACACCCTCTCGGCCAGGGAGACCCAGAGCACCGTTCGCCTCATGCTGCCAGGGGAACTGGCCAAACACCTCGTCTCCGAAGGCACAAAAGCGGTCACCAAATACACCAACTCTGTTTAGGTCGATCATTCTGACGATTATAAAAACAAGAAAACAATACATTGGTTTCATTTGTGACACCTTAGTTGTGATGATGGTATTTAACTAAATGTTTTCAGGGTCTGGTATTGATTTTTAATAGTCAGTGGCAATGGGGAGGCTAGAGCAACGGCCATGAGCAACTTCAGGTTCCCAGGTTGTCAACTGAGAAAGCCATTAGTGTTATCAGGGACCTGAAGCATCCACTGGGGGAAGAGTCAATGTTGTTTAGTTACTACATTGACTGCGCAAAAATCTACTATTGTCACTTCAGATACAATCCAGTGTTGAACTCCGAGCCTAAAGCATCTGCCATTAAAAAGTTGGAGCATTGATTGATTTGTGTCCTGTATGAACTGCTATTAATTCTAATGTTCTTGTCAGTTGGCACCTGGCTGCCTTAATAGATCTTGCACAATGTACCAACTTACTGGAGTGAACATGATAGCAATCTTTTTCTTCATGAATATTACTGTAATGAACTGAGCAGAACTGCATAAGTAAATTGACAGTAAAATGAAATGATGCCTGTGAATCAGCAAAATCCAAGTCTATTGCCCTTCATTTCAGTGACCTTCAACTGTGGGATATCTGGCTGAGAATCTTCTGCTGACATTGAGAAGCTTTCCCTACAAGTCTGGCAGACTTATTTTTAAATGCATTGTAAACCACTTAGCTTTCAAAGCAATTGCTATGAACACGTCAGAAAATATATCCCAGAAAAGAAACAAGTTGCAAATGCTGGGATTCAGAGACTAAAAATAGAAATTCCAGATATAAAAGGCAAAATCATCAGGATTTGTAAGCAGACAAGACAGATTCATGTTATCAGTATAGAGATTTCGAAACAATCGGTCAGCACTTGAAGCATTAACCCCACATGTTCCCTTTACAGATCACTGACAAACCTTTACTGTTTTCACCAACAACTTATATTTATGTAGCACCTTTAAAGATATGAAACATCCCAAGGTACTTCACAGGAACCTTACAGAGCAAAGTATGACACTGAGCTGCATAAGGAGATATTAAGTCTGGTGAGCAAAAGCTTGGTCAAAGAGGTAGGTTTTAAGGAGTGTCTTTAAAGGAGGGAAGCGAAGTAGCGAGATGTAGGGAGGGTGTTCCAGAGCTTGGGGCCTAGGCAACCTAAGGCACAACCAACAATGATGGAGTGATTAAAAATGTGAATGCTCAAGAGGCCAGAATCAGAGGGTGTGGGGCTGAAGGAGATTACAAAGTTAGAGACAGGCAAGGTCATAGAGAGATTTGAAAACAAGGATGAGAGTTTTAAAATCAAAACATTCCTTGACTGGGAGATGGTGTAAGTTAGCCAGCACAGACGACTTGATGTGAGTTAAGACAGAGGCAGCAAAATTTTGGATGACCTCAAGTTTATGGAGGGTGGAATGTGGGAGTACGTTGGAATCACCAAGTCTAGAGGTAACAAAGGCATGAATGAGGGTTTCAGCTGCAAATAAGCTAGGCCAAGGGCAAAGTCAGGCAAAAAATGTTGCAGTGGTGGAAATAGCAGTCTTAGTCAGGCACGAACAACAATGAATTGTGTTGATATAGTGCTTTAAGGCATGCCAAGTGGTGGAAACAGATAATAAAATTGACACCAAGCCAAAGAAGGAGACATTATGACAGATAGCCTACAACTTGGTCACAGAGCTAGATTCAATAAGGTAGAAGGGGAGAAACAGCTCCATGGCCAGGATTTTACGGCCCCTCCCACCCAGTGGGAAATTACAGTCCCGCCAAACTGAATCGACATTTAAATGGCTCGCTGTATCTGCCGGGTGTGGTACACACTGCGGTGGGACCGTAAAACCCAGGCCCATGGCCAGGGTATTGAGGTCGGCAAGAGGGGGGCGAGGCCTGCTCGCCGACACGTAAAAAGACGCGGGATGACATTGGGAGAAACTCCCGATGTCACCCCCGCCGACCTGAAAATGGAAATGAGGCAGGGTGACATTGGCAGCCAAATCAGCTGTGTGCCCGCCAACCTGTCAACGGCCAATTGAGGCCATTTACAAAGTAATTCATCTAGTTAATGGACCTGCTTGTCCAACCTTAAGGTTGCCGGGCAGGCCAGGAGCCCTGGCGCGGCTTCAGAAAAAGCATGAAACCTCATCCACAGGTGGGATAAAGCTTCATTAAGGTTTTTAAAAATTTAACAAAAGTTTGAATAAAAGTGATGGACATGTCCCAACTCATGTAACAGTGTCACATGAGGGGACATGTCAGGGAAATTTTATTTTTGTACATTTTTGAATTTGGCGCCGATTTCCCTGAGGCAGCACTTAGCCTCAGGGAGATCAGTGCGTTCTTTCGCGCGCATGCGCAAAAGAGCACACTCCCGGCTGAGGGAATCCCCCCCCTCGCCCGCACAGGGAGCGCATAGCGCTTCCGTGCGGACGTCACGCTGGGTGGGCCTTAATTGGCTCGCCCATGTAAAATGGTGGCGTGCCCCCCAATCAGGGGCGCCAATTGGAGGCGCGTCTGCATGCACCTGCTCTTGCACATCCCCCCCGACGGGATTCAATGATTTATGTACATATAGACTAGGTCTCTCTGCTCCTGCACCTCATTTAAAATTGTGCCCTTTATTTTATATTGCCTCCCTACATTCTTCCTATCAAAGTGAATCATTTCACACTTGTATGCTTTAAATTTCATCTGCCATTAGTCCGCCCATTTCACCAACCTGTTGATGTCCTTTAGAAGTTCTACACTCTCCTCCTCACAGTTCATAATACTTCCATGTTTCGTATTGTCTGCAAATTTTCAAATTGTGCCCTGTACACCAAAGTCTAGGAGTCATTAATATATAACAGGAAGAGCAGGGGTCCTAACACTGATCCCTGGGGAATTCCATTATAAACCTTCCTCCAGTTTGAAAAGGAACTGTTAACTACTACTGCCTGTTTGCTGTCACTCAGCCATGTTGTTACTGACCCTTTTATTCCATGAGCCCTAACTTTGCTCACAAGCCTGTTATGTGGCACTTTATCAAATGCCTTTTGGAAATCTTTGTACACAACATCAACAGTATTACCTTCATCAACACTCTCTGTTACCATCAAAAAACTCAAGCAAGTTAATTAACTATAAGGCAAGTGTCAGTGACAGTTCTGGAAACAATGGCTTGATGTTTGGTGGTGGGGTAATTGTCCAGAGGGAGGTAAGAGGAAGTGTTCAAGAGTTGGCGCTCAACCTCTGTGAGGTAGAGGTCAGTGTGCCAGACAACAACAGCACCACCATTGTCGGCAGGTTTGATAACAAAGTCAGGGTTGAACCTGAGAGAATGGAGTGCGGCAAATTCAGAAGGAGACAGGATAGAGTGGGTTAGAGGAGCAGAGAAATTGAGATGGCCGATATCACGCCGACAGTTCTTAATGAAAAGATCGAGAGCAGGTAAGAAGCCAGAGGGAGGGGTCCAGGTGGAGTGAGAATACTGGAGGTGGGTGAAAGGATCCGTTGAATGGAGGGGAGGACTCCTGCCTAAAGTAGTGAGCATGGAGACGAAGGCGGCGAAACATTAACTCTGTCTTTCTCTCCACAGATGCTGTCAGACCTGCTGAGTTTTTCCAGCAATTCTTGTTTTTGTTAGTTAATGATGATTTGTCCTGACAAATCCATGGTGACTTTGCTTAATTAGCCCACATTTGCCCAAGTGACTATTAATTTTGTCCTGAATTATCATTTTTAGAAGCTTCTTCATCACCAGAGGTTAATCTGACTGGCTTGTAGTTGCTTCTTTGAATTGATGATTCACATCCATTAATGACAATGTCTTGCAACATAAAATTGCAGAGAAATGATGATTATTCTTCAAGCAGAATTAATGTTGAAAAGTGACATGAAATACATTTTCTTCATACATCTCTAGTCAAAGTAAATGTGTTTCCACTGGTTTATTATCATCACTGCAGTATGTTATGTATGATGCGCAAGCTGTTAAAACAATATCATTATAACTTTTCTGTTTGGAATCAAAAATCTGTCTGTAATCTCAGGTTAGACAAAATTAGACTTGCTGCTTTATTTCTTGATGGGAGAAAAGAACAACCGGCAATGTGTAATTTTTAAAGATTCATTCTCAGGATGTGGGCATCCCTGGCAAAGCAGGCATTTATTGCCCATCCCCGGAACCGAAGCCATTTCAGGGGGCAGTCAACCATGCTGACGTGGGAATTGGAGTCATATGTAGGCCACACTATGTTCCTGAAGGACATTTTTATGACAATCCAACACTTATACTGATACCAACCTTATTAGCAGATTTTGTTTTCTAAACGGAATCCAAATTATTAATGGTTGGGCTTGAACTTGATGTTCTCTGGTTCATTAGTCCAGACCTATGGTTTACTGGTTCAGTCCAACACGACCACTATGCTACCAATGGCAATAAGCAGGGTGTACATAGCGTTTTCCAGAGGACTGCCAGCCCAAAAGGTTGCTGGGGTGGAGACCAGCTAGAATAATCATGCAAACCCAATGTTGAGATGGTGAGACCTTGTATAGGAAGATCAGAATGGAGGAGTGAGAATGAGCAGGAGCGGATGGACAGGACAGCACAGTACAGCGGCGGAGACACGGGAAAAAAGAGCGCGAGGAGAGTGGCGGAGACGCGGGATAAAAGAGCGCGAGGAGAGCGGTGGAGACGCGGGATAAAAGAGCACGAGGAGAGCGGCGGAGACGCGGGATAAAAGAGCACGAGGAGAGCGGCGGAGACACAGGATAAAAGAGCGTGAGGAAAGCGGAAGAGACGCGGGATAAAAGAGCATGAGGAGAGCGGCGGAGACGCGGGATAAAAGAGTGCGAGGAGAGCGACGGAGACGCGGGATAAAAGAGCGCGAGGAGAGCGGCGGAGACACAGGATAAAAGAGCACGAGGAGAGCGGCGGAGACGCGGGATAAAAGAGTGCGAGGAGAGCGGCGGAGACACAGGATAAAAGAGTGCGAGGAGAGCGGCGGAGACGCGGGATAAAAGAGCACGAGGAGAGCGGCGGAGACGCGGGATAAAAGAGCACGAGGAGAGCGGCGGAGATGCGGGATAAAAGAGCGCGAGGGGAGCGGAGAGACACAGGATAAAAGAGCGCGAGGAGAGCGGCAGAGACGCGGGATAAAAGAGCGCGAGGAGAGCGGCAGAGACGCGGGATAAAAGAGCGCGAGGAGAGTGGCGGAGACGCAGGATAAAAGAGCACGAGGAGAGCGGCGGAGACACAGGATAAAAGAGCACGAGGAGAGCGGCGGAGACGCGGGATAAAAGAGTGCGAGGAGAGCGGCGGAGACGCGGGATAAAAGAGCGCGAGGAGAGCAGCGGAGATGCGGGATAAAAGAGCACGAGGAGAGCGGCGGAGACGCGGGATAAAAGAGTGCGAGGAGAGCGGCGGAGATGCGGGATAAAAGAGCGCGAGGAGAGTTCCAGGTAGCAGAGTCGGAGGGCGGAGTTCCAGAGCGGTGAGTATAAAAACCTTACCTTGGGGATTCGGGTCTTAAAAAAATTAAAAGTGGCATCACGGTAAATCTGTGACCTGATTGGCTGGTAGGGAATCTATACTGAATTTGAAACTAAAACATTGTTAAACTAATTAAACCAAATAAATTAATCACTTAATTAATAAGTAGAGGGTATCTAGACCAGAAGCAGGGGATTACTGTTCTTAGAATTTAGCATTTCTAGTAGAAATCTTGCCCGAGGGAATGTATAGTTAATAAGGAGTCAATAAGCAGTTATTAGATTGAAATTAATTTATTAAATCGTTCTAGAAATGGCAGTTGCTGGGGTAAAGTGCTTCACCTGTGGGATGTGGGAAATCTGTGATGAAGTGACCCGGACAATTACATCTGCAGGAAGTGCACCCAATTGCAGCTCCTCACAGACCGCATGGATCGGTTGGAGCAGCAGTTGGATGCACTTAGGAGCATTCAGGTGGCAGAAAGCGTCATTGACAGGAGTTTTGCAGACGTGGTCACACCCAAGGTACAGACAGTTAGATGGGTGACCGCTAGAAGGGGCAGGCAGTCAGTGCAGAAATCCCCTGTGGCTGTCCCCCTCTCTAACAGGTATACCATTTTGGATACTGTCGGGGGGGATGGCCTATCAGGGGAAAACAACAGCAGTAGCCAGAGCAGTGGAACCACGGCTGTCTCTGTTGTTCAGCAGTGGGGGTCAAAGCACAGAAAAGCAATTGTCATAGGGGACTCTATAGTCAGGGGCTCAGATAGGCGCTTCTGTGGTCGTGAAAGAGACACCAGGATGGTATGTTGCCTCCCTGGTGCCAGGGTCCAGGATGTCTCTGATCGGGTACAGGACATTCTGAAGGGGAAGGGAGAACAGCCAGAGGTCATGGTACACATTGGTACTAACGACATAGGCAGGAAGAGTGACGAGGTCCTGCAGCGGGAGTTCAGGGAGTTAGGCAGAAAGTTAAAAAACAGGACCTCTAGGGTTGTAATCTCAAGATTACTCCCTGTGCCACGTGCCAGTGAGGCTAGAAATAGGAAGATAGTGCAGCTGAACACATGGCTGATCAGATGGTGTAGGAGGGAGGGTTCCGATATCTGGATCAGTGGGATCTCTTCCGGGGCAGGTAGGTCCTGTACAAGAAGGACGAGTTGCATCTAAACTGGAAGGACACCAATATCCTGGCTGCGAGGTTTGTTAGTGTCACTCGGGAGGGTTTAAACTAGTATGGCAGGGGGGTGGGATCCAGAGCAATAGGTCAGCAGGTGAAATAAATGACTCGGAACTAGTGAATATGGTCAGTAGGACTAAGAGGAAGGGCAGGCAGGGAGAAATTACTGAACACAGTGGGACTGGGGGTCTGAAATGCATTTGTTTCAATGCGAGAAGTATAACAGGCAAGGCAGATGAGCTTAGAGCTTGGATTAGTACTTGGGACTATGATGTTATTGCTATTACAGAAACTTGGTTGAAGGATGGACAGGATTGGCAGATAAATGTTCCAGGATTTAGATGTTTCAGGCAGGACAGAGAGGGATGTAGAAGAGGTGGGGGAGTTGCACTGCTGGTTAAGGGGAATATCACAGCTGCACGACATGAGGACACCTCGGTGGGCTCATGCAGCGAGGCAATATGGGTAGAGCTCCGGAATAGGAAGGGTGCAGTCACAATGTTGGGGGTTTACTATAGGCCTCCCAATTGCCGGCGGGAGATTGAGGAACAGCTATGTAGGCAGATTTTGGAAAGATGTAAAAGCAATAGGGTTGTTGTGGTGGGTGATTTTAACTTTCCCTATATTGACTGGGAATCACTTAGTGCTAGGGGTTTGGATGGTGCAGAATTTGTAAGGTGCATCCAGGAGGGCTTCCTGAGACAATATGTAGATAGTCCAAATAGGGAAGGGGCAATACTGGACCTGGTATTAGGGAATGAACCCGGCCAGGTGGTCGAAGTTTCAGTAGGGGAGCATTTTGGGAAAAGTGACCATAATTCAGTAAGTTTCAAGGTACTGGTGGATAAGGATAACAGGAGTCCTCGGGTTAAGGTGCTTAATTGGGGGAAGGCTAATTATAACAATATTAGGCAGGAACTGAGGAATCTAGACTGGAGGCGGATGTTTGAGGGCAAATCAACAACTGACATGTGGGGGGCTTTCAAACGTCAGTTGATAAGAATTCAGGACCAGCATGTTCCTGCTAGGATGAAGGGTAAGCATGGTAAGTTTCAGGAACCTTGGATAACGAAGGATATTGTGAGATTAGTCAAAAATAAAAGGGAAGCATTCGTAAGGGCTAGAAGGCTGGGAACAGATGAAGCCCGTGGAGAATATAAAGAAAGTAGGAAGAAACTTTAAGCAAGGAGTCAGGAGGGCTAAAAGGGGTCATGAAAAGTCACTGGCAACCAGGATTAAGGAAAATCCCAAAGCCTTTTATACATATGTGAAAAGCAAGAGGGTAGCCAGGGAAAGGGTAGGCCCACTCAGGGACAGAGGTAGGAATCTGTGTGTGGAGCCAGAAGAAATGGGAGAAATACTAAATGAATACTTCTCATTAGTATTCACCAAAGAGGACTTAGCAGTCGATTTGTCTTGGGAAGAGTATGTAGATAGCCTAGACCATGTTGAGATCAAAAAAGAGGAGGTGTTAGGCTAGGAAGAATATTAAAGTGGATAAGTCCCCAGGGCCAGATGGGATCTACCCCAGAGTACTGAGGGAGGCAAGGGAGGAGATTGCTGGGGCCTTGGCAGAAATCTTTGTATCCTCACTGGCTACGGGTGAGGTCCCAGAGGACTGGAGAATGGCCAATGTTGTTCCATTGTTTAAGAAGGGTAGCAGGGATAATCCAGGAAATTACAGGCCAGTGAGCCTTACGTCAGTGGTAGGGAAATTATTGGAGAAGATTCTTCGTGACAGGATTTACTACCATTTGGAAGCAAATGGAGGTATTAGTGAGAGGCAGCATGGTTTTCTGAAGGAGAGGTCGTGTCTTACTAACTTGATCGAGTTTTTCGAGGAAGTGACAAAGATGATCGACGATGGAAGGGCAGCGGATGTTATATACATGGATTTCAGTAAGGCCTTTGACAAGGTCCCTCATGGCAGACTGGTACAGAAGGTAAAGTCGCACGGGTTTAGAGGTGAGCTGGCAAGATGGATACAGAATTGGCTTGGTCATAGAAGACAGAGGGTAGCAGTGGAAGGGTGCTTTTCTGAATGGAGAGCTGTGAGTAGTGGAGTTCCGCAGGGATCAGTGCTGGGGCCTTTGCTGTTTGTAGTATACATAAATAATTTGGAGGAAAATGTAACTGGGCTAATTAATAAGTTTGCAGGCAACACTAAGGTTGGAGGAGTTGCAAATAGCGAAGAAGATTGTCAAAGGATACAACGGGATATAGATTGGTTGGAGACTTAGGTAGAGAAATGGCAAATGGAATTTAATCCGGACAAATGCGAGGTAATGCATTTTGGAAGGTCTAATTCAGGCAGGAATTATACAGCAAATGGCAGAACCCTTAAGTGTATCGATAGGCAGAGGGATCTGGGTGTACAGGTCCATAGGTCACTGAAAGTGGCAACGCAGGTGGATAAGGTAGTCAGGAAGGCATATGGCATGCTTGCCTTCATTGGCAGGTGTATTGAGTATAAAAGCTGGGAAGTCATGCTGCAGCTGTATAGAACTTTGGTTAGGCCACACTTGGAATATTGCGTGCAATTCTGGTCGCCACATTACCAGAAGGATATGGAGGCGTTGGAGAGGGTGCAGAGGAGGTTTACCAGGATGCTGCCTGGTCTGGAGGTTATTAGCTATGAGGAGAGGTTGGAGAAACTCGGATTGTTCTCACTAGAGCGACTGAGATTGAGGGGCGACTTGATAGAAGTTTACAAAATTATGAGTGGCATGGACAGAGTAGATAGTCAGAAGCTTTTTCCCAGGGTGGAAGAGTCAATTACTAGGGGACATAGATTTAAGGTGAGAGGAGAAAACTATAGAGGAGATGTGCGGGGCAAGTTTTTTACGCAGAGGGTAGTGAGTGTCTGGAATTCGCTGCCAGAGGAGGTGGTGGAAGCAGGTACGATAGTGGTGTTTAAGAGGCAGCTTGACAAATACATGAATAGGATGGGAATAGAGGGATACGGACCCCGGAAGTGCAAAATGTTTTCGTTGACGGGCAATATGATCGGCGCAGGCTTGGAGGGCCGAAGGGCCTGAACCTGTGTTGTACTTTTCTTTGTTCTTCGTTCTTTGTTCTTTGAAGTATTATGTGGTATCCATAGCCAACCAGCATCTGATTAATGACCTTTGAATAATAACCCTTCGAATAACGGCACAGATAGTTTAAATATCAAATTAAAAAGGTAAAAAAAAGGTATCAATGAATTTAAAAGGCTCAAGCAAAGCAGAAATTTCAACTTCAGTCAAGCCAGACAGAAAGTAAACCTGTAAAGTGGCTATTCTTCACAGGTAAGCAAGCAGGCTATTTAGCTTTCGGTGCCATCACAGCTGAGCCCGAGCCTCATACAGTCTGATGCAAGAGTCAGTCCATAAAAATCTGAAGCTTCAATCCTGACTAATTAGCCTCACCCCGCCAACCCCACCCCACCACCACCCCCGCTTTACCCACACCTGTCAAAACACTTGGTCAATAAAAATGGCCATTCAACCATCCACAAGACATTTATGTCTCATTTTAAACCAGTGCTGTACTTAAGGTAATAACACTGTTAGAATCAATGTAGACCCCTTGGAAGTTGGTGCTTGCATATTGTTAACTGAATGCTAGATTGGGAATACGAACAAGATCTCTCCTGTTTTGCTTTTGTTATTCTCCGAGGCAAGACTCTGGAGAGTTTGGAACTAAAAAGCTGTTAGTTATTAACTACACCAATATAAGTTACATAGCAGAAACATCAGTAGTCGGATACTCCAGCTGAATGAGCCTTTAAGGCAGTTTCAGAATTTTAATAAATAAAGCTGATTAGTAAGCATGTGCATTTCTAATTAGTGCCACATGATCAATATGAAGCACCCTGCCAGTCTGAAGCAGGTTTAATTAATTTATTTGTAAATTAGAATGAGTTATACTTGTTTATGAGTATGAAGTAGCAGTGATTGGAGACCTTTGCCTGTACTGCTAACAGTAACAGAATTTACTGTCTTGACATCAGGTCAAATCTACATTCTTTCTGATCTTTACCTTCACACTGTCTGTTGCTGGCATACATTTAATAGTTTCGAGTAATTATGCAGCAGCTCACCCACATCACTTTGATTCATGGATCAACCTAGGGCTAAAGAGGGCAATTTTAAACCTAGACCTGATTTAAATATTAAAATATTAAACTTATATAGGTAGAGGAGTAGGCCATTCAGCCCCAAGCCTTTTCCACTATTCACTTAGACCACAACTGACCTCTATTTGAACTCCAGTTACCTGATATTCTTCCTGAGCCCTGAATGCCCTTACTGAACAAATCCATCAATCTCAGTTTTGATATTCTCAGTTGACCCCCTGCCTCAACAGCTTTTTGTGATAAGAGTTCCAACACCTCAATTAGATTACTCCTTTATCTTCTATACTCGAGGGAATGCAAGCCTTGTCTATGCAACCTATTCTCATAAATTTACTCTTTTAGTCCAGCGTCGGTAGTGACTTTCTTCCTCTCTCCTCCTTGCTGTGAACAGATACAAGTTGTCTTCCTTTCGTTCGCACCTGCAGGTCAACACAATTCACCCCAACCCCACTTGGATTGCTTGGAGTGTTTGTTGAATCATCTGTTTATTATTACCTGGGTTTGTAAAATGACACATATGCCCAGTGTCATCAAACAAAAACATAAACACTTATAAATGGCCCAACTAATGAAGAACTTAACTGATGATATTATTTATTATCCATTATTCCCACGAGTCCCCTGCCATGCCCACCGGTCAGGGAAGACATCAAGCATAATGACAGATACTGCGTGCCACTCAGGACAAGGACACGGAGGAGTGACACAAAAAGCCAGAGCGATCACCCGCTACTCAGGCCAATTCCAACCTGGAATGGATGGTCTGGCATCAGTGCTTGATGCTTGTGATATCACTAAATGTCAAAATCAATTTAGTTTGAAGGCATTTACTAATTTTAATGTCATCAATGAATTATTCTTCTGTCTAATGTGTTAGGCAATATTTGTTTAAGAAATACAAGCCTGCAATCAAAGCGGAATTATTTTGTACTTCCAGAGGTTAATTGGGACTGAGAGCTGGATTCGCTTGATGTGTCTGTTAACTGCATGTCACCACATGAAACCATAATTCGTGCTTTAAAATTAACAATTTGTTTAACTAGACACTGATCAGCAAAGGTGAAGTCAGGCTAGTACTAACGTGCAGCCAGAGGACATGGAAAACAAGGAGGAGGATGAATGTCTGATTGGCATTAAGGTTCAGGATTCTGGGAATACACAATGGGATATAATGGTCCTGTGTTAACAGGGGCAAATGTTGGCAGAGATGTGAAGGTGTGAAGGGAGATGAATATACTGTGCTGCTTTGCCTGATTATCTTTAAGAACAGGCTATGCTATTAAAACTCCCTCTCAAGAAATTAAGTAGATAGGATAGAGGCCATGAAAATGGTCACAATGTACACAATGGAATTGATAGGCGATTTGGCCTTTTCTTGATCCATGGTGCCTTGTATCTGCTTATAGATCAGGCAAAGAATTTCTAATAATGAGCTAATGAAGCGAAATTAGAAGAGATTTTCTATTTCCTTACTGGTCTATAATTATTATTTTCTATGGTCAGCTCAGCCCAATAGCAGCACTTGCATTCTGAGTTAGCAGTTTCAAGCTCCACTTCAGGACTTTAATTGCAGTACTGAGAGAGTGCTGTACTGCTCAAGGGACCACCTTTTGGGTTAAAGGTTAATCCAAGGCTCCATCTGCCCTTTCAGAGGAAGAGTCAGGAGTTCTCCATTTTTGTATCCTGACCATATATACCTCAAACAATATTGGGGCAGCTCTGCACCATGGAAACAGCGCTCTTCAGGGTGAGATGTTATACTGAGGGCTTGCCAGCTTTCAGGTAGACTTAAGAGGTGATGGTCTTCGAAGAACAGTGGAATGCTTCTCGGTTGATGTTTATCCTTCAAATCAATGCTACCAAAAACAGATTGACTGTTGATTCTCCGCTGTCCTGTTTGTGGGACTATGCTGTGTACAAATTGGCTGTCATATTCACCTACAAAAGTATACTTCGAAAAGGTAATTAATGGGTTGCAAAACACCTTGTGACATTGTGAGAACAGGAAAGGAGTTATCACATTGCAAATTCATTGTTATTATGATGCAGGCCTCTCCTCTGACATGTGCATGAGGTAGATTAGTATTAGAAAGCAAAGCATGAATGTGAGTCCCGAAGGCTGTGTTGTCTGTCCGGTGCCAGGATTAAGGACATCCTCTCAGTGCCGGAGAGGACCTTGGGGTGGGAGGGGAAGGGATTCAATTGTCATGGTCTATGTGGGTACCAACGACATAGATAGGACCAAGAAAGAGATTCTGCTGAGGGAGTCTGAGCAGCCAGGGACTAAATTAAAAAGTAGCACCACAAAGTGAATAACCTGTGGATTCCTACATGAGCCATGAGCAATTTGGCATAGGGTAAATAAGATCAGGGAGTTGAATGCATGGTTCAAAGATTGGTACGAGGAAAATGAGTTTCGATTCATTGGATACTGGCACCAGTGTTGGCAAAGAGGGAGCTGTACCATTAGAGCGGCCTTCACCTGAATTTTGCTGGGACCAGTGTCCTGGCGAATTGTGTAACTAGGGCTGTAGAGAGAACTTTAAACTAAATATTGTGGGGTGTTGGGGTGGAGGGGGGGGCTGGGGGCAGTGGCGGTGGGGAGGGTGGAGGAAGGGTTGACATGAGGAGAGATTTGGAAAGTTAAAGAGAAAGGACTGGCAATAGTGCAGAGTAGCGATGCAGGTATTGATAACCAGAGAGTGACAGGAAGGGAGAGAGCGTACAAATAGTGTACAAACAAATAAGGTCAGAGTAGGGAAAAATTGTAAAAAGACCCAATTGAAGACTATCGGAATGCACATAGCATTCATAACAAAATGGATGAATTGATAGCCGAAATAGAAATAAATGAGTATGATACAATAGCAATTAGGGATACATGGGGCTGAATAATACTCATTGGTGGTGGCCGACTCCTGCCCCCACCATTCTAGCACACCGTACAAAACAGCGATGAGCTAATTAATGGCCGCCGAGCGGTATTCAAGCCCGCAACGTTGCTTGGCTGTTGTCTTTCTGCCCAGTCGATGTTGGGGAGCAGGATGTCTGGAGTCCAAACTGGCAGGTCATGATCTGGAAGGAGATCACGGCCACTAATTTAAAAGGGAGACCTGGCACGGGCCAGTGTGGTGCCCCTGGGATTGTATTGAGTTGGAAGTAAGAAGGATTTTGTGAACTGGTGTAAGATTTGCAATCATTGGATCATGTAAGTTTTATTTATCTAAATATTTTGACTATTGCCACAGAGGGTCAACATTAAGGACTTTTAGTGGGAAACACACAAAGCAGGCAGTGTAAGCATTGACATATGAAAATATGGGAATATGGTGTAGATGACTCCTAATTAAGTTTCTCCCCCCATTGATAGCTGAGAGAAGGGAGCGAGGTGAGGGGGAGGGAAGAAGGGCCTGAACGTCTCCAAGGTTTAATGGTGACTTCCTCAGAGCCCTCCTCCAGGCTGTGAGTTAACAGGCGTGAGGTCTTAATGCTGAGCGACAGGAAGAGAAGACCCCCCACAATCACAGAGCTGCCTGGACAGAGGGGGTCACAGAGGTCAGCAGCGTGGGTGCAGTACCTCAAATCTGGAGGCAATGCCAGAAGAGGCTTAATGACCTTTTGAGATCCACAAGAGTGTGTGAGTCTCTATTCTGGGCATCAGTGCACACGGAAAGTAATGGGAGGGCTCCATCTGGGTCATGCCTTGTGTACTGCACAGAAGTCTGAGCCAACATGATGCACAAATGACACTGTTCATGGCCTTCATGTTGATGTAGAGGTGGGGGTGGGGGTGGGGAGGGGGTGATGTTTAACGTGCAGATGACACACACTGTACTGGCTGCTAATTATTGTTCAGACTGTTCATTCCTCACAGCGCATGAATGTGTAAAGAAACGAGTGCCCCTGAGGGTGTCCCTTAGTCCACTTCTGCTTCTACTTTGTATGTTCATGTGTTCGTAATCTAATTCACAGCACTGTCATACCTCATTGCAGGAAAAGCGGGCCCACATAACAAGGGAGAGGAACAGGAGCGAAGGTGGTTTGCCCAAACCCTATCCTCACCCCTCTGGAGGAGGAGGATCCACAGCTATCAGTGAGTGAATGGAGCCCGTCATTTGGTAGAGGTGAAATTGGAGAAGGCCTCAGGGTGGTGAGATTGCAAGGGGACATCAAAAGTTGGAACAGAGCGATGTGAAAAGAGCTAGAGGGATGGTGTATGATGCCTAGTGTGCTGTTGTAAATCACACATTGTTTGATGTGTTCAAAGGCCCTCATGGATCATGGAGGAAAGTGTGTGAGCGTTGTAGAAGCTGTTTAATAGCAGACAGTAATATCTTGTTCTTGACCTCGTGCTAATGTAGTTGAAGGTTGTGTCCTCACATACACCATGAAGGTTGTGAATGGCCATTTAACACGCTTTATTTTGTGTGTCCTGTGCAGGTGAATCATTAACTGCTGTGACCGCCAGTCCCTAGGGACCCACACTAGCCCCCGAAGAAGAAGAGGAGGCCTTGGAGGGTGCAGCATCACTCCCTCTCCCTGGACCAAGCGCCAGCCAGATACTGGCAACTAGACAGCGATTAGCATGGCGGGACGAGGGCAAGCGCAATCTGGTGTGGGCACTTCACATTCACACATCCAGAGAGTGTGGTGGAGCCGGCCTCAGGTAGTCAGAGGAGCATTCGAGGTGATCTAGAGACTGAGTCTGAGTTGGATGATGAGCCTCTGGAGTCGCCCGTATGATGAGAGAAGCTGGACGTCCAGCACAGGATTTTTGGAGATTTGGTGAATATACCAGGGGGATTACGAGCTCTGGCAAGGACAATGCCAGGGAAAGTAACAGGAGTGGAGGTGATGTGCTAAATCTTGGAGGACGAGTGCTCTGGCACAGGCATTGGAGGTGTCCACCCCAGGCCATGTGCACTATGATCACTCATTCTTCAGAGCGCCAAGTCACCTCCATGGACAGACAGGTGACTGTCTTAGAGAACAAACCCAGCAGATTGCAGAAGC
This sequence comes from Cetorhinus maximus, assembly GCF_964194155.1. Taxonomy (NCBI): domain Eukaryota; kingdom Metazoa; phylum Chordata; class Chondrichthyes; order Lamniformes; family Cetorhinidae; genus Cetorhinus; species Cetorhinus maximus. The sequence goes on from NC_135893.1 coordinate 67,079,934, forward strand.
AATCGTGGGTATGTGCTCTGACCTGTGCTCAGGGGCCAAGAGTGACAGGGAGACTGGGAACCTGGACACTCAGCCAGCTCCTGGGATTTCTCAAGAAGGCAGGGAGGCCCAATCAGTCCTCATGATGGAGGCTAAGCAGCAGCTGCCACTGTCTGGAAGCACCTTTCAGGGCACTTCTAATGGGGGCAGCATCTCCTCCACATCAGCAAAGTCAACCTCAATTACTGGGGCAGTAGAAGGATCTCTGCAGGAGAATTCTAACGTGGCGGGGCCCTTAAGGCCTCAGCCGCACAGAGGATGCCCGCCAAAGTCACCCAGGGCAAAGGGGAAAACAGATCCACAGCTTTTCTCCAATGCAGCTAAAAGCCTTGGTGGCGGGGGGGGGCACTCCATCACAGCACACGTAAGAAATTTAGGCAGAATCCACAGTAGACACAAACCGGTTCACATGGGACCGTGTAGATGACCTAACCTTCAGAGAGTCTATTGGCCATTTATAAATAAACCATGTACTTCATAGCCATCATGCAGAGGTCGAGTAGATTCTTTATGGTTTAAGGAAATGACAGGAGATGTGATGATTGCAGATTCTCATGTGAAGGTGTATTAAGATGCAGCAATGGTTAAGGGATGGAGACGGCGATTGTGCTGACAGGACTTTATAAAGACCTCACAGAGTAGGTGGGATGAACTAGAAACACCAGGAGAATAGACAACTCAGAGGCTGCTTAACCTACTGAAACTGCTGCGCTATTAAGGCCTCCCATGTGTCACGGCTATCCATGCGCTCCCGTGCAGGCTATTGCACTTCTCTGTCGAGGTGTTCACTCACCTCCTCTTCAGAGGAATGACCACTATCTTGTGGGCTCTTCCTCCAGGACACCCCCCTCTCTGATACGCAAGGTTATGCAGAGTGCAGCACACAATGACGATCAGCGACACTCTGGATGGACCGTACTGCAGTGCTCCTCCTAATCTATCCAGGCATTGGAACCTCAGCTTTAGGAACCCAACTGTTTGACCAACAATGGCCCTGGCTGTGCCGTGGCTGTCATTGTACCTCCTCTCTGCGTCTGTTCTGGGTACCCTCACTGGCGTTAAGAGCCACTTCTTCAAAGGGTAGCCCTCATCACCCAGCAGCCAACCATCTAGGGCATCAGGTCCAGTGAATATGCCTGCCACCTGAGAGTTCCTGAGAATGTAGGGGTTGTGGCTGCTGCCCGGATACCTAGCGCAGACCTGCGTAATTCTTCAGTGGTGGTGACATGCTAACTGGACAAGCCCTTGCTGTTTATAAATGTACAGGGCTGGTCTGCTGGAGCCTTTATGGTGACATGTGCAATTTATTGCTCCCTGAACCCTGGGGAAACTTGCCATTGCTGCAAAAGTCTCCGGCAGTTGACTGTGGCAGTCCATGGAGAATGTAACGTACTGATCTCCCTTTGGAACATTGCATCGGTAAAGACTTGGATGCAGTGGTGGGCAGCAGGCTGCATAATGCCACTGAGGACTCCACAGGCTGCCTGAAAGGATCCAGTCGCAAAAAAATTCAACACCACAGAGACTTTGACGGCAACTGGCATTGGGTGACCACCCACGCAGTTGGGAACTATTCCCCCGCCAGCATCCCATAGAGTGAGGTCACTGTGGCTCTCAAGAACCTGAGTTGCCTTCAGCACTGTGGGTGGGACTTACCAGCCCGGCCACTAGCGGGATCTACCAGTCCCGCCGAAGTCAATGGACTTTTGGTGGGACCCGCCCCTCTGGGGCCGGAAAATCCCAGCCTGTGTCTCAGACTTTTTAAGGTAAACTCATTCTCTCCCTGTCTCAATTGTGAGCATAAGGCCTTGTCCTAGGCCTCCGTAACTGCAGCATCCTGCCTTCAGCAGTCCCTTGCTCCTGCACAGGTCTGCCACCATCATGCAGCCACAATACACCCTGCCCCTGACCACTTGGATGTCTCCATCTCCTTCCCAATCTCCTCCTCTCTCCTCTTCATTGGAAGATGTGTCTCCCATGGAGACCACGATCCCATGTTGTTCAAACCACACAGGCTGAGCTGCAGGTGAGGCACCAAGTGCACAAGTCTGCGGGCTAATTTTAGCCTTAAAGCACCAAAAGAATCCATTCAAACCATGAGTGCTAATAATGACTAATAACACCACTCACAACAGCCTGAACTGCTAAGGTTAAAAAAAAGATCCAGCTGCTGCTTTAAAACCTGCCCTTACATTCAACTATTGCAAAAATTGAGTTTTCCACCAGGCATTCTTCCCACTCTCTGACCATTTAATTGCAGCCAGCACATATTATGACAGTCAATTGGACTGCTAATAAGCAAAATACCCAGTTATTACCAATTTGAATATGGTGGGCAAGCTCCCAATTTCTGGGGCTGTCCACTGAGTGTATTATTGTATTCCGGTGTGAAGACATCAGGAACATGACCCAGCATCATCGCACCTGATAATACGTCAACACGGGACAGGCCCATTTTGAAAGCGCATTATTCAGCCCATGTTTGTAAAGTGACTTTGGCTGGGACCTGAATATTCAAAGCTATTTATATTGTGGAAGGAAGGGAAGAAAGGAAAAGGAGGTGGGGTAGCTTTGTTAATAAAAGATGAGTACTGTGGTGAGAAATGATCTTGGTTCAGAGGATCAAGATACAGAATCAGTTTGGTGGAGATATGAAATGACAAAGAAAAGAAGTCACATAAAAACATATGACTTAGGAGCAGGAGTAGGCTACTCGGCTCCTTGAGCCAGCTCTGCCATTCAATAAGATCACGGCTGATGTGATTGTAACCTCAACTCCACATTCCCGCCTGTCCCCAATAACCTTTCATCCCCTCACTTATCAAAGAATCCACCTACCGCTGCCTTAAAAATATTCAAAGACTCTGCTTCCACTGCCTTTTGAGGAAAAGAGTTCCAAAGACTCATGACCCTCTGAGAGAAAAAAATTCTCCTCATCTCTGTCTTAAATGAATGATCCCTTATTTTTAAATATTGATCCCTAGTTCTAGATTCTCCCACAACAGGAAACATCCTCTCCACATCCACCTTGTTGAGACCCCTCAGGATCTTAAAGGCCTCATCAAGTTGCCTCTTACTCTTCTAAACTCCAATGGATACAAGCCTAACCTGTCCAACTTTTCCACATAAGACAACCTGCCCATTTCTGGTATTAGTCTAGTAAACCTTCTCTGAAATGCTTTCAATGCATTTACATCCTTCATTAAATAAGGAGGCCAATAATGTTTACAGTATTCCAGATGTGGTCTCACCAGTGCCCAGTACAACTGAAGCATAACCTCCCTGTATTTATAGGTGCACTATATGAAGCTACATTGTAGGACAGAGTATAAATCAAGAAATAAGGGGGGATTGTAAGAAAGGTTCTGTAGTAATCATGGGAGATTTTAATGTGCATATAGATTGGTCAAACCAAAATGGTAAAGATTGCGTGGAGGATGAATTCGTGGAGTGTATTTGGGACACTTCCTTAAAACAATACATTCTAGAGCCAACACGGAACAGACTATTTTATACCTAGTAACATGTAAAAGGACAGGCTTAATAAATGATCTCATAGTAAAGATCCTCTCAGTAAGAATGTTGTAACATGATAGAATTTCACATTCAGTTTGAGTCTTAGAGATTTGGGTCTGAAACTAGTGTTTTAAACTTAAATATAGGCAATTACAAGGGTATGAAGGCAGCGTTGGCTAAAATTGACTTGAAAATGGATTAAAGGGTAAAACAGCACAGATATTTAAGGAGATATTTCATAATTCTCAACAAAAATATATTCCATCGAGAAAGAAAGACTCGATGAGAAGGATGCACCATTCGTGGCTAACTAAGGAAGTTAAGGACAGTATCAAATTGAAAGAAAAGAGATACAATGCTGCAAAGATTAGTGGTAGGCTTGAAGATTGGGAAAATTTTAGAAACTAGCAAAGGATGATGAAAAAATAATGAGCATGAAATTGGAGTATGAGCGAAAACTAGCAAGAAACATAAAAAGGAAAAGAGTAGCAACAGTGAGCATTAATCCCTTAGAAAGTAAGACTGGTGAATTAATAATGGGAAGCAAGGAAATGGTAGAGACTTTGAGCAAGTATTTTATAACTGTCTTCACAGTAGAAGATACAAAAAGCATCCCAAGAATTGTAGAAAAGCAGGGGGCAAAAGGGAGAGAATAATGGCCCTCTGAGAAAAAATAAATCCTCATCTCTCTTGTAAGTGGGAGACCCCTTACTTCTAAACTATGCCCCCTAGGTCTAGATTCCCCCAGGAGAGGAAATGTCTTCTCAGCATCTATCCTGTCAAGCCCCCTCAGAATCTTTTTTATTTCAATAAGCTCAGTTCTCATTTTTCTAAACTCCAATGAGTATAGGCCCAACCTGCTGAACCTTTCCTCATAAGACAGCCCCTTGTCATCATAAGACACCAGCCTAGTGAACCTTCTCTGCTTCCAATGCAAGTATATCCTTCCTTTAGTAAGACCAAAACTGTACACGGTACTCCAGATGTGGTCTCACCAATGTGCTGTACAGTTGTAGCAAGATTTCCTTACTTTTATCCTTCATCCCCCTTATAATTTCCCTTCCTAATTACTTGTATCTGTGTGCTAACTTTTTGTGATTCATGTACAAGGACACCCAGATCCCTCTGTACCACAGCATTCTGTAGTCTCTCTCCGTTTAAATAATATTCTGTTTTTCTTATTCTTGTGTTCCATTTCTTATGATCATATGATTTTTCTGAAACCTTTTGTTCAGCAGAAAGCGAACTTTAGCTGGAAACAAATGTCAATTAATAGGTATGTCAGAGTTATTATGTTTTGTAACTTCAGCGTCAACACATGAAAGGTACCCAACTGAGGCACTTCAAGACATATTGAAGGTGGCCAACTGGGATTTTCCAGTTGGCATCCAGGTCTCCACAGGCATAGGTGACAGTGCAGATGACCTGAAGCAATTTCCTGGTGGCAGGTCAGGGGCCGCCCTGTGGAGGAGTTCCCTTCCACCCCACACTGTGTTGACTGAGCTGCAAAGGCCTTCTTTATTTTAAACTTTAAAAAGTTGGAGAGAGGACAACACCTTCCTCACATACCTGCCATGGTATCGTGTTGCTTCTTCTACCTGATAGGCCTCTCACTGGCCCTCCAGCTTTGAGATCCTGCCAACCGTCCTTAATTGGATAGCAAACCTGCCCTCTCGCCATTAGTTAGCCAATTCAGGGGGAAAAAAAATCACAGATGAGTGACTTTCCCCCACATGGAGCTGGCTTTTGACCACTCCCGCCCCACCCCCGATTTGAGCCTGTCGATGGGGTCCTGAAGCCCACATGGAAGACCTTGTTCATGCCTTTGATACCACTGGGCATGACTGTTCCAGTGGTCTCCTGTCTGGCTTCTCATCTTCTACCTCAGATAAACTTGAGCTCATCCAAAAATTCTGCTGCTTGAGTCAAACCTTGCACCCAGGCCAATTCTCCCTTTACCCAGTGCTTGCTTAGCTTCGCTGAGGCATTGCCTGGCCTGGAGCTAATCTTCAAAATTCTCATCATTTTTTTTCAAATCCCTCCATGACCTCACCCCATCTCCATTCGAAACCCTTCCAGCCCTACAAACATCCAATATCTGTGCTCCTCTAATTCTGGCCTCTTAAGCATCCCTGATTTTAATCATACCGCCATTGGTGATCATGCCTTCAGCTGCCTAGGCCCAAGTGGTAGCAATCCCCCCACACCCCCCAAACTTCTCCATCTTTGTATATCTTTATCCTCCTTCAAGACATTCCTGGGAACCTACCTCTTTGACCAGGCTTTTGGCACCTGTTTAATATCTCCTTAATTGCTTAGTATCAAATTTTGTTAACACTCCTGGGAAGAGCCTTGGCACATATTACTATGTTAAAGGTGCCATACAAATGAAAGTTGTTTAATCATCCTAGAATTTCTTGCGCACTTCAGAAAGCCTGTACTTTCATCTTTGTGATCAACTGACTGTAAAATGTTTACTTCTGCAAAATAAGATATGATCCATTAGGACAAGAGCAAAATGCTAGAGACACTGTTTTGATCAGTGACCCATGTATGAACTGTGCAAAGCAGCAATATATCTGAAAGCACTAATGCCGATGAGAAAATATTTAGTTTTTTTTCTCAGATGTCAATTATTTTAACAGTTATTCTGCATAATAGAAATAACAGTCTTGATGTGTTCATCATTATATAATCTGAATAATTACAACTGTTTTCTATAAATAACCCTTGTGTAAAAGCACATTTAATTTAAATTGAGTTTATCTACTCAGGAATAAAGTACTGTCATCTCTTGTGTTTTATTCAAATTATTACAGCATGCAAAACCCAGCAGGCAAATCACAGTTTGTTGTTTGTCAGCTTGTTGAACTGTTACTCACTGTAATTGTACTGCTGAATTCCTGGACCTTTCATCACTCCTCCTCCTCAAGCGGTTTAACTAGTTGAGAAGTGTTAAAGATCATTATTACAGATATGCCATGCTTGACCAATTCATTTTCATTACAGCTAATTAATTTGTATTGGGTAACAAGGCCTGTGTTGCACTACAACAGTGACTACACTTCAGAAATACATCATTGGGAGAGCCTGAGGTCATGAAAGGTGCAATATAAATACAAGTTTTTATTTTTGTACTAAGACTGTGTACACTCACCATTTTTCTTCTGACTCATGGTAAAAGGAAAGAGCAAAAACAGCAAAACGATAAAGAACTTACATTCCACATCCTCTGAATGTCCAGAAGCAATATAGAACAAATTAATTACTTTAAAAATATATTCACTCTTACAACACAGGCGAACAGGACAGCCAAGTACAAGTCCCCACAAACAGCAAAGAGATGAATGACCAGAAAATGTGTTATAATGATTTCAGCTGAAGGATAATTGTCAGCCAGGGCACCAGGGAGAGCTCCTTTGCTCACCTTCAATTAGAGTAAGATATATCCTTAGATTCTCAACAACACATTGTGGAATGAAGGAATGGAAAGGCTGGACAGTTCCAGCTTTCTAAAAAGGCTTCCAAGGATGGACACAGCAAGCTGGCTAGTGATTGGAATTTAACAGGCCTGTACTCAATTGGCTCATCAAGTGGGTGCATGTATTAATTTTTTTAAAGAAACTAGAACTATTGGGATTCTCAACATTTAGGGGCCTGAACCCTTGACAAACATTTGCAGGAGAGTTTCTGTAAACGTCTCCAGATCTGTGGTACAAAGTGGAAATTATGCATAAAACAAAGGGGTAGGTGGTAACCGGAGTCAGGCCCACCAACCCCAGAAAGAGTTCTGAGGCAGCCACAGATGCTGCAGGAAACTGAGCGGGCTGTTTAAAAGGCCCACATCTGTGCCCTGGGACTTCATTCCAGCTGTTAAAAAAAGCAATAAAATCAAAATCAGCCCCTTAGCCCTCACATCCCCCCTAATCCTCATATACTCCCATGTCCCATCCATGCCAACTCATGCACACCATCCAGCCCCATGGCCCCTCATACCCTTAATGCCAACCCATGCCCCTCTAACCACCCCCATGGCTCTTCATAGCCCCTATGCAAACATAGTGCCAACTCATGCTAACCCATGCTCTCCCATCCCCCACCCTTTGCCCTTACACGATCCATGCATACTCACCTAGTATCTACCATAGACAGACCTCAGGAGCCATGCTGAGTTTAAATAAAATAAAGTTCTAAATGTCTACTGATGATTTCACTATTTAAAAAAAACACTCATTGATTAAAAACCCTTTCAGTACTTTTAAATTCCTTCAGTTACTTAATCCCTTATGAAAACAAACATTTCATTCAAGTACTTAATCACTTATTTTAAAAAAAGCATTTGTATTCCTAGCACCACATCAAGGACTTTGGGCTGGGTGTTCATGGAATTGGGGAGACTCTATGGATGGATAAAAATGGTGGTCAGGGCCCAATTCTGGGATTTCCGTCCCCATTCCAGGGGTTTCCAATTTTCAGTAGCGCTTTTTAAACAGCACACCTCAGCACATGGCAGCCCCTGTGGCTGCCTCTGAACACTTTCCCGGGTTGACCGCAGCCTGCACCTGCCCCCTTCCTACCCCCCAAACAATGAAAATCCAGTCTTTCCTGGCGCTTTCTCCTGAGGCAGGTGGGCTAGCCAGGAATTTTCACAACTCCCATTACCCTCCTCAAGGAAGAAAATCCAACCCTTTTATAACCACTTGGAGCTGTCAATCAAACTGTAAACTTACAGCTCCACCACCACTAAGATAATGATAGGTTGTAGAATCAGCCATGCAGCACTAAACCTATAATGATAACCCTCAGACTTACAGGCATCGACCAGAATTTTCCATCCCCAGGGGTGCCAGGCGTCATGCTAGACGTGAGCGAACAATATGGTAGGAAGGCCAAAAATCGGTTTTGCAACGTCATGAAGCCAGTTTGTAGTCGTCTGTTCCACCTGTCAATGGCGGGCTGCATTTCCCACCACCATACGTCAGGGACATCATTTTAAAACATCTGCATATCGTTATAAGCCCAGCTCGCCGGAATCATCCTCCTATGTTGGATCAACTAGGCACAAAATCATGCCAACATGTTTCACAACTGTACATAAGCGATGTGCACTTGGCGAGCTGCACTTTGCTCAGGACTTCAAGGTTTGTTTGCCTACCTTGCTTCGGGCAGCACTCACAGTCATCAGCGCCAGGCTTCGCATGCAGCACCACATCACTTTTAATGGAATTCATGGGCAGGCCTGTACCAACCAGACCAACTGTAAGGCGGGAGTGTCTTTTCAATGGCTGCAGGGCTAGGGCTTGCTTGGAGAAAGGGGAGAAGTAGCCTCAGGCAAGGGAAGAGGCTGCAGGATGAGGGCTGTACTGGAGAAGGGATTATCCCAGGGTGTGTGTGGGGGGCACATATTGATCTGTGCAAGTAGCCTCAAAATGGTGAGGGCTGAGGAGGCAGCCTCCAGAGGAGATGAAGCCAGATGGTAATGTGAGGGTTTGTGTGGGACAGTGAGTGGTGATGTCCCTTGAGCTGGCAGTGAGTGAGATGCCAGTGAATATGTGATGGGCTTGTGAGTGTGTGAGTTTAGAGTGATGAGATGGTTGCCTTACCCTGGCAGCACAGATGAGATCATTCACCTGTTTTCTGCACTGGATGGCCAACCTCTTGTGTGCAGCATTGGCACTGACCACCGCCTCCTAAGCTGGAGTGGTGCGACTGATGGACTCCTGCTGCCAGAGCATGAGAGGACATCACAGCAGGCCTCCACAGTATCTAGAAAGCATCCCAGGGATGCATCACTGAAGCGGGGGGCTGCACTCTTCTTGGCTCTTCTGGGGCTATGCTTTCACCCGTGCCCTCCTGGGCTGCAAGCACTGAGAAGAATGCATGTAGCTGCAATTTAAATATGGCGCCCTGCATGAGGAAGCAGCGAGGTAACAGCATGGCTGACAAATCGGAGGCTGGCCGCCAATGAGATGTTGTGTTTCCTGTGGCTACATAATTTATGAGGCAGGAATGGGGCGATACAGCACAAAAAGCTTCCATTGCAGCCGACGGGTAAAACATCCCTTTTCCCGCCTGCTACCGCACTGAGTGCAAATCTGGGATGATTCCGCCCATTGGGTCAAATTTTCACTCCCAAGTCAGGAGCGCAGAGTTGGGGAAAATTCCCAGCATTGAAAACCCTACTTGGTAGAAGGTGCTCAGGGCATTCTAATTTTTGTTCCGGAGTAGCAGGTGCTAACAGGAGTCAGGTCCGATCCACCGACCCCAGAAAGGCTTCAGAGGCAGCCGCAGAGGCTGCCAGGTGTGGAGATGGGCTGTGTGAAAGGCCCATTTCAATGATACGGGTCTTGATCCCAGCTGTAAAACAAAACAAAAAACAAAAAACAAAAACAGATGTCTAGCCCTCATCCCTTACGCCCCCTCTACCACACACTCCCCATGCCGATCTATGCCAACTCATGCCACCTCATACTCCCACCCAACTCCTATAGTCCCTCATACCCTCCATGCCAACACATTCCCCTCCCACCCATCCCATGGCCTCTTATACCCTCCATGCCAACCTATGACCCTCTGCCCACTCCCCATGGTCCTTCTCCACTGATTGCCAACTTATGCCCTTCTATCCATTCACCATAGCCCCTCGTAACCTCCATGTCAACCAATACCCTTCTACCCACCCCCATGGCCTTTTATAGCCCCTATACTGCCTTAGTGTCAACTCATGCCAACCTATGACCACTCCCCCATCTACCAACCTTTGCCCTTACACCATCAATGGTCCACCACGAGCAGATTACAGGAGCCAGGCTGAGGTGAAATAAAATGACATTCTAAGTGTCTATTGCAGACTTCACTAGTTAAAGAAAACATTCATTGATAAAACCCCATTCAATACATTTAAATTCCTTCAAGAACTTAATCCTTTATAAAACAACCACTTGTATTCATAGCCCCACATCAAAGCCTTTATAACCACTTGGAGCTGTCAATCAAACTGTGAACTTACAGGTTCCCTAGCTGTGGCTCAGTTCATAGCACCCTCAGCTTTGAGTCAGAAGGTTGTGGGTTCATGTCCCACTCCTGGAAACCAAGAAATGTGAATGTACTCGAAAGAGTTACATCTTCTTAACGAGGTGTCAGCTGTGGCTCAGTTCATAGCACCCTCACCTTTGAATCAGAAGGTTGTGGGTTCATGTCCCACTCCCGGAAACCAAGAAATGTGAATATACTCGAAAGAGTTACATGCGATCTGTTGATAACTCGAAAGAGTTACTTTGCTAATGATAGGTTGTGGAATCAGTCATGCAGCATGAATCGTATAAGGATAGCCCTCAGGCTTATGACAACAGACAGCTAGTGAAATTGCAAGCAGTCATAGTGGGCAGGGCATTTTTTAACTTTAAAGAGCTTGGGGATTTAAATGCCATGACAGCTTGACAATTCCATTTTTTACACACATTCTTGTCTAATTCTAACAATCCCAAAGGGCACCTTTCCTCTCCCAAAGGGCACTTGACCTCTCCAAAAGGGGGCCTTATCTTGCCCAGAGGTGCCCTGGGTCTATCCAAAAAGGACTCTTATTTCTCCAAAAGGGTATCCTACCTCTCCAAATGACTCCAGCAGCTTTAGACCTTTTGCTCAAATGTCTAAAGCTCATGAGTCATGTTTTGCACATCCCACTAATGAAAATTGCATCTGTTTAAAGGCAACTGCACTTATACCTGTGCAGTTGACTCCGTGAACCATGGCTGTGCAAACCACAACCCACTCCCACAAGCCCCGTCCCCAACCCTCAGTGGGTGCCTGGTTCGAGAATCGGTCTTCCAGAATTTGGGCCCCAGCACCATTTTGGATAAGTTGGAGACCCCTTCCATCCCTGAGAAAATCCAGCCCAGAAAGTAATGTGTGTTTTTCTGACAGTATTGGGGGTGAGTATTCTCAGCTCCATCACAGCTGCCAGCATTTATTAGCAAATATAGCCACTTTCTACTTGTGGGCTGTTTCAAAACTCATGAGGAACTGCAAGTAATTTAACAAGTGGCCTGCATTGCCCTCCCTCAGTCACCTCTCGAAGTATCACTTTCAGCAATGGTGTACATTGTTGTTGTTACTGTTGTTGGTAATGGCTTCTTCCCGAAATTTAAGGAAATTTTTCAGCACCATGAATTAAACCCCACATTACCAGAGATTGCAATCCCATCGACTAAGCCTTGTTGCTACAAATTAGTTTCTTAACCTGGCAAAGTACATTTAAGGAGGACCTTCAAGAGTGGGACACCACTGGGGCTCGAATAAAATAAATCGCAATGGACCGGGGCTGGTGGCGGAGTCTTGCTGCCCATTGACCCGCACAGGACCGGAGGAACTAAGTGTAAGCAAGCAAGTCCAAGCAGCAGTTATTAGTTCAGTAAATTAGTAAATTGTGTTACCAGGATCATGTACTCAGCGATTTTGCTTGTATTTTACTTATCTGGTATTAACTTGATCTTTATGAGGAGCTGGGAATTGATTTGCTTCATATTTCAAGTGCAGACAATGTCAGTTAATCAAAAGATAAATGAGACCCTCTTAATTGATTGGAGATTTGTTAATGGTGTTTGGCTCTGCAGGCAAGTTGTGTAATCCGTCAATTCCATTTCATATATTATTCCCCAGCTCCGCACTTCCCAGGAACGGGTTAGTCATATTTCCATGTGTGGTAGTCTCAGTTACACTCCTGACTCTTTCTTAAACATTAGGTTTGTCTGAAAACCTCTGTTACAAAACGATCAAGAGTTTAAAAGCTAAAGATTCATGAAGTACTCTGATTCATTCCTGTGTTACATTTTGTTCCAATACAAAATAATTTGCAGCTGCTGAAGTGGATTTAAATGATAATAACAAGCTGAATTTATAACTCTGGCAAAGAATTTTAAGTATCCTGTCAGAAACGCTCTTTTGAATGGCAAAGGCTTCATTGCAAACTTTTCACATTGCATGTATTCTGCTTTTAGCATTTGCCAAGATTTCCAGCTCTATTTAATTGTAAGTAAATGCATAAAAAGACTTGGGGCCGAACTTTGACCTTGCCCGGTGGGCTCGGCGGGGGTGGTCAGGAAGCTGACCGCTGTCCGCAGTCGGGGCCGGAGCCCGATTTCACACTGGTGGGACAATTAAGGTCTGCCCAGCGTGAAACACGAGTGGCAGCGCTGAGCTCTGCTGGTGCAGGTAGGGGAGGATCACAAGCACGAACTTCACACACGCACGCGGGTGCGCGCTTGAAAATCTCCCTGAGGTACAGAGCTGCTTCAGGGAGATGAACAGTTTTAAAAATTAGAAAGAAAGATTTTTTAAAAGTTATAAATCATGTCCCCTGATGTGACTCTGTCACATGAGTAGGGGCATGTTACAAATGAAATATTATTTTATTTTTATTTGCTGTTGGATGAGGTTTCCAAAAAAATACAAGGACTGCTTGGCCTTTTCACCTGCCCGCCAACCGTAAGGTTGGAATGGCAGCGCAAAATTTGTTTCAATGACCCCGTTAATGGCCTTAAAAGGCCTTTTAATTGTTGGCGGGTGCGCTGCCAACTTCAGTGTGCGCCCGCCAACTGAAATATCATGCGACTGCGCATTGACGTCGGGACGCTTGCCCAATGTCAAAGCACATCATTATACGCTCAAGCAGGTAAAAATTCTGCCCTTGCGTTTATATAGTGCCTTTGAAGGCCTGTGGTTGTCTCAAAATGCTTTACAGTCAATGAAATATTTTAAGTGTAAGCACGAACACGGGGCAGTCAATTTATCTATAGAAAGTTCCCACACTCAGTAGTGTGACAATGACTTTGTTGTTTAGTCTTCTGATTGATGGGAAATTATTGGCCAGGACACATTGTAGAACTGCCTGTTTCTTCTTCCCTGAGATCTTTTACTTCCACTTCAGAGATCAGACTTGGTTCAATTGGTCTCATCTGAAAAGCAACCCCTCCAACGGTGCAGCACTCTCTCTGTACAGCTCTGGGAACATCAGACTGGAGCCTGCACTCAAGTCTCTGAGTAGGCTTGAACCTACAACTTTCTGACTCAGGCATAAGTGTTATCAATGGAGCCATGGGTGCCACCTTAATATTAGTTGTACTAAGACCTGGTCTGTATTTAATCTTAATCATTTTGAAATGGATCAGTAATATAATGACTGTTGGTGTAAATGCCTACAATTCCGTTGAAGCATGTAGTGTATTCCCGGATTCTGGCAGATTATTAGGGAAAGATGTGGAATAGAGGGCAGAGGCTTTGTCTCAAGAAAGGAGAGTGAAGTGGGTGTGTTGGGGAGATTTACAGATGCAGCCTAGGAGAAGGTAATCTCCTTGCAAACGTACTGGGCAATACAGCTTGTTGCAGATAAATCTAAAAAAGCTGAAAATAAAATCATTTCTTTCAATAAAGGGATAAGGCATGGTTATGTTCCAGGCCAGACCCATGGAATCAGTTAGACAATTAATGATACCATGAATTAATTCAGTGGCAGCAGTATGTACCATCAACAAGATGCACTGCAGTAACTCAGCAAGGCTCCTTCGAGAGTACCCTGCAAACCCATGACTTCTACCATCGAGAAGGGCAAAGGCAGCAGTCACACAGGGTGGAGTTTTCCCTGGAATTCCACAAAGAGCGGTAGCAGGCGGGTAAAATGGAGTCCTACCCGCCAATGAAAATGGCGGGTTTTCACGTATCGTCCCGAGCCCACCATTATTTATTCATTCCCATCAAACACGCCATTTCCATGGCGAGCAGGCTCTCACTCGCCTGCCTGCCATCACCCCGCTGTTTATCACACCGGCCGCCATCTTTAAAAGGCAGCCTGCAACAAAGCACTCATCACCACCAGTGGTGGGCAGCAAAGTCACCAACCCGGCTTGAGAGGTGGTGACAGCAGTGGTCAGCGCCAATGCCCTGTAGAGGAGGACAGCTACCCAGTGCCACAAAAGGATGAATGATCTCCTCCGTTCCACCAGGGTAAGTCACTCTTCTCATCACTCCCAACTCACACAATCACAAACCCATCACACATCCACAGGGCCCCTCACTCACTTCCAGTGCAATGGGCATCACCATTCACTCCTTCACACACACCATCATTGTTCTCATCCCATCCATGGGACCACTCACCACACACACAGGCCAGGCATACTTACCATCTGGTCCAGCAGGCATCCTGATACACTCTCCCCATCTCTGTTCATGCAGGACAAACTGGCTGACGACAGGAGGGAAAGGTCGCACACAGGTGGAGGGATGCTGGAGATCAAAGTTCTGACAGAATTTGAAAACAGAGCCATCCAGCTGGCCAGCGATGACTGGGACTGGTCCTGTGGAGGCAGGGACTTCCCAGGTCCCCAGCAGTCTGAGGACTGCTGGAGGCCAGAACGTTGCTGAGTCCGAGTCAGATGATGAACAACTGGACTCGGTCATGTCACAGTTGCTGGAGCTGCAAAGGGAAGCTCGGGAACATCAGGAAGGGATGTCTGCTGCACTCCTCAGATTGCAAAGGACGATGGAGGAGTCCGTCCGTCTTCAGGCTGAGGTGATAGCGCCGGCATTGCAATGCACCGAGGTCAACATTGGCAGAATGGCGGCTGCCATGGAGACCTTGGTCCAGGACGTCGCTCCTGCACTGCTGCGCAGGCTTAACTCCATCGCTGATGCCATAGTTGGCCTCCAACAGTGTGTACGCAAGAGGGATACTGGGCAGCTCGATCTCACTCCAGCTACCCCTTCCCCTCACGGAGTTCGCCAGAGGCCCTTGGGCACCCATAGGGAGGAAGATCAACAGGTGCACCCTCCGGGGCCAATCACCCAGGTGACTCAGGGAGTGACCGGCCCATCCGAATCCCCTCTTCCTGTGGCCTCCGCAGACGAAGACCTGAGTGCCACGGCTCGCTGTTGCTCCTGGGAAGTGTGTGTGGGAGCCCCTGCTGCCCCTTCTTCATGAGGTTGATGGTCTTGCCTTTGCATGGCCAGATACCTCAGTTGCTCTCTCCTCCATCTTCTTCGCGTTATGGGGTCATCAGGCATACAGCTAGGTCACCAGGAGCTATGATCCAGATGTGGTGCTCCGGCAGCATGAAGGAAAGAGAGGGACATGGGGGAGAATTTTCTCCCTGTCGGGGATGGGGGTTGGACGGGAGTGGGCGTGGGCGGGCGCATAGCCACTCGCCGCCCACCATCAGCTGCGTGCCGCCATTATACGTCGGCGGGCCAATTAAGGCTCATCCAGTGTGCCGTGCACCCGGAAGCGCTGTGTGCTCCCTGTGCAGGTGGGGGGAGGAGGCTGAGTCAGGGCCTGTGCTCTTTCGCACATACACACGAAAGAGCGCAGAAATCGCCCTGAGGCACAGAGCTGCCTCAAGGAGATTAGTTTGATTTTTGAAAATTTTAATAAAGAAAAAAAAAATTTAAGACACGTCCCCTCAATGAATTTTATTTAAAAATTTTATTAAACTTTAAAAACCTTCATGAAATCTCATCCCGCCCGTGGATGAGGTTTCATGCTAAATGCGAAGGCCGCCTGGGCTCTTCGCCTGCCCCGCTATCCTTAAGGTTGGGCAGGCAGCTCAGTTAATTAGTTTAGTTGTTGGTTAAATGGCCTTTGACAGTTCGGCAGCTGCGCAGGCGACTCTGGTGCGCGCCCGCTGAACTGAGGATTAGAATGACGTGTGGTGATGTCCGGACGCACACCTGACGTCACCATGCATCATTTCTCGCCGATCCAAAGATTCTGACCATGGTTATCATGGGTGTACTTAGCATCTTTCCTGGCCCTGTGTCACCGCCCCTTAACACTTCCCGGAGAGAGCTGGTCACCCCTGGGATGGCCAGAGATGAGTGCGCTGCATGGCTGCCCTGTCAACCTGAGACAAGAGGGACAATGGTCCAAACCGGGATGCTGAGATTGTGAGGGGCTGTGAGCGCCTCCAGCAGTGACTGCTACATGGCCAGTGTTGGCGAGGAGATTGTACAACGTGTGCAGCCCAACTGCTCCGCGGTCCAATAAAGTGGTGATGGACTCGCAGACTGTACTGGGGTGGGGGGGTGGGGCGTGCGGGGTTGGGCGGGGAGGTGGATGGTAAGGTATGGATAACTTGGTGGCCCTTTGATGCCTCTGAGTTGCTTGTGTGGGCAGGATCAGGATCAATGACCTTGGGGTGGGGTGGTGTTTGCTAGTGTGGTCGGGGAGGGTTTAAACTAGAATGGCAGGGAGGTGGGAACCTGAGTAGGGAGACAGAGGAGGGGGAAACAAGGATAGAAACGAAAGACAGAAAAGTGACCAGCAAAACTGGAAGGCAGAAAAAAACAAGGGCAAAAACAAATGGGGTTGTAGTGCAAAATAAAGCTAAGATGACTAACAAGGTTGAAAGGACAAGTCTAAAGGCATTGTATCTTAATGCATGGAGCATTCACAATAAGGTTGATGAATTAACAGTGCAACTAGATATGATATAGTTGCAATTACGGAGACATGGCTGCAGGGTGACCAAGGATGGAACTGAACATCCAGGGGTATTCAATATTTAGGAAAGACAGGCAAATAGGGAAAAGTGTAGCACTGTTAGTAAAGGAGGAAATCAATGCAATAGTGAGGAAGGATATTGGCTGGGAAAATCATGATGTGGAATCTGTTTGGGTGGAGATGAGAAACACAAGGGGCATAAAACATTGGTGGGGGTTGTCTATAGGCCCCCAAACAGTAATGGAGATGTAAGGGAAGGCATTGAGCAGGAAATTAGAGACTCATGCAATAAGGGTAGAACTGTAATCATGAGTGACTTTAATCTACATATAAATTGGTCAAACTAAACTAGCCATAATACTGTGGAGCACGATTTCCTGGGCTGTGTACATGATGGTTTTTTAGACCAATAAATTGAGGAATCACCTATAAAGCAGGCTATCCTAGGCTGGGTATTGTGCAATGAGAAAGGATTAATTAACAATCTTGTTCCCTTGGGGAAGAGCGACCATAAAATGATAGAATTGTTCATTAGCATGGAGATTGAAGAAGTTGAATCCGAAACTAGGGTCCTGAATCTAAATAAAGGGAACTACGAGGGTATGAGGCGGGAGTTGGCAATGATGGATTGATGAACCTTACTAAAATGGTTGACAGTGGATTGGCAATGGCTAATATTTAAGGAACATATGCATGAATTACAAAAATTATTCATTTCTGTCTGGCACAAAAATAAAACAGGAAAGGTGGCTCAACTATGGCTTACAAAATAAATTAGGGATAGTATTAGATCCAAAGAGAAGAAATATAAAATTGCCAGAAAAAGCAACAAGCCTGAGGATTGGGAGCAGTTTAGAATTCAAAAGTGGACAAAAAGATTGATCAGGAAGGGGCAAATGAAGTATGAGAGTAAACTTGCAAGGAACATAAAAACTGACTGTAAAAGCTTCTATAAATATGTGAAGAGAAAAAGATTAGCAAAGACAAACATAGGTCCCTTACAGTCAGAAATGGGGGAAATTATAACAGGGAACAAAGAAATGGCAGAAGAATTGAACACATACTTTGGTTAGGTCTTCACAAAAGAGGACACATATAATTTCCCAGAAATGTTAGGGAACCAAGAGTCTAGTGAGAGGGAGGAATTGAAGAAAATCAATATTAGTAAAAAAAATAAAATGGTGCTAGAGTAATTAATGGGGTTAAAGGCTGAAAAATCCTCAGGGTCTGAAAATCTACATCCCAGAGTACTTAAGGAAGTGGCCCTGGAAATATTGGATGTATTGGTGGTCATACTCCAAAATTCTGTAGACTCTGGAGCAGTTCCTACAGATTGGAGGGTGGCAAATGTAACCCCACTATTTACAAAAGGAGGGAGAGAAGAACACAGGGAATTACAGACCAGTTAGCCTAACATCAGTAGTG
Organism: Cetorhinus maximus; assembly: GCF_964194155.1. NCBI lineage: Eukaryota > Metazoa > Chordata > Chondrichthyes > Lamniformes > Cetorhinidae > Cetorhinus > Cetorhinus maximus. Next base: position 67,098,406 of record NC_135893.1, read on the forward strand.
GGGAAAATGCTAGAGTTTATTATAAAACATATGGTAACAGAACATTTGGAAAGCATTAACAGGATTAGATAAAGTCAGCATGGGTTTATGAAAAGGAAATCAAGCTTAACTAGTCTGCTGGAGTTTTTTGAGGATGTAACTAGTAGAATAGGTAAGGGAGGACCAGTGGATGTGTTATATTTGGATTTCAAGAAGGCTTTTGATAAAGTCCCACATAAGAGGCTAGTGGGCAAAATTAAAGCACATGGGATTGGGGGAAATATACTGGCACGGATTGAGATTTGCTGGACAAACTGGAAACTGTGGGGGACATTATCTCCCAGTTGTGGGGGAGGCGGCGAAGTGTGGGAGCGGGCGCCAGTGGCCGGTCTTCCGATCTGCGTCCCCGGTCGTGGGGGGTGGGGTGGTGGCGCCGCCATTTTATGTGGGCGGGCCAATTCCATGCATGTGTGCGAAAGAGAGCACAAATCTCCCTGAGGCAAAGTGCTGCCTCAGGGAGATTAGCTCTGAATAAAAAATTGACAAAAAGGTAATAAAAAAATTTCCCTGACATGTCCCCTCATGTGACACTGTCACATGAGTTGGGGCATGTCCTTAACTTCTATTTAAACAGTTGATAAACATTTAAAAGCCCTCATGGAACCTCATCCCGCCCATGGATGAGGTTTCATTCTTTCTCCAAAGCCCGCCTGAGCTCCCGGCCTGCCCGCCAAGCTAAGGCTGGACGGACAGGCCCATCAATCAAGTTAATTAGCTTTTTAATGGCCTTAATAGGCCGTTGGCAGTTCAGCGAGCGCGCAGCCAAATCGGCTCTGTGCCCGCAGAACTGAAAAGCTAAATGATGCGGGTTGACATCGGGATGCACGCCCGACGTATCCCTGCATCATCTGACTCGTCGGCGATCAGGCCCCGCCCCTGCTTGCCAGCCGGAAAAACCTGCCCCGAGAGTGGGAAGAAATGGGTCTTCTTCCAGGTGTACCGCAGGGATCAGTGCTTGGGCCCCAGCTATACACGATATATATAAATGACTTGGATGAGGGAACTAAATGCAATATTTCCAAGTTTGCTGACCACACAAAACTGGGCGGGATTGTGATGAGGATGTAAGGAAGCTTCAGGGCGATTTAGACAAGTTGTGTGTGTGGGCAAACACATGGCATATGCAGTATAACGTGGATAAATGTGAAGTTATATGCTTTGGTGTGAAGAACAGAAAGGAAGAGTATTATTTCAATGGTTGTATATTGGGAAATGTGGATGTACAAAGGGATCTGGGTGTCCTTGTACACCAGTCAATGAAAGTAAGTAGGCAGGTCTAGCAAGTAATTAGGAAGGCAAATGGCGTGTTTGCCTTCACTGCAAAAGGATTTGAGTTAAGAAGTAGGGATGTCTTACTGCAGCTATACAGGGCCTTGGTGAGACCACACCTGGGGTATTGCATGCAGTTTTGGTCTCCCTACCTAAGCAAGGATATAATTGCCATAGAGGGAGTACAGTGAAGGTTCACTAGGCTGATACCAGGGATGGCAGGACTGTCGTATGAGGAGAGATAGTTCGACTGGGACTGGATTAATTAGAGTTTAGAAGAATGAGAGGGGATCTGATTGAAACGTATAAAATTCTTTCAGGGCTAGACATACTAGATACAGGGAGGATGTTTCCCCTGGTTGGGGAGTCTAGAACCAGGGGCAAAAACAGAAAATGCTGGAGAAACTCAGCAGATCTAACAGCATCTGTGGAGAGATAAAAAACAGAGTTAACATTTCAAGTCCTTACGACTCTTCTTCAGAGCTCAAACAGGGGCCACAGTCTCAGGATACGGGGCAGGCCATTTAGGACTGAAGTAAGGAAAAATTTCTTCAGTCAGAGGATGGTCAACCTGTGGAATTCTCTACCATAGAAGGTTGTGGTGGCCGGGTCACTGAGTATATTCAAGAAAGAAATTGATAAATTTTTGGATATTAAGGGCATCAAAGAGTATGGAGAAAAAATGGGAATATGGCATTGAGATAGAGGATCAGCCATGATCATATTGAATTCCGGAGCAGGCTCGAAGGGCCGAATGGCCTATTCCTGCTCCCAGTTTCTATGTTTCTATCTGCTGTTGTGAAACACGTTGGTGTGCTTTCCCGCGAACATGGACGGATGATTTGGTGGGGCTCCAAGAGCCTGGCAGGATAGCCTTTCAACTATATGCTGATGTATTATAATTAGCTCCCCACTGACCCATGGCAGGAAACGCAGTCCACCATTGGTGGGCTGAGTGGAATATCACAACCTGCCCACATACCGTTGTGGAGCAGGTCACACCATATTTTCTGCACACGCCACCTATCATGCCTGCCACCAGCGGGCTCAGAAAATTCCACCCATGGGAACACCACCACTGCTTGCAAGTTCCCCTCCAAGCCACATACGGTCCCGACTTGGAACTATATCGCCATTCCTTCAGTGTCACTGGGTCAAAATGCTGGAACTCCCTCCTTAACACCACTGTGGGTGTATCTACATCACTTGGACTGCAGTGGTTCAAGGCAGTGGCTCACCACTACCTTCTCAAGGGCAATTAGGGATGGGCAATAAATGCATGCAACACCCACATCCTGTGAAAGAATAAAAAACCACAGTAGAGAAAGCTGCCCTTAAACTCGATTGCAATGATCGATTGGCCTCTTAACAGCAGTGCCAAATAAACAATAAGCAGTTCTTCAAGTATCCATTACGATCACTTATTTGGGTCATTTGCAAAGTTGAGTATTTATGGATAGAATAATATTAATTCATTGCGTTCTCTATGAAGAATCAGCTTTCAACAGGCTGCTCCTGGTGTTTGAACTATTTGATGTGTTTGCTATGAATCTCTTGTCGTACTTGTTTGGAGTTACTGCAGTAGATCTTGACTTTGTGCACTAGTATAAAATAGATGGTAATAAATCTGCAGCCCACTTTACATTTCTTCTCATTTTTATTTCCATCGACAACAATGAACCCCACACGGGCTTTCCAAATACTGGGGGAGATATTACCTCATACAAAATGCACCCACTTTCACAGAGTTAAAATCCGGCTCATTGTCTCTGGGGGTGAGCGAGTTCCAAAGCCCACTTCTGTAAATTCTCCCATTGGCAATGAAGAATAGTTCACACAACAACACGGCAAATAATGCAGGTGTTGGAAATCTGGAATAAAAACAGAAAATGCTGGAAATACTCAGCAGGCCAGGCACCACCCGTGGAGAGAAAAACTGAGTTAATGTATCAGGACATTGACCCCTCATCAGAACTCAGGAAAGACGGAAATGTTTTGAGCAAGTGAAAGGAGGATGTAGAAGAACAAAAGGAAAGGTCTGTGATAAGGCGGAGGGCAGGAGAGATTAATTAATAAAAGGTTCCATGTTACAAAAGTGGAAGGGCGTTTTAATGGGGAAAGTAAAGAAACAAAATGTCTGTGTCCAGATGAGGTGTGAGTGGCTGAATAGCCGCCATCTGAATGCAAAGTAAACGAGTAAAGAAAGAAATTGGAAAAAACCAAACCAGCAAAAAACTGAAACAAATTGGAGGCGGAGGTTAGGATTTTGTTACAATCAGGTGAGGAGGGATCAAATGGCTCCCCCACTTTTCTCTCTCCTCATTTGACCGCAACAGGTTTTTTGTTTGAAAAGGATATACTTGCCAATTCAGTCAATATTTAACTCTTTATGTGCTGTGATCATAAAAGAACCACTAGGACAGGTTTAACAAAGTTCAGGCTTTGCAGGGGGGTCAGGAGATGAATTAAACAAAGCTTTTGACAAAGAGGTTAGCTCTTGGGATTAGCCATCTTGGGCTGTGAGTTCAATCAATTGAGTCTCTATGTTCATAAAAAACCTGTTCTTAAAAGTTCAATTCAGATTTCCAGCCAGTGGATTAAAAATCGTTATTTGGATATAAAAGTGCATCTTCATGACAATCTAAAATTGTTGAACTCAGGGTCAAGCTTGCAGAGTGAATGGAGTTGTTCCACAAAGTGGTCACCCAGCCTGCGTTTGGTCTCCCCAGTGTAGGCGAGACCACGTCATGAATGGTGAATACGGTATACTGAATTGAAAGAGGTACAAGTAAATCGCTGTTTCACTTGGGTGGAGTTTGAAGCTTTGGGTGGTGAGAAGGAAGGAGGCAAATGGGCAGATGGTGCATTTCCTGCACTTGCATGGAAAGTTGCAATAGGAAAGGGAGGGAATGTTAGGGGTGACCGAGGGGTCAATCAGGTTGTTATGGAGGAAACTTTTTTAAATTATTTTACGGGATGTGGGCATCGCTGGCTAGGCCAGCATTTACTACCCATCTCTAATTGCCCCTGAGAAGGTGGTGGTGAGCTGCCTTCTTGAACCGCTGCGGTTCATGTGGTGTAGGTACACCCACAGTGCTGTTAGGAAGGGAGTCCCAGGATTTTGATCCAGCGACAGTGAAGGTACGACAATGTATTTCCAAGTCAGGATGGTGAGTGGCTTGGAGAGAACTTCCAGGTGGTGGTGTTCCCATCTATCTGCTGCCCTTGTCCTTCTAAATAGTAGCAGTCATGGGATTGGAAGGTGCTGCCTAAGGAGCCTTGGTGAGTTTCTGAAGTGTATCTAGTAGATGGTACACACTGCTGTCACTGTGCATCGGTGGTGGAGGGAGTGAATGTTCATAGATGTGGTGCCAATCAAGTGGGCTGCTTTGCCCTGGATGGTGTCAAACTTCTTGAGTGTTGTGGGAGCTGCACTCATCTAGGCAAGTGGGGAGTTTTCCATCACATTCCTGACTTGTGCCTTGTAGATGGTGGTCAGGCTTTGGGGGCGTCAGGAGGTGAGTTACTCGCCGCAGGATTCCTAGCCTCTGACCAGCTCTTTTAATCACAGTGTTTATATGGCTAGTCCAGTTCAGTTTCTGGTCAATGGTAACTCCAGGATGTTGATAGTGGAAGATTCAGTGATGGTAATGTCATTGAATGTCATGGGGCGATGGTTAGATTCTCCCTTGTTGCCTAGCACTTATGTGGCATGAATACTACTTGCTACTTGTCAGCCCAAGCCTGAATATTGTCCTGGTCTTGATGCATTTGGATGTGGGCTGCTTCAGTATCTGAGGATTTGTGAGTGATGCTGAACATTGTGCAATCATCAGCGAACATCCCCACTTCTGACCTTATGAGGGGAGGAAGGTCATTGATGAAGCAGTTGAAGATGGTTGGGCTGAGGACACTACCCTGAGGAACTCCTGTAGTGATGCCCTGGAACTGAGATGATTGACATCCAACAACCACAACCATCTTCCTTTGTGCTAGGTATGACACCTGGCTTCAGAATACTGAAAGGGAAGGGCAGGGGAAGATGTGTTTAGTAAGAAATAGTTCGCTTCTTGTCAGTCTTGTCAAATGCCAATTTTATACCCCACTCAGTATTGACTTCAATGAGAGCAAAAATTGGGTGGGGTGTAAACGCAGTGTTACAGCTGATACTGTTGGTTTCCCAATGGAGGATATTGGGACTGCTTTCTTCTTCTAACTTGTTTCATTGCTTTAAATACTGGCGTACACACGCATCAGTTGTACATATGCATTAATCACAGAATTGGGTATTTAATGAGACATCACACTACACAATCCAGTTTGTGCTGTCAGATAAATCATAGACCATCAACGAAACATAAAAGTGACATCAGAATAACAACATGGAGACAGCAATTTGGTCCTTTCTATCTCTTCTAATCATTGTTACTGTGGTTATAAGGCCCATTGCATTTTATTACTATAAATATCAGTGACAAAACCAACACTTCACAGATCAAAGACATGGATTAGTGACTGTCACACATTCTATCAATTCTTTAATCTTAAGGAACGCTTGTTTTAGGTCCTTTTACATATGTTCAGCAGAAAGCTGATTTAACTCAACATCTACTGATCCCACAAACAGTATATGTAGGATATCGAGGTACATAGGTAGTATTAACTGGCATTCCCATAGGTGAGTGAGGTTAATTTGTTAAAAAACATCAGTCTTGTACACACAGCTCATTTAAGGCAGTGCCACTGTGTGAGCTGGAACTGTTATAAAGCTTTGATGCAGAATGTTCTTTAAAAGAAATTAGTCTCTTTCATGATGTCTCAAATAGATAATCTAAGATTAGAAATAAGGTCAATCCAAGGACATTGCTTTGGGAAAATTCAGCACCGTGTGCAATGATTTGTGATTTTATTAGTCACGACTGTCTCATTGATACCCTTATGCTGCATGTTTTAATATGACATGAAAACATTATATTTTAGTATTCCTTTTACACTGAAGGTGTTTCAGAGTACATTGCAGATCATAGAGAGAAATGGTCGCTGAACAGAATGGGGAGTGAAAGAAAACTTAAGAAGGAGAGGCAACTGTATGGTCAGAGATAAGGGATTTTGGGAAGTTTTTGAAAGGAAAGGGGAAGCAGGAGCTTAGACACAAAAGTGCGTAGAGCAGAGGCATATGTATTATAAGAACAGTTTAATGGCAGAGTTTCATGAGATGTATGCCATCTTCAGTCAAATGATAAGATCTACCATTCTAATCTACTAGATTCCTCTGATGGCACATAATAGAATGAGAAAGGAGAAAAAAAGAGAGAAACTAAGATGTAGAGGCAAAGCTGCTAACTCAAAACACCAATGTTAGAGAGCTTTGACACAAGAAAAATAATTACGCATCTCTAAACTTAGCTTTGAAAAGTCTGGGAGAAGGGAAGACTAAAGGAGAGGAATTCTGTACTTGAGGAAAGAACTACTTAGAGCAAGATACTGATGAATTGATATTTCATAAAATGAAGATGTAGAAAGGAGAAAAAACATGCAATACACCATGTTTTCTGCTTAACTGTAGCAATGCCCATAGCATCATTGATTGAAGCAAAGCAAAAAGAAGAATAGAGATGGGATGGGTTCATCAGATGGGAAACAAAGACAACTATGCGCAAAATTATGGAAGAAGTATTGGAAAAGTCACACCGGATATGTAAGCAGTTGTTGAATCTTGGATGCCCCTGGGCTTTAAAGGGACTTAAGGGACTAGGATGAGTCAGACAAGAAAAGGGAAAAAAATGGGCAGATTTTATTGCCCCTTCACAGTGGGGTGATGCAAGTGAGGAGGCCTGGAAAATTCCTTGGCCTTACTACTGCCCTCCTGCCCACCCTGACCTGTGTGCGGGTGGATCCCGGCAGGTAACCCTGCTTGGGCCTTGGATTGGAAGGAAGAGGCGCCTCCCCGAAGGCCCCCCTTTCCAAATCACGTGCCCCATCCCCTCCCCCACCCACCAGCCCCGGGACTGCCCTCCACTTGTGTTCCCTCCCCCCTAGCCTCTCCATCAAGAACTCCACCTCCCCTCTCTCCCTCCCCACCACAGTCTCACCTCCACTCCCCGCCGTGAGATCCCCTGCACTTACCTGGTCCTGGACTTCAGGACATGGGCATTGCTTGTGGTCCCAGTCCCGGCCACTGCTGACACTGGTGTTGATTGCAGAGCTGCCAGCCCTGTGAGGTGGGACTTCTGCCGTGAGGGGCGGAAGTCCCGTCTCAGCCAATTAACAGTCCTGGAACTGAACCTTTGGGGGTGGGGCGGGAAACCCTGCCATCTGAAAAGTCCTATTTTTAAGCGGAAGCTTTAACATTGCAGGAGATGTGAAAATTCCATTTGAAATCAGAGATTTTGACAGAAGAGTGGATTAAAAAATTGGAGCCATTCAAAGTTAGCAGCGGATGTATTTAGCAAATTTCCACACTAGCTAAAGTGATGATATGATAACAGGGCAGGTTGTCCAATAGGCAGGCTGTTATGGAACTGCGGATGGTAAATGCTGATTTGTTCAAATCCCAGAGGGAAACCTGAAACAACTGCTACAATTATTTTACAATTTGTATTTATTTCGAGATGCGGGCCTTGAATTCAGTAGTAATAAGGCCACCGATCTTATAGGTTTCTTTCAAAACTAAATTAAACATTTATTAATTAAAAAATGATTTTAAGCACAGACGTAGGTTTACAAATTACTACTATGATAACTCCTAGCTCCCCTAGTTAATCTAACTCCCAGTTACACCTCCGTTAGGGCAACAGTAAAACACCTAGGGCAGAATTTTCTGAGCCCGCTGGCGGCGGGCGTGTTATGTGGCGTGTGTGGAAAATATTGTGTGACCTGCTTCACGACGCCATGAAGGCAGGTTGCGATTGTCCACTCAGCTCACCGATGGTGGGCAGTGTTTCCCGCCATCAGTCGCCAGGGAGTTAATTGTAATACATTAGCATATAATTAAAAGGCCATCCCGCCAGGCTCTTGGACCCCCGCTGGATTGTCCGTCCACGTCAGAGGGGAAGCACGTCGATGTGTTTCACAACAGCGCGCAGGTGACATGCACTTGGCGGCCTTCACTCTGGGGGAACTGAGGTGAATGAGCAGCAGCGTTCTCCACAGCTCCATCTCGTTTACATGCCTCAGGAGCACTGACGCCTGGCCCCAGAGGCAACTGCTGAGGAGGGGGGGGTGTGTCCAGGGGCAACTGGTATATAAGCTCGGAGGCAACTTCTGAGGGAGGGGTGTCTGGAGGCAAATGCTGATTGGGGCGGGGGGATTGACAGGGCAGCCATGCAGTGCACTCATCCCTGGCCATCCGAGGGGTGACCAGCACTCTCCAAGAAGCGTTAAGGGACGGTCACACAAGTCCAGGAAAGGTGCTAAGTATAGCCATGATAACCACGTCTCTCCCTCCTTCATACTGCAGGAGGACCACGTCCAGATTGTGGATCCTGGTGAACAAGCTGTATGCCTGATGGCCTACAGAGACCATAGAAGATGGAGGAGAGAGCGACTGAGGCTCCTGGCTGTGCAAAGGCAGGAACAGCAACCTCAGGAAGCAGGGGTTCCAGGAGCGACAGCGAGCTGCGTCTGGTCAGCAACCAGCAACACCCAGGGTCTATAGATGCCGCCTGCCATTCCTGCAGATGACTGAGAACCAGTGTCACTGACGACTGCACATGTCTAGGGACCTGGTGGCTCACACCTGCCACACAGCAGGACTTGGCGCCAAAGGGGCTTGGAGGACATCCGCTGCCAGTGGCTGTCAAAGTGACCGTGGTGCTGAATTTCTATGCCACTGGCTCCTTTCAGGGCTCCACAGGTGACCTTTGTGGGATTTCACAACCCGCCACCCACAAATGCATCCATGAGGTCACGGATGCCATCTTCTCCATGGCACACAACATTGTGCATTTCGCATAGGACCGGGACAGCCAGGATGCAAGAGCCATTGGATTCGCCCGGATCTCGGGATTCCCACAGATGCAGGGTGTGATTGACTGCACTCATGTGGTGCTCAGGTTTCCATCTCTACATGCGGTGGACGTCATCGCTGCAAGGGCTTCCACTCACTGAATGTGCAGCTGGTATGCGACCACCAGAAACGCATCCTGCAGGTGTGCGCACGGTTTCCAGGGACTGTGCACAACGCCTACATCCTGAGTCGCTCGCAGATCGCTGGAGTCTTCCAGGGTCCACAGAGGCTGCAGGGTTGGCTCCTCGGGGACAAGGATTACCAGCAGAGGACATGGCTGACGACACCGGTGCGGCAGCCTCAGACTGCAGCAGAGTGACGCTATAATGAGGCTCATGCAGCAGCTCGCAACATGGTGGAGCCGACCAAAGGGATGCTGAAGATGAGGTTCCGGTGCCTGGACCGGTCTGGTGGAGCCCTGTAATACAATCTGCAGAGAGTGTCACACATCGTTGTTGTCTGCTGCGTCCTTTACAACCTGGCGCTGCAACAGGGAGAGGAGCTGGCTGATGAGGAGATGGAAGAACTGCACATCTCCACTGATGAGGAGGACGCCAATGGGGATGAGGATGAGGAGGTCCTCAGTGGTGACAATGATGGGGATGAGGCTCTCGCACTGGCTAGATGAGGATGGCATGTTCGGAAGGCCCTCATATCTGCCAGATTTGTGGCGGATGGTGACAACATGCAGTGAAGTGTCCCCAGTGAGGTGTGAACACTTGACTCCAGTCTGGCTATGGCAGCGCCAATACCCTCTGTGAGAATGCTTCTGTCATGGAGATGCAGTGGAGGCCCTAATAGTCACTCAATTGCAGGAGGATGATGACAACATGCAGTGAGAACACTCCATAGATCTTCACATAGCCTCTGAGAATGTCTGACTCCTGTCTGGCCGAGGGCAGCTCGCTTGTGCTCTGTGATCAGGGCCATCTCAGAACTGCAGCCATGAAACTTTAGACACACCTGATGCTGTGTCCACCTTCAGCACCTCAGCCCTTCAGGAGCTGGTGCACAGCATCAGTGGTCTCAGATGCTAAAGAGATGGGGGGCCAACCCCACCTTAAAGGTGCTGAGAGCACACAGAGAGTGTGAGGGAACTCTGTAGTGCCTGCCCACTACATTCTGGCAACAATGACCAGCACTGTTGAGGTGCAGGCATCAGTAATGTTTCCAGGGGGTGTGAGGCTGGACCATCACTTTGGTCTGAAGGCCGCACAAAGCACAGGGAACAGGACTGAGATACCTGCCTTTAACTTGTGCAGAAAGGTTTCACATCTGAGTGACACAAACACTGCTCATCAGAACAAGGAGCCACAGGCAGGGAGACATTCTTAGGAGTTTAACGACAATAGTGAACAGTATGTACAAGTGATCAACACCCTTGCCAAGGCTGTGCAACTACTTTTACCCAACTTTCCTAACCCTGTTGCTGCATCTTTCTGCTCCCTGGACATCTACAGCAGAGGTGGAGGCTCCTCGCTGGTTGCGACACCCTGTCTGTGATGACTTTGGCAGGTGTCCTCTGGAGGCCCGAGGCTTGGAGGGCCCCGGCCTGCTTTAGGGTTCCAGCTGTGTGGCAGTGACACCCTCCTCGGCCTGTGGAGTTGGAGCTGCGGAGGTCACAGGAAGAGGGGAATCAGATGGGCCGGACACTCCCAGAGTCACCTGGGTGGATTGCCCCAGAGTGTGCATCTACTGATTCTCCTCCAACAGGTGTCCAACGGCCCCTGGCTAACTCCTTGAGAAGGGGGAGCTGGAGTGATTTCGAGCGGTCCAGCGCCCGTCTCGCGTACGCACTTTTGGAGGCCAACTATGGCATCAGTGATGGAGTTAAGCCCACGCAACAGCGCAGGAGTGATGTCCTGGACCAAGATCTCCATGGCAGCCACCATCCTACCAGTGTTGACCTCGGTGCATTGCAGTACCGGCGCTATCACCTCAGCCTGAAGACGGACGGGCTCCTCCATCGTGCCTTGCAACCTGAGGAGTGCAGTGGATATCCCTTCCTGATGTTCCCGAGCTTGCCTTTGTAACTTCAGCAACCGTGACATGACCAAGGCCAGAGGCTCATCATCTGACTCGGACTCAGCAACATTCTGGCCTCCATCAGTCCTCTGAGTACCGGGGACCTGAGAAGTCCCCGCCTCCACCTGCTGTGGATCTGAAAGTGCGATGTGCTCACCAGATTGTGATCCCAAGGCTACGCTAAAGCTAGGTCCCACCAAGGTGTGTCTCTATGCACTGGTGGAGGGTGTGGGTGAGCGCTGTGATGGGACTTCAGGGAGAGTGCCTTCAGATTCCTCTTCAGAGGATTCTTCGGGGCTTGATTGGAGGTTCTGGATCATAGATTCTGTCAGCTGTTTGGCAGATGTGCCTGCGAAAGCAAGGAGAGATAATTAGTGCATGGCAGTGGCCTGTGAAAGAGGACACATCACTCACAGCATGGTTGTCTGATGGATGTTGCACTGCTGGATCCTCACTTGACAGACCAGTGCCGACCTCATCATCAGCACAGGACCATTCCCGGTCAACGCTGGCCAGCTGGATGGCTCTGTTTTCAAATTCTGTCAGAACTTTGATCTCTGGCATCCCTCCGCCTGTCTGCGACCTTTCCCTCCTGTTGTGAGACAGTTTGTCCTGCATGGATAGAGATGGGGAGAGTGTATCGGGACACCTGCCGGGGCAGATGATAAGTATGCCTGGTCTGTGTGGGTGGTGAGTGGTCCCATGGATGGGATGAGGACAATGACGGTGTGTGTGAAAGAGTGAATGGTGATGTCCCTTGCACTGACAGTAAGTGAGGACCCTGTGGATGCAATGGGTTTGTGAGTGTTTGAGTTGGGAGTGATGAAAAGAGTGACTTACCCTGGCGGAATGGAGGAGATCATTCGTCCTTTTGTGGCACTGGGTGGCTGTCCTCCTCTGCAGAGCGTTTGCACTGACCACCACTGCCACCGCCTCCCAAGCCAGTTTGGTGATTTTGCTGTCCATCCTGTGGCCATATCGCTGGGTAGAGCACATCCCGGTGGGTCTCCACAGCATCCAGCAGTCGCTTGAGGGACCCGTCGTTGAATCGGGGGGCTGCAGCCTTTTTTCCTTTGCTGGCCATGTCTCCCGGGCAGTGGTGGTGAGCTGGTGGTGGTGAGCACTTTGCTGGCGGCTGCCTTTTAAAGATGGCGGCCGGTGTGATGCAAAAGCAGGGTGATGGCAAGCGGACGAATGAGAGCCTGCTCGCCACGGAAACAGCACGTTTCCAGGGAATGAATAAATAATGAGGTGGGCTCAGGATGATACGGCATTTTCATCGGCAGGTCGGTCTCCATTTTACCTGCCCGCTACCACACTTAGTGCAATTCTGGGAAAATTCCACCCATTGATTTTAAAGGACCCAGGCAAAGTAACACAATACCCTGAACAGTCAAATTCAGGGTGAATTTTCTTCACTTCAGTTCATGTAGACAGCAGCTTGAGGCTTAGAGGCTGGAGGGTTTTCACATTCGTTAGACCTTAGAGAACCTTCTTTCCTTACGTACAACCTCATCTCCTTTATACAGGTTTCTCCCTTTTTAACGTAAATCCCATTGTTCCAATATGTCTTTTCAACTCAACTTTTCTAATAATAAAAATCTTTCATAGTACCAATTTTATCAGTAAGCTATGGGAAAAATAAACACACTGTTTGGCTTTTCTGGCTAAGTGTAACATTTCACCACCTCTTTTGAAATTCAAATTTTACTCTGGTTTATCTCAAAATGCAAATTTTCCTTTTACACCTCACATTCTAAAACTTCAACCATGTTTACCTATTTAACATTTCAAACACAGCTTCTCTTGATACACCAAAGCCTTCGGACCAGCTGTCTTTAATTCAATTAAGTTCCACACACCCACACACACACCCAGAAACACACTACTCCTACCTTCCAATAATTCCAATAACATTATGAAAATTATTATATTTTCCTGACACAGGCATTCAGATTAGCCAGAATACTTCAGCTCCCAAATCAACAAATCGCTTCAGATTATCTATTCTTACAAAGTGGTAGGTTAATAAGATAAACTGTACTTTGCCAGCTTGATATTTGAATATCCTCAAAGAATTGGAAAATGGACTGTTATGTTGCCTCAAAAGATTGGAACACATTTTCACACTAGCAGCAGGGTCAATCAGTAGCCTTCAATAGCCCTTCAGACAAACAAGTTCATCCAATACAAATACAGCCATTTGAAGCTGAACTAACAGGGCAATTCTAACAAGCTACTGAAGATTTCTACTGCCAATTTCTCAATAGCTAGTCTTTTCCTTTTTTCTGCAAATATGAACAGTTCCTTCATAGAAAGCCTCAATGTTAACAGCACAATGTCATTTGCAATTCATTTAGAAAATGAGAGGCTATAAGATGGAAAGCTGGACAAAGTATGTCAGTGCCAGGTAAGAAGGCAGGGGTTCTTGGAAATGGAAAGCCCCTCTTTCAGGTTATGATTTGTGAAATGCCCACCCCTGTTCAGATCGAGATGGGCAACATAAACGCAGTCAGAGGCCCCTTCATATGGATTGCAGATCATGTCATGTTGCCAGCCTGCTCTTCTTGAAGATAGGTTGTCTCTTAAAAGGAAGCTGCATAACAAGATTGCTGAGATCTTCTTGCGAAAGGAACACGAGGGCAGATAGAAGGATCCATAGCGACTTATGCTGCACTGGATGAAATAATGATACTGGTGGGCAGGGGGGAGTTACCATGCTCCCATGGGTAGCCAAGAGACTCTCAAGGACCATCCTCAGAAGAGAGTGAAAGCAGGCAGCTAGGAAAGTCAATTCCCAGGGTTTGAACAAAAGGATCTGGAATCAGTGCTGTAAGAGTTTTAATGTCCTCATCCAGGTGGTCAAGGTCAGAGAATACATCTTCAAATGATATCTCTTACCCACCACAACACCCTCTCAGGCTGCTCACTGCACCATACCCACATCGTTCACCTAGCAGCACTCCCTGGCACTCAGGGCTCACACCTAACACCCAGATACTCCAATACCTCATCACAACTACCAATGAGTCAGCCTCACACCCACCTTTCACTGCTTCCATACACCTCCAGCTATTCAACTATGGCAGTAACATCATCCAAACACAGTGCTATATGATCATTAATGTACTGCCCTTTCTTGTGCAGGAGAAGGGGGCACACAGTGAATGGGAGCTGGGCAGAGCACAAAGGCACATACTTCTCCTGAGCCCTATGGAGGAGATGATACTTTGTATTATGGTGTCGACTGCAATGGGACCCTTAGCATCTAGCATCGGTGAGAACGTTAAAGATGATGGCATGTTCCTGCCTTATGCCACTTCTCTACTCCCAAAACACCATCATCCTGTTGTCTGTCAATGATGAGCAAACTCCTGCTGGTGTGAACATGGACCTCCTGCTTTCCCACCCCCACTCCTTCACACCAACCTATCTCTTCTGATTTTCTGCTTTCATATGCTCAAAACTACTGCTGCCAGCCACAGCAGGCCAAAGGAAAGGGAGAGTAACAGCAACACAGCATTAATGAAGAGGACCCATTAGTTTATCTGACACTAGCGTCCACCAGCTCAGACACCAGCATCGCAGTTACCTTGGAGACAAGTACAGAGTTGGGATCTGCACATGATGAGCCCTGCGGGCACCAGCAGGCTGTAACCAGGCCAGGGGTAGAGGATGATTTGTTTGCCAGCTCTCCGGAGGGTGCTTTGCTGCAGAGGACTCAGGTGAAGACCTCGATGGGGGGGGGGGGGCGTACATGAGAGTGCCGAATGGGCCCGCACATGGAGATGCTGGGTACATTGGCTAGCCCACCACACAGCCTCCTGTCACTGTGAATTCTTCAGGTGAATTCTTCGAGCACGAACCAGGTTTAATAAAATAAGTTGAGAGGGGAATTGAAGAGGAAAATAAGACCGGCAAAAGGGGAGTACGAGAATAGAATGATAGACAACATAAAAGTAAACCCAAAAATCTTCCATTGACATGTAAGTAGTAAGTGGGTAGTAAGAGATGGATTGGATCATATTAAGCACAAAGAGGATGATACAAATTGACTGCAACAAGAGACAGATAATCCAGCACAATGGATGAACAAGTGGCAAATGGAATCTAATAAACAGAAGTGTGAGGTGATGCATTTTGGCAGAAGGGATAGGGAGAGGCAATGTAGATTTTAATAACACAGTTCTAAAGAGTGTGCAGAGACAGAAAGATATGAGGGTGCATGTTGATAGATCTTTGAAGGTGGCAGGGCAGGACATATTGAGAGAGTGGCTAGGAAAGCATATAGGATCTTGGGTTTCATTATTAGAGATAATGAGGACAAAAGCAGCAAATTTATGCTGAACCTGTACAAAGCTAAAACTAGAATACTGATCCGGTTCTAATCACCACACATTATGAAAGGTGTGAGGGCCCCTTGAGAGGGTGCCCAACAGATTCATCAGAATGGGTCCAGGATGAGGGATTTTAGCTACAAGATTAGGCTGGAGAAACTGGGGTTGTTCTCCTTGGAGCAAAGGAGATTGATGGAAGATTTGATAGGGTTGTAAAAGATGACAGGTTTAGATAAGGTTGACAAAGAAAAGTTGTTCCAGGACCAGAGGACACAGGTTTAAGGTGTTGGGCAACAGGTACAGTGGAGGCAGGGGAGGGCACAGATAGAGTCATAGAGGTCTACAGCACAGAAAAAGGCCCTTCGGCCCATCGAGTCTGGGTTGGTCAAACAAGTACCGAACTACTCTAATCACATTTTCCAGCACTAGGCTCATAGCCTTGTATGCCATGGCATCACAAGTGCACATCCAAATGCTTCTTAAATGTTATGAGGGTTTCTGCCTCTACCACCCTTTCAGGCAGTGAGTTCCAGATTCCCACCACCCTCTAGGTGAAAAAATTCCCCCTCAAATCCCCTCTAAACCCCCTGCCCCTTACCTTAAATCTATGCCCCCTGGTTATTGATCCCTCCACCAAGGGGAAAAGTTATTTCCTGTCTACCCTATCTATGCCCCGCATAATTTTATACACCTCAATCTCCTCTGCTCCAGGGAAAATAACCTCAATCTGCCCAATCTCTCCTCATAACTAAAACTCTCCAGCCCAAGCAACATCCTGGTAAATCTCCTCTGCACTCTCTCTACTGCAATCACATCCTTCCTATAATGCGGATTCCAGAACTGCACACAATACACCAGCTGTGGCCTAACCAGCACTTTATACATTTCCAGCATAACCTCCCTGTCTTATATTCTATGCCTCAGCTAATAAAAGCAAGTATCCCATATGCTTTCTTAACCACCTTATCTACCTGTCCCGCTACCTTAAGGGACTGTGGACATGCACACCAAGGGCCCTCTGATCCTTGGTACTTCCCAGGGTCCTACCATTCATCGTGTATCCCCGTGCCTTGTTTGTCCTGCCCAAGTGCATCGCCTCATACTTATCCAGAATAAATTCCATTTGCCACTGATCAGCCCATCTGACCAGCCCGTCTATATCCTCCTGTAATCTAAGGCTATCCTCCTCACCATTTACCACCCCACCAATTTTCATGTCATCCGCGAACCTACTGATCAACCCTCCTACATTCAAGTCTAAATCATTTATATATACCACAAAGAGCAAGGGATCCAACACCGATCCCTGTGGAACCCCACTGGACACAGGCATCCAGTCACAAAAACACCCCTTGACCATCACCCTCTGCTTCCTGCCACTCAGCCAATTCTGGATCCAATTTGCCAAATTGCCTTGGATCCCATGGGCTCTTACCTTTGTTATCAGTCTCCCATGCGGGACCTTATCAAAAGCCTTGCTGAAGTCCAAGTAGACTACGTCAAATGCATTGCTCTCATCTACACACCTGGTCACCTCTTCGAAAAGTCCAATCAAATTGGTCAGACATGACCTCCCCTTAACAAAACCATGCTGACTGTCCTTGATTAATCCCTGCCTCTCCAAGTGCAGATTAATTCTGTCATTCAGAATTGTTTTCAATAGCTTCCCCACCACTGAGGTTAGACTGACTGGCCTGTAGCTCCCTGGTTTATCCCTTCCTCCCTTCTTGAATAACGGTACCACATTGGCTGTCCTCCAGCCCTCTGGCACCTCTCCTGTGGCCAGAGAGGTATTGAAAATTATTGCCAGCGCCCCTGCTATCTCCTCCCTTGCCTCACTCAACAGCCTGGTATACATTTCATCCGGGCCTGGAGATTTATCTACTCTTAAGTCTGCCCAACCACTTAGAACTTCCTCCCTTTCTATGCTAATTTCTTTAATTATATCACAGTCCTCCTGCCTGATCTCCATACCCACATTGTCCCTCTCACTTGTGAACACTGACAAAAAGTATTCATTTAGAGCCCTACCCTACGTCTTCCGGCTCCACACACAAATTACCACTATGGTCCTCAATGGTCCCTACTCTTTCCCTAGTTATCCTCTTACTCTTAATGTACTTGTAAAATAACTTTGGATTTTCCTTTATTTTACCTGCCAATGTTTTTTCATGCCCCCTTTTTGCTCTCCTAATTTCCTTTTTAATTTCCCCCCTACACATTCTATATTCCTCTAGGGCTTCCGCTATTTTGAGCCCTCAGTATCTGCCATAAGCCTCCCTTTTTCTCTTTATCCAATCCTGTATATCCCTCGACATCCAGGGTTCCATGGATTTCTTGGTCCCATCCTTTATCTTTACTGGAATATGTTGGCCCTGTACTCTCCCTATTTCCTTCTTGAATGAGTCCCACTGCTCTGACGCAGATTTACCTAAAAGCAGTTGCTCCCAGTCCACTCTGGCCAAATCATATCTGATCTTATTAAAATCGGCCTTCTTCCAACTTAGAACTCTGATTTCTGGCCCATCCTTGTCCTTTTCCCTAACAACCTTGAATCTAATGGAGTTATGATCACTATCTGCAAAATGTTCCCTCACTGATACTTCGACCACTTGCTCGGCTTCATTCCCCAAAATTAAGTCCAGGACCGCCCCCTCTATTGTAGGAGCTTCTACATACTGGCTTGTGTGGAAGAACCTTTTTACCCAGCGAGTGCTAATCGTCGGGAACTCACTGCCTACAAGGGAAGCAGAGATTTGATTTCAGAGATCAGTGATTTCAAAAGGAAATTGGATAGGTGCTGGAAGGAAATGAACTCGCAGGACTGCAGGGATATAGCAGGGGAATGGGGCTGACTGGGTTACTCTGCAGGGGCTTGATGAGCTATAAGTGATTCTATGGGCGGAATTTTCCGTGCCCACTGGCGTCGGGCGTGAGCGGACAATATGGCGGGAAGGCCAAAAATCGGTTTCACGGGCCAGGGTTTTGCCCTTGTCAGGCGGGCTCAGCCGGTGCAGGTGGGGCGGTCGGTACGCCGATCGCCACCCGCGATCGGGCCACAGCCGCGGTTTCACGCTGGGGGGCCAATTAAGGCCCGCCCAGCGTGAAAAGCGTGTTGCAGCGCTCAGCGCTGCCTGTGTGGCGGGGGGGAGGAGGGCGACCGTGGAAGTTCACCCATGCGCGCAAGTGTGCGCAGGAAACACTCCCTGAGGCACTGAGCTCCCTCAGGGAAATGAAGATATTTGAAAATAAAAAAAAATAGATTTTAAAAACGTTAATAACATGTCCCCTCATGTGACTCTGTCACATGAGCAGGGACATGTTATGAATTAAATTAAAATGCTTCTATTTAATTTTTATTTGCTGTTGGAAACCTCATCCCGCCCGTGGATGAGGCTTCCTAAAAAATCCAAAGGCCGCTTGGCCTTTTCACCTGCCCACCAACCATAAGGTTAGACGGGCAGTGGAAAATTGAGCTTAATTATTACTTTAATGGCCTTAATTGGCCTTTTAATTGTCGGCGGGCGCGCTGCCAACTCCTGCGCGCACCCGCCGACTGAAATATTGTGCAAGGGGGTGATGACGTTGGGACGCTCGACCCACATTATCGCGTGTCATTTTATGTTCATTCGGGTTGGGCACCCGTACCCGCGCCCGCCCGATGAGTGGAAAATTCTGCCCATGATGTTGTGAAACCAGTTTGTGAGCGCCCGCTCCACCCCATCAATGGCGGGCTGCATTTCCCCCCATTGCACATTGGGAACTTCATGGTAATACATCTGCACGGGCCAAATTTTGCCCTTGTCAGGAGGGCTGGGCGGGGGAAAGCGGGAGCGGTCAGGAAGCCGACCACTGCCCACAATCGGGGCCTGATTGCGATTTCACGCTGGGGGGGGGGGGGGAGGGGGGGGTGGCAATTAAGACCCACCCAGCGTGAAACGCGTGTTGCAGCGCTTCCTGTGTGGGGGGAGAGGGAGGAGGGCGAGCGCGCAAGTTTGCGTATGCGCGCGTGTTCGCGCAGGTAAAGCCCCCTGAGGTGCGGATCTGCCTCAAGGAGATGAAGATTTTGAACAATGAAAATAAAGAGTTTTAAAATTTGGAAATTAGCTTGAAATTTTTATTTTTAACCACTGAACGAAACTTCATCCCACCTGTGCATGAGGTTTCACAAAAAATGCAAAGGCCACTTGGCCTTTTCATCTGCCCGCCAACTGTAAGGTTGGATGGGCAGCGAAAATTTTAATTCAGTTGGTATTTTAAAGGCCTTAATAAGCCTGTTAATTGTTGGCGAACGTGCTGCCAACTCCCACGCGCACCCACTGACCGAAATATCATGCGAGTGCGTAATGACGTCTTGACGCTTGCCCGACGTAATTGCACGTCATTTTACGCTCGTTCAGGTCGGGTGCATGCCCACCCAACGAGCGGAAAATTCTGCCCTACACTGTTGTAAGCCCAGCTCATAGGTCTCATCGCTCCACGCTGGATCACCTGAGCATCACACCGACGTGTTTCACAACAACATTTATAAGGTTACCTGGAAAAACTCAGCAAGTCTGGCAGCATCGGCGGAGAAGAAATCAGCCAACGTTTCGAGCCTTCATGGCCCTTCGGCAGAACTGCAGCATAGTTTCAACAATTTATATTTCTCCCTTGTTGAAACTATGCTGCAGTTGTGCCGAAGGGCCATGAAGGCTCGAAACGTTGACTGATTTCTTCTCCGTCGATGCTGCCAGACTTGCTGAGTTTTTCCAGGTAATTCTGTTTTTGTTTTGTTTTGGATTTCCAGCATCCGCAGTAGCTTTTAGCTTTTTGTTTTTAACATTTATAAGGTGTGCATCTAGCGAGCTGCACTTTGAGCGGAGCTCGGAGCAGTGTGCAGAAACGTTGTGCAGCTCTCGCATGGATCGCCTGATAGACTTCAAGGTTGAGACACTGCACATTCAGGCAAGGGCATAGCAAGTTGCATTTTTCTGGCTGGCTGTCAGTCGGTGCCGGGGCAAGGGCTGCACTCCGGTTGAGTCAAGTTGGGGGTCAAGGGCTGCACTGTGGTTGAGGTGAGTTTGGGGGGACGAGGGCTGCACTCCGGTTGAGTCAAGTTGGGGGTCAAGGGTTGCACTGCAGTTGAGGTGAGTTTGGGGGGACAAGGGCTGCACTCCGGTTGAGTCAAGTTGGGGGTCAAGGGTTGCACTGCAGTTGAAGTGAGTTTGGGGGGACAAGGGCTGCACTGTGGTTGAGGTGAGTTTGGGGGGACAAAGGCTGCACTGTGGTTGAGGTGAGTTTGGGGGGACAAAGGCTGCACTGTGGTTGAGGTGAGTTTGGGGGGACAAGGGCTGCACTGTGGTTGAGGTGAGTTTGGGGGGACAAGGGCTGCACTGCGGTTGAGGTGAGTTTGGGGGGACAAGGGCTGCACTGTGGTTGAGGTGAGTTTGGGGGGACAAAGGCTGCACTGTGGTTGAGGTGAGTTTGGGGGGACAAGGGCTGCACTGTGGTTGAGGTGAGCTTGGGGGGCAGGGCTGCACTGTGTTTGAGGTGAGTTTGGGGGGACAAGGGCTGCACTGTGGTTGAGGTGAGTTTGGGGGGACAAGGGCTGCACTGTGGTTGATGTGAGTTTGGGGGGACAAGGTCTGCACTGTGGTTGAGGTGAGTTTGGGGGGACAAGGGCTGCACTGCGGTTGAGGTGAGTTTGGGGGGGCAGGGCTGCACTGCGGTTGAAGGTGGTGCACAAGCACGTGCAGGGGGTTGGGGAAGGAGAGAAGCGGCCATGCATTAGGGAAACCTGTACAAAGTGCCCATTCCTCCACAGCAGACAGTTCAGGCACAGCCATATTGATGTGCTTGGAGCTGGGCATCCAGCTTATCTGCCCACTCAAGCAACACAGAAACACAAAAACGCCACCAAGTGCTCCAGAGCTTTTCACCCCTTGGGCACAGACTGTAAATTAAGCGATTTACCGGACTGCAGAACAGTTGGATGACTGGGTACGTTGTACAATCTCTTCGCTAAAGCTGGCCCTGGAGCAGTCACTGCTGCAGGTGCTCACAGCCCCTTGCAATGTCATCATCCCGGTTTGCACTAATCTCCCCCATGGTTCAAGCTAACAGTGCAGACTTGCAGTGCAGGTTAGGAGAATGCCTGCGCCTGAGCTGAGGGCACAGCATGCAGTCCAGTGGGCAAAACTGCCGCCAATCGGTCGAGTGGAGTGGGGCAGAGGTGGGTGAGGTCTTGGGCAGCCATGCAGCACACTAATCTCTGGCCATCCAAGTGTTTGCCAGCACTCTTTGGGATGCGTTAAGGTGTCTTCTGACTTAACCAAGAGAGGTTCTTGGTACACCCAAGCTAACCCATGCGTCTCTCTCCTTCATCCTGCAGGAGGAGTACATCAGGAGCATGGAGCCTGGTGACCCAGCTGTATGTCTCATTGCTTACAGAGAGCGGAGGTGAGGGGAAGAAAGTGAAGGAGATGCCTGGCTGGGCACTCTCTGGAAGAAGGGGTGGCTGGGGCTCCCGTGCATGCCACTGAAGAGCCACAACAAGCCTTCGCTGGTTGGCATCTAGCTAGACCCAGGGCATATGGACGGCACTCGTCGTTCCTGCAGATGACCGAGAACCAGTGTCGCCGAAGACTGTGCATGTCCAGTCACATCTGCCACCTGCTGCAGGATTTGGCTCCACAGGGACATGGAAGGCATCCACTGCTAGTGACCGTGAAAGTGACAGCAGCGCTCAACTTCTATGTCAGTGGCTCCTTTCAGGGCTCCACAGGTGACCTCTGTGGGATATCACAAGCCTCCGCCCACAAATGCATCCCTGAGGTCACGGCTGCCATCTTCGCAAAAGCACACAACTTTTTTGCATTTCGCCCAGGACCAGGAAAGCCAGGAAAAAAGAGCACTGGGAATTGCCCAGATCTCAGGTTTCCCACAGCTGCACTCACGTGGCGCTCAGATCTCTGTGGCAACAAGCGGTCAACCACGTTAACCACAAGGGCTTCCGTTCACTGAATGTTCAGCTGGTGGGCGACCACCACAAACGCATCTTGTAGGTCTGCTCATGGTTCCCAGGGAGTGTGCATGACTCCTACATTCTCAGTAGGTCTCAATCCCTGACGGCTTCCAGTGTCCACAGAGGCTGCAGGGATGGCTTCTCGGGGACAAGGGCTACCTGCAGAGGACATGGCTGATGACACCTCTGCGGCGGTCTCAGGCTGCAGCAGAAGGAAGCTATATCAAGGCTCATGCTGCATCTCTCACCTTGATGGAGCAAAGCATCAGGATGCTGAAAATGAGGTTCCGTTGCCTGGACCGGTCTGGTGGAGCCCTGCAATACAGTCCGCAGGGGGTGTCACATATCGTCATCGCCTACTGCGTCTTTCACAACCTGGTGCTGCACGGGGAAGAGGAGCTGGCTGAGGAGGAGATGGAGGAGCTGCACATCTCCTCCGAGGAGGACGTCGATCGGAATCAGGGTGAGGAGGTCCTCAAAGGCAAGGATGATGGCGATGAGGCCATCGCGCTGGCCAGATGAGGCAGGCATACTTGGGAGGCCCTCATAGCTGCTAGAGTTGCGGAAGATGCTGATGACATGTGGTGAGAAGACACCATAGATCCTCACATTGCATCTGTGAACGTTTGAATCCAGCCTGGCTGATGGCAGTGCATGTACCCTCTGTGATAATGCTCTTGTCATGGAGACCCAGTGGATTGCCATAGTCCCTACATACAAACAAGGAGCAGGAGTAGACCATTCAGCCCCTCAAGCCTGCTCCGCCATTTAATAAGATTATGGCTGACCTGATAGTAACTTCAAATCTGCATCCCGCCTACCCCGATAACCTATCACCCCCTTGTTTACCAAGAATCTATCCATCTCTGCCTTAAAAATATTCAAAGACTCTGCTTCCACCGCCTTCACAGGAAGAGAGTTCCAAAGACTCACGACCCTCTGAGAGAAAACATTTCGCCTCATCTCCATTTTAAATGGGCGACCCCCTTATTTTTAGACAGTGACTCCTAGTTCTAGATTCTCCCAAAAGAGGAAGCATCGTCTCCAAATCCACCCTGTCGAGTCCCCTCAGGACCTTATGGGCAGGATCTTACATTCGTCGGGTGCCTACGCCCAACCTGATCGGGGGTAAAATCACGTGCGATGACATTGGGCGAGCGCCCCGACGTCATCGCGCACTGTCGTGATCTTTCGTTCGGCGGGTGAGCATGAGTTGGCAGCACGCCCGCCGACAATTAAGAGGCCTATTAAGGCCCTTAAGCAATTAATAAATTTGTATTTATTGCTGCCCATCCAACCTCATGGTTGGCGGACGGGCGAATAGGCCAGGCGGCCTTTGCATTTTTAACAAAACCTCATCCACGGGCGGGATGAGGTTTCCACAATTAAATAAAAAATTAATGTTAACTTTTGGGCAGAATTTTTATTCCGTGAAGGTTATTGTGAGTGAGTGCCCTGTCAGGACATTTTTTTTCAGATTTTAAAAATCTTTACTTTTGAATTTAAAATTGTTCAGCTCTCTGAGGCAGCTCTGTGCCTTCAGGGAGCTTTCAGTGCACACACCCCCACACATGTGCAGACTTTAGTGCTCGCGCTCCTCCTGCCCCCACCCTGGATGAACCCCTCAGCGCGCATTTCACGCTGGCTGGATGTCAATTGGCCTGCCAGCATGAAATTGCGGTCAGGGGCCAATTGCGGGCAGCGGGCCGTTTCCAGGACATTCCCGGGCCTGCCTCTCATGCCCGCCCGATGAACAGGAAAGCCTAAGCAAAAATAAAAATACCTGGAAAAACTCAGCTGGTCTGGCAGCATCTGCGGAGAGGAACACAGTTAACGTTTCGAGTCCGTATGACTCTTCAACAGAACTAAGTAAAAGTAGAAGAGAGGTGAAATATAAGCTGGTTTAAGGGGGGGTGGGACAGGTAGAGCTGGATAGAGGGCCAGTGATAGGTGGAGATAACCAAAAGATGTCAAAGACAAAAGGACAAAGAGGTGTTGAAGGTGGTGATATTATCTAAGAAATGTACTAATTAAGGGTAGAAAGCAGGACAAGCAATATACAGATAGCCCTAGTGGGGGTGGGGTGGGGTGGGGTGAAGGGAAGGGATCGAAATAGGCTAAAAGGTAGAGATAAAACAATGGATGGAAATACATTTAAAAATAATGGAAATAGGTGGGAAAAGAAAAATCTATATAAATCATTGGGAAAAAAAGGGGGATCGGAAAGGGGGTGGGGATGGAGGAGAGAGTTCATGATCTAAAATTGTTGAACTCAATATTCAGTACGGAAGGCTGTAAAGTGCCTAGTTGGAAGATGAGGGGCTGTTCCTCCAGTTTGCATTGAGCTTCACTGGAACAATGCAGCAGGCCAAGGACGGACATGTGGGCATGAGAGCAGGGTGGAGTGTTGAAATGGCAAGCGACAGGGAGGTCTGGGTTGTGGACAAGCCGAAGGTGTTCCGCAAAGCGGTCACCTAGTCTGCGTTTGGTCTCTCCAATGTAGAGAAAACCGCATTGGGAGCAACGAATGCAGTAGACTAAATTGAGGGAAGTGCAAGTGAAATGCTGCTTCACTTGAAAGGAGTGTTTGGGCCCTTGGTCAGTGAGGAGAGGGGAAGTAAAGGGGCAGGTGTTGCACCTTCTGCGGTTGCATGGGAAGGTGCCGTGGGAGAGGGTTGAGGTGTAGGGGGTGATGTAGGAGTAGACCAGGGTGTCCCAGAGGGAACGATCCCTGTGGAAAGCCGCCAGGGGGGGGTGAAGGGAAGATGTGTTTGATGGTGGCATCATGCTGGAGTTGGCGGAAATGGCGGAGGATAATCCTTTGAATGCGGAGGCTGGTGGGGTGATAAGTGAGGACAAGGGGGACCCTATCATGGTTCTGGGAGGAAGAGGAAGGTGTGAGGGCGAATGCGCGGGAGATGGGCCGGAAACGGTTGAGGGCTCTGTCAACCACCGTGGGTGGAAAACCTCGGTTAAGGAAGAAGGAAGACATGTCAGATAAGCTGTTTTTGAAAGTGGCATCATCAGAACAGATGCGACGGAGGTGAAGGAACTGAGAGAATGGGATGGAGTCCTTACAGGAAGCGGGGTGTGAGGAGCTGTAGTCGAGGTAGCTGTGGGAGTCGGTAGCCTTGTAATGAATATTGGTGGACATTCTATCACCAGAAATTGAGACAGAAAGGTCAAGGAAGGGAAGGGAAGTGTCAGAGATGGACCATGTGAAAATGATGGAGGGGTGGAAATTGGAAGCAAAATTAGTAAATTTTTCCAGGTCCAGACGAGAGCATGAAGCAGCACCGAAGCAATCATCGATGTACCGGAGAAAGAGTTGTGGGAGGGAGCCGGAGTAGGACTGGAACAAGGAATGTTCCACATACTCCATAAAGAGACAGGCATAACTGGAGCCCATGCGGGTACCCATAGCCACACCTTTTATTTGGAGGAAGTGAGAGGAGTTTAAGGAGAAATTGTTCAGTGTGAAAACAAGTTCAGCCAGACGGAGGAGAGTAGTGGTGGTTGGGGATTGTTCGGGCCTCTGTTCGAGGAAGAAGCGGAGAACCATCAGACCATCCTGGTGGGGGATGGAGGTGTAGAGGGATTGGACGTCCACGGTGAAGAGGAGGCGGTTGGGGCCAGGGAACCGGAAATTGTTGATATGATGTATGGTGTCAGAGGAATCACGGATGTAGGTGGGAGGGGACTGGACAAGGGGAGAGAGAATGGAGTTAAGATAGCGAGAAATGAGTTCCATGGGGCAGGAACAGGCTGACACGATCGGTCTGCCGGGACAGTCCTGTTTGTGGATTTTGGGTAGGAGGTAGAAGAGGGCCGTCCGAGGTTGGGAGACTATGAGGTTGGAGGCTGCAGAAAGAAGATCTCCAGAGGAGATGAGGTCAGTAACAGTCCTGGAAACAATGGCTTGATGTTCAGTGAAGGAAACAGAATGAACCGAAAAGCCTGACCTATATGTTTCAATCAAGTCACCTCTTACTCTTCTAAACTCCAGCGGATACATGCCTATCCTGTCCAACCTTTCCTGATAAGACAACCCGCTTATTCCAGATAGTAGTCTGGTGAACCTTCTCTGAACCGCTTTCAATGCATTTACATCCTACCTTAAATAAGGTGACCAATACTGTACACAGTACTTCAAATGTGATCTCACTAGTGCTCTGTGTAACCGAAGCATAAGCTCACTACTTTTGCATTCAATTCCCCTCGCAATAAATGATAACATTCTATTAACTTTCCTACTTACTTTCTGTACTTGCATACTAGCCTTTTGTGATTCATGCACTAGGACACCCAGATGCCTCTGCATCTCAGAGCTCTGCAATCTCTCACCATTTAGATAATATACCTCTCTTTTATTCTTCCTGCCAAAATGGGCAATTTCAGATTTTCCCACATTACACCCCATTTGCCAGATCTTTGCACACTCACTTTACCTGTCTATATATTTTTGCAACCTCCTTACGTCCTCTTCACAAATTACTTTCCTACCTATCTTTGTGTCATCAGCAAATTTGGCAACAATCCCATCCATCCATTCACCCAAGTCATTTATATAAATTGTAAACAGTTGAGGTCCCAGTACTGTTCCCTGTGGCACACCACCTGTTACCGCTTGCCAACTTTCTATAGGACCAACACTCACTTTGTTAACTTGTTTCTTTCTCAAATATTTATAGAAACTCATACTATCTGTTTTTATATTTCTGGCTAACTTTCCTTTGTACTCTAATTTTTCCCTCCTTGTTCATCTTTTAGGCATCCTTTGCTGTTCCTTACATTCTGTCTAATCTTCTGGCCTTCCACCTATCTTTGCACAATTATGTACTTTTTCTTTAAGTTTGATGCTATCTTTAACCTTTCTAGTTAACCACGGATGGTGTGTCCGTCCCTTGGGCTTTTTCTTACGTGTTGGAATGTATCTATTCTGTGTATTCTGAAATACCCCCTTAAATATTTGCCACTGCATCGCTATTGACTTATCCCTTAACCTAATTTGCCAATTCACTTTAGCCAGCTCTGCTTCATATCCTCTTAATTGCCCTTATTTAAGTTTAGAAGCATAGACTTGGACCCATGCTTCTCTCCCTCAAACTGAATGTAAATTTCAAGCATATTATGGTCACTGCTACCTACGGGCACTTTCACTATGGGGTCATTAATTAATCCCATCTTGTTGTACAATACCAGGTCTACTATAGCCTGCTTCCTGATTGGCTGCAGAAGATGCTGTTCTAAGAAACCATCCTGGAAATGTTTTATGAACTCCTCATCTAGGCTACCTTTACCCATCTGACTTTTCTAGTCTTTATGTAGATTAAAATCTCCCATGATTATAGAACCATAGAACACTACAGTACAGAAAAACAGGCCATTCGGCCCTTCTAGTCTGTGCCGAAATATTATTCCGCTAGTCCCATTGACCTGCACCTAGTCCATAACCCTCCAGACCTCTCCCATCCATGTATCTATCCAATTTATTCTTAAAACTTAAGAGTGAGCCCGCATTTACCACGTCAGATGGTAGCTCGTTCCACACTCCCACCACTCTCTGAGTGAAGAAGTTTCCCTTAATGTTCCCCCTAAACCTTTCCCCTTTCACCCTAAAGCCATGTCCTCTCGTGTTTATCTCTCCTAATCTAAGTGGAAAGAGCCTACTCGCATTTACTCTGTCTATACCCCTCATAATTTTGTAAACTTCTATCAAATCTCCCCTCATTCTTCTACGCTCCAAGGAATAAAGTCCTAACCTGTTTAATCTTTCCCTGTAACTCAACTCCTGAAGACCCGGCAACATCCTAGTAAATCTTCTCTGCACTCTTTCAATCTTACTGATATCCTTCCTGTGGTTAGGCGACCAAAACTGCACACAATACTCCAAAGTTGGCCTTACCAATGTCTTATACAACCTCACCATAACATTCCAACTCCTATACTCAATACTTTGATTTATGAAGGCCAGTATGCCAAAAGCTTTCTTTACAACCCTGTCTACCTGTGACGTCACTTTCAGGGAATTATGTATCTGAACTCCCAGATCCTTTTGTTCCTCCGCACTCCTCAGTGCCCTACCATTTACTGTGTATGTCCTACCTTGGTTTGTCCTTACAAAATGCAACACCTCACACTTATCTGCATTAAATTCCATCTGCCATTTTCTGGCCCATTTTTCCAGTTGGTCCAGATCCCTCTGCAAGCTTTGAAAGCCTTCCTCGCTGTCCACAACGCCTCCAATCTTAGTGTCATCAGCAAACTTGCTGATCCAATTTATCACATTATCATCTAGATCATTGATATAGACAACAAACAACAATGGTTCCAGCAAAGATCCCTGAGGCACACCACTGGTCACAGGCCTCCAGTTTGAGAAGCAATCATCCACTACCCCTCTCTGTCTTCTCCCACACAGCCAATTTCGAATCCAGTTTACAATCTCTCCATGGATACCAAGTGTCTGAACCTTCTGAACTAACCTCCCATGTGGGACCTTGTCAAAGGCCTTACTAAAGTCCATGTAGACAACATCCACAGCCTTTCCTTCATCTACTTTCTTGGTAACCTCCTTGAAAAACTCTACAAAGTTCGTTAAACACGACCTATCACGCACAAAGCCATGCTGACTATCCTTAATCAGCCCTTGGCTGTCCAAATAATTGTATATCCGATCTCTCAGAACACCTTCCAATAATTTACCTACTACTGACGTCAGGCTCACTAGCCTGTAATTACCTGGTTTACTTTTGGGGCCTTTTTTAAACAACGGAACAACATGAGCTACCCTCCAATCCTCCGGCCCCTCACCCGTGGCCAAGGACATTTTAAATATTTCTGCCAGGGCCCCTGCAATTTCCACACTAGTCTCCCTCAGGTCCGAGGGAATGTCATGTCAGGCCTGGGGGATTTATCTACCTTTATTCGCTGTAAAGCAGCAAGCACCTCCTCCTCTTTAATCTCTATATGTTCCATGACACTGCTGCTTGTTTCCCTTCCTTCCTTATACACTATGCCAGTTTCCTGAGTAAATACTGATGCAAAAAAACTGTTTAAGATCTCCCCCATCTCGTGAGGCTCCACACATAGATGACCACTCTGATCTTCAAGGCGACCAATTGTGTCCCTTACTATCCTTTTACTCTTAATATACTTGTAGAAACCCTTCGGGTTTACCTTCACATTATCTGCCAAAGCAACCTCATGTCTTCTTTTTGCCTTCTTGATTTCCTTCTTTAGTATTTTCTTACATTTTCTATACTCTACAAGTACCTCATTTGCTCCTTGTTGCCTATACCTGCTATACACCTCTCTCTTCTTCTTAACCAGATCGCCAATATCCCTTGAAAACCAAGGTTCCCTATGCCTGTTAACTTTGCCTTTAATCCTGACATGAACATGCAAACTCTGCACTCTCAAAATTTCGCCTTTGAATGCCTTCCACTTACTGAACACATCCTTGCCAGAAAACAACTTATCCCAATCCACCCTTCCTAGATCCTTTCTAATTTCCACAAAATTGGCCTTTCTCCAATTTAGAATCTCGACTTGAGGACCAGACCTATCCTTATCCATAATTAACTTAAAACTAATGACATTGTTGTCACTGGACCCAAAATGTTCGCCTACACATACTTCTGTCACCTGACCTGTCTGGTTCCCTAATAGGAGATCAAGTATTGCATCCTCTCTCGTTGGTACCTCTATATATTGATTTAGAAAACTTTCCTGAACACATTTGACAAACTCCAAGCCATCCAGCCCTTTTACAGTATGTCCCAGTCAATATGTGGAAAGTTAAAATCTCCTACTATCACAACTTTCTGTTTCTTACATCAGTCTGCTATCTCTCTACAGATTTGCTCCTCCAATTCTCTTTAACTATTGGGCGGTCTATAATACAACCCTATTAGTGTGGTCACACCTTTCCCATTCCTCAGCTCCACCCATATGGCCTCTGTAGACGAGCCCTCCAGACTGTCCTGTCTACGCACAGCTGTGATATTTTCCCTGACTAGTAATGCCACTCCTCCCCCTTTCATCCCTCCCCCTCTATCACGTCTGAAACAACGGAACTCCGGAACATTGAGCTGCCAGTCCTGCCCCTCCTGCAACCAAGTCTCACTAATTGCAATAATGTCGTAATCCCACGTGCCAACCCACGCCCTAAGCTCATCTGCCTTTCCGACAATACTCCTTGCATTGAAATAGATGCACCTGAGAACATTTCTATCACATACAAACCTTTGATTTCTGTCTATACATGCATTCCTCACTTGACCTTTATCCTCCTCCACCTCACTATCTGCTCTAACACTCTGGTTCCCCTCCCCCTGCAAATCTAGTTTAAACCCCCCAGAGCAGCACCAGCAAACCTACCCGCAAGGATGTTAGTCCCCCTCCAGTTCAGGTGCAGACCGTCCTGTCGGAACAGGTCCCATCTTCCCTGGAACAGAGCCCAATTGTCCAGAAACATGAAGCCCTCCCTCCTGCACCATCTCCTTAGCCATGTATTTAGCTGCATTATCTTCCTATTTCTAGCCTCACTAGCATGTGGCACGGGTAGCACTCCTGAGATTGCACCTAACTCCCTAAACTCTCTTTGCAGGACCTCCTCCTCCTTCCTATCCATATCATTGGTCCCTACATGGACCACGACATCTGGCTGCTCACCCTCTCTCCTGAGAATACTGAGAACTCGATGTCTTTCTGACAAGCTCCCTTTATTTCTTCCTTTATGCTCCATTCTACCATACGGTTATTGTTAGCAGGCCTGTACAATACTCCCACAAGCGACTTCTTGCCTTTATCATTTCTCATCTCTACCCAAACAGTTTCTATATCCTGGTTTCCTGAACTTAGGTCATCCCTCTCTATTGTGCTAATACCATCATTAATTAACAGTGCCATCCCTCCACCTTTTCTTCGCTTCCTGTCCTTCCTAAATGTCCAATACCCTTTAATATTCAGGTCCCAATCCATGTCCTCCTGCAGCCATGTCTCTGTAATGGCTTTCAGATCATATTTATTTCTACGTGCACTCTCAGTTCCTCTGTCTTGTTTTGAATGCTTCGTGCATTCAGATACAGAGCCTTTAGTTTTATCCTTTTATTCTTTTTATAACCTCTAGCCTCATCTGTTGATTTGCTTTTAGTTTTGTATCCTCTATTCCTTCCTGTCACAGTCTGTTTTTCATTTCCCATAATAATACCGATCTCTTTTCCCTTGTTTCTACTCTTTGATTCACCACATCTTCCCAAATTTGTACCCTTGCCACCACTACTTAGTTTAAAACCTTCTCTACTTCACTAATTATGCAGCTCGCAAGAACACCAATCCCAGCAAGGTTCAAGTGTAGACTGTCCCAACGGTATAGATCCCACTTCCCCCAGTACTGGTGCCAGTGCGCCACGAACTGGAACCCACTTCCCCCACACCAGGCTTTGAGCCACACATTCATCTCCCTAATCTGATTTGTCCCATGCCAATTTGCACGTGGCTCAGGTAATAATCCAGAGATTATGACCTTTGAGGTTCTGCTTCTTAATTTGCTGCCAAGCTCCTCATACTGACTATGCAGAACCTCCTTCTTTGTCCTGTCTATGTAATTGGTACCAACATGGACCATGACGACTGGGTCCTCTCCCTCCCACTGCAAGTTCCTCTCCAGCCCCAAGCAGATGTCCCGAACCCTGGCACTGGGCAGGCAACACAGCCGCCTGGACCCATGCTCTTTGCTGCACAGTGTCAATGCCTCTGACTATACTGTTCCCTACTACCACTACGTTCCTTGTTACACCCCCTGCTTGAATGGCTTCCTATGCCACGGTGCCATGGCCAGTAAGCTCATCCACCCTGCAGCCCCCACTCTCAGCCAAACAAGCCAAAAAAACCTCAAACCTGTTAGACAATTGCAAGGGCCAAGGCTCCTGTGCTCCTGCCCTCTGGGTCCCCTTACCTGCCTTGCTTGCACTCACACCCTCCTGTCCCTGACCACTGACCAAATCAGAAGACACTATCCTAAGGGGTGTGACCACCTCCTGGAATAAAGTGTCCAGGTAACTTTCCCCCTCTCTGATATGCCGCAGTGTCTGCAGTTTGGCCTCCAGCTCAATAACTCAAGAGTTGAAGTTCCTGCAGCCACAAACACTTACTGCAGATGTGTTTGCCCTGGGTCACACCAGTATCCAGATGCTCCCACATCCTGCAATTGCAGCACATCACCTGCCCTGCCATCTCCAATATGTGTTAATTAATTAATAGTTGCTAATTAATTAATTATAATTAATAAAGCCTACATCTCCCAATAGCTTTTGGCACTGCTAATAAACTTTACAATGCTGATAAAGCAATACAGTACTTACAATACTGATAAAACTACTAATACCCCAGTTACTGGTTTACCTACTCCTTCTACTGCAAAGTGGAAATCAAATACTAGAGGCTGAAAAAAAGCAGAAGAAAAGCACCTCCTCCCCACTCTTTACCCTTCACGGTCTGCACCTGAACTGTGCTGGGATTGGTGTTCTTGCGAGCTGCATAACTAGTGAAGTAGAGAGGGTTTTAAACTAAGTAGTGGTAGCAATGGTACAAATTTGGAAAGATGTGGTAAATCAAAGAGTAGAGACAAGGGTAAAGAGATCGGTGTTATTATGGGAAATTATGGGGGACGGTGAGCCGTACCTTAAAGGTGCTGAGAGCATACAGAGTGAGTGACAGGACTCTGTGCAGCCAGCCCAGAACATTGTGGCAGCAATGATAAGCCCCATCGAGGTGCAGGCATGACTGATGTGACCAGTGATGGTGAAGGCACACCTTCAGTGTGCTGGGAAAGTTGCATAAAGCACGGGGAAGAAGCCCTGGACTGAGACACCTGCCTCTATCTTGTGCAGGGACCAAGGTTTCATACCTGAATGACACGCACATTGCTCACCAGAACAAGGAGTCATAGGCAGGGATACATTCTTGGGAGTTCATTAACAAGGTGAACATTATGTACAAGTGAATAACACCAGTGCCCAGGCTGTGCAACTACATCTTCTTGTGTTCACTTCGGCAGCACATATACTAAAATTGGAACCATACAGAGAAGATTAGCATGGCCCCTGCACAAGGATGACATACAAACTTGTGAAGCGTTCCATCTTTTTTAGGACGGTTGTGCTCGGCCCTGGCGTCATTCTGGGCCTCGAGGTGGCGCAGGTGCGCGGTGGTCTTCTGTCCGAGCAGGGATACACTCGGATGGAAGACCACATTGGCCCCAAGCCCCAAACCCTCCCTTGGGAGCTGGAGCCCCACAACTTGGGTCACCTCAAGGAAATGCCCTCCGTGCCCTTTAGCACGTTGCAGAGGGGTTTCCTGTATGGGCTGTTGGTGTACAGCCTTCACTTCCTTGCCCTCACCTGCAGCCCGGACATGCCCTGGCGTGCCTTGTTGCCGTCCGGCAGCGGAGGTCCCCAGTGGAGGGCCCTCTACAGGGTGTCCTCCCACTTTCCATCGGGGTCCTGGAGTGGAGGGTGTTGCACACAGCAGTCCCATGCAACCGTAGATTGTGTCGGTTCACGGACTCCCAAGATGCCTGCATTTTTTGCGGCCTTGTGGAGTGTGTGGACCACACATATATAGGTTATTGTAGGCTGCACCCCCTTTTTAGTTATTTGAAGAATCTTTCACTGTTGTTTTGTTTGCAATTCAGTCCCTTGCTCCTGTTCTATGGGCGCCCGGCGTGGAGGGGGAGGGGGAGGGCGAGGGGCCGGGAAGGAGGAGGACCTCCTCGTGAACCTGCTCCTGGGCCTGGCCAAGTTGGCCATTAACAGGTCCAGACAGCGGGCGATCAAGGAGGTCAGCTGGCCTGACTGCCTGCCCCTCTTCCACGGTTACGTTCGGCCAGGTGTCCCTGGAGAGGGAACACGCGGTGTCTGCTGGCACCATCGAGACCTTCCGTGCTCGGTGGGCACCACGGGGACTGGGGTGTTTTATCAACCCCATTAATCACATTTTGATTTAATGTTTGTAAGTTTCCTTTACATTTTGTCTTTTGTTTTTGCAGTTTCCCTTTAAAGGGCTTCCTTTTAATTTGTCCCTTGGTTTGTTAATTTAGTTTATATGTTTTGTAACTAAAAGGGTTACATCTTCTTAACCTTCCTAAACCTGCTGCTATGTCTTGGTGCTTCCCTGACATCCTCAGTGGAGTTGGAGGTGGCCTGCTGGCTGCTACGCCGTGTCTGTGATGACCTTGACGGGCATCCCCTGGAGGGCCAAGACCTGGAGGGCCCTGCACTTCTTTCAGGGTCCTGCTGTGTGGCAGTGGCACCCTCCTCGGCCTGTGGAGCTTGAGCTGTTGAGGTCACAGGAAGAGGGGATTCATATAGACCAGACACTCCTGGAGTCATCTGGGTTAATGGCCCTGGGGTGTGTATCTGCTGATCCTCCTCCCTACAGGCACCCAAGGGCCCCTGGCTGACTCCGACAGGAGAAGGGGGAGCTGGAGTGAGATCGAGCTGCCCCAAACCCCTCTTGCCTTGACACTGTTGGAGGCCAACTATGGATTCAGCGATGGAGATTAGCCAACGCAGCAATGCAAGACTGATGTCCTGGACCAAGGTCCCCATGGTGGCTGCCATCCTACCAGTGTTGACCTCAGTGCATTGGCATGGCGGCACTATCACCTCAGAATGAAGACGGACAGACTCCTCCATCATGCCTTGCAATGTGAAGAGTTCAGCTCCAGCAACTGAGTTATGAGCGAATCCAGAGGTTCGTCATCTGATTTGGACTCAGCAGATTTCTGGTCTCTGACAGTCCTCGGAGTGCCGGAAACCTGGGAACTCCTTGCCTCCACCTGCCGTGGATCAGATGTGCTTACCAGGTTGTGACCCTGAGGCTGCTCTAAAGCTTGGCCCGAGGTGTATGTCTCTGTGCTGGTGGAGGGTGTGGGTGAATGCTGTGATGGGCTTTCAATGAGTGTTTCAGCAGATTCCTCTTCTGAGGTGTCTTCGGGGCTTGAGTCGAGGAGCTGGGTCGTGGACTCCCTCGGCTGTTTCCCAGATATGCCTGCAAAAGTGAGGAGAGATAATTAGATGTCAGTAGCCCGTGAAACAGGACATATCACTCACAGCATGGTTGTCTGATGGATGTTGCACTGCTGGATCCTCA
This sequence comes from Cetorhinus maximus, assembly GCF_964194155.1. NCBI lineage: Eukaryota > Metazoa > Chordata > Chondrichthyes > Lamniformes > Cetorhinidae > Cetorhinus > Cetorhinus maximus. The sequence goes on from NC_135893.1 coordinate 67,134,248, forward strand.
CTTGGTTGAGCAGTGCCGACCTCACTGTCAGCACAGGGCTGGTCCAGGTCTTTGCCGGCCAGCTGGATGGCTCTGTTTTCAAAGTCCGTGAGGACCTAGATTTTAGGCATTTCTCCACCAGTCTGCGACCTCTCCCTTTTGTTGTGTGCCAGCATGTCCTGCATGAATATAGATGAAGAGAGTGTAAGCAGTATGTCTGCCAAGCCAGATAATAAGTATGCCTGCCATGTGTGGGTGGTGAGTGGTGCCATGGATGGGATGAGGACAATGAAGGTGTGTGTGAGAGAGTGAATGGTGACGCAGTGACAGTGAATGGTGAACTGCCAGTGAGTGGGATTCCTGCGGCTGTGTGACGGGTTTGTGAGTGTGTGAGTTGAGACTGATGAGAAGAGTGCTGTATCCTGGTGGAACAGAGGGGATCATTCATCCTCTTTCAGCACTGGGTGACTGTCCTCTTTTGCAGGGCGCTGGCACTGACCACCACTGCCACTGACCACCAAGCCAGATTGGCAATGTTGCTGCCCCTCCTGTCGCCAGAGCTTGGGTAGAGGACATCATGGCGGGCCTCCATGGTGTCCAAAATGTGTGCCAGGGACGCGTCACTAATTCGGGGGGGGCTGCAGTCTTCTTACCTTTCGGGGCCACATCTTCTGTGCAGCAGTCCTGGGCTGGAAGCACTGAGAGGCATGCGCGTGGCTGCACTTTAAATATGGCGCCCGGCGTGAAGAAGCAGTGAGGTGATGGCATGGCGGGCGGATCAGTAGCCACCCACCAGCGAAACGGCATGTTTCCCGGGAATGCATGATTAATGAGATGGGATTGGGATGATACGGCATGAAAAGCCGCCATTGCTGCCGACAGGTAAAATATTCTTTTCTCCGCCCATTACCGCACTTAGTGCAAATCTGGGACGATTCCACCCTTTGAGTGTCTGTTAAAGAACATCAAGGTCTCAGCTCCAACTTAGCAAAGCTTTCCCTCTCCACTGCCTCTGCTCCATCTCCCTGTCATGCTCCAGACTCAGAGGCACTGCCACTGCTAACCTCATACCTGGTGCAGTCTTTATATGCACAGGTCACCTACTCCACTGCCCTCCGCTCTTTGGCAAATGCAGGAACTCACCAAAACCCCACCAAAAACAGACTTTCAGGCACTGCAATAGGAAAAATCCCAATCGGGCTGCCGGGAGTATTAAAAACGTGACCGCAGGGCCCATTTGCAGCTACATGCTTCCTTTTTCTCAACTAAACAATGCAGACACTGCCGGTACATTGCGTCACATCAGCTAGTTTGGGCTTTGTACAATCAGGATAGCTCCAAATCAATGCCTTCCACTGCACTCAGGAAATGCCTGTGGGCTCATATTGCCCAGCAACTCTGCGTGGATCATAGGAAACGGAGTTAGGTGTCCTGGCAGCACTACGCTACTGAATTTTGCACCTGAAATATTTAACATTGACTGTTTATCAGTTGTTCCAATGATTAAATGAGCTGTTTTATGCAATTGGTGAAGAGGTTAGCAGAAAAATTCAAACCAAGGGGGCAGAATTATTGAACTTGAGGAAAGTGAATGAACACAAAATCAGGAAAAGATGGAAGCTGCTTGGTGAAAGAATCTCTTTCTCCTGTTTTAATATTTACAGCACAAACAGGCCATTCAACTTAGCTGGTCTATGCCGGTGTTTATGCTCCCTAAGAGCTTCCTCCAACCCTATTAACACATCCTTCTGTTTCTTTCTCCATTATTTACTTATCCAGCTTCCTCTTTAATAGAAGCGTGCTATTCACCTCAACCACTCCTGTGGTAGCGAGTTCTACATGCTTAACATTCTCGGGTTAAAGAAGCTTCCCCTGACGTGCTTGATGATTATTTTATATTTATGACCCCGAGGCCAGAACTCTTCGCTCATCTTGCAGGCTCGGTGTGCGCGGGTGGTGACAGTCAGGAACCCGACCGCCGTCCGCGATCGGTTACGCCCCGTGATTTTACGGGGGCGGGGGGTTGGTGGTGGGCCAATTAAGGCCCGCCCAGCATGAGGCGCGGCAACGGCAACAGCGAGAAGGGGTGGATGGGGGTGCTGGAGCTCAGTGCCCGCCAGTCCAATGGTGACCAGGCGGCCGATTCAAAAGCAGCCCACGCAACCCCTGGAAGGCTGCCACGGAGGGACGCAAAGTCTTCATGATGGATCAGGCTGCGGGTGGACGCGGCAGGCGGGAGGGCAGGTCGGCGGGGCAGTCGGCCCCACGTTTCTCTGACAACTGCCTCGCTGCCCTCCTGGAGGTGGTGGCAGCACAGCGAGAAATCCGTGTCCCCGGGGACGGGAGGAGGAGCCCCCACCTCACCAAAAGGGCCTGGGAGGAGGTGGCATCTACGGTCAGCAGCCACGATGTGGTGAGGTGCAGATGGGTCCAGTGCCGGAATCATCTCGTGCATTCGGGAAGGGTGAGTGCCATGTTGGCATGGGTCACTTAGTACAGCAGTTAGGAGCGGCCCATCCCCACCTTGGGCCTCACAGGTCTTACACAGTGTGAGCGGCAAGTGTCAAAGAGGAAGCATCTAGGCAAGGGGGTGAGCCCTGGCTGCTTGGACTGAGTGCCTTGTGGCTCCAGGGTCACGAATCGGCTGGGCTCTGTGAGGTGTTACTCAGGTGGGGGTTGGTCAGACTGCAATGGCGCTGCAGGTAGAGAGTGGACTAATCAATGCTCCTCTCTCCTTTCAAGAGAAAACATCCCAGAACAATGCCGAGTGGTTGAGGACTAGTGGGGGACTGCCCCACCTACTCAGCTTGACTTGATATGAGCAGGAGGCCCTGGAGCTGAAGCGGCACCATGCACCTAGGTCAACTGGCCGCGGTGAGGTTGGGGTGCCACAGGGAGGTAAGAGTACAGTATACCGAGGTCAGAATGTCTGTAAGAGCAACTATTCCACTGTATTCTCTATACTGATGTGAGCCTTGAACCTGTAATCCCCATTGGTAATGGAAAGACGAAGGCACCCTGATGCATAGCTCTGTCTCATCTGGGTGCCAGGCTTGCACAGTGACAGTGTAATGACTTCAACTAATGACATGCTTATTCTTCCTTTCAGTCTCACCAGCAGCCCATAAGGGTGAGGAGCCTGAAGGCCCACCACTGAGACCAGAGGACAGCACCCAACAGAACACACCTGCGTCACGCCCTTTCTGCCAAGCAGGCGCCAGCACAGATACCAGCAGCTCGGTGGGTATTAGATCGGCATCTAGTATCTTGGAGCACATTGGTGAGGGCACTTCACACTCGCTTGAGGTGCAGGTGGGGGCAGAGAGTGCCCAGGGCGCCGGCAGTCAGAGGACTGCTGGGGACCAGGAACATGCTCAGTTGGTGGCTGATGCTGAGCCTCTGGAGTCGTCCCTGAGACAGCAGATGCTGGAAGTCCAGCAGGGTGTGCGGGAGGATCTGGCACAGATACATGAGGGTATGCGTACCATGGTCTCCGTTGTGGAGGAGTCCATGCGGAGCATGAGCAATGCAATGACCCACCATGCCCCCTCCATGGAGAGAGTGGTGACTCGCATGGAGAGGCTCCTCCAGGAGCTGAATCAGGGCTTCCTGGTGATACACTCGGACCTGCAAGCCCTCACACCGGCAATGACCTCAGGTGGTCACTGTCAGTGTGGGAGGTGGATTGGACACTCAGTATCCCAGCTAGGTGCCTGTCCATAAATGGTGAGCAGGGAGGTCCAGAGTGACCTCACGTTGAAGCATGAGCTGCCTTTCATCTCTGTGGGCTCCTCTCGGGGTGCTCTGGATGAGGGCAGCAGCTTCTCGCCCTCTCTGCCAGTGACCGTGGCATCCGATGAGGCTGCGGCAACTCGGGAGATGCCAGCCGTGGCATTAGCCGCTCCGTCCCAGGCAGGGCCAGCACAGGCTCCACGGGCCAGAGGACGCCCACCAAAGTCATCAAGGCCAACAGGACAGCAGAGTGAGCAGGCTGGCTCCAATGCTGGTGCCAGCGAGGGGGGAGCACCCAGACATAGCACCTGCAAGTGCAAACTTAAAGCACCTTAATCACAACATGGCCTGAGCATGGGTGATATTTGTTTTCCCCACTTTTAATTTAATTCTTAATTGGTGTGATGGAGAACACCTCTGAATTTCATTTGTTAGCTTTATGGCAAGCACCATATCATTAAATGTGTTTTTGTACAACAAGCCTCTGGGTGCTCCATTTGTTCTGTAGGTGCAGGGTAACCCATGATGTTATGAGTGACTTGTTTCTCATTAAACTTTATTGAAATGGCACATAGTGCATGTTGTTCACCAAGCAAATGTTCCTGTCAGGTATCGAGCATGGAGCCTGCAGCCCTAGCATGTGGTGGTGGTTCTTATTTGGTAGGCTAACTGAAGGACCATTGGATCAAAGCCTCCCAGGTGTCCCTGCCTCCCTGGAGGTTACCCAGGTCTGTATCTACGTCCTCAACATTCTCCTGAGCGTGCTCGTCCTCGGACTCACTACCAGGTTCATCATCTGTTGCCAGAGCAGCTGCATCAAGATCTTCTTCCTCTACTGCGTCCACCCTTTCCAGCGCCAGATTGTGGAGAGTGCAGCATGCAACCACTATGAGTGACACATGATCTGGGGGGTATTGCAGTGCGGCCCCTGAACGATCCAGGCACCGGAAGCACACCTTGAGAAGACCGATGGCTCTCTCTATCACCGCTCAAGTGGACCCATGGCTCCTGTTGTACCGCTGCTCAGCCTCTGTTCTTGGATGGCGAAGAGGCATCATGAACCACCTTCTGAAGGGATAGCCCTTGTCACCCAGCAGCCATCCATCCAGTCGGGCTGGAGCCTCGGCACCTGGGAGTGTCTCAGGATTTAAGCGTTGTGGGAGCTGCCTGGGTACCTTGCACAGACTTGTAGAATCAGCATCCTGTGATCACACACTATCTGCACGTTCATGGAGTGGAAGCCCTTCCTGTTGACGAAGGCACCGGCTCACCTGCTGGCGCCTTGATGGCCACATGTGTACAGTCTATAGCACCCTGGACACGGGGGGAGCCAACAACGGCCGTGAAGCCTCTGGCTTGCTCTGTCTGGCTGGCCTCGTCCATGCGGTAATGAATGAAAGTCAATGCACACCTGAACAGAGCATCTGTCAGCTTGACACAACTGTGGACAGCTAATTGGGAGACACCACAAAGATCACCCACCTGGAAAGAGCCGGAGGTATAGAAGTTGAGGGCCACTGTGACCTTCAGCACTACTGGCATGGGGTGTCCACCCACACAGGCGGAGCTGATCTCAGGGCCGATCCTCTGACAGATGGAGGTCACTGTCTCCCTTGAGAGGTGGAGCCTCCTTCAGCACTGCACCTCAGACACATTGAGGTAGCTGCATCACTGCCTGTAAACCCTGGCAGCAGGATAGTGGTGTCTTCTGCGGCCCCTTCCGCCTTGGACTTCCTGTTGGCCCTGTGCCCCTTGTGCCTGCGCCTCTCCTCCCACAGGTCACTCCCCTGGAGGCTGAAAAGGGACATGTGGCCTCCTCCCACTTCTGGCCCTCCCTTCCTTCCCAGAGGAAGTGCCTCCAGCAGAGACCACAATCCCCATTCCCAGGGTAAGGGAAGGCTGTCTGATACCTGGAAGGCCCCAAGTGGTGTGACTCCTCCGGAGTCCTGAACTGAAGCCTCTTATTTCTGTCAAAGCAGCTCTGAAGCGAAATGAAGTTGTCCTGTTCACACAATCAAGCAGCAGCAACTTATAAACTAAAGTACAAACAACTCGCATTAACAAGCCCACTCACCCTTCTTATCCCACCCATGGATGAGGTTTTTGAAAATGTGGACTACCCACCTGCCCGTTTAGCCCGTGCAATGGCCTGAAAATCGCACGGGCCACGTAAACTCCGGGACAATCGGTGTCTCAAGGGCCTTAAATGGCCATTTAATTAATGGTGAGCGCACCTCCATCTTCATTGTGCGCCTGCCTAGCGAAATATCGCGAGGGTGCGCATTGACGTCATTTCTCGATTGGACATGTCGGGAGCGCAACCCACCACCGACCTAAACATTCTGCCCCTACTTTTGGATTCCCACACAAGTGGAAACATCTATGTCCACCCTATCAAACCCTTCTATGATCTTAAAAACCTCCATAGCCTGCAGATAAAAGTAAAATAGTGTGGCTGCTGGAAATAAGAAATAAAAACAGAAAATGCTGGAAAACTCAGTAGGTCTGACAGCATCTGTGGAGAGAGAAACAGAGTTAACAGTTTGAGTCCACACGGCTCTGACTCGAAAGGTTAACTCTATTTTTCTCTCCACAATTGCTGTCAGGCCTACTGAGTTTTTCCAGCATTTTCTGTTTTATCTCTATAGCCTTCTGTTTGCTAGTGAAGAGCCTCAGGTTGTTAATTTTTTCCCAATAGTTATTCAGTTTTGGTATAATCCTTATAAATCTGTTTTGCACCTTCTTCAGTGGCTTTGTACCCTGTTCTATTTTAGTCATTATATATTTCAGTAAAGAGAATCAGGTTATTTTTCAAGAGTAAGATGAAAGCAGAATTAAGAGGAGAAGAAGCAGGAAAAAAAATATAAAAGACCTCCTGTAGTTAAGAACTGCAGGATTTTCAGGAAATCCATGCATGACTCCTCGCCCATGCTGAATGAATGACCAGATAAATATTGGGGCCATGGAACTATGTAATTATATGCAGAATAGTCTTGTCAGTTTGTGTGCAATGGTTTCAGTAGAATTTGAGATTATTATATCGGAAGGCTCACTCCATGCCCAAAAGGTAACCTGTCTTATTTTTTTCTAGCTGATGGGCTGTTATTTGGATAAATGCAACAATTGGATAAATGCGACATCATTTCATGGATGAGGTTCCAGTAAGAAGAGGCTATGGCTTTGAATTTTATCTTCATTGCATTATATTGCAAAAGCAAAGAAAAAAAACTTCCATTTTAAAATCGCTGACAAACATCCTGGATGATTTCCTAATGCTTCAGGCAATAGAGCTGAGTTTCCATTGAAGGTTAAATACATTTGTCTTCAGCCCTTCCCCCCAATAACACCTCATTCCCCCACCCCATGTGTGATTCCTAGGGGTTTCAGAGTGACATTCATTTCTCAGAATATGAAGATGTTTCTTCTAACACATACCAATTAACCAGCCCATGGTCCACATCTTGAATAGATATAGAGATGGGCAAGAAATGCTGGCCAAGCCAGTGACACCTGCATCCCACGAAAGAATAAAAAAAATCTGGTCAATGATCTTTCATTATTTCATGGGAAATGTTGATATACAAAGGGACCTGGGTGTCCTTGTACACCAATCACTGAAAGCTAGCATGCAGGTGCAGCAAGCAGTTAAGAAGGCAAATGGTATGTTGGCCTTCAATGCAAGGGGACTTGAGTACAGGAGCAAGGATGTTCTACTGCAGCTGTACACGGCCTTGGTGAAACCACACCTGGAATGTTGTGTGCAGTTTTGGTCTCCTTACCTTACCCTTGAGGGACAGCAGCTCTTTAGCCCTAGCAGTGCATACCAAGATTGATGGCCACAGCTGGGGCTGTACCCAGCCCAGACAAGCAGCTTGGAACCCCCTTAGGAATAAGTTAAGCGGGATTGGGTAGCCAGGGCTAGTCAGGCAAGCCCTGGTGAGGGTTGGGGGGCAGGGTGGGGCAGGGGTTCTTGGTGAGGGCGGGGGGTATATGTCCTCATGGGCAGCCATTGCCACTGAGAGTGATCTCTGTGGGCCACAGGGTGCCCAATTAGGTGGATCCCCCGCAATCCCACAGGGAGGCCGCCAGGGTTTACGAGGTGGTCTGCAGTAGAGGGTCCACCTGCCACTGGCAAAATGCTAGCAGGGGTGGGAAGAGGCGCTTAATTGTCTACTTAAGTAGCTCAATTTATCCCTGGGCTGGGAGGGCCATCCACCACCATTCCCACTACTAGTAAAATGCCATGGTGGCGAAAAAGTGATTGGCATGCCACTCTCCACCCTCCCTCCCAATTTTTTCCTGCCTCCCAGCCTGCTCCTTGATGCCCCATAAAGTTCCTGGTGACTTGTGATTCTGTCCCCACAGATGCTGCTAGAGCTGCTGAGTATTTGCAGCATTTTCTACATTTATATTGATGCAGTTGGATTACCTCCTTGGGTTGGGGGCTGGGGGGAAGGGGTGGTGTGGGATGGCACTAGTTTAACCTCACTAGTTAGACATGAACTTGGCAAAGTGGACTGCATGCTTGTCAAATCCACTCCTATTTTCACCCCATCGATAAACTTACAGCTATGGAAAATGTAGCCTTTTTCCTTGCATGCATGCCATTCTCTAGTGATTAGGAGGGGGAATTGTGAAATTTTAAAAAAAAATCTCAAATCTAACCCTAACCCATCTATATCTGGTTTTCATGGAGGTGGGACTGTGGCTAGTGTTGGTCATTCAAATATAATGAAGTTGCATGCTTCATTTACCTGCCTTCCAGGTTTAACCTTGTGGTTTCTGAGCGCTGGGAAACTCGACAGCTGAAGGAAGGTGAGAATTGCTTTCTGGAAAAGGGAAGTGCCTTTCCAACATCTGCTTGTGAGACATTTCCCCTGATTTGAGTCTCATCAAAAATCGCTCAGTTTTGAAATTTTTCAGTTGACTCTACTGAAGACCTTTGAGGCTGATCGAGTGTTCAGTTACGGTACCTTTTGTTCTGGGGCATCACCCTAGAAATGCCTCACTCCAATTGGAAGGTTATGCCCCATTGTTCTGAACCCCGCCGAGGAAATATGCTAGAGAGAAACTACCAACCCGTTTAATCAGTTTAAACACTTCAATGACAACACCTTTTTATTTCCTACACACAGGCATGTTAGGTAGTTTGAACAGGTTAGGATTATGTTCTCAGCTGCCTAGGTTTGAAACCAGCCCTGATTCATGACATTTGAATCCTCTCTGAGGTGAAGTTATTTTGGCAGTCTCAACTCTTTCCCTGGAGAACACCATTCATTGTGGCAGGGGGGGGAATTGACATTATGTGGTATTGCAAAATGTGGCAACAGTGAATTGGAAGCCCCATTTTACTCTTCCATTAAAGTTAGTGGAAAGTCAAACTGCAGCTTAAAACGGGCTATTGATTTGCCACTGGCTTCCCAAAACTAACTTGCCCCCAACCCTCCAAGAGCCCCGATGTACAGGGAAATAATTGACAGTTTATTTCTGGCATTTATCGAACTCAAATGTGCCAAGTGCTTCACACAGTTAACCACATTGAGCAACCACTTGAGACTGGAGTATGTAATCAGGGGCAACTCTGCAGTGCAACACTGATGGAGTGCTATCTGTCAGGGGTGCTGTCCTTCTGATGAGATATTAAACCGAGATTCTAGGTGGGATTTTCCCCTCCATGGACTAAGTGCAGTGGTGGGCAGCAAAAGTGCTGCTTTTCCTGCCGGTCGTAATGGTAGGTTTCCGTGCCAGATCACCCCGTTTCACCTCATTATATATGCATCAGCAGGAAGGACAATGGATCTTGTGGCGGGGCAGGCTGTGATTCACCCACCTTGCCATGACCTAATCGGATCATCTTTTCGGGCACCATATTTCAACCACGCCTGCGCACAACGTTCACAGTCTGGAGCCCGGGACTGCTGGAAGGGATGGATGGTCCCCAAAGTGAAGAAGAGTAGTGCCCCCAACTTTAGTGACAGAGCACTGGGGCTATTTCTGGACGCTGTGGAGAAAGGCTGGGATGTCCTCTATCCCCATGATGGGAGAAGGAGGTCCACAAACCTCAACACAGCAGCTTGGGAGCAGGTGGCCAACGCGGTCAGCACCAACTCAGCCCAGAAGAGATCAGGTATCCAGTGCAGGAAGAGGATGAATGACCTCATCTGCTCGCCAGGGTAAGTCAGCCTTCTCCTCACTCTCAACTCACACTCACAAGCTCATCAGGCCTTCGCAGCCTGACAGTACACAGGGATTTCACACAGTACCAGCACAAGGTACATCACCACTGACTGTCTCACACACCTTGACATTTCCATCTGGTCTCACATCATGTGCAGCTCACATCCTCAGCTCTTACACAGGTCCATTCAGCACCCACACAAGGCAGGCATCCTTATCATCTGTCTTGGTATCTTCTCTGTTCACGGTCGCTCCATCTGTCTTTATGCAGGACAAGCTCACTCACAACAAAAGGGAGAGATCCCAGGCCGGTGGTGGGGGCTGCTAGAGCACATGGCCCTCACTCTGTATGAGGAGTGTGCTGTTGAGCTGGTCAGAGAGGACAGGGACCGTGCATGCGCCAATGGTGAGACCGGCCTTTCCCAACTAAATGAAGTCCCTGCACCAGCTCATCATTCAGCCAGCAATTCTGTGAGTGCATTGTAATGTTGCTGACTATGCAGCCGTTCACTAATTATATCTTATCTCTTTGACAGGCACCAGCACAAAATGCAGCAGGAACAATGGGAGTTGGCCCCTCAGCTCCAGCCCCCACATGACCTCGGATGAGGATCCTGAGGACATACAAGTTGAAGACCAATCACAGTGCTCACCTGCACCCTCCACGAGCTCAGAGATACATACCTCAGTGGGACATAGTTCTAATGCAGGGTCGGCGTCACAATCTGGTGAGCACAGCAGAGATTCTGGTCCACAGCAGGCAGCGGCAGGGACGTCCAAGGTTCCTGGCACCCAGAGGACTGCTGGAAGCAAGGATTCTGCTAAGTCCCAGTCAGATGACAAGCCTCTGGACTCGGCCCTGACACAGATGTTGAAGCTGTAATGACAGGCCAGGCATATCAGGCAGGGTTGCCATATGCAATTCTAAGATTGCAATGTACGATGGAGGAGTCCATCGGTTTTCAGTCTAAGGTCATAGTGCCGACCTGCCAACGAACCAAGGTCAACACTGGTAGGATGGCAGCCATCATGGAGACACTTTTCCAGAAAATAGGGCCTGCTGTGCTCCAGGAGTTACACTCCATCACTTTAGACATTGGAACCATTAGTGGCCAATCGAGATGGGGGCAAGGCACCTTGACCTCACTCCAGGTGCCCCTTCTCCTCAAGGAGTCAGCCAGGGGCCCTCAAGCACCCATAGAGATGAGGGCCGGCAGCAGGGCAACCCAGGGCCACCCACCCAGGTGACTCCGGGAGTGTCCAGCCAATCTGAATCCTCTCTGCTTGTGACCCCATCAGCTGCAGCTCCACACCAAGGAGGGTGCACCTGGCCCACAGCAGGAGACCCAAAGCAGCCCAGGGCCCTCCAGGTCTCAGTCCTCAAGAGGATGAAAGTCATTAAAGACAACAGGACGTAGTAGTGAGACTGCCTCCACCTCTGCTGTAGATATCGGGGATGCTCCAAAACCTAGCGGTAGGGCTAGGAAGATCAAAAAGTACTAGGAGCACAAAGGTTGCATGGATATTCACAAGATGTACATCATTTCCACTAACGTAAATACATTTTGCACCCATTCCATTTCCCCTGTAGTGTATGACTCTTCTGTCTGATGAGCCGTTTTGTGGCCAATCAAGGGTCACACAATGTTTACCCTCCCCAGCTTTCACAGATGTTGCATCATGTGCCTCTGCCAATGTTGCGTGCAATCACCTCATTCAGTGTGTGTCTATTTTCTGCTCAGTGCCATCATCAATGACACAGCAGCCTCATGGAAAAGTGTGGCTGCACAAGGCTTCTCTGAGACATGCTTTGTAGGCTCCACTAATGTTCAATCTTGACTGTAAAATATGGAGACTCATGTAGTCCCCTGTTACATATGCATTGTGGAATGATCAATGTGTGATATAGATAATGAAATGTAATTGCACTTGGAGACGGGGCATCTTTCATTGACCTCCATGTACTCTCTGTCAGCTGTGAGGGTGGTCTATCTACCAAACTCAGAGATCATTTGTGATCCTGTCTGCCTTCAGTCTTCTCTAATCTCCGAGTGGAAATCTGCACAGCACCCCAGTCATAGTAAAAATAAAAATACCTGGAAAAACTCAGCAGGCCTGGCAGCATCTGCGGAGAGGAACACAGTTAACGTTTCGAGTCCATATGACTCTTACAACAGAACTAAGGAAAAATAGAAAAGAGGTGAAATATAAGCTGGTTTAAAGGGGGGTGGCGGGGGGGTGGCGGGGGGGGGACAAGTGCAGCTGGATAGAGGGCCAGTGATAGGTGGAGATAAGCAAAAGATGTCATAGACAAAAGGACAAAGAGGTGTTGAAGGTGGTGATATTATCTAAGGAATGTGCTAATTAAGGGTAGAAAGCAGGACAAGCAAGGTACAGATAGCCCTAGTGGGGGTGGGGTGGGGGTGAAGGGAAGGAATCGAAATAGGCTAAAAGGTAGAGATAAAACAATGGATGGAAATACATTTAAAAATAATGGAAATAGGTGGGAAAAGAAAAATCTATATAAATTATTGGAAAAAAAATGGGGGGAACGGAAAGGGGGTGGGGATGGAGGAGAGAGTTCATGATCTAAAATTGTTGAACTCAATATTCAGTCCAGAAGGCTATCATAGTGCCCAGTTTCCCACCTCCTCATTTTTGAGCTCTGAACCTCGCCAGCACCTGTTTGTCCTCGAGTTTCCTGCTAGAGGTTGGAAAGCCTTGGAGTTGTGTGCATTCTACCGACAAAGTTATCATGATTATCCGAAGATGGAGCACAGGGCCATAAGTTCCAGTTAGCGTCCCCTGACCTAAACCCTCTGCAAGCTCCAAAATGCTAATTCCAAATTCCAAATAGTTATGTAGAACAGGCATTGGCAACTTTGTGCCTGTTTTCTATGTTCTCTGTCAGGCAGAGGGGATGAAAATGTGTCACCTTGAAGTGGCCTAAGAGTGAGGATGCAATGCAGCAGAGGTTTGTGTGCTCTTTATTATCAACCATTAGTAACCTTGAAGTCTACATGACGTGTCTGCATTTTAAAGATCAGAAAGGCTAGGACAGGGCATTAGGGGAGAATGTGAGATTCCAGGCAGAGGCATGTTCATGACAGGCAGGCAGCTGTCAGAGTATTGTGCAAGTGAAGTTCCATTGAAAGTTCAGGATAACTGCAGCTCTGCCTCCTTCCCTGAGAGTTTCAGATGACTGTGTCCTGAGGACTTTTGTGATGCTGAGGACTGAGTGCTATGAAGAGGCATCAACACTTCTATTGCTTGATCTGCTGACTTAGCCCAAATATCACCTTGTGCTATTCACCATCTAACTCACACAGAAGGCAATGTCCCCTAGAGGGCATTGATCTCTTTGAGGTGCCTTGTCCGAATGCAGGCATACTGCCACGACTGAACTGAGGATTGCAGTGATGCTCCTGCCTCTTGTCGGCTGCCGTAGTGTGTGGGGTGTTGCAGAAGGCCCGTCTGCAGTATGAGCACCTTTCCGAAAGGCCACATGCTCCTGAGGCTGCCTGACCTTCATAGGATGAGGACATGGTGGCGCTAGAGTGATACTACTCATTCGCAGATTGAAGTGGATGGTTGAAATGAGAAGGATAGCAATGCAGGTAGTAAGGTGTGCCCAGCATGGAGGGCAGAGAGGATCACAAAAGCTAGTTGTCATCATCCTCCTGGAATCTAGTGGGGATTAGCCTTTCCCATGCACGCCTGCCTCTTCTGGCCAATACAATGGCCTCTCCCCCCGCTCCCTCAGCTTCCTTGCCATCAACACCCTCAGCCCCCTCGACGTCCTCCTCACCAAAGGAGACATGCAGTTCCTCCATCTCATCTGGCAAGACATCCCCCTTTTGAAATGCCAGGTTGTGTAGCCATGCTGATGCACAAGACCCTGTGGAAAGCGTACTGCAGAGCGCCGCCTGGCCCGTCCAGACATTGGAATCACACCTTCAAGATGCCAATGTCTGTTCTTTCATTGAGCATGTTGCAGAATGAGCAGCGTTATACCTTTCCTCAGAGGCAGTTTCTAGACGCCGGACGGAGGTCATCAGCCATGTCTTTTGCAGGTAGCCTTTGTCCCGAGTAGCCAATCCTGGATGTGCTGAGGTCCCTCGAAGATTTGTGGGATCTGCGATTGATTCAAGGGGCGGGATTTTCCACACCCACTCGCCGCCAGGATCTTCCGGTCCCGCCCCAAGTCAATGGACTTCTGGCTGGGGCACCGCCTCGCCCACAGCGGGTACCGCACGCAACGGGGCCGGAAAATCCCGGCCAAGATGTATGAGCCATTGGAGGCTTCCTGGGTATCTGGCACAGACCTGCGTAATGTGTTTCTGGTGGTTGCAGACCAGCTGCACATTGAGAGAGTGGAATCTTTTCCTGTTGACTTATTTGATTGGCTGCTGCAATAGAGCTCTTAAAGCTATATGAGTGCAGTCGATGGCACCCTGCACCTGTGGAGATCCTGAAATAGAAGCAAAGCCCAGTGCTCTGGCAGCCTGGCTGGCTTCACCTCAAGAGAACTGCACGTAATTGTGTGCCTTGGTAAACAGGGCTTCCATGACCTGCTGTGTGCACTTGTGAGTGGAAGCTTGAGCGATCCCCAGAGGGCCCCAATTGAGCCTTGGAGGGAGCCACTAGTTCAGAAGTTCAAAGCAGTGGTGACTTTGAGAGCCAAAGGCAATGGATGCCCTCCCAGTCACCACAACGTCAACTCCTCCTGGAGAATGTGGAAGATGTGATCGACCAGAGCCCTAGACACTCAGAGGTGTCAACAGCACTGTCTCTCACTCATCTAGAGGTATGACAAGCATCTTATTTACACTCTCAGTCTTGCGAGACAGCTAGGTGAGCTTCAGCTGCTGGGAATGGAGGGGGCCCTGCTGCCCCTTTCTCAACAGAGTGAGGCATTTCTCTTTGGTGAGCCTAGCGCTGACAATGCCAATCTTCTCTGCCTTTGGAATTGCCTGTATGCCAGGATGAACGCAACATTAGATCCACCATCGGTCTTTCTCTCATTCTCCTCTCTGCTGGCACATTGAACAGAAACATGAGTGGGAATTAGCCTCTGAAGATCATCTTCCTGTTGCTGACTAGGGATTGACTGTGGAGTCAATGGGTTACTTACAGTGCAGGCACTATACTGGCAGCACGATTACAGCCTTTAAGATCACATGAAGCTCAGCACCCCACCGCCCGTCACACCCCACCACCCTTCCCCCAAGGCTGACCTACTGCAATGAGAGTGCTTTGAACAGGTACTTGGATCTGCATGAGTTCTGACAGGTGCTGGAAGCCTCAGGCAGCGCACTCTGAGACTGCAACCTTTGGTTTACACAGCAGACCAAACATCCAGTGAGGGAATGAGATTTATTTAAGGGAGAGGTTGCGGGGTGGTTGGGGGGTTGGGGGCGGTGGGGAGGGGGGTTTTTGGGGGGTTCCCAGCTCCGAATCTGTTGGCTGCAAAGTTTAGACATGCCATGGGCAATAGGGATCTACAGTTTGCCCCATTGTCTTTCGGGTTGTTCTTCAGATGGGATCCCCTACGGATGGGACAAACGGGCTATTGCAAGGAAATCAATTCATGGGATGAATCATGATTAGTCTTGCATGAATGCACTATAACAGTTAAGGCACTTGATTTCCCCCATTGTCATTAAAATGCTCCCAATATGTCTCAGCTGTGTCTTTTTTTTTGTCTTTGTAGTAATTACAGCCCTACTTTTACTTATTTTTTGGAGAGAGATGATGAATGTCGTATACAATGACAGATACTGAAATCACACAACCTCCAGAATATCAGCCCAAGAGCCAGCAAAAACCCCACACAATTGTTTAGAATATGTAAAGGTCTTGTTCTGAATATATCTCACGGGAGTCTGATACAGAAACAATGGACCAAATGGCCTCTTCTGTGCCATAACTGTTTCTATATTTCTATGAATTTATCAATTAGAATGTCTCTTTTTTTTTCCCCAATGCATTAAAAGACTTAAGAAGCATGGGTTTCTTAATGAAGTTCATGACAGTATGTCACCAGGGAGATGAATGATGTATATTTAAGCAGCTTATTAAAGATTTAGGTTGCTGAAATTTATCACTGAGTTGTGAAACATAATGCAAATTTTGTTAAGTTCTTAACAATATGAAACATGCAAGTAACCCCCTCAAAATATTGTACATTTTAAGCCTTTGAGAAGCTGAATACAAAAATGTGCAAGAGATGGTTTTGGTGAAGCTCACATAACTGATCAAAATCATATGCGTCTGTGCTTCTCATTGGTCTTAAAGAGGTTTCCAAAGAGGTGTTGGAAGGAGAATGAACTTCAAGCAGTTCATGCGTCCACCAGGTTGATTTGAGGCCAGGATTTAAAATGGTTCTGGTTTGGTATTAGTTGTTAAGGAAGAAAGTGACTTTTGTAACACAGGAGACGCCCATGCAGCCTCTCCAGTCAAATTACTCTGCATCCCAAGATACTCTTACTGAACAAAAATCTATCGATCGCAGTCTTGAAAATTTCAGCTGCATGCCCAGGTGCCCTGCTCCCTCCCATGCCCAGGTGCCCAGATGGCCTAGCTGTCAGCTGTTACAAGTTAATTCATTCAGAAGCACATGCTGTTTGTGCCCAGGAAGTCCAAGAGTTATTTCTTAGCTATAGCAGTGCATTCTTCATCATGCAGCACTATTTCTGAGGTGAGCACTGAGCTTCTTTTAGCGAGTCCAATACTTTGAAAGTATTGCTTTATCAATAAGCTCTGACACTGATACAAAGATGTATGAAATATTCGTTGTTGAAGCTCAAAACTAAATTTAAATACAGCTGAAAGAACTGAACACCCATTCTATTATCTAAGCCACCTTCAATTCAGCCATATTGACTATAGTTGTAGAATATTTTATTCCCACCCCTGCAAATCAATAAAGTAACCATGGCCAGAATTTTGACACCAGCGTGCGTGGGGGTGAGCCCGGCACGCCGACGCGTAAAATGATGTGCGGTGACGTCGGGCGTCCGTCCCAATGTAAGCGCGCGTCATTTAGATATTATGTTCAGCGGGCACGCGGCAGAGGCAGCTGCGCACCTGCCGAACTGCCAACAGCCTATTAAGGCCATTAAAAACCAATTAATAGTTATCAACGCTGCCTGTCCAACCTTAAGGTTGGCGGGCAGGTGAAGAGCCGAAGCGGCCTTCGCCACGGGTGGGATGAGGTTTCCTGAAGGTTTTATTAAATAAATAAATATTTGTTGCACAATTCATAAACATGTCCCAGCTCATGTGATGCTGTCAGATGAGGGGACACGTGTAAATCATTTTTAACTTTATTTATTTATGAACTTTAATTATGTACTTAATCTCTCTGAGGCAGCTCCAGCAGGCCCCGACTCTCCCTCCTCCCCCAACCCACACAGGTAGCGCCACTACCGGCCGTGCATCACACTGGGCGGGCCTTAATTGGCCCGCCCATGTAAAATGGCGGCGTGCAGTCGATCGTGGGCGGCAATTGGCTCCGCGCCCACCCTGCTCCCAACCGGCCCACCCAACATTCAGAAAATTTTCCCCCATGGCTACTACTAAACTTTAAATGTTGAACGTACAAATATTAACCAGTATTTAAAAGTCAACAAGTACAAGAATATGTCAATCTCATAATTGCCTACAAACCATTGATTTCTCAAAGTATTCTCATTCCATCTGGGGCTGGGGGCAAGCTGTGTTATTGGTCTATTCTATTGCATGAACTAAAATAGTAGTCTTATTGTTCTCTTGGCTTGGACTAGCTAACTTCACATCGATCAGGGATCAAACAATGGATTATCCTGCTCTTTACAGCTTCACTACTGGTAGTTGGTTATCCGTTAAGCAATCACAGAAACCCATTTTGCATTTTGTTTTTATCCCTTCTGGCATTTTGTAGTAACTTTTGATCAGCTCCAAAGGCATTAATTTCTCCAACAAAAACATGGATTTATATAGCATATTTATAAAATGCCTCAAGGTGCTTCACAGGAGCAATTATTGGACAGAATTTGACACTAAGCTGCATCAGGAGAAATTAGGACAGGTGGCTAAAACCTTGGTCAAAGACGTAGGTCTTAAGGAGCATTGTAAAGAGAGGTAGAGAAGATTAGGGAAGCAATTCCAGCTTATTGGGAATGGTAACAGGGAGGCTTAGCTGATTTTAATGGTGGATTGCATTAGTGCACTGCTTTCCAAATTCCTGACTAAAAAAGGCTGGAAAGTCATCAGGTTGCCACTGGGGACCTGACCTGGATATCCGGGGTGACAGGGGGGTGGGTGGGCGAGGTTGTTGGGGTAGGGGGGGTTGCAGGGGAAACAACCCTGGTGAGAGCTTGGGGGGAGGAGAGCAGATGGGGGATAGAAGGACAGAACAGGGAAGCCCAATGATCCCGACTCCTCCTGCCCCACAAGGAACTTTCAAACAAAATATTACAAAAGTTTATCCTTTGGGCCTCTTCTGGCCATGGACCCTGTTCCCAACAGGGAACACCACCTGTCCCTCACTCAGGCCTCAGGTTAGGCCAGGTCCTGTAATCTAAACTTGGACACTCTGTGCACTTTTCAGAGAACTTTCTGAAAAGTGGGGTTGAGTGCTCCCCCTGTTCCAGCCTAAATGCATTCCCCTTCACTGCAGGCACCCCCCACCCCCTCCCCCTCATAGTAAGGCCTCCAACGCCCAATCATAAAGTGAAACTGTGCTGTTTAAATCCATCTTTTTCCCCTCAAAAGAATGCCAGCATTAAGGGTTGCCCATTGAGAGTTTCTGCCCCATAGGGACACAGCTATTCTTAAAATACTTTCAGGAAACTACTACTGCAAATACAATTGAATTGTTTCAGCTACATAAATATCTGTGATCTGAATGTATCTAAGAATACTTTATTCATCTCAGCTCATTAGTTTTATTTGATTGATAAAGAGAGATATTAAGTTAAATCTGTTCTGCTTCAACATTTCAATTGAGTGCCACTTAAATTAATAAAAGCATTTTGCTTACTATGCAGATACAGTGCCAGGGCACCTTGATGCCTCTCTCCTGAAAATCTCTTGGCAGTCCTCTGATTGAATACCTCCAGCATGCTTGCTATGTGCTATGAAATATTTCATTGTCTTGATGTCTCACTCACCTTCACATATGAAAAGCCTCCAAAGGTGTCTCTCCTGATCACTGTGCTTCCTTTGGCTCCAGGCATGGGCAAGCATCAACTGTGGCAGCAAGTCAAGGACACTAGTTTCATTCCTGCAGAACCCAATTACAAGTTATCATGGCTTATAGAGGAAAACGAGAGTAGTACGATGGTACAGTGCGCAACAGCCCCTGTGTTCATTTGCACTTAACCAGTTTGTACCTCTTTTTTTGTTGAATTGTATTATGTGCTCAAGAGCCCATTTGTGGATGGGATCTGTTCCTGTACTGTTTGAAGACATTAATAAGCCAATTCACTGGGACAAAATGAACTTCATACCTCGCACATTGTAGTTTCCATCTCTTATAAAACACCCAACTTATAGTTCTTTTAAATGGCACATCACAAGAGAACAAATTGGCTCAAAATGTTGCTATGCTTAATGGGGTTTATTTATCTTATACCACATTACAGATTTAATATGGGCTCATTCAAAATGGTTACAGGGAAATTTAAATGGTTATAGGAAACGATTACATATTTAATGGGCTGAGAAAAGGAAAGGAAATAATAGTAGAAAAAAACAACAGCTGCTTTGTTACTTTACTCCCGGCAATTCAATTCCTCACTGATATCTAGCATCAGAATGCTCAAATATGTTACTTTCCTTCCAGCAAGTAAATATCCAGCTCAAGTATGCTATTAAATGTACAATCACCAGAAATGGCTGCCTTGTGTGATTGTAGGTTCTTCTCTCGATGATCAGTCAGGCTCTCTCTCTCTGTGAGATCTCCTGACAATTGGCAGGGTTTTCTTCCTTTGACTGCAGTGCAGTCTCCAATGTTCAACTTTTTATAACCTTTTTTCAGGGGATGGGGTTAGCATATATTATATTGACAAGCCATACTGTGGTATGAAGCTTCATTTCAAAGCATTATATCCAATTATATTCTGCAGCCTTTGTTTAAACCATGACCTGCATCTGCCCAGAAAGTTGCCTATCCTTCTTTTGCATTCCCAGTAATTTTCCATTATATGAAGTCTCTTATAGTCAATTTCCCAGGAAAAGGTGTTTATAATTTGCTGGACCACAGTGGTTCACCTTCTCACAATTCAAGGCCTAGGCCAGGATTTTCCATCGAACGTGTTCGGTGGTGTGAGCGGACAATATGGCGCGATCGGTTTCACGACGGTGTGAAATCAGTTTGCAATTGTCTGCTCAGCCCGCCAATGGTGGGCCGCATTTTCCGTCATCGGACATCAGGAACCTCATTGTAACACATCTGCATATCATTATAAAACCAGCCCACCAGACTCGCCCCCTCCTGCTGGATCGTCCGCCCACATTAGCCGGAAAACACGCCGACGTGTTTCATGACAGCACATAAGCGACATGCACTTGGCGGGCTGCACTTGGCTCGGGACTTCAAGGTTTGTTTGCCTACCTTGCTTCGGTCAGCGCTCACAGTCATCAGCGCCAGGCTTCATAGGCAGCACCACATCACTTTTAGGGGGGCTCATGGGCAGGTCTCTAACTACCAGATCAGCCACATTTGGGTGGCTTTTCAACAGCTGCAGGGCTAGGGCTTGCTTGGGGAAGGGGGAGAAGTGGCCTCAGACAAGGGAAGAGGCTGCAGGACAAGGGCTGTACTGGGAGAGGAGGGTAACCCAGGGTATGTGTGGGGGTACATGTTGATCTGTGCAAGGGGCCTCAAGATGGTGAGGGCTGAGGAGGCAGTCTCCAGAGGAGATGAGGCCAGATGGAGGTGTGAGGGTATGTGTGTGAGAATGGGTGGTGATGCCCCTTGAGCTGGCAGTGATTGAGATCCAGTGAATGTGTGATGGGCTTGAATGTGTGAGTTTAGAGTGCTGAGATGGTTGCCATACCCTGCATCAAGGATAAGATCATTCATCTTCTCTCTGCATTGGATGGCCAATCTCTTCTGTGCGGCAGCGGCATTGATCACCACTGCCATCGCCTACCAAGCCTGGTTGGTCATTCCGTTGCTCATTCTGTGGCCAGAGCATGGGGTAGAGGACATCACAGCAGGTCTCCGTGGCATTCAAAAGACGTTCCAGTGAAGCATCATTAAATCTGGGGGCAGCAGTGTTTTTGCCTTTCGTGGACATCAGTCCTGGGCTGGAAGTCCTGACATGTGTGCGTGTGTCTGGGCTTTAAATATGGTGCCTGGCATGATAAAGTGGCGAGGTGATGGTGTGGTGGGTGAATGACAGCCTGCCCACTATTAAAACCATGTTTCCTGGGAATGAATAACTAATGCGGCGTGTTTGGGACGATGCGGCATGAAAAGCCGCCATTGCGGCTGGCGGGTAAAACACCGTTTTACCTGCCCGCTACCGCACTTAGTGCAAACCTGGGACGATTCCGTCTTCATCACTAAAACACTATTGTCTCTGGCTGGGGTGAGGGCTAGAGGGCCTTACCTTTTTCATTATAACTGGGACAAAGTCCCACAGCATCGAGGAAGGCCGTTCAAACAGCCCGCCTGGGCATCGCGCTACACCGGTGGTGGCCTCCGAACTTCTTCCTGGGCTAGCCGGCCCAACGGCAACTGCACCCGGTCTCCCCTCAGAATGAAAATACCATCTTCCCTGGCACTTCCTCTTAGGGCTGAGGCGGGAATTTTCCCAACTCCTGCTGCCCACCTCGAGGATGAAAATCCAGCCCATAATCTCTGTTGTTTTCTTCGATGACAGCATTTGTTTTCATCTCTGGTCTTGGTGAGGCTTATTTTAGAAAAACTGCACTGATGTTACTTTCTCAATTCAGCTCGGTTCATTGCAAAATGTGAGGGTCAATACTGTCAATCATTTGTCCTGGATTAGTTTTAAAAAGTTGTTTTTTTGCCTACACCATGGACCAAGTGTCCATTGACAGCACTGCGTCAATCAGTGAGTTGGTGGCATGACAGGGCAGAATATTTTACAACGTGGTCTATTTAAATAAAATGTCAAATGGAACTTGCTGTAAATGCAGCAGCTTCACCCATCCAGGCACTTCCAGCATTGAGGTCGTGAGGAATGATGATTGACAGGAGAATTACCCAATCATTGCCATTCTGGTTGGGAACAGTGGTGTCATTGTAGCAGTCCACTCTGGAAGGTAGGAGCTGTCAACTATCAGTGACAAACTCGCTTATATGAGACCTGAGCCAGAAAGGTTGGCAGTACTGCAGGGCATGAAAATCCTTGCAAAAAAAAATTGGCAATGCTCCCACTTTGCTCAGGGAAATCTCTTAATAGAATCATTTAGTTGGACTATTCAATAACTCTCCACATCTGAACATTTTTGCATTGCCCATCAGTAAAATCATTCTAGAAGCGGTGATTTAAATTGCTGTATAACGAGATTTTGAATCACCGACTGACTTACTTTGTAAGAGTTGTGATCAATAGGTCAGTTGAAATCGCTGACAATAAGATCGGTTAAAGAGTAATGTGGGGGAATTGAAACATGAAGAGAAATGGTAAATAGAGCTTGCATTTATGTAGCACCTTATCAAATCTCTTTGGTTATTTCAAAACCCTTTGCACATCATAAAATATTCTGGGGTGCTGCATTGTCATGAAGACAAGGCAGCCACATTTTGAAAACAGCAATGGGATGAGTGACTAGTTAATTTATTATTGATTGAGGAAGGAATGTTGGCTGGGGACAGTGAACTTCTTGCTCATCAAGTAAATCTTCAACATCCACCTGAACAGCTGAGGCCTTGGTCCTAATATTTCATCTCTGCTCTGTATCACAGTATATTATAATTAAACATGGGGCTATAGGACATGAAGCTCAATGGAATGACTTCTTGCACGCTATATGAAAATAAAGCGGTACAGTAACCCAGTTAAGGTCTGACATTAGAAGACATTCCACAAGATGCGCCATTTTACAGGGTGCACATGGACAGAAAGCCTAAGGCCAGGAAATTCTTGACAGCAAGAGCAACTACAAGGAATATCCTAGCCTCATTTTTCTGATATAATGAATGAGCCATGCTGGAATCGACGAGTGGGTGCGAAATCATTGCAATTGTTCAAAAGGCTTTGTTAGTAGGAGAGTGGGTATCTGTGAACACACAAAGCGAGCAGGGGTCCACTAAACCAAATTCCGACTGATATCGGGAAGCTCTTCTTCATACAAAAGAATGAACACCTGAAATGAACTTCCGGTTGGAGCACTGAAAGCAAAACACCAGAATCATTTAAGAACCAGGTATGTACAACAACAAGGGGACTCGAAGGTCTAACTAGGCAATATAAGCCAACCTTCTTCTTGCACAATGACATTAAGCATGATGGTTGCTTTACCTGTTCTTATCCTATGTGATCTTTGAATATTTTGTGAAATTCCTTAAGCAACAAGCATTTCATTACCACATTGCTTACAACAAACCAGTATTATTTTCTCATGATAGGTGTGATTTGCAATGCACGATGACTATTCCTTTTAAGGCCATCGGCCAGGAGTTTACAGCCCCTTCTGCACGACGGGAAATTATAGTCCCCCTAAACGGAATGGAGATTTAAATGGCTTACCGCATCCGCTGGTGGCGGGGAGAGACACGCTGTGGCAGGGCCATAAAACCCTGGCCATAAAATCTAATTGTCATCAGCAGCTGAGGTACAGGTTCATTGCTGCTGGTAAATGAAGTGTGAAGATTGATGGAGGCTTGTAAATAGTTAGCAGTAAGTCTCATCGTCTGCCTTGGCTCAGTGGTGGCACTCACCTCCGCAGTCAATCCTACTCCAGAAACTGGAGCAAAATGTAGCTTGACGGTCCAGTGGAATATTGAGGGAGTGATGTCTTTTGGATGAGAAGTTAAATTGAGGCTTTAGTTGCCCTCCCACATGAGGCATATAATCCCATGGGACTATTCAAAGTAGAACAAGGATATCCTGGCCAACATGTATCCATCAACCAAAACCTAAAACATTCGATCATCACCACATTGTCATTTGTGGGATGAAGAGTCAAATCTTATGTACAGTGAACAGAATTAGCCAAGGACCAGCATCATTGTTGGCATGGATCTTTGGAAGAGCCGAAATGGAATCATCCACTTGGCTCTTTTCACCAGAGTTGGTTACGAATGTGTTAAGATACTTATTTAGGGCACATTGCTCGTCAGTTGCAATCTAGAACCACACTCTGCTGCTCTGAAGTGCTTTGCTTTGCTACAATTTTGTAAAATGACTGTTAAGTGTTTCTTATTTTAGGAACTGCTAGCAAGTGCCATATAATACTGAAGTGAAACAGTGATTATGTACCATTTCCGTGGATCTCATTAGCAACAGCATGATTGAAAGTAGTTCACATATTGGTGATTTTGCAACTTGTACTCAATGGATCATTTTTTCCCCTTTTGATGAATGCATCACCTTGGCTTTTGTTGATCTGATTAATGGATCTGTCTGAGTGAAATGAACAGAGAGATAAGTGCACTTTAAAAACCACCCATTGTATTAATCATTTGTCAAAAATCTTCCAGATTCAGGTCTGGAAAATAAAAATGGCACAGCCTTTGCTGTTAAAATTGGTATTTCTAGTCCTATTGGAATTCATTCCAAATCAGCTGTGAGTAATGCTCTAGATGAACATTTGGCATGACGGTACGGGTGTTCCATCCACAATGGTGTGACCTTCTCATTGAAGATGGTCCGTGTAATCTTAGAAGTGCATTTCACAGACAATAGGGTCATAGATAGAACTCCATTCAGTAAGCATGAGTTATTCACTGCATGGTGAACCCATTAGTCATTCAGGTCATTATGCTTAACTGGGATGTAATAAATAATTATGCAAATTACTGTCTTTTGAAATAACTGACTAAAATAGATGACCCTCATCTGTTAACTGAGTTCTGTTTATTTTCTTAAACCAACATTCCTTCCTCAACCAGGGTTTTTCTTGCTCGAGCTTAAGGTCAACAAAGGTATTGAAAACCTTTCAAGAAACTATAGGCAAATTTTTTTGTGCTGTGTTGAGCCTGTTTATCCCTTAGAAGGGAGCCAACTAGCCTCTTGCCTCAAACAAAAACAAAAATACCTGGAAAAACTCAGCAGGTCTGACAGCATCTACGGAGAGGTATACAGTTGACGTTTCGAGTCCGTATGACTCTTCATCACAAAGGAAATAGAGGAAGCTGGTAGAGGTGGGTGGAACAGGTAGAGCTGGATAGGGGGCCAATGATAGGTGGAGACAAAGGAGAGATTGCCAAAGGGGTCATAGACAAAAGGACAAAGGGGTGTTGACGGTGGTGATATTATCTAAGGAATGTGCTAATGGGGACATTAAGGGTACCAAGCAAGACAAACTAGTGGCAGATGGCCCTCAGTGGGGGGAGGGGGGATCAAAATGGGCTAAAAGGTGGAGATAAAACAATAGATCGAAATAAATTTAAGAATAGGTGGGAGAAGAAAAATATATATTTTTTTTAAATTATACATTATTGGAAAAGGGGGGGATCAGAAAGGGGATGGGGATGGAGGAGAGAGTTCATGATCTGAAATTGTTGAACTCAATATTAACTCTGGAAGGCTGTAAAGTGCCTAGTCGGAAGATGAGGTGCAGTTCCTCCAGTTTGCGTTGAGCTTCATTGGAACATTGCAGCAGGCCAAGGACATGAGAGCAGGGTGGTGTGTTGAAATGGCAAGCAACAGGGAGGTCTGGGTCATGCTTGTGGACAGGGCGAAGGTATTCTGCAAAGCGGTCACCCAGTCTGCGTTTGGTCTCTCCAATGTAGAGGAGACCGCATTGGGAGCAACGAATGCAGTACACTAAATTGAGGGAAGTGCAAGTGAAGCGCTGCTTCACTTGAAAGGAGTGTTTGGGCCCTTAGACGGTGAGGAGGGGGGAAGTAAAGGGGCAGGTGTTGCACCTTCTACGGTTGCATGGGAAGGTGACGTGGGAAGGGGTTGAGGTGTAGGGGGTGATGGAGGAGTGGACCAGGGTGTCCCGGAGGGAACGATCCCTGCGGAAAGCCGCCGGGGGGGTGAAGGAAAGATGTGTTTGGTGGTGGCATCATGCTGGAGTTGGCAGAAATGGCGGAGGATGATCCTTTGAATGTGGAGGCTGGTGGAGTGAAAAGTGAGGACAAGTGGGACCCTATTATGGTTCTGGGAGGGAGAGGAAGGTGTGAGGGCAGATGCGCGGGAGATGGTCCGGACACGGTTGAGGGCCCTGTCAACCACTGTGGGTGGAAAACCTCGGTTAAGGATGAAGGAAGACATGTCAGAGGAACTGTTTTGGAAAGTGGCATCATCAGAACAGATGCGACGGAGGCAAAGGAACTGAGAAAATGGGATGCAGTCCTTACAGGAAGCGGGGTGTGAGGAGCTGTAGTCGAGGTAGCTGTGGGAGTCGGTAGGCTTGTAATGAATATTGGTGGACAGCCTGTCACCAGAAATTGAGACTGAGAGGTCAAGGAAGGGAAGGGAAGTGTCAGTGATGGACCACATGAAAATGATGGCGGGGTGGAAATTGGAAGCAAAATTAATAAATTTTCCAGGTCCAGACGAGAGCATGAAGCAGCACCGAAGCAGTCATCGATGTACCGGAGAAAGAGTTGTGGGAGGGGGCCAGAGTAGCACTGGAACAAGGAATGTTCCACATACCCCATAAAGAGACAGGCATAACTGGGGCCCATGCGGGTATCCATAGCCACACCTTTTATTTGGAGGAAGTGAGAGGAGTTAAAGGAGAAATTGTTCAGTGAGAGAACACGTTCAGCCAGACGGAGGAAAGTAGTGGTGGATAGGGATTGGTTGGGCCTCTGATCGAGGAGGAAGCGGAGAGCCCTCAGACCATCCCAGTGGGGGATGGAGATGTAGAGGGATTGGACGTCCATGGTGAAGAGGAGGTAGTTGGGGCCAGGGAACTGGAAATTGTTGATATGATGTAGGACGTGAGAGGAATCACGGATGTAGGTGGGAAGAGACTGGACATGGGGAGAGAGAATGGAGTCAAGATAGCAAGAAATGAGTTCCGTGGGGCAGGAACAGGCTGACACCATCGGCCTGCCGGGACAGTCCTGTTTGTGGATTTTGGGTAGGAGGTAGAAGCGGGCCGTCAGAGGTTGGGAGACTATTAGGTTGGAAGCTGTGGAGGGAAGATCTCCAGAGGTGATGAGGTCAGTAACAGTCCTAGAAACAATGGCTTGATGTCCAATGGTGGGTTCATGGTCTGGGGGAGGTAGGAGGAAGTGTCTGCGAGTTGACGCTCAGCCTCTGCGAGGTAGAGGTCAGTGCGCCAGACAACAACAGCACCACCCTTGTCAGTGGGTTTGATGACAAAGTCAGGGTTGGACCTGAGAGAATGGAGTGCAGCAAGTTCAGAGAGAGATAGGTTAGAGTGGGTGAGAGGAGCAGAGAAATTGAGACGACTGATGTCACATCAACATTTCTCAATGAAAAGATCAAAAGCAGGTAAGAATCCAGAGGGAGGGGTCCAAGTGGAGGGAGAATATTGGAGGCGGGGAAAAGGATCCGTTGAACAGGGAGAGGACTCCTGCCCAAAGAAGCGAGCACAGAGACGAAGGCGGCGGAAGAAGAGTTCAGCATCATGCTGAGCCCGAAATTCATTGAGGTGAGGGCGTAAGGGTATGAAACTGAGTCCTTTGCTGAGCACTGAACGTTCAGCATCAGAGAGGAGAAGGACAGAGGGTATGGTGAATACAGGGCCAGGGCTGGGATTGGAAGACGGGATGGGGACAGAGGGACAGGCAGGGGTGGAAGGCCCTGGATGGGTGATGGTGTCGATGAGTTGTTGGAGCTTGCGTTCCTTTGCACCTGAAAGAAAGAGACAAAGTTTCTTGTTGAGGCGTCGGATGAGACGAAGAATAAAATGAAACTGGGGGCAAGGACAGCTTAGAGATAGGGTGCATCGGTGCTGCTGGAGGGAGAGGTTGAGTGTGTTCATATGGCGGTGCATGGCACTGAGCGTGGATCTCAGGATGCAAGGAGAACAGCAGTCCGAGGAGCGTTGTATGTCCTGGAGATACCTGTAATCCTGGGTGGGTTCGAAACATGAGGGATGGAACTTTAGTTGGAATCCACGTGGGGTAAGTCGGAGACGGAGACAGTCACTGAGGAATGAAATATGGCTGTGAAAGCGAGTTTTAGCAAACACCCTGTCAAACACCAGAAGAGAAATGGAAAGCAATGAGGGCGAACAGGGCAAAAGAGATCAGCGGAAATCCTGTCAGAGAGAAGAGCAATACTTCTTCAAGGTAGGCATTCCTGGAAGAGTAATGAAGTCAATTAACCACTAAGATAAAAGCAAAATAATGCAGATGCTGGAAATCTGAAACAAAACAAAACACCTGGAAAAACTCAGCAGGTCTGACAGCATCTGCGGAGAGGAACACAATTGATGTTTCGAGTCCGTATGACTCTTCATCAGAACTAAGGAAATAGAGAGCCTCTTGCCTCTGTCAGCAGCAGTAAAGCTGTGCTCTTGATGTCCTCTGCACTCTCCAATATGGGTCATTGCTGTTTTAAAGGGGGGGTGTGGATGCAATGAAAGAGTCAGAAGGACAACAGGCAATATTCATCATCACAGGATCATTCACACACTGCATAGATAGGTTCTGCATCAGTATTTGGGTTGACGTTGCCCTGTTATTAACAGAATTTTACAGTACAAGGCTCACTGTGCTTGTGCCAGCTCTTTGAAACAGCTCCCTAATTAGTCCCACCCTCATGCTTATTCCTCCACTCCCTCAAGCCATGCAATTTATTTTCCTTTAAGTATTGACCCAATTCCCTTTAAAAAGTTAATATTGCATCTGTGTCCACTTCTTTCAGGCAATGTATTCTGGATCATAACTTGTGTAAATAAAAAATTCTCATCTTGTCTGGTTCTTCTGCCAATTATTTTAAAGTTTCCTTAACCTTCTCCACTCAAAAGGTGAGTAATTCAAGTCCTCTAGTCCCTCCACATAACAGAATTTCAGATCAATTCTGCCACCTATTTCATCTCACAATGTCTGCTCATTAAGCACCTTCAGACTATGGAAAGAAGCCAAAGATTACAATGTAGACTGTACTGTTAGGTAGCTCTAGGCGTACTCCACAGTAGGCTATTTCCAATAGTCTATTCAGTGGCATAGTATAGGGTTGAGTCAAAACTCTTTCAGCCTATTTTTTAAAAAAAGACTACTTATTCAGGGTTTTATTTTTTCCTCTCCAGAAAGGATTATTAATAATTGCGTTTAAAAACTAAATGAGGTGATTAAGTTTAAAAATGCTACATGCTACACTTTTAACATGTATTAAAACTCACTTGCAGAGTTCACAACAAATGCAATGAGGTCCTAGTATCTCACCCAAAGCCCATTATCTGGGATGGCCCCTTTTAGGGGTTGCCGAGTTTCCTTGGATATATTCCAGGAGGTTTCAACACATGACCTCACATCTTCAGCAGCCACATCACCATTGAACATTTTCAATTATAAATATATTGGCAAACCAAATATCATTTTTTTGAAACAATAATTTTTCTCCAGGCGTTGCTTGCAAGAGTGTCCAGGAGCTTAAATCTTCAATTCCTGGATCCTGCAGGGCCACCTTGGAGTCTTCAGCTTCTGGTGTCTTCTTTGAACTTGAACCTCAAAAGAGATAGAGATAGCCAGTTATGCCTGCTAGTCAGTCAGGAGGGGGAAGGGTCTTCTGGTCCCTGCCTCTGGTTGGGAGGACACAAAGGAGCAAATAGATATAGATGCAATAGAAAAATGCTGCAGATGCTGGAAATCTAAAATCAAAATAGTAGAAGCTGAAAGCATTCAGCGAGGTGGGCAGCAACCATGAAGAAATTCAAATTGTGCCCAAAACTGCAGCACTGTGCAATGTGTTGTTCTTAATAATACAAAAAAAGAGGGGCACTGAAGAATGGGCAAAAGATATACAAGGATGATACCAGAATTACGGTTATAACTATCAGGAAAGACTGAACAGGCTGAGGCTCTTTTCGAAAGGGGGATTAAGGCTGAGAAGGGACTTTGAGATCTTTAAAGTGTGGAAGAGGTTTAATAGGTTCAATATAGTGAAGGTGTTTCCACTTGCAGGGATGCTTAAAACTAGGGGTCATAAATAAAAGATAGTCAATAGTTCAGGAGAAACTTCTTTTTACAGAGAGTGGGGCTTAAATGAATACTCAAGATGAATAGCAGATACGTTTAAGGGGAGGCTAGATAAACACAAGCAAGAAAGAAATGGGACATGCTGATAGTGATTATGAAAGGTGGAAGGAGGCTCATGAGGCAGATAAATATTATCATGGACCAGTTGGCCTGTACATTCTATGTAACAATCTGTGTGACTACTCCACCTTATCTGTGCCAGCTTGAGACCCTAGTCAAATTTTGCTTTGTTTTGCTGTTTTAAATGCCACCAGCCAGCTTTCAAAACACGCATTGAATACAACCTGCTGGCTGGAGAGGGTAACAAATTGAATGCTCACTGAGAGTTGTCCAGAGATTGTGCCTGAGCGAGGGAGGTGATCCAAATTGGCCAGCAATGGGCTGGAGGTTTTTCTCGTGGGCCCTTACAGAGCTTCTTCTGGTTCCAAAAAGTTAACTGAACATTTTTTGAGCCTTTTGAGCATCTTCCAGCTGGCTCTTTTAAGATCACTGACTTGGTCGCTCACTCAAGTCTAGGTGCAAGAGGCAGACAAGCTCCTCATGTTTATATCCAAATTTTGCATTCGGGATTGTGCAACCAGTGTAGGAGTCCAAATTTGCGAATTTAAGGAACCAAAGGTGTTTCAAACAAGCTCCGGAGATGACTAAACATTTCCCAATTCAATATGGAGTCCGAGTGCTTCTAATTCAGATCAGGTATGGTAGATCATGACACGAAATTTGTAGAACTGATGCCTGCAAGGTAGATGGGAAGCAAGTTAAATCTCTCCATTCAGAGGTCACTCAGTTGATGTTTCAAGTCTTAATACCCTTCCTCAGGATAGAAACATGTTAAAGTACCTGTGCAGAAAATGAAAGGGTTCTTGCCATCAGATGTCTAACAGGAAGGTAATGCCAATACAAATAGTGCCCCATGAAGGGATGAAGGCATGATTTATTATTCGCTCCCATATTTCCCAGAAGAGATGCAAGATTGAGTGTAACAAATGGAATTTGCTTTAACTCTCAAGGTTCACTTGCTTTCTGAAACAGAAATTGGTATCTGGATTCACTGAGTGTTTCCCAATCTGTCTTTGAAACAATTAGAGAAGCACATGTCCAAAAGGCACTGGTCAGAATTTCCAGCTCCCCCAGTGGTGGGTTCCCCCGCAGCGGGACTGGTGAGCCATTGAAATCTCCGTTCACATCGGCAGGATCAGAAGATCTCACTGGCATGAGGGGCTGGAAAATTCCAGCCGCTATGTCCAGTTTAGATCAAATAGAAGCTCCTTTGTTACATTACAGATATTAGACGAAACAGATATATCTCTAAACACAAGATGTTCAGCTTATTTATTAGGATGACCAGCTTTGCTGCAATAACAACAACTTTTAAGACAGACCGTAAACTTGTGCCTGAGAACTATAATTTCTAAGGTTCAAGCTAAAGCAAAGGTTATGTCTGCTTTGTTCTTTGCAAATGTGGCAGAAAGCAAGTCACAGTCTTTCATTGTGATGGCAGCAGAGTGGAAATAGAGGTATTTAAGCTCTGGTTTCAACTTCATTTACTCCCTCAACCTCATCTTTATTTTATTGATATGGCTATTGATTTTCTGATCTTGTCCCTCAAAAAGTTTTCAGAGGTTCGGTTCTCAGTCCCACCTATCCTCAGCCTTCTACACTTCCAATGAAGCTCAATACAAGCTTGAGAGCCATCACTTCACCTTGCAATTAGGCACTTGACAGCCTTCCAGACTCAAGATTCAGTTCAACAATTTCAGATCACAACCAACAACGCTCAAGAAGCTTGACATCATCCAGGACAAAGCCCACTTGATTGGCACCCCTTCCATAAACATTCACTCCCTCCACCACTGACACACAGTGGCAGCAGAGTTTACCATCTACAAGTTGCAATGCAGAAACTCACCAAGCCTCCTTAGGCAGCACCTTCCAAACCCACAACTGCTACCATCTAGGAGGGACAAAGGCAGCGGACACATGGGAACACCACCACCTGCAAGTTCCCAATATAACACATGGGATGGGAGGGTTACAATGTTGTTGGGGAAGCCAAGGCTGTACAGTACATTGCCCGTTTGATATTCGCTGATCCAGCAAATTTGGTCTCCAGCTGACATCACACTAACAGAAGCACCACAAACTGGTTTCAATCTCAATGTATCCACAACCTTGGCTTGTGAATCTGGTGAGTGTATCAAAGCCAAAGGCAGACTCAGTGTTCAGTTGACCCTTATCAAATACATGTCAAAATATATTTTCACTTCCTACAATGAAACAGAAACTAAGCCTTATTCAATCACAACCAGGCTGGCATTTTCAAGTCTTCCTATCTTGTTGAGGTATGAGAGCCTTTGCATCAGATAAAATAAAAACAAAACTGAAGCAAGGAAACCAGGCAAATGGGAGAACTGTCAAGGTGGCGATAAAACATTTCCAAGGACAATAACAGATGGTATTAGTCACCTGGAGAGAATACGCACAAAAGTAAAATTAATTCTGAATTTCCTTGACTTCTGTCATGTCAATACTTTGTGATAAGTAAACAAGCTTAACTTAAATGGACATCTAGTATCCATCACAAGAACATTTTTGTCCTTGGATTTTAGTAGAGCATAAATGAACATTACCTTCATGAAATCTCTATTGAGGAAATCTTTTCTAGATGCTCAACACACAATGATTTAAGCAATTACAAACTCAACTTCCAACAAAGGCCACTTCTTTTGAGTCTTCAAGAAGATTTCAGAGAGGAGTTGCATAATTTTCTGGCCATTCAGTTCATCTGCTTGCTGTCTGTAGGTACACTCTACCTTTTAGTTAAGCAGCTGTACCATGTTACAAACGGGAAGATCTTCAGAACGGTGGAAAAGCAAAGGGATCTGGGTGTCATCTACACAAATCACAGAGCTAATATGTATGTGTAAAATCTAATTAATACTTTAAAGGTCATCACAGTAACCATCAGCTCCATCTCTTGATGTCGATGGAACTAAAGTAAGGAGAGATGTTAAGTGGACATCTGATTGCATAATAGTGTAAAATGGGTGATGACTAAAATCAAAATTAACCCTTAGAGACCACTGCAAGTTAGTGTTATAGGGTCCCATCAGCATCATGGAAGCACTGTATTTTTGTTAAACAAACAGTAATCCTGCATCAATCCAAACATCTGCTTTTGATGCCCTGAAGACAGAATGCAGACTCACATAAGTCACCTTCAAACCCTCAGCCTATCTCAATCCTGACAGCTCCTGAACCTCCTCTTTTATGTTCATCTTAATGGGGGACACAGTCTCTTCCCTTTCCAGGTGCTTTCACTTCAGGTGCAATTATCATTAAAGGGAAGGTCCTTAAAGGGGCCATATGCTTATTCAGGAGACCTGAGTTGTCAGCAACCTGCAGCTAACGCATTGGCCTTCAATCACCCTGCAATACAGGATTGATAGAAGATTGGAAGTTCAGATGCTGCCCCTTGGTCTTTAAAGCACAATGCAACATAAAAGATCAAAGCGCTTGTCTCCTACAAAGCAAGAATTCATATAATTAATTGACTTTATTACTTGGTTTGAAGGGTGTGAAGAACAGTGTCTTTGCTGTCTGTTGGCATTGTTTACCTGTGGCATGACTTGCTTATCAAATTGTTGGTTTCAATAATAATCCCAGATTGTTTGTCGGGGATCTGCAAGTTTTACATGCAGTTTAATATTTCAAACAGGGAAATGTTGGTGTATCTATAGACAATGAACAACCCCTACAGAAAACTATAGGGACACAGTTTAGTGCATTATTACCACAAATACCAAGGTAAAGGACTTAAGGAGTCAATAGAAAGACTTCCGTGCATTCATAGAATCATACAGACCAGAGGAAGGCCATTCATGTCTGTGTCTTCTCTTTGATGGGTCTATCACCTGCTCTTTCCTCTGTGTGTCCTACCATGGTTCAGTTGGTAGCACTCTCACTTGTGGATTCAAGTCCCACTCCATGACTTGAGCACAAAAATCTGGTGTTATGTATTGAATCTCTTATGTAGCTTGCAGTACCGGGCAGGCCAGTGCATTATGGGGTCGCAGAATCCATGTTATTTTGTTAGTTCTGTTACTGCAGGAGAATAAACGAGAGCTGGCTGCAATATTCAATCACCTCCACACCTCCATGAGTATTGTTTAGTCTTTAAAAAGTTATCGACCGTACCAATATTAAAACATAATATCTAGGGTGACAGTTTAGTGCAGTACTGAGGGAGTGCTGCACTGCTGAAGATGCCATCTTTTGGATGAGACGTTAAACTGATACCCCTCTGTCCTCTCAGAAAGCTGTAAAATATCCCATGGTACTATTTCATAGAAAATCAGGGGAGTTATTCCAGACATTCTAGCTAATATTTAGCCCTCAATCAACATCTCAAAATACAGATTACCCGATCATAATGACATTGCTGTTTACGGGAGCTTGCTGTGCACTAATTTGTTGCTGTGTTCCCTATGTTACAACAGTGATTACACTTCAAAATGACTCAATTGCCTGTAAAGTGCATGGGTTGTTGGGTGCTTATGCAAGATGTTACATAAATGGAAGTCTTTCATTTTTCTTTCATATGTTTGCATATTTTCTCTCCTTCAAGTATTTATGTAGACAGGAGAGAATGGAACCCTTGTCCCAGAGGTTAAAGGCTAGTATTTTGACCCACTCCACCAGCCAGTGCTTTACCCACTTCCATCTTCAATTTTCAACTGTCAGCATTCACGGAAATTGTTTGTACATTTGCATTCTTATTTACAATACCCATTCATTTCAGTATCCCAAATGCCATTGTTGATATTTCTACCAAAGTGGCTGCAAGAGACAGTCAGCTAATCCCCATATCACCAAGTACTCAAGATCAGCAATGCTACTTCCTGACTACTAGAGCCTACTGTCCATTGAGAATCAGTATGCTGTACATGGCTTCGTGATAGAACAAACTTTAAGCATGGCAAAATGTCTGCCAAATAATGGACTAAATATTCAAAACAATCTCGCAAGTTAGGGGAACTGGAAAACTGAAATGGTGCAGAAACATCTTCTCACAGGACACTATTCTTTGATGGGTTAATTTCCTTTTGGCTGTAGGGTTGAACAGTCAACATTAATAAAGGATTGTTTGCGACAGGGCTGCACTGTTCACAGAATCACACAGAATCACAGAATCACAGTGCAGAAGAGGCCCTTCGGCCCATTGAGTCTGCACCAACACATGAGAAACACCTGACCTACCTACCTAATCCCATTTACCAGCACTTGGCCCATAGCCTTGAATGTTATGATGTGCCAAGTGCTCATCCAGGTACTTTTTAAAGGATGTGAGGCAACCCGCCTCCACCACCCTCCCAGGCAGTGCATTCCAAACCGTCACCACCCTCTGGGTAAAAAGGTTTTTCCTCACATCCACCCTAAACCTCCTGCCCCTCACCTTGAACTTATGCCCCCTTGTGACTGACCCTTCAACTAAGGGGAACAACTGTTCCCTATCCACCCTGTCCATGCCCCTCATAATCTTGTACACCTCGATCAGGTCGCCCCTCAGTCTTCTCTGCTCCAATGAAAACAACCCAAGTCTATCCAATCTCTCTTCATAACTTAAATGTTTCATCCCAGGCAACATCCTGGTGAATCTCCTCTGCACCCCCTCCAGTGCAATCACATCCTTCCTATAATGTGGCAACCAGAACTGCACACAGTACTCCAGCTGTGACCTGTTACCACTGGCAGTTTACAGGTTTTGTACCAGGTCAAAATGCGCAAAGTAAAGCAACAAATATTTGAAGGTAACCATTTTGGCTCTCATTCTGGCTGAATGTGCAGTTTATGATACACATACCATATTATTTCAGATGAGATTTGCATTGCATGCTGTACCTGTATTGAAAGATTACGGTGGTACATTTAATATTGGGTATATGTTACAGGACTGTGATTTATAAAGCCAGGTTACTCTGATATACTTCATATTAGGTAAATGTTACAGTGTTGTAATTTATATAGCCAGATTACCCTAATACTTAATATTATTTGTAAGCGTTATGGCTTCCTCTTTTCAGGTACCGTCCCCTCCCTTTCAAAACCAGCATCATCACCCCTTCCACTATAAACACTTCTTTGACCCTTTGCAAATTACCACCCCATCCACAACTTCCCTTTCCTCTCCAAAGTCCTTAAATATGTTGTTGCCTTCCAAATCCGTGCCCATCTTTCCTGCAGCTTTATTTTTGAATACTTCCAGTCAGGTTTTCTCCTTCACCACACTTCTGACTTGGCCCCAGTCAAAGTCACAACTGACCTCCTCTGTGACTGTGATCATGGTAAATCAATATTCCCCATCTTCCATGACCTGTCTGTACCTTTTGACATGATCGACCACACCATTTACCTCCAACACCTCTCCTCCGTTATCTAGTTGAGTCAGGCTCCCAACTCCTGTCCATGTAATCACAGTCAGCACATCTCCAGCAACGACTTCTCTTCCCATCCCCAAGCCATTACCTCTGGTGTCCCTCATCGATTTCACTCCCTGCTGAAGATTACAGTGGTACACATAATTTTAGGTGGATAGCAGAGTGCTGTAGTTTATATAGACAGATTATTATAGTAAACTTGCTAATAGATATAAATTATGGTGCTATGATTTGAATGAGTGGACTACTGTGATATATAAAACTGGTTGTAAGGTGACTCTGCGGTGTCTGACCTGGGCACATTCCTTCCTTGGGGCTATTACTCCTTGACCACTTTTTGAAAACTGAAAATTGGTCAGTACAGCCTTTTGAGACAAGACCATGCAGTTGATGCAGTAAAGGTGAAGTAACACACAGGACTCAGTACACTAGTGGGATTACATTCTGTCACTGATGACTCACTTCCCCTGGAAATACATGCAGTACGAAAATAGGAAAAGCTGAAACAAACTGCAGATGTCTGATCTCAGAAGCATTAACAGAACTTCAAGTATTGTAACAGCAAAAGGTGGAAGTGGGTTAGTTGACCTTGCACTTGAAAAAGAATCATAAAAGTGAAGTACAAGTCGAGAATTCTAACAAACTCAGAAATTAGATTGCACAGTACATCCAACACGCAATTGAATTATTTTAAATTTATTGCCATTTCATGTGGTTCTTTTTTTTCTTGACATTACTTCCTTTATGCACTACTAACTGCAGTTTGACCATGTGAAAAACATTTTGGGGGCAAAACAGGAAAGCCTCCTAAAACCTGCGCAGGAATCATAAAGTGCTTTTAACCCGGGCCCATTCGTTCCAATGCAGACCGCACACAAACTTTCTGCTGCCTGCTCATATATATAAATGCAGTGTGCATCCAGCTTCGAGTGTGCTGTTGAGTGGCTGCACGCTTCAGCAAGTTGAGCAAAATTGTCAGGGTTCAGTGTGTCTTCTTGTTAGCCTGCACCTCTTAAGGGAAGCTGTATTTCGACTGGATCAGTTCCTGGAAATGAATCTGAGCATGAGTTTGACCTGGGAAGAAGAAAAGAGTGGTGCAACATGGCAGAAGGACGACTCCAAGGTTCTCTAAGCCAGCACTGGAGGTGTTGTTGCAAGAGGTGGATGGAGCAGGAGTCCCTCCAGGCAGACAGTGAGAAGGTAGTGAGAGCACGTAACTCTTGTGGTCAGTGCTGACAGCGTAGTTGTAAGTACCTGGATACAGTGCCACAAATGTTTAATGACCTCACAGAAGTGCATATACCCAATGGAATATCCTGCCAACTGCATTACTAGCCTCACACACTGCTCATTTTATCATCTCTCTGTCATTTAACTTCCAGCAACTTCTATCAACAGTGGCTTATCACTCACATTCATAGCTTCACCTCACCCTCACACACTTCACATTACTGCAAGCTTCATACCCACAGCTCACAGCTTGCACACCCTGCCAGCTATTCAATCGTGACAGGCATATCCCCCAAACACATTGCACCATGCTCACTGACATAATTCCCTCTCTCTTGCAGGAGAAGGCAGTGCATGACCAAAGGGAGCTTCAGTTAACCACAGGGGATAAGTCATAGCTGCATGAACTCATCCCGAGGGAGGAGAACAGTGCTAACCATCATTGGAGTGGCCATGACTGAGACCCTAGCTAGCAATGGAGCTGAAACCATTGAAGATAATGATATGCTCATACCTGACATTGCTTCTCATATTCCACTTGCCCCTCACCCATTAATCTCTTTGGATTTGCAAATTGCAGATGATTAAGAATGCACCTCTTGCTTTCTGCTCCCTCACCAACACCCACCCACCCCCCAACCCCTCCTTTATCCATACCAATACACAAGAACAGCATGCTGGTAGCGATGCAGGAGCAAAGAATGGAACTGCGAAAGAGACTGAGAATGAAAAAACTGGCTGACACACCCACAGCCACCAGCTCCGCTACTGTCACTGGGCGTACATTAGAGAGTAGCTTAGGGGCTGTATTTGCATGTGGTGAAACACTGGGCATAAGTGACCTGCAACTAGGGTTGAGGGAAAGGGGACCACGAGTACCAGCTCCCCAAAGGGCACATGAGTTCTGCTGCAAAGGACTCAGATGAACATTTCAATGGAGAAGGCTGATGGGGATGCACAATAAAATACTTAGTTCATGCAGGCTTGTCAGGCAGCCTGCAGTTGCCAAGGTGCATGAAGGAGCCCAACACTGACTTTCCATAGGGCTTTGCACAGACCATGTAGCCCATCCTTTTTTAGTGTGGAAGTGGTGGCCAACTCTATGAGAACATTTGTGGACCCAAACATGATGGCCTGGGGATTCATTTGTGCTCCTACAAATATGAACAGACTAAATCTGGTCAGGTTAGGAGGTACATGCTTGTAATTCATATCTCTGTAAATAAATGCCTATAAAAACAAGTAAAATTTGGCTATAGTTCTATCCTTTCCTACCTGGCTTTTTGGAATAGAACAAAGCTGCAGTCACTGGGGTAGTGCTGTATAGGAGCACTGGAACAGGCAAAGCTACATGGAAGACAGGCACTAAGGGAATGCATTGGTTTACTTTTGTACGGAATATTGGATGATTTGTTTGATAGAGTTCGTTTGGAATATTTGTTTTATGTTGGTTTTTATTTCAGCATTGTCGCTAAGAGAACGCTGTGGTGGTCAGTAACATAGAGATGATAAGGTGTGGGACTGTTGATGAATGGGGAATAGGAATCGCATTCACTGGCACTACAGTCAGATGTCCAATTATCAAAGCCTGGTTAGGGTTAGGGTTAGTTGCCTGCTCCTCCCCCTCATACTCCTCTTCGTCAGCTTGTCATATGGTTGGCGGCAAGGGTTGTGGTTCATGATGGCAAGGTTGTGCAGGGTGCAGCACAACATAACAAATTGTGCCATACATTCTCAAGAGTACAACAGGACTCCTCCAGAGTCATCCAGGTAGCAGAAGCTTTGCTGAAGCAATAATCTGCTCAATGAAATTGTGTGTGGCAGCATGGTTCCTGTCATATGCATGCAGCCCATGTGTGCGTGGGTTCCCCCGGTAGTCAGCTGGTCTCTGGCCTCACATGAGCCTCAAATGCTGAAGGTACAACAGACCTGCGCAGAATAAAGGCACCAGGATACTGAGCATTGACTTACATGGTGCTGGGTAAGATCACACTCCAGCTTGACATTGAGTGAGTGAACTCTTTGCAGTTGTGATACATCTTTAAAATGAAGTGAAGCACCCACAAAGTGATGTACAAGCATCCTACACCATGGGGAAGCCTGCTAACCTGGCAAAGCCACATGCTCACTCTACCTGATTCTTTCTGGAAAGAGAGAACACAATGTACTTCCCCCCTCTTTGCACAAAGACCATCAGTCACCTTCTTTATACAACAGTGGATGGCAAACAACAAGGTATTGGAGACATCATCCACTTCAGCCTGGAAGGAGTCTATGACCAAGGTCACTTTTACAGCCACTGCCAATGCCGTCCTCGCCCTGCTCCGAAGCTGCAGGTCTGACTTAGAAAAGGTAACAGATTGACCACAGTTCTATCCTTCACTACCTGGCTTTTTGGAATCGAGCAAAGATGCAGCACCTCCTTAGTGAAATGGAGACATCACAGCTACTGTTCCTCGATGAGGTTGAGGCAGGGAAAATGCCCCCTGAACACCCTGAGTGGATATAGTTTCCCATTGAGAGCCCTTCTCCCCCTCCTCCGACCTTAAGCAGCATGTCCAACTCTGCTTGTTCCATCTGTCTTGTTGCCGTCTAAGGGTGATAGAAACTACAGCACTCATGACTGGGAGCAAATGGTATGAACAGAACCCTTGAAGTGAAAACCTTCACCACATGCCACACCACTCCCTGTACACTTCACCAACTTTAAATGGCAGTACAAAACACCAAACAATTGGTGACTCTGCAGCAGTCAGTAGCAATCAATCAGCAACTATAGAGAGTGATTGATGTTCCCTTTAAATAGTGTTAATGAGGGGTCCTTCCCGCTGCTGGAGACATGTTCAATTGTGTGAGATTAAGAAAGGGCATGAGTTGGAGCACTGAGGTCAGAAATGGCACCGATAGAGTCAAATCAATGTTACACGGTGACTGACGTCATGATGTGCATACTTCCCCCACATGTCGACGCTATCGATCTACCCAAAAATGGTGCCTGCCACAGCCCCACATCAGAAGTGCATGCGCTCTACACAATCACATTTTGCAAACTTTAATTTTAACGTTTTAATCTCCTTTTACGATTTTCCAATTGTAGTAGCAGATTTGTGTCCAGGGCTCAAGTTGAAAGGCCAGCAGAGTAGGAATAGCAGTTCTGCCAAGAGACAGGCAGGCACCAGAGGTATGACTCGGTCATACAAATGGCCCAACTCACCAAACCCAGCAGCAATTATTTCAGCAGCTGATCTCCATATTCCTCCCTATGAATGAGAAGACTGTCCTCTGAGGAGAGATTGAGTAGAAAGGGCTTAATTCTGGAGTTTAGAATGACTAAAGATGATCTCATTGAAATGTAAAATATTTTAGAAAGCTTGACAGGGTAGATGCTAAGAGGCTGCTTCCCCTGGCTGAAGAGTCTAGCATTCAGGGTCATTGTCTCAGGATAAGGGTTCAACTAGCTCAGGCAGTGATGAGGAGAAACTTCTTCACTCAGAAGTTTGTGAATCTTTGAAATTCTCTATCCCAAAGAGCAGTGGATTCAAGGCTGAAATCAAGAGATCTTTGGCATGAAGGGAATCAAGGAATATGGTGAATGGACAGAATGGTGGAATCAAGGTAGAAAATCAACCATTATCTTATCGAGGGCAGGGCAGGCTTGAGGGGTCATATTGTATACTTTTGCTCCCAGTTCTCCTGTTCCTGTGTTGTATGGACACCCTCGGGCAGTTTCCAGGGTACATCCCTTATGAGCCTTAAATGTAATACCTTGGGTGATTTTGAGCACAATTCCGACAATCCTTTGGGCATTTTCAGAAAACCTTGACAACTGGACACCTAGAAATTAATGGTGAAATTAGGCAGAGTCAACATGGATTTATGAAAGGGAAATCATGTTTGACAAACCTGTTGGAGTTTTTTGAGGGTGTTACTTCTAGCATAGACAAAGGAGAACCAGTGGGTGTGGTGTATTTGGATTTTCAGAAGGCTTTTGATAAGGTCCCACACAGGAGTTTAGTAAACAAAATTAGAGCACATAGGTTTGGGGGTAAAATACTAGTATGGATTGAGAATTGGCTAACAAACAGAAAGCAGAGATTAGGAATAAGCAGGTCATTCTCAGGATGGCAGGGTTACAAGTTGGGTACCTCAAGAATAAGTGCTAGGGCCACAGCTGTTCAGAATCTGTATAAATGATTTGGATGTGGGGACCAATTCCAAATTTGCTGATGACTCAAAACTAGCTGAGGAGGATATAAGTTGGCTTCAGTGGACCTGTACAGTCTAAGTGAATGGGCAAGAACATGCCAGATGGAATATAATAGGAATAAGTGTGAAGTTCTCCACTTTGATAGGAAAAACAGAAAGACAGAATATTTCTTAAATGGTGAGAGGTCGAGAAGTGCTGAGGTCCAACGAGACCTGGTTGTCCTTGTTCATGACTCACTAAAAGCTAGCATGCAGGTACAACAACCAATAAGGAAGACAAATGGTATGTTGGACTTCATTGTAAGGGGATTTGAGTACAAAAGTAAAGATGTCTTGCTGCAATTGTATAGAGCCTTGGTGAGACCACACCTGGAGTGTTGTGTGCAGTTTTGGTCTCCGTATCTAAGAAAGGATATATTTGCCATAGAGGGAGTGCAATGGAGGTTCACCAGGCTGATCCCCGGGATGGCATACGAATGTATGAACACATGAATTAGGAGCAGGACTAGGCCACTCGGCCCCTCAAGCCTGCTCTGCCATTCAATATGATCTGAATGTAACCTCAACCCCACATTCCTTCCTACCCCAATAACCTTTCACCCCTTGTTAATCAAGAATCTATCTATTTCTGCCTTAAAAATATTCAAAGTCTCTGCTTCCACCGCTTCTTGAGGAACAGATTTCCAAAGACTCACAACCTTCTGAGAGAAAAAATTTCTCCTCATCTCTGTCTTAAATGAGCAACTTCTTATTTTAAACAGTGACCCCTAGTTCTAGATTCTCCCACAAGAAGAAACATCC
This sequence comes from Cetorhinus maximus, assembly GCF_964194155.1. Classification (NCBI taxonomy): domain Eukaryota; kingdom Metazoa; phylum Chordata; class Chondrichthyes; order Lamniformes; family Cetorhinidae; genus Cetorhinus; species Cetorhinus maximus. The sequence goes on from NC_135893.1 coordinate 67,177,121, forward strand.
TCTCCACATCCACCCTGTGAAGACCTCTCAGTATCTTAACGGTTTCAATTAAGTCACCTCTTACTCTTCTAAATTCCAGTGGATACAAGTCTAACCTGTGCAGCCTTTCCTCAAAGGACAAACTGCCCATTCCTGGTTTTAGTCTGGTAAACCTTCTCTGAACTGCTTCTAACACATTTACATCTTTCTTGAAATAAGGAGACCAGTACTGTAAACAGTACTCCAGATGTGGTCTCACCAATGCCCTGTACAACTGAAGCATAACCTTCCTACTTTTGTAATCAATTCCCCTCACAGTAAGTGATAATAATTACTTGCTATACCTGCATACTAACCTTTTGTGATTCATGCACCAGGCCAACCAGATCCCTCTAATCTCAGAGCTCTACAATCTCTCACCATTTAGATAATAAGCTCCTTTATATTCTTCCTGTCAAAATCAATTACTTCACATTTGCCCACATTATACTCCATTTGCCAGATCTTAGTCCACTCGCTTAATCTATCTATGTCACTTTGTAGCCTCCTTACGTGCTCTTCAAAATTTACTTTCCTACCTATCTTTGTGTCATCAGCAAATTTAGCCACCATTCCTTTGGTCCCTTCATCCAAGTAATTTTTATAAATTATTAGAAGTTGAGGCTCCAGCATTGATCCCTGTGGCACACCACTCGTCATATCCTGCCAACCAGAAAAAGACCCATTTATGCCAGCTCTCTGCTTCCTGTTAGCTAGCCAATCTTCTATCCATGCCAATATGTTACCCCCTACACTATGCGCTTTCATTTTCTACAATAACCTTTTATGTGGCACTTTATCAAATGCTTTCTGGAAATCTAAGTACAATACATCCACTGGTTCTCCTTTATTCACAGCACATGGCAGGGTTGTCTTATAGGGAGAGTTTGAGGAAACTGGGCCTGTATTCTCTAGAGTTTCAAACAATGAGAGGTGATCTCATTGGGAGTTACAAAGTTCTTACAGGGCATGACAGGGTGGATGTAGATACGATGTTTCCCCTGGCTAGTGAGTCTAGAACCAGGGGGCACAGTCTCAGGATAAGGACAGGCCAGTTAAGACTGAGATGAGGAGGAATTTCTTCAGTCAGAAAATGGTGAATCTTTGGAATTCCATACCCCAGAGGGCCATGGAAGCTCAATCATTGAACATGTTCAAGACAGAAATCAATAGATTTCTGGAGACTGATGACACCAAGGGATATAGGGATAGTGCAGGAAAGTGACATTGAGGTAGATGATCAGCCATGATCTAAGTGAATGGTAGAGCAGGTTCAACAGGCTGAATGGCCTACCCTCGTTCCAATGTTCCTATGGCCTAAGATCCTACGCCACTTATCATTTTACAATAGCCTGGTGGGTTGGTGATTAAAATTGAGAAATAGTTTAAAAATCCATTTTATGCTAAATTATTACAAAGTTAATCACTAAATCACTAAATGGAAAGTCAAGATTGGAAGCACTGATGTAGAGGCAGTGGACAATTTCAAGTGCCTCGGCTTGATGATAAATACTGAAGCTACTTCCAAGAATGAAATCCAGGTTGGATTAGCTACACCAAGTGGTGTGACCAGTGTATTAAGTAGCGTCTGGAAGTCCAAAAGCATCAGCAAGAAGCTGAAAAAAATTTCAGTACAGTCATTAGTGTGGAGTATTGCACTCTGTGGATGCAAGAGTTGGACTCTGAAGAGAGAGGATGAGAGGAGGATAACAGCTTTTGAAATGTGGATAAGCTGGAGGATGCTCAGAATCAGCTGGATAGACAGAAAGGAAAATGAATGGGTTAGATCAAGAGTAGAAGTTTAGGAATCAAAAGGATTGCTTCATACAGTTAGAGAGAGAAAGATAGCCAAGTACTAACATTGGAAACGAAGGCCCGACAGCCATGTCCTGGCAACAATTGAAGGAGAAATTGAGGGTAAAAACAAAAGAAGAAGAAGGAAATCTGGTCGGTGGACAACATTCAGACGTGGACTGAGGGAGTCTTGAAGAAAGTCAGAGAAGAAGCAAGACGTGGCCACTAAGGCTATGTCGAAAACAAATGAACTAATCACTAAATTAACTTCTGCTGTTATATCATAGTATCAAATATCTGCAAATATAGCTGACAGACAATATCCTTAAGTATGTAAGCATCAAATAAAATAACCTTGGATGATCAAATCTTCTCATGAATTCATCTGTGTGGTTTTTTTTTCTCTTCTGTAACAGTAAGATCAGATAATTTATATAAAACCAAAAATGCATGAAACACTCAGCAGGTCAGGCATGAGAAAGAGATTTCTGATGGGAGCTCATTGACCTGAAATATTAACACTGTTTCTGCTGCTGCTGAAGCTGTCTGTCATGCTGAAAGTTTTCCAACATTTATCTGTTTTTATTTCAGATGGTCCTGCAATCACAGCAATCTGTTTTTGTTAAGCTCGTCAAGCCTGTTTGAGTCTTTAGTATGCTGAGTGAATAAGATGATAGATAAACATCAAATGGGAAGCTTGTGGAGTTGATGATGTAATGACCTTTTTAGCTGTGCTTGACAGCGTAGATATTGCATTGTAAGTTTGGGGGATAAAGAAGGGTTAAACTGTAATTCATGTATCTTCTGAAGTAAAGCAACCTCTGTGATTTCAGTTATATGTCAATAAAATATAAAAGAAATTAAAACTGTGTTCATTAAACTTTTTTTTGGCTATTTTAAAATGGACTTTTGCTAAACCAAAAGATGGCTGATACAGGTCACATGACTCATAGGATTGGCTATCTGTTCTGGAAGCTTCCAACAGAGATTACAAGAACAAAAGAGTTCCACTCTCATCCTTGTGGAATCCCAAACCCCATTGTAAGGGCCACATTATAATCACAAAACTAGAAGACTAGCAAGACAAATTGGCTCCCCAGCTGGGGTAATAACAAAGATGAAAACATTGAAACCAATTATACCTGAAGAGGTGTTAACAGCCACCATTTCACTCCTAAGGGAAGCAATGTATTTTGGCCAGGGACACAGGAACTGCTGTGCAGCCACAATTAACTCATTAATGAGCCACATCACATGACCCCATGCTTCAAGCCTCTTGGGCAGTTTTATTATTACATTTCTAGCCTCCCAGGTCAGTGTGCTGATTACTACCAACCTTATTGTGTTAATTTAGTTTATTGTTTTAACTCTGAAAGAGATACTACCAACCTGAAAAGAACAACAACTAGGCAGACCAAGCCAGCCACCATCTTTCAACTTCTCAAAGCCTACTTTATTTTAAAAGCGTCTGACCTGCAAATGGTCTATATACCTCATTGTGCAGCATCCGTCTTCACTTTCAAGGACTTTCGTGCTGCTGTCTCCAACCAGGAACTCATCTGAACTGAACTCTGTCACGAAGTAAACATTCTCTTATTGACCCCCCCTTATTGTGTGCATGTGCTCGCATGTGCAAACATCACCCCCCACACTGCCCCCCCACCCAACTCGGTTTGAATGAGGAACAAAGTAACTTTCTGGGTTAATCATAGAGTTTGCTGCGTGTTACCTATAAAATTGGACCACAAAAACTGAGGCTTTGGGGAAACACGGCACAGCCCACTTAAAAATAAATTTAAAAAACACCTCTGCTTAAAGACAGATGGTGAGAGGATAAATAAGTTCAGTTTGACTCCCTCTCTCTCTCCTGTCCGTAACAGAAATTGGGAGCTCAGGTCCAGGATTGATAAATTACAAGAGAGCCAAAACCTGACCGAAAATTTGACTAAAGTCCAACTTAAAGAAATGACCTGAGTCTGATACAAAAGTAACAAACTGGAAGCACAGAGGTAAAGTTCAGAGGCTGAAACAATCTTTAAACCGCAATTAAACGACCGCAGCAAACTCCTTTCCCCAACACCAAAATGTGACAAATTTTGATGCACAGATGTGGGTAAAACAAGGAGGCTTAAACAGCGAAACATTGGCACCCCTAAGCACAGGACAACTGAAAGCTGTAGCTAGGGAGGTACAAGTTAAAATACCTAGTAAGGTCAAAAGAAGTGAGCTACTCCAGTTGCTGGTCTAGCATTTGGACCCCACTTATCAACCCGAAAGACGGATGAGGAATTAAACCCTGACACTGAACCACTTCCCCTAGCCAAATTCGAGCTGTAAAAGCTCGGAATGCAGCTAGAGATTCAGGATAGGGAAAAGCAGAGGGAAAGTGAGAGAGAAAGAGAAGCTCAAGAGAAGGAAAGAGAGCACGAAAGGGAGAGAGAAGAATTACAGCCCAGAAAATTAGAAACGAAGTTAGCAGCTCAAAGGGAGAGAGAGATTGAACAGATGGAAGCTGTTAAGGGAAAACATCTCTCTACTTGGTAACAGTCCAAACCTCCCTACCACAGAACCAATCTCTGAAGCCCTTAAATACGCTAGATTGTTCCCAAATTTGAAGAGAGTGACATGGAATCCTTTCTCGCCACTCTTGAGAAAGTAGCTGTGCAGCTAAAATAACCATCAGATATCTGGACCTTTTTGACTCATGGGCAGCTCTCAGGCAGAGCCCAAGAGGTCTATTCCTTGCTGACTCCTGACATGTCCACTAATTATGAACAGACCAAGGCTGACAACCTTACTGCCTATCAGTTTGGATCCGGAGGCATATCGCCAGCAATTCTGGAACAGTCATAAGAAACCCACGCAGAACGGCTGAAGCAAATCGCATTCGACTGGTGGGTCCGCTCCTTAAAAATACAGCGTACCTATGAGGGCTTGCGCTATTTGACGTTGTTGGAAGAATTTAAAAACTGCCTACCCTCCAACCTAAGAAAGCACTTGGACGAGCAGAAAATCCTCACAGCCGGGGATGCAGCAGATAGCTTTGACTTCACCCACAGGCCTGGCAACTCAGACTGATCCTTTCCAAACCACCCTCAAAAATCACTGGAAAGGTAAGAGGGGCAACATGGATAGGAACGGGGCTACACCCAGAAGGGAAAGTGCGAATGGAGGTGCATGAAGTCCTCCGCAAGCCTTTAAGGAGAACACATGGAAACCAGTGTTCCCACTGCAACAAGATAGGACATTCCAGACCTGAATGCTGGAGGTTAAAAGGGAAGCCTGTGGGTCTTATAGGGATCCTAAAGAGTAGTCCCCAGAAGGATGCTCCAGTAGGTAGTGCAGCAGGGCAGGCAGAGACCCTCACTGCAGAAACTAGCCCATTGAGGGAATGGCGCTATGTGTGGCTGAGGCATATAAACTCCCAGGCGAGCTCAGCGGGGGTGGGCAGGGACGGTCGGGAAGCTGTTCGCCGTCTGCAATTGGGGCTGGATCGCGATTTCACGCTGGCGGGCCAGTTAACGCCTGCCCAGCATGAATCGCATGCTTTAGCACTCAGCGTGGCCGGTGTAAGGGGTGGGAGGAGGATGAGCGTGAACTTTGCGCATTCGCGTGAGTGCGAGCTGGAAAAGTTCCCTGAGGCGCAGAGCTGCCTCAGGGAGATGAACAATTTTCAAAATAAAAAATAAAGATTTTTAAAGTGTAAAAAAACACAACTCTGTCACATGAGCAGGGAAGTGTTAGAAATTAGAATGAAATTTTATTTTTATTTTTTATTGTCGGATCGAAACCTCACGCCGCCCGTGGATGAGGTTTCGCAAAAAATACAAAGGTCGCCTGGCCTTTTCGCCTGCCCACCAACCATAAGGTTGGCAGGCAGTGAAAAATTTTAATCAATTGGATTGTTAATGGCCTTTTAATTGTTGGCGGGCACGCTGCCAACTCCCGCGCGCGCCCGCCAACCGAACTATCACACGATGACATCAGGACGCTCGCCCAACATCATTGCGCATCATTTTATGCTCGAGTGGACCGGGCACACACCCACCCGCTCAGGAAAAAATCCTGGCCTGTGTTCCATACCCATCCCGGGATGTGGGTAAGCCCATTGCACTGCTTCGGGATTCAGGGATCACTTGGTGCTCAATGTTGGATGAAAACATAAGCCTACCCCCCGAGCCCTCTGTAAAGCCAAGACACTGATCAGTGGAGTGGGAGGAGGTGTCTGTCCCCATCCAATGGGTCCACCTGCAGTGTGACCTAGTCTTAGGCCTAATGACAGTAGGAGCTGTCCCAAGCTACCAGTGGCAGCCCAGAAAGAAAAAACAGTTCAAACCAGTACTCTTATTTCCCAGTTTTTACTGGTGTTCCATTTTAATGTATACAAGACCAATTTGGACCAGTATTCTTATTCCCCTGGTTTACTGTATTTTCCTTCTGGGAGGGATCGACTTCCTCCTTGGAAATGATCTGGCTGGCAGTAAGGTGGTTCCCCGTGGGGAAAAAGAGACTGAAAAGGCTGGAGAAAGCCGACAGGAACCTGTGGAAGTGTAGGGAACCACACTCTACAGGGGGTGATAGAATCCATGAGGGTTCTATTAGCGTTGAATACTTAGCATCTTTCCTGACTTTGGGTGACTGCCTCTTAATGCTTCCCGGAGAGTGCTGGTCACCCCTCGGATGGCCAGAGATGAGTGTGCTGCATGGCTACCCTGTCAGCCTGCGACATGGGGGAGACTGGTCCAAACCAGGATGCTGAGATTGTGAGGGGCTGTGAGTGTCTCCAGCAGTGACTGCTACATGGCCAGTGTTGGCGAGGAGATTGTACAACGTGTGCAGTCCAACTGCGCCGCGGTCCAATAAAGTGGTGGTGGACTCGAAGTCTGTGCCAGGGTGGGTGGGGTGCGGGGAGGGGTAAGGTATGGAGCACTCGGTGGCCCTTTGGTGCCACCACATTGCTTCCATGGGCGGGCAGGCTAGGAGCCCGACCCCAATCATGTCAATGTGGCTGAGCCTGATCTGTCTCAGTTGCAGAGGCCTGGTCAGTTTATACAGGGGGTGTCCCTACTGCGTGACCACATCCCTCGTTTACCTTGCCCCCCCACCTCGATTGCCTGTGCGCGGGATCCCTCCCCTACCGACAACGGTTGCACCCGAGGCCGGCCAGCACCTGTCCCCAGATACCACCGCACCCCCCACCCCACCTCAGCAGTCGCCTCTGGGGCCAGGCATCGGTTGCCCCGTGCACCCCCCCAGCACCCCTGAGGCCTGTAAACAACAGGTGAACTGTGGAGAACGCTGCTGCTCACTCACCTCAAAGTGAAGGCCGCCAAGTGCACATCGCCTGCGCGCTGTTGTGAAACACATCGACGTGCTTTCCCACCGACGTGGACGGACGATATGGCGAGGTTGCAAGAGCCTGGTGGGATGGCCTTTTAATTATATGCTGATGTATTACAATTTGCTCCCCACTGACCGATGGTGGGAAAAGGGGCCCGCCGTTGGTGAACCGAGCAGACAATTGCGACCTGCCTTCACGCTGTCGTGAAGCGGGTCACGCCATATCTTCCGCACACGCCACCTATCACCCCCTCTGCCAACAGGCTTGGAAAATTCCACCCTGTGTATAATGTGCAGTTGATCCAAAATTGCCACTGCTGGTTTTCTATTCCTTAGTCTTTGAGGAACAGCAAGTGTTAGAGAAACATGTTTAAGCATTTTCCCTTGCTGCATAGGCCCAGGACTGGAGCCTTTGTCTATATAATTACAAGATTCACATTTTTAGCCAAGGGTCTAGCACCAGGTACATTGCAGTGCAAAGTTTTGCACCTCCAGGAGTGAGAGAGAAACTCAAAGGGGAAAGAATGCTCCTTATTATCTGTATAAAAAAAAATCCTGTACAATGCTTCACTATGTGAAAACTGATTTCAAAAAGACAAATTCTCTTGCAAGACTCAAGTAGAGCTCATTTCTCACTTAAACTAAGCACTTCTAACACAACGTTGACAGAAGGTACTTACTGTTGGCAAGTGTTTGAAGTAATGGTGCCATGCAGCACAGTGACAGTTTCATGTATTATATCTTTAACAAGAAGGATCTGACTGTTCCATGTTACACATATTGCCTGCACGATATATAAGTGTTTGTACAGTAATATATACAATAAAATAACAATTTTCAAAATTTGATTCTCAAAAGATAAGGATACAGGAATATTGATATCTAAATCATATTTTCTTTCACCAAAGGATGAAAGCTCCGGCAAATCTGCATTAACAATCTTTCATCTTAAATCTGCACACACTTCCTATGTTCAAAACTTTGTTCTTACGTGATTTGTCAATCTTTTGTGGTAGTTGTTTCTGTTACAAATACCAATATCTAGAATTTATAATGGACACAATCAGGCCAGCCCTATTTTTGGGATCAGGGTTGCAATTCACGACCTGCCCCCACCGGTTCCAAACAAGGTAGGCAGCAGGTAAAATTGGTGCGCCCATCTCATTGCCATTAAATTAGCTTGGCCCCAAGCAGCTTCACCACTGACCTGCTGTCTGTAGCCTGCCGGTGTCCTCCACGCAACGCAGGGTGCTGAGTAGCATTTCCAAGCTAACTACATGCTCCAGGCACAATGGTTCTAAAAAGGAAGCTGCAGCAATGCACTCCAGGCTGCTGAATAATCACTTTGGTACAATGAGGGGCAAACAGGATGTTGCACCATGCCATGGAAAGGGCTCCCTGTTTCACTGATGCCACCCTGGAAGCACTGGTCAGACACTAGAGACCAGGAAGAGGCTATGTTTCCATCAGGAGGAAACCAGGCACTCCAGACAGCGCCTCCGAAGGGAATGGGAGCAGGTGGCAAGGATGGTTAATGCCCAGAGTGTCACTGACAGAACATGGCAGCAGCACTGAAAGGAGCCTAATAACCTCACTCTGGTGGTCAAGGTGCTTGAAAGCAACAGTCACCACACCATCCGCCTCTCCCGCTGTTATATTCACCACACGGCCAGCACTCACCCAGCAACACTCCCTGACACTCAGAACTCTTTCCTATTATCCTTATACCTCACCTCACCCATGCACATCCCTTCCAAGCATGCCAGCTGCTCACACACATCCACAAACTACAGTTGTTCAGCAATAACAGACCCATCACCCAAGCACAGTGGTACACAGTCACTGACATCCTGCCCCATTTCTTGTAGGAGAAGGAGGTACACAATAGGAGGCAAGTCAGAGGATGATTGGAGGACCAGGTCCCCAGCATTCCCTCAGTACTCTCGGCGGGTTGGTGGAACAAATATTCAGGCCCAGTGCCACAAAGCCAGTGGCACCCGACTCGGCTGAGGGCATATGTGATGAATATCAAGCTCATGGTTCATATTAATATTTTAGAGGTAATGTTTAGTTCTGGGAAGATTGTTGTTGTGATGGTGAGATAACTAAAATGCTTTAGAGATTGCCAGAACATCTAAAAAGAAAGTGGCAGTTCAGAATGTTTATTTAATAGAGTCAGAATATAAGAGATAGAGCCATAACAGCAGATGGGCTTTCTTACCTGGAGAACTGGAGACATGCTATCTACACTGCTTGCAGAGAAGTGCAGTCCAGAGAGATGTTTTGTTTTGGGAGTTAGAGCTAAATTAGTTTAAAAGCAATCAGTGAACCCTGAAAGGCTACGCTGTCATGGAGACGGTAGGAGCTTAAGAAGGTCCTCTGGTTTCTGATTTATCTATGTGTTCTGCAGCAGGGGAAGAGGCTCCGTACTGGAAAAGGTGCTACTGTTAACCGGCTTCAGGCAATTATGACTCATAAATTCCCTGGGAGTGGTTCAGTGCAGCAGAGAGTTACAGTTTGCACCTCGTGTGGTTTGCAGCTCACAGAGAATCCCTGGAAGCCATTCGGTGCAGTTAGGGCTCAGGAGAAGTTCTGGAGAGCTGAGAATATGTTGTAAAGTCACTGGCACTGTGAGGGAGACGGAGGCCGAGATTTTCCCGTCATGGTGGGGTCCGCCGCGGGAGATTCAGCAGCCCAGCCAAAAATCCATTGACTTTTGGTGGGTCTGGATGATCCCAGCGGCGGGCGGGCAGAAATATTCCGCCCAGGGTTTTGAAAAGATTTTGTGACTCACAGTGGACAGGTCACTGACATCTGGAGGGGTTGCTGAGAAATTCTATGGGATCTGTCTTAATCACATCAGCCATTTAATGTGCAGTGTGGTGTGTTCAACCACAGTTTGTCTGTTAATTTATATTCACCTCATGTTAATTCTCAATGTTAGGGTATAAGATAAATGTTGTACATTGTTTTACTTTTCTGACTTTGTAAAGTTTATTTTGTTTGTTTAGAAACCATGGAATCTTGTGACTTTATTCTCCTAGTGGGTAACATGGATTTCAAACGTTGTCTACTTTAGACATAACATTAGTGATGCCTAACCAGATCATAACACATAAAGGATGATGATGAGTTGCTGTCTTATGCTCCTTCTCCACTCATTCCTCACCCTTATCCTGAAAGGTTCTGGCTTCTCAAATGTGCTTGTGATAGTTAAGAACTGATGGGCTGCTCAGCCTCTGAAAAGCCATGCAGAATAGCAAGAAAAATAAGACTGAAGAGGAGTCACCATCTTTTAATCTTACAGCCACAGATACTGGCACTTTGCAAACATTAGAGGCTAGTGTAGAGTCAGGATCATCATGTGGTGAGTCATTGGCCATGACTGAGCCACAGCCAAGCCAGGGGAAGAGGTCACACGCCAGGCTGCACACCAGTTCTGCTGCAGGGGACTCAGATAAGAACCTCATTGGGGTGGACTATAGGAAAACACTGAGAAGCATGCAGACTCAGATGCTTGGTGCATTGGCAGACCTGCCAGCTAGCTTTCAGTCACTGTCTAGGAGTTTAGAGACCAGCTCCACAGGGCATCGTGCAGAGCTTGGAGCCCATCCTTTCCACCCTGGATGTAGTGGGCACTTCCAGTGCACCACTGCCAGACTGACACATAATGGAGCAGCTGCTGCTCCCTCTCTGAGCTTCCTGTGTAGCACAAGGGGAGGCCTCCTGATGTATCAGTGTTTACTGATTTGTTTACACAAATCTTCTCACAATAAGTACAAATTGCAAAACCGTTGTGATAGTGTGGCCAAGTTTCCCTTATGGATTTGGTCTGCCTGGCACACATCACCTACCACGTCAAAACACCTGGCTGCTGTCATGCAGGCTCCGGCTGCTGACATCATGGCTGCTGATATCAGGCCTCTGAGTAGCTTGCAGGCCCTCAGGTCCAGCAATCTGTCCTCCAACAGTTTACTAAGATTGCTGAGACAGTGCTCCATGGGAGTGTTAATGGCTTAGGGAGTGCAGGTCTGCTGTCCTCTCTCAGGGTGACAACATTGATACTCCCGCCACTGCCACTCTGCCAGCATCGTTGCGGTTGTCTGTCAGCCATCCAGCTCAGGTTGCTGCCACCGTACCAAGGTGGTCCAAATCTAGGCCCATCCTAGACATTACAAGCCAGGGCTTTGGAATTGTGAGCTTGTGGAGGACGCAGCACAAACGTGGACACCCTCTCGGGTGTTTACTGTAGAAACTGCCCCCCACCTCCCCACTCTCTGAGCAATTTAAGAAGTGAGGCCATTTCTTGAGGACGCTGGTGACTAGCTCCGTGACATTGTGGTGGCTGCATAGTTCCCATTGAAGGCCCTCATGATCAAATGTCAGAAGGGGGCCATGAGTCATGAGTAGATGAGGTATCCTTTGTAATCAAACAGCCATTCTCCGGTGTACCTTAGAGAATCAAAGAAGGCAGTAGATACTGCAGACTGGCACAGGATAAATAGTTACTGCCAGGATAGTGGGCATTCACCAAGATGAACTTCTTGGTGTGGTTGTACATTGGCAAGAGTGGTAGCCCTTGTTATTGCAGAATCGCTCCCTATTGATGTCGGGGGCCAACAGAGCCACGTGTGTGCAGTCAATGGCACCCTGTACCATCAGGAATGCCACTATCCTGATGAATCCATGTGCCCTTTCATCCTGGTCTTCCCTCCTCAAGGAGAAGAGATAGAAGTCCCCTCTTCATGTGTACAGTAGCTCTGGGACCGTCACACTGTGAACTGAGATACATTGCTGAGATCACCTGCTCCCACCTCGCAGAATCCACTGTGTAGATATGACAATGGTTAGCTTCATGGCCATTGGGAGAGCTGTGCTTGCCCTTCTTTGAGTCTCCAGGTCAATGTGAAGGGGATGGCACAACTCTGTGTTAGCCTTCTTGGTGATGTATAGCCTCCTCAGGCACTGCTCCTGACTCACTGCTAAGTAGGAATGGTGCTTCAGAAACACCCTTTGAGGATTGGATCTTCTATTATAGACAGACTTCCTTTCCCTCCTTCCTCACAGAGCTCACCCTTCTCTGTCTCCTCCTCTCCATGTCCTAGTCATTTAGACCACACAACAACCCTCATACCTATGTAAGGCACTGGCCTTCTCTCCCTGATGTGGTCAAAATCCTCTAAAACACTCCAGCAAAACATCACAGTGCTTTCATAAACTTTGCCTCAGCAAATGCAAGTTAAAATCACCTCAGCCCCAATTTTAAATAGCCCCACAACAGGGACCATCCCGCTTGATAATGCTTGTTGTTTCTCGAGTCATTAGGAAAACGCTGCCTGCACATCAGTTGACCAAATGTGCTCTCCTGACATTGCATCAGCCCATTTGGCAGAACAATGTTGCAAATGCGTCCACACAAGGTCCTCAGGTGCACCCAAGGGAGGCACTTACAATGCTACTTCACTTCATTCATGCCGTGTGTGCCGCACATATAGAAACTTCCCGTAGGCCTCCATAGTGCTACTAGAAGTGTGTGCTACGCAACTGAACTTCACACCTTACCCATGCTGTAATCGCATCTTCCCAGCAGTGTTGGCCAAGGGGCCAATCTACAATGATATCTTTTTTAATTTTAAAGGATTTTACTGTCCAGAGGTGAAGTTCACACGGGGCCCAGTTCAGGGAGTCACTGCCCCATTTCAGTGGAACTCTGCCCTTGGTTCAGTAAGTCTCTTCTCCTGGTTCAGGGAAATTCTGTGTCACAATGCAACTTACAACTCTTAAAAACTGAATCAACCCTGCCACAATTCAACCCTGACAGCAGCACTAAACTAGCTAAACTATCCTACCTAAAATAGGAACCTTCGTGTTCTCAGCTCCAGTCTGTCCTTTGTAAAGAAATATAAGTTTTGAGCCAGCATCTGAGAGCGATTGCAGGGCAAAAGTCCAATCCTGGTTCTCAGATGAAATCATAAATCAGAGAATTATTATTGTGCAATTAAGCTGTGACATCTGAATCTCAAGTTTAAGTAAAAGCTGAAAATTCATATGCTCATAGTCATATATTAAATTCTGAATTTATTTCATAATCTTTTCTGGCTACATAAAGGCTGTGCATCTTTTACAGCTTTTTTAACCAATGCGTACTGTTTGAAGATGAGTAATAATGTAAGCAAAGGGCTAGTGCCTTTCGTAAATATAAGATATTTTTGAACAGTAAAATTACCTTTATCTGCAATCAATCTTTTCCAAGGGCATAGTGCAATAATCAACTTTACGATTCCTTAGTCAATGGGGAGATATTTTTTAATTCATTCTTGTGATGTGGGCAACACTGGCTAGGCCAGCATTGATTGCCCATCCCTAATTGCCCTTGAGAAGGAGCTGACTTCTAGAACAACTGAAGTCCATGTGGTGTAGTTCCCAGGCCCACAGTGCTGTTAGGGAGGGAGTTGCAGGATTTTGACCCAGCGACAGTGAAGGGACGGCAGTATATTTCCAAGTCAGGATGGTGTGTGACTTGTGGGGGGGGAGGGGGGAGTGGTGGTGGTGGTGAATCTTACAGGTGGTGATGTTCCTGTGTGCTGCTGCCTTTGTTCATCTAGGTGGTAGACCTGGACTGCTTCAGTATCTGAACAGTCACAAATGGTGATGAACATTTGTCCAATCATCAGCGAACATCCCCACTGCTGGCCTAATTTTGGAAGGAAGGTCTTTGATGAAGCAGCTGAAGATGGTTGGGGTTAGGACGCCACCCTGAAAAACTCCTGCAGTGATGTCCTGAGAGTGAAATGACTGGCCTCCAACAACCACAAACACAACCATCTTTCTATGGGCTAGGTATGACTCCAACCAGTGGAGAATTTTCCCCCTGATTCCCATTGACTTCAATTTTTCTAGGACTCCTTGGTGCCGAACTCGGTCAAGGCCACCTTGATGTGAAAGGCAGACGAAATTCATCTATTTTATCAATGTTTGGACCAAGGCTGTAATGAGGTCAAGAGCTAAGTGGCCCTGGCAGAACCCAAACTAAGCATCAATGAGCAGTTTATTGCTAAGTAAGTGCCACTTGATAGCACTGTCAACAACTCCTTCCATCACTTTGCTAATGATTGAGAGTAGATTGATGGGGTGGTAATTGGTTGGATTGTCCTGCTTTTTGTGGCTAAGACATACCTAGGTAATTTTCCATATTGTCGTATGTATGTCAATGTTGTAGCCATACTGCAGCAGCTTGCCTAGGGGTGTGGCTAGTTCTGGAGCACAGTACTATAGCCAAGATGTTGTCAAAGCCATAGCCTTTGCTATATCCACTGCCTTCATCCATTTCTTAAGATTTCGTGGAGTGAATCAAATTCTCTTAAGACTGGCATCTGTGATGTTGGGGACTTCAGGTGTAGGCCACTTTGGTTGCTGGTTGGCAAGTGGCTTTTTCAGCTGTTTGTCGATGAATGGGAAGACCTGAATTGATGAAGACCAATGCGGGGGTGGGGCAGAGGGTGGAGGGGGGTGGTGGAGGGTGGGGAGGGGTGCGTGGGGGAGGATGTGGAACAAAGGGATGCTTGGCTGTATGCAGGATTGTTTTGTGTTAGTGACATTCTGATGGCGGAGGCAAACAGGGTTTTGCATGAGATTTATGAGATCGGTACACTGGTGGAGACTAAACAAGCTTCACTATAATGAGAGAGCACTGGGTATCCCAGGCAGCAATGTGTGTTGCTGATGATGCACTGCCCTTATCACCTTCCTCCTCCTTGTCTGCTTTCTCAATGTGCAACTGCTGACCCCAGAGAACATTGAGGAGCTCAAGAGGGATTACAAAGGTTGGAGAACCGTAAAACCCCTCTTTGAGTCCCTGACACACTGGTGGGAAGCGATCAAGGGAAACATCAAGAGGTTTTTCATCCTCAAAGGCACCCAGAAAGCTAGAAAGGAACAGAGGGAAATGTCCCGACTCCAGAAAAACATGCAGAATCTGCTCTGGCTGCAGTCGATGGGGGTCGATGTCAAGGAGGAGCTCCAAGAGGTGAAGAGCCAGCAAGCCTCGCACTTTGCCTCGGAGGCCTCCAAGATCATCTTCCGTTCCAGAGTCCGCTCCGTGGAGCAGGATGAGACGTGCTCACGTTTCTTCTTCCAAAAGGTACACAGAGAGAGCTCTGTGATCAGCAGCCTGAAGGAAGAAGACGGCTCAGTAAAGTCATCACGGTCCGACATATTGAGGATCAGCAAATCCTTTTATGCCGGATTGTATGACGTGAAGCCCACGGACAGCACGGCCTCCCAGTCCTTCCTGTCCTCTATCACGGAGGTCTTAGACGACAGTACGCGGGAGAGCCTGGACAAACCGCTAACTCCTGATGAACTGACTAAGGCCCTTGAGTCCTTCGAGAAGAGTAAAACTCCCGGAAGCGACGGCTTGCCGGCAGAGTTGTATTCGGCTCTGTGGGACTTGATCGGCCCAGACCTGCTAGGAGTGTACGAGAGTATGCTCCTGGCCGGTAGTATGTCAGAATCCATGAGGAAAGGCATCATCACCCTCATCTACAAGCACAAGGGGGAAAGGGAGGAAATTAGAAATTGGCGACCCATTTCACTGTTGAATGTGGACTATAAGATTCTGTCCAAGGTCATCGCCAATCGGGTCAAATCCGCTCTGGAATTGGTGATTCACCCTGACCAGACCTGCACTGTGCCAGGCAGGAAGATCTCTGACAGCCTCGCGCTGCTCAGGGATACGATTGCCTATGTACAGGACAGGGGTGTGGATACCTGCCTCATCAGCTTGGATCAGGAGAAGGCCTTTGACAGAATATCGCACACCTACATGGTGGATGTGCTCTCCAAAATGGGGTTTGGGGAGGGAATTCGAAATTGGATCCAACTGCTCTACACTAACATCAGTAGCGCAGTCTCAATCAATGGGTGGGAAACAGATAGCTTTCCGATTAAATCTGGAGTCAGGCAGGGCTGTCCTCTCTCGCCTGTTCTTTTCGTGTGTTGCATAGAACCATTTGCCGAGTCCATCAGGAAGGATCCGGGCATAAGAGGAGTGACGATCCCAGGCAGTGGAGGCACTCAGGTAAAAGCCTCCCTGTACATGGACGACGTCGCCGTCTTCTGCTCGGATCCGCTGTCGGTCCGCAGACTGATCCACATCTGCGACCAGTTCGAACTGGCCTCGGGAGCCAAGGTAAACCGTGGGAAGAGCGAGGCCATGTTCTTTGGGAACTGGGCTGACCGATCCTTTGTCCCCTTCACTGTCAGGGCTGACGGCCTGAAGGTGCTGGGGATATGGTTCGGAGGGACCAGGGCATGCGTTAGAAACTGGAAGGAGCGAGTGGCTATGGTGAAAAGGAAACTGGGCATGTGGGAGCGACGCTCCCTCTCCATTGCGGGTAAGAACCTGGTCATCAGGTGTGAGGCACTCTCGCTGTTGCTGTACGTGGCGCAGGTCTGGCCCATTCCAGACTCCTGCGCGATGGCGATCACTCAAGCCATCTTCCGCTTTATCTGGAGGTCGAAAATGGATCGTGTCCACAGGGACGCGATGTACAAGCCTCTAGATAAAGGGGGAAAAAACGTGCCCAACATCGCCCTCATACTGATGGCCACATTTGTGTGTGGCTGCATCAAGCGGTGCGTAGACCCTCAGTACGCAAACACCAAGTGTCACTACGTGCTGAGGTTCTACCTGTCCCCGGTGTTGCGAAGGATGGGTCTGGCCACGCTGCCGCGGAACGCTCCAAGTAGTTGGACCGTGCCGTACCACCTGTCCCTCGTGGAAAAATTTATGCAGAAAAACACCTTTGACCACAAGTCCATCAGGCAGTGGTCAGCACGCAACGTCCTAGAGGCCCTGAGGGAAAAGGAGAGGGTGGACCCTGTGGGATGGTTCCCCGAGCAGACTGTCAAAGTCATTTGGCAGAATGCCTCATCGCCAGAACTTTCCAACAAGCACCAAGACGTGGCTTGGCTGGTGGTGAGAAAGGCCCTCCCCGTCAGATCCTTCCTACACGCCAGGAGTCTCACCCCCTCTGCCCGTTGCCCTCGAGGTGGCTGTGGTGGGGAAGAGACCGTTGTTCACCTCCTTGTGGATTGCGCCTTTGCAAAAAAAGTCTGGAGAGAGATGCAGTGGTTGCTGTCAAGGTTCATCCCGAGCAGTTCTGTGACACAGGACTCTGTGCTCTACGGGCTGTTCCCAGGGACACACACCGAGACAAACATCAACTGCAGCTGGAGGATCATCAACTCGGTGAAAGACGCGCTTTGGTCTGCCCGAAACTTGTTGGTCTTCCAGCACAAAGAGTTGTCCCCGACCGATTGTTGCGGACTGGCACAATCCAAAGTCCAGGACTACGTGCTGAGGGACGCACTAAAGCTTGGGGCAGCTGCCGCAAAGGCGCAATGGGGAAGGGTCGCTGTCTAAGACCTTTCTGCCACAGCGCACCGAGAGACTGGGAACTGTTTAGAGCCCCTCGGGCTGTACAGCTCAAAATGAAAGGCTGTAAATGATTGTAATATTGTTTGTACTGATGCACCTGGTGATACATTTTGTAAAAGTTTAACCTGGATTGTACCCTTGTAATGGTGTTTTTGAAATGGTTTGGAATGTGATTGAAGATATTTTATGAATAAAGTATATTTTTGCAAAAAAAAAAAAAAAAAATTCTCTTCCTCCTCCTCCTCCTCAGATTCCTCCAAAGAGTCTCTGCAATCTGTGCCTCCATCCTCCTGCAGGGCTAAAACTCATTAGTGGGGAATGGCCTCTGCCTCTGGGCTAAACCCTGTGAGCTGCATCTCTCTGCTGGTTCCCTCTTTCCTGTAGAGTTGCAGGTCTGTGACACTGCCACTGGAGCTGCTGCTGCATCATCTTGTTCCTTATCTGAGATCCAGTCTAATCTTATGAAGAAAGGTTAACCAGGTTTGGTCTATACCCATTAGAGTTCAGAATAATGAGAGGTGATCTTATTAAGATTCTGAGGGGATTTATAAGGGTAGATATCAGGAGTATGTTTCACTTGTGGGGTGGCTAGAACTAAGGGACACAGTTTAAGGATAAGAGGTCTCACTTTTAAGGAGATGAGGAGAATTTTTTTCTTTCAGAACGTTATTAGTATGTGGAATTCTCTTCCCCAGAAAGCATTGGAGATTGGGTCATTGAATTTATTCAAGGCTGAGTGAGACAGATTTTCAATTGACAAGGGAGTCAAGGGTTATGTGATGAAGGTGGAGGTGAGACCACACAATGGCGAAGCAGGCTAAAAGAGCTGAATGGCCTACTGCTGCTCCTAAGTCCTATGTTCTTATGTCCTAAGCAGCTCCCTTCCTGATCCAAAAGCCAACTAAAGCACAGATCAGACTTCCAAACCACCAAAGTTGTGAGAGTGACATCCCAGCACTGAGCAGATGCCCTCCCACAAGCAGGTAAAGAAACAAAATTTAGTACTGGATATTTATTGGCTTTAGGGAGCCGGTTAGCTCAGTTGGCTAGATAGCCAGTGTTTGGGTAAGATTAGTGCCAACAATATGGAATTTGATCCCTGTTCTAGCTGAGGTAGATTTGGGGGCCTGCCTCCTCGCCCTACCTATATTAAAAATCACACCACTTTGCTGCGACTTGGCAAATAATCGCCAAGGACCTGCCTCAGGCAGAGAACTGAAGAGGAAGAAGATTCATTGGCTTATCTCCTGTCATTTGTCTCTTTATTCTCTCCTTGCTTCCACTGGTGAGTTCCAGGAAGCTCGGGAACCCCATGGACCTAAAGTTAAAGTCCAAATCAATGTTAATATCACTCTAATTGCATATTGAAACTGACAGACCACCTCAAGGCATACAGCCTAACACACTGCAGTGAAAGCTGGATTTTGACAGGGTGGGGTGGGCTTGCTGACACACTGTCAATTTCACCAGCTTTAACTTTTACGCGCTCCTAAAGCCCATGGCCCTGCAGATTAAAACCCAGCCCTCTGTGCCAGAGATTGTGAATTCACAGTGAATATATGATGTACGAAGGGCGTGAAGTGCCATGATGCTGTGCATTGGGCACTGCCATACCAGCAAGGGGATGCGATTTGCACTTTCGGACCCTGACAGCTGAATAGCTCACCGTTGCAAAACGCTTCTCATGTGAAAACTGCCTTCGAAGGTTTTACAAGATGGGAATGGTGGACACTGGCCTGAAAGAAAGGAGAAGATTCAGGGGGAAAGGGAATGGTGAAAGCATAGTTTATAGGGAAGGGCTTTCGGGAAGTGGATGAATTAACTACGCAAATACATGTAAACTGGTATGATATAGTCGGGATTACAGAGACATGGCTACAGGGTGACTAGGGATCGGAACTGAACATCCAGGGGTATTCAGTATTTAGGAAGGACAGACAAAAAGGAAAAGGCGGTGGAGTTGCATTGCTTGTTAAAGAGGATATTAACGCAATAGTGAGGAGAGATATTAGCTCCGACGATGTGGAATCTGTAGGGGTAGAGTTGAGAAACACCAAGGGGCAAAAAACGTTAGTGGGGGTTGTATACAGACCCCCAAACTGTAGTGGCGATGTTGAGAATTGCATTAAACAGGAAATTAGAGACCCATGCAATAAAGGAACACCTGTAATTATGGGTGACTTTAATCTGCATATAGATTGGGCAAATCAAATTAGTAACAATACCATAGGGGAGGAATTCCAGGAGTGTATACGGGATTGTTTTCTGGACCAATACGTAGAGGAACCAACTAGAGAATAGGCCATCCTAGACAGGGTATTGTGTAATGAGAAAGGAATAATTGCCATTCTAATTGTGTGAGGCCCCTTGGGGATTAGCAACCATAATATGATAGAATTCTTCATCAAGATGAAGAGTGATGTAGTTGATTCTGAGACTAGGATCCTGACTCTTAATAAAGGAAACTACGATGGTATGAGGTGCAAGTTGACTATGATGGATTGGGAAACGTACTTAAAGGGATGACGATGGATAGGCAATGGCAAACGTTCAAAGAGCATATGGGTAAACTGCAACAATTTATTCCTGTCTGACGCAAAAGTAAAATAGGAAAGGTGGCCAAACCATGGTTTACAAGGGAAATTAGAGATAGTGTTAGATCCAAGGAAGAGGCATACAAATTGGCCAGAAAAAACAACAGGCCTGAGGATTGAGAGAAGTTTAGAATTCAGCAAAGGAGGACCAAGGGATTGATTAAGAAGGGGAAAATAGAGTACGAGAGTAAGCTTACGGGGAACATAAAAACTGACTGTAAAAGTTTCTATAGGTATGTGAAGAGAAAAAGATTGGTGAAGACAAGTGTAGGTCCCTTACAATCAGAAACTAGGGAATTCATAATGGAGAACAAAAAAATGGCTGACCAACTAAATACATACTTTGGTTCTGTCTTCACAAAGGAGGACACAAATAACATACCAGAAATGTTGGGGAACACAGGGTTTAGTGAGAGGGAGGAACTGAAAGAAATCAGTATTAGTAGGGAAATGGTGTTGGAGAAATTGATGGGATTGAAGACCAATAAATCCCCAGGGCCTGATAATCTACATCCCAGGGTACTTAAGGAATGGCAGGCAGTGATTAGTGGGGTATGGTAGGGATTGGTGCTGGGACCCCAGATATTCACAATATATATTAATGATTTGGATGAGGGAACTAAATGTAATATCTCCAAATTTGCAGATGACACAAAGCTGGGTGGGAGGGTGAGCTGTGAGGAGGATGCAGAGATACTTCAGTGTGATTTGGACAAGCTGAGTGAGTGGGCAAATGCATGGCAGATGCAGTATAATGTGGATAAATGTAAGGTTATCCACTTCAGTAGCAAAAACAGGAAGGCAGATTATTATCTGAATGGCTATAAATTGAGAGAGGGGAATGTGCAACGAGACCTAGGTGTCCTCGTACACCAGTTGCTGAAGGTAAGCATGCAGGTCCAGCAGGCGGTAAAGAAGGCAAATGGTATGTTGGCCTTCATAGCCAGAGGATTCGAGTACAGGAGCAGGGATGTCTTGCTACAATTATACAGGGCCTTGGTGAGGCCACACTTGGAATTGTGTGCAGTTTTGGTCTCCTTATCTGAGGAAGGATGTTCTTGCTATAGAGGGAGTGCAACAAAGGTTTACCAGACTGATTCCTGGGATGGCGGGACTTACATATGAGGAGAGATTGAGTCGGTTAGGATTATATTCGCTGGAGTTCAGAAGAATGAGGGGGGATCTCATAGAAACCTATAAAATTCTAACAGGACTAGACAGGGTAGATGCAGGAAGGATGTTCCCGATGATGGGGGAGTCCAGAACCAGGGGTCACAGTCTGAGGATACAGGGTAAACCATTTAGGACTGAGATGAGGATAAATTTCTTCACCTAGAGAGTGGTGAGCCTGTGGAATTCACTACCACAGAAAATAGTTGAGGCCAAAACATTGTATGTTTTCAAGAAGGAGTTAGTTATAGCTCTTGAGGCGAATGGGATCATGGGGAGAAAGCGGGAGCAGGCTATTGAGCTGGATGATCAGCCATGATCATAATGAATGGCAGAGCAGGCTCTAAGGGCTGAATGGTCTACTCCTGCTCTTATTTTCTATCTTTCTATGTTATGGAAAATAGGATTTGAGGTTACAAGTCGAAAAATAATTGGAAGAGAACTAGAGAAGAAAGGCTTTAATTGAATGAACTAAAGAATCTAGGAGCCTTGTTATTGACCAGTATGGTTCCACTATGTGAATCTTAAGGGCAACTCATTTTATTGGCCCAAAATCAATGCACCAGCAACCTAAAGCCATCAAAAACTTGTTTGACATCGCTATCTTCCCCAGTTACCTGGGTGCTATTGACTGTAATCAGGAACGCATGTACTGCTTGGATATATATCTACTGTGAGATGAGACACTCTCATTCGATTAAAATACAAATGATAAATGATTCTTGGAACAAAATCAAAGAGTGCCTGCCAATTTCCTGACCTTCCAGTGCTAGTTATTTATGCGTTTGCCAATGCAGACTTGACAGGAGATTACGAACACTGAATTGTTCTGGCTGTTGAGCACAAGATTGCCCTGCAGGTATCTGTATCAGTTACCTCTGTGCACTTGTTACTGATTCTTTTGCAGGTGCCAAACCAAGGTCTGAGCATGAGGCACGTGCAAGGTGGCGCACAAGTTAAAAATGGCCCTCTGACTGGACCCAAGGTCTCTCGGGGTCACGTGTACTTAGGGTGGGAGAGGAAAATGAGAGGTTGGGGATTATCTGTCTGCTTCACACCACAGCCAGTTTTTCTTTTCCTCAATGCAAAAGAACCAGTATGGGCACGATGGGCCAAATGGCCTCCTTCTGTACTGTAAGATGATATGGGCTCGATTTTACACTTCCCCAACCACTGATGGGATGGAAGGCAGGGAGTTCGTAACATCCAGCGGGTGACCTTCCCACTGCTACTGACCTGTGTGAAATTTTACAGTGGGGTGGGGGTGGCATCGGGCAGCCCATCCTAATACCTAATGAGGCCTTTAAGTGGTTATCTGTCATAACGCCCCCACTGGTATTTTACCAGCAACAGAGGGTGGGTGGGTGTGGGGGTGAGGCTTCAGCTGAGCCAGCCGGAGTCTGCAAAGGGTGGGTCTTCCTTTGAGGGTCCCACCCAGAGGCACCCCCCCCACCTCCCAAGATCATCTTTCTCTGGCCTCCCACACTCTTCACCCCCCACCCACTCGCTGAGGCCCCCAAAGGCAGAATTGTCCCAGATTTGCATTAAGTGCAGTAGCAGGCAGAGAAAAGAGCGTTTTACCCATCGGCCACAATGGCTGCTATTCACGCTGTGTTGTCCCGATCCCGCCCCATTAATCATGCATTCCCAGGAAACACGCCATTTCAATGTTGAACAGGCTCTCATTCGCCTGCCACGCCACCAACTCACCGCCTCCTCATGCCGGGTGCCATATTTAAAGCTCAGCCTCGCTCTCACCTCTCAGGGCTTCCAGCCGAGGACCGCTGCACAGAAAACATGGCCCTGAAAGGCAAGAAGACTGCAGCCCCCCAATTTAATGACGTACCCCTTGAGCACCTTTTGGATGTCATGGAGGCCCGCCATGATGTCCTCTACTCCCGCTCCAATCCAGCATGGGAGGCGGTGGCAGCAGTGGTCTCACCAGGGCCCTGTATAACTGCAGTAAGAGATCCCTACTTCTGAACTCAAATCCTCTTGCAATGAAGACCAACATACCATTTGCCTTCCTAATTGCTTGCTGGACCTGCCTATTTACGTTCATTGACTGGTGTACAAGGACACCCAGATCCCTTTGTACATCCACATTTCCCAATATATCACCATTTAAATAATACTCTGCCTTTTTGTATTTCACATCGAAGCGTATAGCTTCACATTTATCCACGTTATACTGCATCTGCCATGTGTTTGCCCACACACACAACTTGCCTAAATCATCCTGAAGCCTCCTTGCATCCTCCTCACAACCCCGCCCAGGTTTCTGTCATCAGCAAACTTGGAAATATTGCATTTGCATTGGCAGCAGCGCCAATGCCCTGCAATAGAGGACAGCCACCCTGTACTGCTACAGGATGAATGGTCTCATCCATTCTGCCAGGATAAGTCACTCCTCTCATCAGTCTCAACTCACACATTCACAAACCCATCACACATCCACAGGGATCTCACACCTCAAGGGATAACTCCACTAACTCTCACACACACCCTCACATCTCCATCAGGCTCATATCCTCTGGAGATCGCATCCTCAACCTGTCCATGTCTCCACTCACCACACAAACATTCCTCGCAGTGCCATGCATCCTGCTCACGCTCTCTCCATCTGTTTTAATGCAGGAGAGGCTGGCTCAAAGCAGCAGGGAGAGGTTGAGTGGCCCACATTAGGCCCCTCACTCACTTTGAGAAGAGTGCCATCGCGCTGACTAGTGAGGATGTGGACCGTGCCTGTGGTGACAGAGAGGTCTGCGGCAAACACCCACATGAGGATCCTACGCCACATCATCCCTCTCTCAACGCAAATGTGAGTGCTCTCTCTCCTGCTTTTGACTCTGCTGCCACGCACTAATTATCTCTACTTTGGTTCACAGGGAGCTCTGACAAGCGACCGACATCCTCAGCCAGCCAGTCCTTCAGCTACATCCATGTCCTCACCTCCAGCCAAGAGGGCTTCTCCTCCATTGAAGAGCTGGAAATAAGCAGCCTAGAAGACGTGTCACAGCGCTTAACCACACCCTGCACCAGTGTGAAGACACACACCTCTGTGGGATCTAGATCTAGAGCAGGCTCGAGTTCACAGTCTGGTGGTCACCGCATGGACACGTGTCCGCAGCAGAAGGAGGCAGGTTCAGCTGAGCTCCCTGGCACTTGGACAACTTCTAGGGGAGGGGCATCTGTGAGGTCTGAATCAGGTGATGATCCTTTGGATTCGGCCTTCCAACTCATCATGGAGGGTCATCAGAAGGCAGAGAAACATCATGCAGAGCTGTTGGAAGCCCTCAACAGAGTGACATGTGAGTCAGAGGAGTGCATCCACCTACTTTCTGATGGACCGGTGCCCACATGTACGCATATGGGGGAGTGCGTCCACCTGCTCTCTGAAGTGGTACTTACATGTGCACACATGGAGGTCTCCATGGGAAGGATGGCGGAAGCCATGGAGACCCTGGTCCTGCAGAATGCAGAGATGCACACAGACCTGCACTCCATCGTGGTAGCCATGGGTGAGTTCCTGGAGTGGTAATGCAAGAGGGAAATGGAGCACCGCGACGTCCCCCAGGTGATTCTTCCCCTCAAGGAGTCAGGCCGGGGCACTCGGCCAAAGGGAGGAGGAGCGGCAGCTGGACACCCCTGGGTCATACACACAGGAATCTCAGAGACTGCCCTCTCCCTCCGAGGCCCCTTTGCCTGTGACCCCGTCGACCTTGTCCTATGTCACCACAGGGGGAGTAGCTGGCCCACAGAAACCTAAGCAAGCCAGGGCCCCCAAAGCCTCAGGCCTCCAGAGGACCCAAGCCAAAGTCATCAGAGGCAACAGGGCCAACCATTGCACAGGCTGTCTCCACCCCTGCTGTGAATGTCAGGGCAGCACATAGAAGTCTAAGGTGTAGAAAAGTTAAGAAATTCTGATCGCAGTTGGTTGCATTCACTTTCACTGAATAATGTGTAATGGTGTCTTTCAGCTTCATTGACAGGTTTCGCGAGTCAGCCCCCTGCATTCCCCCCACCTCCCCCCCACCCACTAGCAGTTCAGCTGCACACAGCCGGCCCATGAGTGATTCTGGAGGGAGAAGCTGTGTGTGGAGCTTCATGCAAGCACTCTCCCTCGCACACGTATCCTTCCCCATCACACTTATCTCAATGTCCGAAGCATTTTCAATGCTGCCTGCTGAGGTTCTCTTTCAGTTGTCTATCTGAGCTGACCTGCATCTCTGCCCACCCACTGATCACACTCCCATGCAGCACCCTTTCTTGCCCACCATAAGTCTCATTCCACTTTTGATTTAACAAGCATGGTAATGGTACAGTTTATCTTGAGGTCCCCATCCTTTCCCTTCCCCCTGTGACCCATTTCCTTTCCCCTGACCCATCTAGCATCATTTTCCACCTCCCCTCTGTGACCTACCAGCCAAAACCTTTTTCCTTTGGGGATGTCCAAGTGAACATGCACGTTCCCTACCTTCCCAAACATCCCACCCCCATCCACATTAACTTCCCCGACCTCCTCCTTCCCGCCCCCAGGGTCTGTGTCTGCCTCTGAGTCCCCAACAACCACCCTTGCCATCCCTTCTACCAATAGCATCGTACCCTCACCCTCTCACCCTACCACCTTACTCTGCCCTCAGTCATTCTCACCATTCCCTCCTACCATGCCCAACCTCAGTTCACCCCCCAGGAGACAGTCATCAACTCCACAGACCCCTCCCTTGCACATTCAACTGTACATTCCCCAGTTCGGAATCCTTTCCCCTTTGATCTCCTTCCCTCCAGAACTCCTCCTCTCCCCTCCCCTGACTCCTCCACCCCCCGGACTCCTTCCACTCCCTCAGTCCTTCCCCATTCCTGACTCCTTCCTCCAGTCTTACTTCTACCTCCAGCCTTACTTTTTCCTCCCCCTGGACTCCTTCCCCTCTCAGGACTCCTTCCCCTCTCCGGACTCCTTCCCC
Organism: Cetorhinus maximus; assembly: GCF_964194155.1. Classification (NCBI taxonomy): domain Eukaryota; kingdom Metazoa; phylum Chordata; class Chondrichthyes; order Lamniformes; family Cetorhinidae; genus Cetorhinus; species Cetorhinus maximus. Next base: position 67,203,442 of record NC_135893.1, read on the forward strand.
TCTCTGGACTCTTTCTGCCCCCGACACTCCTTCCTCCCTGCAATTCTTCCCCTCTCCAGGCACCTTCCCACTTCCTGACTCCTTCCTCAACCCAGATCCCTTCCTCCCCTTGATTCCTTCCCCTCTCTGGACTCCTTTGCCTTTCCTGACTCCATTCCCCATCTGAACTTCCCTTACACCTTCTTCCCCCCTTACAGCTACCACCCCAGTTGCCGTATTTGCCCCAATAGCCCATCCTGTCCCGTACTACCTCCCCCCACTTCACCCTCCCACCACCTTCATTCCCACACTCCTAATCTCACTCCTCAATGACATCTTCGTTCCTCCCTGCCAACCTCATTCCACCCCCAACACAGCTCCTTCTCCCACCCTTCCAGTACATCTTCTCCCAAACACAGCTGGACCTTCCTCTCCACCCCCTCGACGATCATCTGTTGCAGACCATGGCCAAGGCACTGAGCAGACCCTCAATGGTGACATCTGTGAGCTGCTACACGGCGGAGCCACGTCCATCAGCATCCACCCAGCATGCCATGGACATTCCTCCAGGGTCCTGTTGCTGTCGGGCTCCAGCATCTTCTGCCCCTCTGATGTCCACGATGTGGGCAAGGCCCTGGCGGTAAGTCCCAACTCCTGCACATCACACTTGTCAAGACGTGTTCTGCATTGGCGTGTTTCCCGCCGACGTGCTCGGATGATCCAGCAGTGGGGCGGGGGCTGGGGGATGATTCCGGTGAGCTGGGTTTATAATGATATGCAGATGTATTACAATGAAGGTCGATGGCAGAAAACGCGGCCCGCCTTTGACGGGCAGAGCGATCGATTGCAAACTGGTTTCACAACATCATGAAACCGATTTTTGGCCTTCTCACCTTAATCTCTGCTCACGCTGCCAAACACGCCCGCTGCCAGTGGGCATGGAAAATTCCACCCCTGACCTTGGACTTCACTGGGCTCCTGAGCATCATGGGACTGTCTATAGTCCCAACAGGGGCCACCACTCCTGGCTTGCGATACAGGGACTGCAGGGTTACCAGCCATCTGATTGGGCAGCAACTCTCTAAGGCTGGACTTCCTTCCGAGATAGGGATGGAAATCATGCGTTGAGCAATGAACACTGCTTCCAGGGTTAAATTGCTGCAGGGCAGCTGTTGGGATCGTGGGTTGGCTTTTTAGCCAGGGAGGGCGGGGACAGAGAGGGACATGGGTTATCCATTCCCTCAAGATGGTGGAATAAACAATTATCTTTCATTTTCTCCAATGTCATCACCACCCCCCCAACCCCGCCCACCACCCCCCCTCCCCGCCCACCACCCCCCCCCCGCCCCTCCTTTTTTGAAAACACTGGTACATGTTTCCACCAATGCCAGTGCCTTCTCATTAACCACTCTTCATCTTTTTAAGTCTTTCGCAGAATGTGGGTATCACTGGCAAGGCCAGCATTTGTTGCCCATCCTTAATTGCCCTTACACAGGGCAGTTAAGAATCCAGCACATTGCTGTGAGTCTGGAGTCACATGTAGGTCAGACTGGGTAAGGTCCTTCCTTAAAGGGACCTGAATGAACCAATCGATGATAGCTGCTATGGTCCAGATTTATTAACTGAATTTAAATTCCACCAGCTGCTATGGTGGGATTTGAACCCATGCCCCCAGAGCATTAGCCTGGGCCTCTGGATTACTAGTCCAGTGACATTACCACCATGCCACTACCTCTCCCATGTGTCATGTATACTCTTGGTACTTTCTTATATTATAGCCTGTGGTCATTTTACTTTCTAATGTCGGCTGTCCTACCTATATAACTGAGACTTTACAATGGGGGCTGGAATCTGTGCCGGCATTACTGCCAATCCTGAACCTGGCCGTATCTGATGGTTACTTTCCAGGTGCAGTCACAGAAATACATTGAGTAGCAGGAAGTTCAGCTGACTTTTCCTCTCCTTTGCTCAGATTACTGGAGTCATGCGTACGGCAATTCCACTTTGTCCCTCACTGAAATCCGGAGCTCTACACAGACCTTGGACTGAACCTGGTACTTTTTTGGTTGGGATGGTTGCACACCAGGCCACGCAGTTCCGCAATGAGTCACCAAGGCGCCCACCATTACATCTCTACAGTGTTGGTAATGCCTAATGAAGATCAATCTTGCTTCATTCCTTGAGGGTGTCAAGGGTTTTCTGATTTTCCTTGCAATTCCTGCTAAACCGTTCTTTATCATGCCTTCTCTGAAATTTTCCCTTATCTGTTTGTACCTAGAGAAAGTAAAGACTTACATTTGTGTAGTCCTTTCACAACTACAGGACATCCCAAGGCCTCCCAAAGCAGTGAAGTATTTTTGAGTTGTAGTCATTGCTGCAAAGTAGGAATTATGGCACAGCTAGTACCCACAGATAGAAATGAAATCAGATTATCTGCTTTAGTGATTTTTGTTGAAGGATAAATATTGGCCAAGCCGACTTGTCATGGACTACTTGACTTCAGGGGAAATGCTTTCTACACTTCTGTTAGGCTGTGACTGGGCTTCTATCTTTCTTTAACCCGCACACTTTACTTAACTCAATGTTATCAACAAAGAATAGATTATGAATGCTTGACTGCTTTTTAGATATTGTTGAAATTGAAATTCATAAACAATCTGCCCCAGTCTCACTTTTTCTCAGGCTTAAATGATGATAAGTAATACTTTCATGACAAGGAACCAACAAAAATGTGGACTGAATGAAAAGAAAAAAGAAAGACTTGCATTTATTCCACACCTTTCACAACCACAGGACATTCCAAAGAGCTTTACAGTCATTGAAGTACTTTTGAAATGTAGTCACTGTTGTAATATAGGAAGTGCAGCAGTCAATTTGTGCATAGCCAGCTCCCACAAACAGCAATGTGATAATGACCAGATAATTTGTTCTTGTGATGTTTATTGAAGGATAAACATTGACAAAGACAATGGGGATAATTCCCTTTCTCTTCTACAAATTAATGCTGTAGAATCTTTTATGTCCATCTGAGAGAACAGAGGTGGTCTTGGTTTAACATCTCATCTGGAAGATGGCACCTCTAACAGTGCAGAACTTCCTCGGTACTGCACTGGACTACCAGCTTTAATTTTTGGCTGAGGCCTGGAGAGGGACTTGAACCCACAACCTTCTGACTCCAGGTGTGCAAAAATGACTGGTCATTGCTAATTATGTCTTGGCTGTTGATGATTGACTATTCTGTCATAAATATCTCCTCAGTGGCATTACAAGGCTCATCATCAAAAGTATCTTGTTCCCTCTGCGGCATCAAAATAATGAACTAATCCAAAAGAATTGAAGAACATAAACATTGTTTTGTTTAGACTATACAAAAAAAATCTGAAATGGTGAGAGGTTTAACCATATTCGGTGGGAGGGGGGATATACTCTTAAGTGAGCTTTGTGTAAGTCATCGTAAACCTTTTTATAAGCAACCGGTTGATGATTTTATTCCACACAGACCACAAAAGAAACCTCCCTCCATTTTCTTGCTGATGTTCCTTCCAACTCAGCTTCCAAATATACATAGCAGGTCTGCAGGTACATTCCCAACTCCAGAACAACAAGTCCATGTTACGTTGCTGGGCATTCATGGACTCGTTCTCTAAGGCATGCAACAACTTTGGCCTTATGCTCAGCACAAAGAAAACTGAAGTCATGTACCAGCCTGCTCCAGGAAAACCATATCTCGAGCCCAAGGTTTCAGTCCATGACCAGAATCTTTCAGCAGCGGATAAGTTAACATCTTGGCACAACACTCTCGATCTGTCTATAGAATTGCCAAAGCAAATGTCGCCTTCAGCAGACTTTGAACATCAGTCTGGGAATGAAGAGTAAGTCTGCCCATCAAACTGAAAGTCTATAGAGCAATAGCCCTGCCCAGTCTGCTCTATACATGCGAGACTTGAATTGTGTACCAGCATTATGCCAAGAAACTCAATCACTTTCACTTGAACTGCTTTCGGAAGCTCCTGAAGATCAAGTGGCAGGATGAAAAACAAGACACTGATGTGCTCAACCGAGCTGGCATGTCAAGCATAAACACCATATTGAGACAGTCACAACTGAATTGGATTGGTCATGTAGTCAGACACTCGCTTACGAAAGCAAATCTTCTAAGGAGACCTTGAGGTTGGGATACACTGTCATGATGGTCAAAGGAAGTACTGCAAGGACACTCTGAAGGCTTCACTTAAGAGTTTTGATATTGATCCTGTGTCCAGGTAGGAGCTCACCCAGGATCACTGCACCTGGCGTAACTAAATAAAAAATGGTGAAGCCACATTTCAGAGGCAGAGAGAAAATGCAAGGAGAGGAAATCCTGAGCCAGCAACTCATTTAAAACTCAATTGCCTGTGGTATCCTGTCTGATCTGCAGCAGAAATCTCCGGGCACAGATCGGCCTTAGCAGTCACCTACGTATCCACCAGAACCCTACCAAACACCCGAGATGATGAACATGGTCATCTTTACCTCGAAGGACAAACAACAACAAGATGCATTCACAAATGTCACTGAATGCTGCAATTGGGTAAAAGTCAATGAATAAAAGATGTTAAATAACATTTGTGGGGCACTAGTTGCTGAGGTGATAAACCTATGGGATATCTAAGGCCAAAAGATCCGTGTCTAATTACATATGCATTATAATATATACCCAAAGGGCTAGTATATTCCATCTCTTTTTGTAGTTAATGTAAAGCAGCAAATGTACAGCTCTAACTTCATGAGTAATCATTCATTCTGCACATTTAATTAGCATTGACTGCAACAGCAGGTAATTATCATCTTTATTCATGTGATCATTCAGTCTTTGCTGTGGATGATTTCATGTGCCCCTGAGTTCATGCGTCAAAAGGTTCAAAAATCAGATTGGAACACCAATAGAGCCTGCCTCGGCAGAAAATCCATATGGTGTCTTTAAAGGGTTTTCTTTCTCCGCAGGAAATTGAGGACCCTGGCTTTCCATATGCTGCAGGGCTCGGAGAGAACACAGTGGGTGGGAAGGAGACACCATGATTGTATTCTGCAGCTAGAGCTTTCTGCAAGCTTTTTTGGCTCTTATCTCAGGCAGGTCTCAAAGTGCAAAAGATTAACCTTTAAAGTGTAGTGACAAAGGCAGCAGCTGTGTTGCACACAGCAAGATTCCACTGAAACAGAATGGAGGAATAACCAGAGGACAAAGATCTGTTCCTTCTTCCTGCTCAACACTGGAAAGACCATAACCACCATTTTCAACTCCTGCCATTATCTCTGCTTCTGTGCTCTTCCATCACCCTCCCCAAGCACTCTCTCAGGCTAAGCCATCCTGTTCATAGCCTCAGCTCTCTTTGAAAGAAAAAAAGTCTTACATTTGTTTAGCACCTGTCATTATCACCAGACGTTTCAAAGCACTTTACAGCCAATGAAATATTTTTGAAGTGTAGTCCCTTTTGTAATTGTAATGACTCGACAGAGAGGACAGGTTTCAACAAGAAACAGATAAACTTTATTACAGAGAGCTTTTCAGGTGCTACATGCTCGATCAGGAAGCCCCACCCCAAGATTTCCCGTGCTTAGGGCTTATTGGTCGGAGCCTCCAAGAACATCACGTGACCCCTGATAGACAGCAGGAGAGGCTATACCTTCAGTTATTACATTTCCTCCCTCTTTAATTTTTTAAAATTTCTATTTACAGGGAAACATTTGAACATCCAACAACATATGCTTATATACAGCTTCAGGTGATTAAAGATCAAGTCTCTGAGGTGCTCTCCTTATATGGCTAGAGCGGCGTAGCTCTATCACTATCACTCAACAAGATCAACAGGATCTGGAACTGCAGCATGAGACACATCATTAGAAATGGCAGTTTTGGGTTTAGCAGCTCTACAGAGACATCGGGCATGTCTATTCTAGGCCCATCTGTCATCTCAGGAATTGACGGTTCGGTGTTAATCGTAGGCAGAATAGTTGGTTGTTGGAATGTCTCTCTAGCACGAATATAATCTACGTGCTTATGAACGATTCTATCTTCCACTTGTACTTGGAAAGATAATGGGCCAGTGTCTGAGACAATGGTTCCAGGAACCCAACAAGGTCCACTTCCAGATTTTTGCATGAACACCATGTCATCTATACTGTGTGATCTTTGTTGTGTGTTTCATGGTTCAATTTTTCATTACTCTGATTCCACTCTACCTTCACCTCTAAATTTGGAAACACCAGGCTTAACTGTGTATGTAGGCGGAGTTTCATCAATTATTCAGATGGTGTTGAACCCGTAGTCGAATGTGGTGTTGTACAGTAAGTGAGAAGAAAGCGGGAAAGTCAAGTTTCTAAAACACCTTCTGATAATCTTTTCATGCCAGACTTGAAAGCTTGTACAGCTCTCTCGGCTAAAGCATTCGATGAGGGATGGAAAGGGGCTGTTTTAATATGTCTGATTCCATTCAGATTCATGAATTTCTGAAACTTTGTGCTGGTAAAGGCTGTACCATTATCAGAAACGATGATTTCAGGTGGACCATGTGTGCTAAAACAGTGACGCAGCTTCTCAGTAGTTGCGCTCGATGTTGCCGATTTTACTTCATATACATCCATCCGTTTAGAATGTGCAGCTACAATAAACAAAAACATGGTACCTAAGAATGGTCCTACATAATCAATATATAGCCTAACCCAGGGTCGACCAGGCCACTCCCACAGATGCACTGGAACTAAATCAGGTAACTTCTGTTGTTGCTGACAATGGGGACAGTACTTAAGCGTGCTTTCAATGCCACTGCCACCAGGCATAGCTTCATGCAAGCATTTTCATTTTCGATATGCCTGGATGCTCACTGTGAAACTCTGTCAAGAGTGGTTCTCTACCTTGTGATGGGATGACAACTCTTGACCCCAGAACAAAATTCCATCTTGACAACTTAACTCTGTGTTTCTAACATGGAATTGTCTCAAACCTTCAGATACAGGCGAATTTGACCATCCTTGCAAAACAATGTCTCTGACTTTCAACAATATTGGATCCCTGTTTGTTCGATTTCTAATTTGCTTTGCGCACACAGGAGAAGCATCGAAGAAATTCTGCAATAGCACAACTTCTTGTGGAAGAGGAGCATGTGCAATGCTATCTGGTAACGGGAGATGACAGAGTGTGTCTGCATTTGCAATGTGTAAGTCAGGACAGTACATAAAAGTATACTCATATGCAGATAATATCAGAGCCCAATGTTATGGTCAGACACAATGGTAAAATGTCGTCCATGCAGGTACTGGTGGAATTTCTTCACTCCGACTACCACCGGTAAACCTTCCTTTTCTAGTTGGGAATAACCCTTCTCGATTGTGGAGAGGGTTCACAAGACACAGCCACTGGGCCTTTCTGATCCATTTTCCATTATATGTGATAACACGGCTCCTACACCATAAAGAGAGGCATCACATGTTAATACCAACTCTTTCAATGGGTTGTAGCGTACCAATAAACAAAACGAATGCAACAGTTTCTTTACTTTCACAAAGGCTTCTTCCTGTTGTGAATTCCACGACCAACAGTGATTCTTTTTTAACAACAAATGTAATGGTGTCAACACAGTTGATAAGTTTGGCAAGAAGCGGCTGTAGTGGTTGATCATACCCAGTAAGGGCTTGAGTTTGGTTACATTGGATGGTGAGGATGCATCTTTTATTGCCTGAACTTCCTCTTCTACTGGATGCAAACCCATGGCGTCTGCCCTGTGACCCCAGTAAGCAACTTCTGGCACTTGAAATGTGCGCATTTTTCCTTCTTTAACCATACGCAGGCTTCCATAAACTCACTCAGCACCTCCTCCAGGTTGGCCAAGTGTTCGGCCTTGGTTGACCCTGTGATCAGAACATCATTTAGGTATACTCCCGCTCAGGGAAGTCCTTGCAAAAGACTCTCCATTGTCCTCTGGAAGATAGCACATGCAGACAATGCTCCAAACGGTAGGCGAGTATACTGATAAAGGCCCTTGTATGTGTTAAGAGCCACATATTCTCTCGATGTGCTATCCAGTTCTAATTATTGGTAGGTGTGGCTCATATCCAATTTTGTATAGGACTTGCCTCCAGCCAGCTTTGTATACAAGTTATCTATCCTTGGAATGGGGTACTTGTCTAGTTTTGCTGCCTTATTTACAGTTAATTTATAGTCCCCACAAATGCGTATGGTTTGGTCAGGCTTAACCACTGGAACTATGGGTGCTGCCCATTCCAAGAATTGGACAGGTTGGATGATGCACAGCTTTTCTAACCTGCACAGTTCTGCATCCACCTTCTCCTTCAACACATAAGGCACAGGTCTGGCCTTAGAGAAACATGGTGTCGCCTGAGGATCCATATGTACTTGGCCTGCGCACCTTTTGACTTCCCTAATTCATCCCCAAATACACTGTCGTATTTCCTTAGCAGCTCAAGGTCTCCTCCTGTTTTCAGGTGAAATATCTCAAACCAGTCAAGCTTGATCTTCTGTAACCAGTCTCGGCCTAAAAGACTAGGTTCTTCTCCTTTCACTATTATTACTGGCAGTTGGGCTGCTTGTTGCCTATAAGGCACTGGTACTGTGGCAATTCCCTTTACCTGAAGTATATGTCTCCAGTGTATGTCTTTAATTTAGTGGTTGTCTGCTCCAGGTTTATTGTCTGTCTACCTTCAATAAGGTATTTGAAAATGTGGTCTCCCATCACTGTAGTTGAGGCACCCGTATTCATCTCCTTTATTGGTGCCTTCTCATTAAGTTGGATTGTCACAGTGATAGGCTCGGTTTTTACAACAGTGACATTATACAGGGAATAGATGTCGGTGTCGGCAGCTTCAGGATCTGCTGTATTTTTTAATTCAATCATGTTGGTTTGCTGCTTTACGGGCTATTTCGACTTCACCCTGCATTGCCTCCCTAAGTGACCTTTCTTATGGAAATGGCATTCTGCCTCCTTGAATTTACAAGCGTCTGGTCCGTGATCACCTCCACATCTGTAATAAACTAATCTTGGAATTGCTGCTGAAGTGTTTCTACTCAGCCTTTTCATGTTTCTAACAGCGGACATTGCCTCTCGCTTCAGTGCTCTGGGTCCGGCTTTCGCACCACGCTCGGCGGTAGGTTCCTGCCCCACGTGAAGAATGGCGCCATGTTCTATGTGTTGCAAAGACTGCGAGTCACTCACAGCACTTTCCATGGTGAGGGAGATTTCTAGGGCGTGCTTAAAGCCAATGTTGACCTCAGCGAGTAAACGACGCTGAATGGTGTCATCCTGAACTCCACAAACTAATCGGTCCCGCAGCATATCATTTAATGTGTCCCCAAAGTCGCAGTGTTCTGTCAACTGCTTAAGGTTCGCTATATAGGTTGCAATGGACTCTCCCAGGGTCCTAACTCTGGAATTGCCACACCCCTAACCAAGCTGTTCCAGTATAGCTACCACACTGGCATCCACCCGGCTATGTGGAAAATTGCCTACATATGTCCTGTACACAAAAAGCAGGATAAATCCAATCCGGCCAGTTACCACCTCATCAGTCTACTCTCGATCATCTGTAAAGTAATGGAAGGGGTCATCAACAGTGCTATCAAGCAGCACTTGCTTAGTAATAACCTGCTCACTGACACCCAGTTTGGATTCCGCCAGGACCTCTCAGCTCTTGACCTCATTATAGCCTTGGTTCAAACATGGACAAAAGAGCTGAATTCCCGAGGTGAGGTGAGAGTGACTGTCCTTGACATCAAGGCAGAATTTGACCAAGTGTGGTATCAAGGAGCCCTAGAAAATCTGAAGTCAATGGGAATCAGGGGGAAAACTCTCCACTGGTTGCAGCCATACTTAACACAAAGGAAGATGGTTGTGGTTGTTGGAGGTCAGTCATCTCAGTTCCAGGGCATTACTGCAGGAGTTCCTCAGGGTATTGTCCTTGGCCCAACCATCTCCAGCTGCTCGATCAATGACCTTCCTTCCATCGTAGGGTCAGAAGTGGGGATGTTCGCTGATAACTGCACAATGTTCAGCACCATTCGCAACTCCTCAGATACTGAAGCAGTCCATGTACATATGCAGCAGAACCTGGACAATATCCAGGTTTGGGCTGACAAGTGGCAAGTAATGTTCGCGCCACATAAGTGCCAGGCAATGACCATCTCCAACAAGAGAGAATCCAACCATCACCCCTTGATGTTCAGTGGCATTACCATCACTGAACCCCCCCGATCAACATCCTGGGGGTTACCATTGGCCAGAAACTGAACTGGACTAACCATATAAATACTGTGGCTACAAGAGCAGGTCAGAGGCTAAGAATCCTGTGATGTGTAACCCACCTCCTGACTCCCCAAAGCCTGTCTACCATCTACAAGGCACAAGCCAGGAATACTCCCCACTTACCTGGATGAGTGCAGCTCCCACAACACTCAAGAAGCTTGACACCATCCAGGACAAGGCAGCCCGCTTGATTGGCACCACATCCACAAACAATCACTCCCTCCACCACCAACGCACAGTAGCAGCAGTGTATATTATCTGCAAGATGAATTGCAAGAATTCACCAAGGCTCCTTCGACACCACCTTCCAAGCCCACGACCACTACCATCTAAAAGGACAAGGGCAACAGATAGATGGGAACACCACTGCCTGGAAGTTCCCCGTCAAGTCACTCACCATCCTGACTTGGAAATATATCGCTATCCCTTCACTGTCGCTGGGTCAAAATTCTGGAACTCCCTTCCTAACAGCACTGTGGGTGTACCTACACCACATGGACTGCAGCGGTTCAAGAAGGCAGCTCACCACCACCTTCTCAAGGGCAACTAGGAATGGGCAATAAACGCTGGCCCACATCTCGTGGATGAATTTTTAAAAAATTAAATTTAAGACACTGTGTGGCTTTGGCTGGAAGTGGGTTTTCATGAGGTCCACTAATTCATTATAGGACTTAAAATTGGGTTTGCTCAGGGCTGTCAGATTGTGGATGAGATTGTATGTCTTGCTACCACATACACTCAAAAGGACGGCTTTCTGCTTTTCCTCTGCAGTAATCTCCTTCACTACAAGATAAAATCTGAGGTGCTTTACATATTGGCCCCAGTCTTCCATAGTCACATCACAAGGGTCGATTCTGCCGAAGAATGGCATGACTTGTGAGTAGTCTTTTCTTTTCTTAAGATTCAATGTACTCACGGTAACAAGGTACAACATTGGAGCTATTTTACCCTTGTCGTCAAATGGAATGACTCGATGGAGTAGACAGGTTTCAACAAGAAACCGATAAACATTATTATGGAGAGCTTTTCAGGTGCTACATGCTCGATCAGAACTCTCATCAGGAAGCCCCATCCCCTGGTTTTCCTGCGCTTAGGGCTCATGGGTCAGAGCCTCCCGGAACATCCCGTGATCCCTGATAGACAGCAGGAGAGGCTATACCTTCAGTTACTACGATAATGTAGGAAATGCGGCAGCCAATTTGCACACACAAGCTCACAAAAACAGCAATGATAATGACCAGATAATCTGCTTTAGTGATATTGATTGATATTGGCCAAGACACCAGGGATAATTCCCCTGCTGCTCTTCGAAATAATGCCAGGGTATCTTTTACGCCCACCTGAGAGAGTAGCATGATGTAACATCTCATCCAAAGGACTGTATGATCCTGAGTAATGCATCAGAATTTCTATATCTTCTAAAACACAAAACTTTCTCCTCCTCAAAATTGTCTGCCTCCTCCCCTTCCCGAGCTCATCGGCCATTGAAAAACTCAAGTATGCAATTATCAATTCAGACTTGACTACTTCAATGTTTCCTTTGTTGATCTTGCATCTTCCATCCTTCAAAAGCTTTAAATTGACCAAATCTCTATTGTGTTCATCCTGCCTCACACAGTTTCATTCATCCATCTCCTCCCTCACTGACCTACATTGATTCTCGACATGGGAATTCCTTAAGTTTAAAATTCTCATTCCCATTAAATTCCTCCATGATTCCATCAATTTGCTCCTTTCTTCCCATCAAACTCTCCATTCCTCTGTCTCTAGCCATGCCTTCAGGTTGCCTTGAAGCTAAACTCTGGGAATTCCCTTTGCAAACCTCACTGCCCCCCTATCTCTCTCTCTTCCATTAAGACGCTCCTTAAAATCTATATCTTTGACCAAGGATCACCCATCCTAATATTTCCTTATATGGCACAGTGTCAAATTTTGTTTGACAATCATTCCTGTGAAGCACCTTGGGATGTTTTATTGCTTTAAAGATGCTAAGTAAGTGCAATTGGTCATAGTGTAACGGCTTGACATGAGTTCCATGTTACTGACGTTGCCCATTAATGGCTGCCATCAGCTGCCTAACTGTCCATGCAGGACACTGAATGGTTTGCAGGAACAGGAAACTTATATCCCATCGGCCTGGGTTAAGCTTAGTTGCAGGGGGAGAATTTTGCCCTTGTCAGGCTGGCTCGGCCGGGGTGGGGGGGGGGGGGGGGAGGTGGATGGGGGGAGAGGTCAGGAAGCCAACCGCTGCTCGTGATCAAGGCCAGAAGGCGATATCACGCTGGCGGGCCAATTAAGGCCCACCCAGCATGAAACGCAAGTGGCACTGCTCAGCGCTGCCTGTGTGGGCGGGGGGAGGGGTAGTGTGAGAGGGAGAAGTGCAAACTTCAGGCATGCACGCGAGGGTGCACTTGATAATCTCCCTGAGGAACAGAGCTGCCTCGGAGAGATGAAAAAGTATTTTTAAAAATTAATAAAGATATTAAAAATGTTATAAAACATGTCCCCTCATGTGACGCTGTCACCTGAGCAGGGACATGTTATTAATTACATTTAAAATTTTTAATTTTATTTTTATTTGCTTTAGGAAACCTCATCCCGCCCATGGATAAAGTTTCCTAAAAAGTGCAAAGGCCACTTGGTCTCTTCGCCTGCCTGCCAACTGTAAGTTTGGATGGGCAGCAAAAAGTTTCATTCAATTATCTTTTAATGGCCTTAACAGGCCTTTTAATTGCTGGGTGGCATGATGCCCACTGCGGCTTGTGCCCGCTGAATGGAATATCACGCAACTGCGTGTTGAAGTCGGGACACTCGCCCAATGTCAACGCGTGTCATTTTACGCTCAAGCAGGTCGGGCACGCGCCCACCCGCCAAGGTAAAAATTTTTCCCCAGGTGTCAAAGACATTGCAAGCTACTGCATTGCTAAATTCCCTCCAGCAGCTACTATTCGCGTATAGAGTAGGGTGGCCAGAAATACCGGACATAGACCACATCTCCCCCAGTCCCTCAATTGCTGCGTTCTGCTCAGAAATGCTTGAGAATGATGTGTTCTGTGTCAACATCTAGGTTTCTGACAGCGTACCTTGTTGTCTGGAACAAAATATGAGCCAAAACATTTGGCAACAATGTCCTTTTGAGTACCTTTCAGTTGTTGGTAAATACTGTTGTGCTTTCCCTTGCATTGTCAGCTGCAGGAGGTTTCCCTCAGCTGAGATCAAAGGCACTGAGTTTGGATAATATTTCTGCTGAAATGCTGCCGAGGTTTCACGACAGAAATCCAACAGTAAATGCTGGACCCCCTTCCTAAAATTGAAATATCACAAAACTAAGGGAAACACTTTGCTGCACCCTTGTTTAAGGCATGAGTTGCCAAAGAGAAAATCAGAACCTGATTTAATGTAAACTAAGTGTTTCTGTACAGAATATGGTGCTGGAAAAGTTCTCACTTAGAGTTTTCACATTTGTCTTTCCACAAGTCAGGTTTCTCACCACAGAGGAATCACTGAAGATTCCTTTATTAATTTTTATGCTGCACTTGATACTCCTATAAGACTGGGGTACCCCACAGTGTGGTGGACCATAGCTCAGCAGCAGTTTCTCGAATGTTTTGAAACACCAAAGGTGATTTAAAAAAGGAACTCTGTGATGATGTATCTGCATTCCAAGCATGAAATTTGTGCTTTTCTGACAAGACGCGCTGATTCACATCTCCTTTTCCTCAGTGGTTGACATCGATATCACATCAACACAAAGCATAGAATGCATGATGCTCTCCCTTCCTGCTTTTCTCTGTAAAATCACATGCTTTTGAATATTCCGGATTGAACAATGTCTTTTCCTTTGCCATTTTGAATTATAATTCGTGTCAAGGTGTAGATAGGATGAGGACAACACTGGGTCTTTTTCCCAAGGCACTCGCCAACCAATCAATAACTGATATTGGTAATAGCCAATGAGGCTAGTGGGAACACGCTGAGGGTGAGTCCAATAGGACCAGGGCGGTGTCAATTGGATACAGGGCAGGTCCATTAGGATACAGGGTGGGACCACTAGGATACAGGGTGGGACCAATAAGATACAGGGTGGTGTCAATTGGATACAGGGCGGGTCCAATGGGATGCAGGACAGATCCAATAGGATACAGGGCAGGACCAATAGGATACAAGGTGGGTCCAATAGGATACAGGGCAGGTCAAATAGGATACAGGGCAGGACCAATAGGATACAGGGCAGGTCAAATAGGATATAGGGTGGGTCCAATAGGATACAGGGTGGGTCCAATAGGATACAGGGTGGTGTCAATAGGAAACAGGGCGGGTCCAATAGGATACAAAGCGGGTCCAATAGGAAATAGGGTGGGTCCAATAGGGTACAGGGTGGTGTCAATAGGATACAGTGCATGTCCAATAGGATTCATACTAGGTCCAATAGGATACAGGGCTGGTCCAATAGGACCTTTTCTTGCAGTATCGTCACTGGGCGGAATTTTATGGCTCCCTCACTCCCTCACAGCAGGGGCGGGGCCGTAAAATGCAGCAAGCCATTCAAAAGCCCATTGTCTTCAGTGGGATCGGGAAACCCCGCTGGCAGGAGTGGCCATAAAATCCCACTCTCTGAACTGAAAATGATTACGAGGAAGATGAGCCGACATTTAACCAACAGGGCGGCTTTTTGGAGTTGCAAAGTCTCTAATTGGTTGATTTTTCCATAATACATTTCTGATTCATCATTACATTGATCGGCGAGTGCTCGCGAATTGAACAGACCTCCCTGTGGCTAGGCCATGCAGCATTGCAAACGGTGCCGTTCAGCGAGATTTTGAAGCACCGGATCTGAGGCCGACTGATTCCAGAATGAGCCCTGAGGCGGTGAATTCCGGACTGTCCAGTACAAAACCGAACATATGGCTACCCTAGTTTACAGCATCAATGCACGTCAGGAGGTCAAGACTAATGATGTCCTCTTTACAGAATGTAGTTTCCGCAAAGAGGAAGAAATGAAGCTCAAACTAAAACAGAAAATAAATATTTTTTAAGCGCACTTTAAAAATAGTTGTTGAAGAACAGAACGATTTTCTTCCAAGTCTTTCTGAAAGTGTCAGTTGATACTGAGTGTGGTCCCCCCCACAGGCATTGTATTAGCCCACCTAACTGGAAAGAAATAAATTGCATTTATAAAGCATATTTCATCAGCTCAGGACATCCCACCTTACAGTCAATAAAGTACTATTGAAATACAGTCAGTAAACGTTCCCTTTAAGAGTTAGTTGTACACGATCAGGCTTTTCAGCGCTCAGCCCTATAATTTTTTTTCGGCTGCACAGGCATTGTATTTATCCCAGAACAAGGCCTATGGGCTACCTTCCAAACTGCTGTGCAGCAATGCATCTTCGCAGCTTAGCAGGAACATTACTTAGAATGGAGGAGTGTCACACACAACAAGGTCCCCACAACTGCAATGCAATAATCACTGGATCACCGAACTTTAACAGCACAGAAGGAGGCCATTCAGCCCATCGTGACTGCACTGGCTCTCCAGAAAACCTAGTGCCATTGCCCTGCCTTTTCCCTGTACCCCTGCACATTGTTTCTATTTTATAATCATCTAATGCCCTCCTGAATGCCTCGATTGAACCTGCCTCCGCCACACTTCCAGGCAGTGCATTCCTGACCCAAACCACTCGTTATGTGAAAAAGTTTTTTCTCACATCACACTTGCTTCTTTTGCAAATCACTTTAAATCTGCGCCCTCTCATTCTTGATCCTTTTACAAGCAGGAACAGCTTCTCCCTATCTACTCTTCCCAGCCCCCTCATGATTTTGAACACCTCTATCAAATTTCCCCTTAGCCTTCTTCTTTCCAAGGAGAACGGTCCCAACTTCTCCAATCCATCTTCATAACTGAAGTTTCTCATCCCTGGAACCATTCTTGTAAACCTCTTCTGCACTCTCTCCAATGTGTTCACATCCTTCCTATAATGTGGCGCCCAGAGCTGTACCTAATACTCCAGCTGAGGTCTAACGAGTGTCATATATAAATTCAGCATAACCTCCTTGACCTTGTACTCTATGCCCCTATTAATAAAGCCCCTATTAATTAATAATGGCAGATAATCATTTTTTTAGGCTGTTGTTGTAGGATAAATGTCTTTCCTGGAGAAGTGACAATCCTTCAGTCTGGCTAAGTTGCCTGTTAACTGGCTCGCAATACGTGATGATGATGTGAGAGGATTTTACATTGTTTTTCAAGTTTCAAGACAATTAAATTCATCCTCTCAGGCCATGCACTGTGTGTGGGATAACACTTCATGTTCGTGACAACCTCTGTGCACCATCCATTACTCATTAGCAACATTAGCTTGAGCTACGAGTCCCAAATGAATTACATTTTCTACTTTAAAGAGCAAAATAAACCATAATTATACAGCAGGTTTAGTGAGGATGACTCATCCTTTCAGTGTCGGGTTTTAACACTATGTTTATCAGCAGCGAGAGACCTACTTAAAAGGGAAAAATGTATTTTAACAAGGACTGCAATCTAACTGAAGAATGTAAAGGTCATTTGAAATGTGTTGTTAACCTTGCTAAAATAATGTCGATCATTTTGAATCAAACCTGGAAGTGAGTTTAATTCTGGTTGGCATTCTCATTACCCAGCACTGGGCTGAGTGCTCTCATTCCTACCCAGCAAGAATGTTAAATGGGTAATTTGAAAAAAAAATTAATTCAAATAAACAGTAATTTATGTAGAGTTTCTGTGTGCCATCTATTAATAGGACTTGGAATCTTTAGAGATTGAATTCAAGCCGTTTTCATTCCTTTTTCCACCTGTAATATTGCACATGGCCAGGAGAGATTTGTCCTTATCTCAAACTCATTTCTCTATGTTGCAGATCTTTGGCTAAAAGTGTGTCTGGGATCCATGATTACATTATCAGAACAGCCTGCTCAGTTTTCAGAGGGAATAAAGAGGTTATTTTTGAGTCTGTGGAGCCAAGAGGAAAGTTATCCCATTGACAGTGCAGCTAGATAGAATTACCCATGATTCTCCAACTCTTTTTTACACTTTTCTCCCCCGCCCTTTTAAAATTTCTTCTCTGTATTACACTTTTGAGCCATTCACTGATGCTCAGTGTGTCGAACCATTCATTGGTTTGAGGAACATACAGCTGGGATTTTCCCGTAGGGTCAGGAACCCATCATCAGGATCATATGTAGGTCCTCAGCCTGTGCTTGTTGCCATAGCGCCTGCTGGTGTCACTTTACATGAGGTGGGCTCCTAATTGGCTGCCCCGCAGTCCCTGTCCAATTATGGATGGTGGGCAGGTTCCCGGTGGGAGGCCCAATGAGAGGGCCCCAGCACTGAAAGACTCACAACCCCCACCAGGCGAGGTGGGCTGCTGAGGCAGGAAAAGCTGCACGGGGGAACTTCAAAATGGAGGAGCTCTCGGAAGCCTGCAGAGAACATAAAAATCCCACAGCTATTAGGGCCATGAGTGTGGAGTGGAAACCCTTCCAGAGGAATGATTTTGGCCATGGTTATGGCCTTTTCAAACTTATGGGTCATTCATCGGGCCAATAAGAGGAAGAGCCGATGGTCCTCTGGCCTGCTGCCTCCAAGTTGCTGCCGACCTCCGGACACAGCAGGGAGCCGATCCAACTGTGAAAATGTCATCGGCATCTGAAAATGGCTCCCAGGTGCATTCTCACATTCTATCAACTCCATACCCTGATCTGTTCACCACATCCCCTTTATCCACCCATAAACAATCTATATCAACCACTTTTCATACCTCATATTCATATGCTTCACCTCACCCTCAAACACATACCACTGCTGGAAGCCTCACACTCATGTCTTACAGCTTGTACTCATGGCTAGTTATTCAACTGTAGCAGGCACATCACCCAAACATGTTATGTCGCTTTCACTGACACACTTTCCTCTCACTTACAGGCTAAGGTGGCCCACAATAAGCTGCAGCAGCAGCTAGCCACAATGGGTGACACGGCTGCCTGTGCTCAGCACCATGGAAGAGGTGGTGCTGGGAATAATTGGCGTGGCTGTCCCTGAGGCCATGACTAACGGCATTGCAGAAGCCGGTTTGTTCCTGCCAAATGCACCAGGTAAAATTCCACTTCATCCTCATCGTTTTGATGTATAAGCCGGAGATGGTGTAACCATGCACCTCTTGCTTTATCCCAACCGTCCACACTTGCCACAATCCTGCCCTTGTGCATTTATACTTTCAGGTACCCAAAAGCTGCAGCCAGGCCAGCCAGTGGTGCAAGAGGGTGAAGGTCAAGAAGGAGGACAGGCTGAGGTGGAAGAAACACTGTCACTCGTTCTGACACTCACCGTCACCAGCTCAGATACTGGCTCGGCGGGTACTTTTGATGCCAGTATAAAGGCAGGATGTGCACCTGGTGAGTCATCCAGCATTACTGGACTGCAGCCAGGACAGGTGGGGAGAACAGTTCAGGTTCCTGCTCCCCAGAGAACAAAGTCACACAGGAGATTTGCTGCAGAGCATTCCAACGAGAACTTTGGAAAAAGCTAATGGGAATGCACATAGAAAGGCTTGTTGCACTGACAGACCTGCCAGAAAAACTTATAATCACTGTCAAGGAACGTAGAGGAGTTTGGCATCAACTAAGCACAGAGCCTGGAGGCCCATTCTTTCCAGTGTGCAAATGGTGGCCAACTCAAGAGAAGACTTACAGAACCAACCAGGATGCAGTGTCTGAGTGATACAGTGGAAGATCTGACTGAGGTCATGAAGTCCCAGTCTGTTTCCATGCAAGTTTAGAGTGCTTCCATTATGGCTGTAGATCTCAGTACATAAAGGGGCATCCAGGCTCTCACCCAGCAGTCCAGCAATCTATCCTCCAACAGATTACCAGGATTGCTGAGCTGTTACCCCAGGAGTGTGGCATTGACTTTGTGGAACACAAACCTGTTGTCCTCTCTCAGAAAGATAGCTTTTCCTCCCACAACTGCCACTTCACCAGTGTCCTTGCTGCTGCCTGTCAGTCAGCCAGCCCAGACTGTTGCTGCTTTTGCTGAGGTGGTGCAGTCTGAAACTGGACCCTCAAGGCCCAGTGCTGCTCCAGGTCACTCTGCAAGGCCATCTGCAGTCTCCCACACTGAAAGTCAGCAGCCTTCCACCAGCCATGCTGCAGCCAATGGAGCGGCACTGTGTAAGAGCATAGCAGTACAAGCAAAGGCACTCACAGGACAGGCACTAAGGAAATGCACAAAGTTGAATAGTTGAGTATTGGATGTGTTGATGGATAAAATTGATTTGGAATGATTGTTTTTGTGGTGTTTTTTATTTCTGAAAAGATGCCAAAAGGGCGCTCCGATGTATTTTAACAGAGGGATAGTAAGTGGGTTTCTGGAATATCAATTCAGGAAACTGGATTCTGACAATGAGCTGACACACTGTCCCTCTGGCTCAAGGATGTGCCAGCTGCCTCCTCCCTTCTTCCTGCTCCTCCTGTTCCTCCTCTTCCTTCTCCTTTGCCTCCTGCTCCTCCTGAGGTGCTCGCCAAACCCTCAGTGGGAAGGGCTGCACCCTCATGATGGCCAGGTTGTGGAGGATGCAATGGACCACCACAAATCGGGACACACACTCCAGCAAACACTGGAGGAATCCTCCTAATTGATCCAGGTAATGGAACCATTGTTGTAGCACCCTGATGGTTTGCACGATGACATTCATTGTGGTAGCATGACTCTCATTGTACCAATATTGGCCACATGTGGTGGGATTGCATGGGGAAGTCATCAGTCAAGTTTAGAGTGGTTATCTATTGTTACTGAGCAGCCATCCTCTGGTTCAATGTGGTGGCTGTAAGACTGCTGAAACAACAACCTGGTGCAGGATGAAAGCATCACGATAGCCGTCAGGATAGCGGGCATGATGTTTGGATATTGTCGCAAATCAACTACATGTTGAGTGAGTGAAAGCCTTTGCGGTTTTGGTACATCTCCCCATGGAGAGGTGAAGCCTGAAAAGCCACATGTGTGCAGTCGATGGCTTCCTTCACCATGGGAAAGCCAATTATCCTGACAAAGCCACATGCCCTCTCCTCCTGCTTCTCTCTGATTAGAGACAGGACAATGAAATCATATTTCACGGCACACTGAGCCTCTCTCACCTCCCAAATACAGTGGTGGCCAGTGTACTGTGAGATGTTTGCTATTTCACCTGTTCCAGCCCGGAAGAACCTGCTCACGAAAAAAACCATGTCCTATAAAACAGATTCGCTGGTCATTATCAGACTGCTGTCTGCGGGAGCTTGCTGTATGCAAATTGGTCGCCATGTTTCCTACATTACAAGAGTGACTACATTTCAAATGTACTTCACTGATAGTCAAGCATTTTGGGATATCTTGATGGAATTTGTTTGTGGGAGCTTGCTGTATGCAAATTGGTTGCCATGATGCCTATATTACTGAGGCCATGTTCACCTTGACAGCCACCTGGAAGCACCATTTTCACCCTGCTCTGAGGCTGCAGGACTGGTTCCAATAGGTGGAACAGTTCTGTGACCCGTTCTTGATGAAATGCAGTCACTGAAAGCATTCTCCTGGTTTAGGCACTGGTAGGAAAACCCTTGCTGAGAGCCCTCCTCCTCCCTTAGTAAATTGCTTGCCTTCTCTGCTATTTCTGCTGTATCTCCCTGATGCTGTAGCCCAAGTTGAACAATAATTATAGCCCCCATGACTGGGAGCAAGCGGCGAGCTCAGGGGCCTTTCACACATAACAGAGTAAGTGCTTTAATGTAAATGTAAACGCTTTACTATATTAGTGTTCTCTGTTAAGATGAACCAGTCGTCTTCTGGTGCTTCTTCTTCTTCTCCTTAGGCAGTCCCTTGGGATCGAGGATGATTACTTCCACTCAGGTTTGATGGGTTCTGAGACGGCTGATAAGTTCAATACACAATCTGCAGATTCTGTCGTGTGGGGCAGGTGGTGCTTGGAGGGTTGGGTAGATGGGTTGTTTGGAGATTTGTGTGCTCCCTCTAGTGCCTCAACTTCACCTCTGCATGTTCCCAATGAAATTTCTCGACGTGTTCCATTCAGTTCCTTCCCAAATCAGCCTTCTCCATTTTGGTCGGTCACAAGCACAAGCCAGGGTCTCCCATGAGCCGGCAGGGATGTTTGCCACTTCACGGATGCTTTGAGGACATCCCTAAAGAGCTTCCGCTGTCCTCCTTTGAGTCTCTTGCCATGAGTTCCAACTGGAGCAATTGCTTTGGGAGTGTGGTGTCAGCCATACGAGTGACATGTCCCACTTCGCGGAACTGGTTTTGCATGATGAGCACTTCGATGCTGGTTGATGCAATTTGGTTTGGGGGAGGACGCTGCTGTTGGACCATGTTTCGTGCCACCAGATTTGGAGAATCTTGCGAAGGCACTGTTGGTGGTATTTTTCCAGGGCCTTGAGGTGCCTGATGTAGGTTGCCCAAGTCTCCAAAGCATATAGGAGTGTGAGGATCACTGCTGCCCAGTAAACCATGACCCTCATCTCAGGCTTGAAATTCTGGTCCTCAAATACTCTTTTCCTCAATCGGCCAAAGGCTTTGCTGGCATATTGGGAGCGATCATGAATTTCATCACCTATGTCTGCCTTTGTCGAGAGGAGACTCCCAAGGTATGGAAAATGGTCCACACTTTCCAGGATCTTAATCGACAGGGGAAGGTGTTTGTGGGAACTGGTTTGAAGAGGATCTTAGTTTTCTGGGTGTTTAGTGAAAGGCTTATTTCCTTGTATGCTTCAGAGAAGGAGTCAACAATGACCTAGAACTCAGAGGAGCCCCCCTGCTGTCTGCCACAAGGAAGATCATTGCAAAGATCCTCCTTAACCCCCTCCTCTTAGTGGCCGAGGAACTTCTTCCAGAGTCGCAGTGCGGCTTTCAACCATTGGGAGGCACCACAGACATGATCTTCACTGTACAGTATACTCAAGAAAAGTGTAAAGAACAGCACCAACCACTATGCATGGCCTTTTTTGACCTACAAAAGCTTTTGATTCTGACAACTGCAAAGTCTTATAGAGTATCCTCCTGAAATGTGGCTGTCCTCAGAAATTTGTCGCCATTCTCCACCTACTTCACAATGACATGGTAGCCATGATCCTCACAAACAGAACCACGGCAAACCCTATCTCAGTGAACACTGGGGTCTAACAAGGCAGTGTCATTGCACCAACTCGCTTCTCAATTCTCCTCGCTGTAATATCGCAGCCCCCACTACAGCAAATTACCCCCAGGCACGGAGATAATCCATAGAACAGCGGGGAAACTGTTCAACCTACGCCACCTTCCATCCAAAACCAAAATCTCTCCAACCTCAGTCATAGAGCTTCTGCTTCTATGTGAGGGCTGGAGGGATAAGTACAATGGTAAACTGCAACAGGTTCTATGGAACAAAGTTCCTCGTCAGCTGGGTCTGCCTATCTTGGAGGTCTGGAATGGGAGCCAATCAAAAACTTAGGATCATTGGTTTGGGCTTATTGAATCCAAACAACTGCAGTTACTGCTGATGGGCTAATATTTCCTGTCACAGCAGGCAGATTGCCTCTGACACCTCCTCCCTTAAAGGTGTGGAGGCGCGGAGTGAGGGGATGGAGGTGGAGATCTTCCAGTGTCCGAGAAAGAAACAGAAAAGAAGGGGAAATTCAAGGCTAGCTCCCAGGTCACAACTGGAAATGTCCATATTCTAGTCTTTCTCAGGTCAGCAGCAAGTTGCCAGTGAAGAGAGCAACACTGGTCTCTGGCACTGGTCCGTTGGGACAGAGGACACAGTTCTGGATTTCCAAGAGGGATGGATCATGCAGAGTGAGAGGGCACTGGATTTCAGAGCAGGTGTTTGTCCGGAGTAGAGAGCAACAGCATTACAACAGTCACTATACTTCAAAGCTGTAAAATACACTGGGATGGTCTAAAGTCCTTAAAGGAGTTAAATAAATGCAATCTTTCCTTCCTTTCACCAGGAATGGGGTGTGGGGTCAGGAACTGGGAATTCAGATCAAGTAACACTTTGGCCAAACAGGACTGAAGATTTTTGACTCTGTGACGTTTATTGCTTTCTTTTGCAGTACGCTTTAAAACAAAATTGCTGCAATTCAACCAGGATTTGTTTTGGGAGATGCAGAATCATTTGGGGCTGTTCTGCAAATTATTACAGGAGGCCTTTAATTATACAGCAACTCCAGGCAGGGCCTTCACAAATATTCATTCTTAAAGAGGACGCAATCCTACATTATTTTAGTGAAGATTGTGAACTCCGTGTTTTATGCTACTAGTGCTTCAGTTGGTGGCACTCCTGAGTCAGAAGGTTGTAGGTTCAAGTGCCGCTCCAGAGATATGATCGCAAAATCCAAGCAAACTTTAGTAATGAGGGAGTCCAGGGCATACACTTAAAATAGACCCTTAGGCACTTTAAATATGTTAATGAGGGCCCTGATACCTGTTGAATGAACTCCACTACAAAATTTCTCCTTGCTGAGAATCGTGACAATCGCCCTCACCCATTGCTCAATCCAACCCCATTCCTAGGATGTTCCTGAGGCTTGCTGCAAATCACCTAAAGTTAATTTCTCTGGTGGAGCAAATGGCCTGTAAAAGTGTGCCCAGCACTGACAGCTCATCCTGAAGATGTAGACAAGGCCTTGGGCCGAGTTTTGGGACAGCCTTGAGCCTACTGAATCAGGCGTGTGCTGCTAGTACAGGACCAAGTCTAAGCCCGACATTGGGCCCAGACTAATTTCTCCCCACTTTCTTTTACCTGACAATTAAAGCTGTGTGGGATTGAGCAGAGAGTTTAAAGAATGGCCTTTTATTTCATTTGGTAAACAATTGCTGTGCTTCATCCCTAGAGGTTTGAGGGACAATTTAGTAGTTGAATAATGCAACCCAGCCAGTAGAAGATCAAAGCTGGATCTCAGAATGGTAGAACCTTGAGGCTTAGTACAAAGAAGATTGGCAATTAAGAATCAAATCAGTTTTTGGGTTTCTACAGAACCTAGATTGACAGAATCACAGGAGCCCAGAAAGCCATATAAATAAAATTCTATAATACCTGTGGTCTGGCTGAATTTGCACAACGTCTAAAATTTCCAGAATGCATACTTTCACACCCACATCTAAAACCAAAGGCATTTTACTGCATGTAGCAGTATTTTTCACTCAGGAAATACCCCAGGCATTGCCAGCACTTTTACGGATTTGTTTGTGCAAATCACTGTGGGAAAGCGGCAACCTATCTATTGCTTTCACTTCTAACCTATAGAATTGCGTAGATCTTACAGCACAGAAACAGGCCATTCAGCCCAGTTAGTCTGTACTGTTCCACATGAGCCTCCTATCTAATTCTATCAACATATGCATCTATCCCTTTCTCCCTCGTGTACTTATCTAGTTTCCCCTTAAATGTATCTATGCTATTCGCCTTGACAGCTCCTGGTTGGAGTGAGTTCCACATTCTGGCCATTCTCTGGGTAAAGAGGTTTCTCCTGATCCTTTTTTTGGATTTATTGGTGAATATCTTATACTTACAGCCCATAGTTTAGATGATTTTCACATGATAGAACAATAGTGCAACCTCAATAAATTGCTGTCATGGTCAAAGCCCTGTCATCTGTATCCCAAAAAACCACCAGACTGAATCTTACACAAAGTATCTCCTTAAATAACACAAACCAATATGAGCTCAAGAAGTAATTGGCAATGTATTCACACAGCTCTGAAGTTCACAATTTGGAAACAACACTTGGCTCTGTTGTTAATTAAATATTTGGGCTTAAGAACATAATAACCACAAGAAATTGGGGCAGGAGTGGACCAAACAGCCTATAAAGTCTGCTCCGCCATTCAATATGATCGTGGCTGATCTTGGGCTTCAACTCCACTTTCCCACCTGTTCCCCATATCCTTTGATTCCCTGAGAGACCAAAAATCTGTCCCTCTCATCCTTAAATATATTCAAAGATGAAGCATCCACAACCCTTTGGGTTAGGGAATTCCAAAGATTCACAACCGTTTGAATGAAGAAATTTCTCCTCATCTCAGTTCAAAATGATTGGCCTGAGACTGTGTCCCTTTGTTCTAGATTCCCCATCCAAGAGAAACAACTTTTCAGTGTCTACCCTGTAAAGCCCCTTCAGAATCTTTTATGTTTCAATGGGATCAGCTGTCATGCTAAACTCCATAGAATATAGACTCAATTTACTCAGCCTCTCATCCTAGGACAACCCTCTCATCCCAGGGACCAATCTGATGAACCTCCACTGTAGCACCTCCAATACAGGTGTATCCTTTCTTAGATATGTAACCAAAATTGCAAACAGTCTTTTAATCTAATACTATCCTTAACTTCCTCAGTAAACCGTGGTTGTGTCTTTTTTGCTGAGTTTTGTTTTTCAGTTGAATGCATTTTTGTTGAACATTTTGAATTCTTTCTTTAAATGTTTTCCACTGTTTATTTACTGCCTTATGTTTTAATCTATTTACCCAATCAATCTTAGCCAGCTCTCCCTTCAAACCTATGTAATTAGCAGTGTTTAAGTTTAATATTCTTGCTTTTAATTGGAGTATGTCACTTTCAAACTTAATATGGAATTCAATTGTATTATGATCACTATTTCCCAACAGATCTTTTACTATGAGATTACTAATTAACCTTCGCTCACTGTGTAACCTCTCATTTAGCTCAATGGATTTACTTTTTTTAGAATTTAAGTTGTGTTAAAGAAAGTGAAGTTGAGAAAGCTACAAAACCTATAATAAGGCATCTGATTCTGTGCCTTGTTAAATAGCAGTAACTGGGTCAATTTTAATTCAGTCACCATTATTAATTCAGTCACCATTGATTTTGATTATGCAGTGGCTTTCAGAATGGCCTATGATTCAAACCTTGTTAAAAGGTGTTTTGGAATAATGGACATCCAGGTGTGATTACCATATAATAATCTGACCAAGGACTCCGTTGACACGATAAATCACAAGAGGAAAATCTGAATGATTTATAAGAGTCACCTGAGCTTCTGGCTACATCACTGCCTTGTAACCACTCCCAGCTACTGTTACCGTGTTGGGTTTCATGATGATCTTCTGTCTCAGGTCAGTTCTTGTGCTAGCCGCAGCTGTTACTTCCTGTATATATGCATGTGGATGTTCTTGTTGACCCTCCATCCTTTGACACAACAATAAACAACAACACCCTGCATTTATAAAGTGTCTTTAATGTAATAAAATGTCCCAAGGCACTTCACAGGAGTGATTATCAGACAAAATTTGACATGAAGCAACATAATGAGATATTAGGACAGGTGATCTTACGCTTGGTCAATGAGTTAGACTTTAAGAAGCATTTTAAAGGAAGAGCAAAGTAGAGAGCAATGTTCCCTCTAAGCTGCAAGGCCTTGTGACTGAAACTCCCCACACAGGCTGTACACAAGTCAGCTCCTTTAAGTTATTGCATATGTGAATCCACACAAAAAAATTTAAAGGCCTGGTGCACTTAAACAAATCAGCCACGCACAACAGCAAAAAAATAAAGGGTACAAACAGATGTGTGAGCAAAATTCTAGCTCATGGGATAAAAGGGAAAGTAGGCACTTGGTTAAGAAATTGGCTGAGTGGCAGGAAACAGAGAATAGTGATAAATGGTTGTTTTTCAGATTGGAGGAAGGTTTGTAGTGAAGTTCCTCAGGGGTCAGTGTTGGGACCCTTGCTCTTCCTGATATATATTAATGACTTAGACTTAGTGGTGTTCAGGGCATGATTTCAAAATTTTCAGATGATACGAAGATTGGAAACATTGTTAACTGTGATGAAGATAGTCTTGAAGTTCAAAAGGACATAGACATGTTGGTGGATTTGGCAGACAAGTGGCAGATGAAGTTCAAAGCAGAGAAGTGTGAAGTGGTTAATTTCGGCAGGAATAATATGGAGACAGTATAGAATAAAGGGAGAAACTCTAAAAGAGGAGCAGGAATAGAGGGACCTCGGTGTATATGTACATAAGCCATTGAAGATGGCAGGGCATGTTGAGAGAGCAGTTAATAAAGCATATAGTATCTTAGGCTTTATTAATAGGGGCACTGAGTACAAGAGTAAGGAGGTCATGTTGAACTTGTATAAGACACTAGTTAGGCTTCACCTGGAGTACTGCGTCCAGTTCTGGGTGCCATACTTGAGGAAGGATGTGAAGACATTGGAGAGAGTGCAGAGGAGATTCACAAGAATGATTCCAGGGATAAAGAATTGTAGCTATGAGGATAGATTGGAGAGGTTGGGACTGTTTCCTTGGAGGAAAAAGGGCTGAGAGGAGACTTGATAGAGGTATTCAAGATCCTGAGGGTTATGGACAGGGTAAATAGTGTTGGCGCTCAGGAGAGAATCAAGAACTAGAGGGCACAGATTCAAAATAATTGGCAAGGAAAAAAAATTTCACCCAGAGGGTGGTTGGAGTCTGGAATGAACTTCCTGAGAGGGTGGTGGAGGCAGGTTTGATCGAAGTATTCAAGAGGGAATTGGATTGCTAACTGAAAAGAGGGAATGTGCAAGGTTACGGGAATGAGGCAGATGAGTGGGACTAGGTAGAATGCTCTTTCAGAGAGCCAGTGCAGACTCGATAGGCCGAATGGCATCCTTCTGCGCTGTAAAGATACTGTGATTCTGTGAATTCTGTGATTATACTAAGTTGACAGCAGCAGTTCAAGAAGATGGCCCACCAACACTTATTCAGGACAAGTAGCAATGGGCAATAAATGGTTCCCTTGCCAGTGTTCTGGGAGTATTTATTTTTAAATAGGGAGTGAATAAATAACTTGTTTTATTGAACAATACATTTTCCATTCACCTCAATTATAATGTGACAATATTTGAACACACAAAAAAAAAGAAAAGAACAAACCTGGACCCAGATTTTTGTCTCTTGGAGTGCAGTTTGTTTGAACTGAACTATCTGCTTGTATAAGGGAGTTACATATTAGCTTCTGACTGATGTCTCCCTTAAGCAGCTTCAATTACGATAAATTAAAGTGAAGCACAAACTTAGATGCTGCCTCTTAATCGATCTTAATGAATACAATGTTATTTCCAAAACACCATTACAGTCCATTAATGGTGCATCTCATCCAATTTATTGACCGACACAAACTGGAATCCTGCCACCTTATCACAAAGAGTGAGTACCGGGCTACTCTGGTCAGCCACTTCCCTCATGCAGGCAATGGATGCATTCACTTGCATTGAGAAAACAAAGAGCAGTGAGGAAGGTAAGGGGCAGCGACCCTCAGGTATTTGTAAATGCACCAAGGAAACACACAAAGCAAATGCACCACTTGCTGCTGCCCGTGGTGTGACTATAGATGAACCGCCCAATTCACCCTCATCCACGATTCAACACATTGGCTATAATTTGTTGATCGCTTCATTAGCATCAATGAGGCAGTCTCCCAGTCCTCCAAATAATTCCTGTCCAAACTGGACAATGTCAGGATAGGGAATAGTCAGAGTCTGGAATAGAAATTCAGGAAAAGGAGGAGGCCAATTGGCACCCTGAGTATACTCTGCCATTTAGTTAGATCATGGTTGATCTGTATCTCAACTACTTTTACCTTGGTGCCATATCCCTTAATATTTTGCCTAACAAAAATCTATCAATTCTGTTGCAGTTCTGTTGAAGGGTCATGAGAACTCGAAATGTCGACTTTGCTCTTCTCCGCCGATGCTGCCAGACCTGCTGAGTTTTTCTGTTTTTGTTTTGGATTTCCAGCACCGCAGTTTTTTGTTTTTAAAAATCTATCAATCTCAGTTTTGACATTTTCAACTGACAACTTTTCCAGTTTTCCAAAACTCTTTCTGTGAAGAACTGCTCAAGATCATAATTTAAGTTCTAAGGAGTAATTTTGTGATTTCACTTGTCTGGAGTGCATAGCAGAAATTCAGTGACACACTTTACACAATATTCCACCCCTTTCGTTTAAATGACATGTGCTTCTGATATCTTCTCCCAGTGGGAGTGTGCAGTCAACCCTTTGATGCTTTCCTTTATTGCTTATGAAAATTGAAAGATATTAATTAATTAAGATTGATGAAGCACAGAAGTAAACTCAAACATGGACTCTTGTTCAGAAAAAAAGTTTGGATACAGTTTTATATACTTTTCCAAATGTCTCATTCAAAAATGTGAAAGAGGATGACATAACCTGCAACCAGGCGGAATATAAAGAACGTGCATTTATAAAGCACCTTTCACAACCTCAGGATGTGTCAAAGTGCTTTAAAGTCAATTAAGTATCTTTGAAGTGTGGTCACTCTATTGTAATGTAGAAAATGTAAAGAAAAGGAGGGAAAAAAATCGCATCAAGCACTCGACAGATCATTGAGCACCTGAGTAGACAGGTTAATATTTCAAGTGAAGACTCTTGACCAGAATATGCAGCAGAGCAAGATTCCACATGCTATTTCTGTCAGCATCAGCAATTTTTAAACAGGCAAAAGTGGGTTTCACATGCTAGTTTAATATCGGCAACTATATGGAAAAATGTCAGTTTTTTTTTAAAAGCAGCGGATCAACATGCGAACTTTAAAAGGGAGGTGAATATTCATGTAGAAAGTAAGGGTGTTAGGGATGTGGAATATAGCCATAGAAATTAGATCTTAAATACATAGGTGCTTTGTCTAACTAGTTTAGTGAATAGTTCAGCTTATACCTGTTCCTGTGCTTCTCTAGATGCAGAGTCAATATGGGTGAACTACAATCCATGTATCTCTTAGCAAATGCATGCACCAGGTCAAATGTAATTGTCTGTTATGAAATTGGAAAGCTTAAGATATACCTTGAAGAAATATCCACTTTGCAATGGGCTAATTGACGATTACAACGCAAGTTATTTGGAACCATGAGGTGGATGAGCAATGTGAATCATTCTCTTCATCAACCCATTAAACATTGGCTTGAAACTCGAGGGTTGTGAACCCAATTGCAGGCTTTGCTCATTAAGCTGTCAATCACTGGTTAATTTGCTGCCAGTTACTGGTTCAGGTAGAAATTCATTCTCAGTTTATCAACTGCACTTTGGCAAGAGGATGCAGCATTAGGGAGCATTAAGGAGACAAAAAAACTCCTGGATGACTTGAATTAGAAATGATAGACAGCTCTGCGGATCATCAAGTCCATTTCTGTACTTCAGCAAAATAACCTACAGAGAAGTGGGCCAAAATTTAATTTGTGAGCACCAGCGGAGTCATAAACATTTTAAAGAGACAGTATTTTCCCAGGCTGGCATATGAGGCCGTCTGACATCACAGTATCATAGTATCTTTACAGTGCAGAAGGAGGCCATTCGGCCCATCATGTCCTCACTGACTCTCTGAAAGAGCATTCCACCTAGTCCCACTCCTTTGCCTTATTCCCGTAACCTTGCACATTCTCCTTTTTCAGATAGCAATACCTCGATCAAACTTGCCTCCACCACCCTCTCAGGAAGTTCGTTCCAGACTCCAACCACCCTCTGGGTGAAAATATTTTTCCTCACGTCACATTTACTCCTTTTGCCAATTATTTTGAATCTGTACCCTCTAGTTCTTGAAGTTCTCTCGAGTGGAAACAGTTTCTCACTATTTACCCAGTCATACCCCTCAGGATTTTGAATACCTCTATCAAGTCTCCTCTCAGCCTTCTTTTCTCCATTAAATGGCAATGGAAATGATTTTGTTCAGACTTTCCAGAATCCACCAACCCGATCTCTGAGACTCCATGCATACAAATCCCGTAGGAATTTCAAGAAGCTTAAGCCAATCTTAAAGATGCCCATGATATTTGGTTGGATTTGGAATTTTTTTTTTATTCTTTCATGGGATGTGGGCATTGCCTGCTAGGCCAACATTTATTGCCTATCCCTAATTGCCCTTGGGAACTGAGTGGCTTGCTAGGCCATTTCAGAGTCAACCACATTGTTGTGGCTCTGGAGTCACATGTAGACCAGACAAGGTAAGGATGGCAGATTTCCTTCCCTAAAGGACATTAGAGAACCAGGTGGATTTTTAAGACAACCGACAATGATTTCATGGCCACCATTAGACCTTTAACTCCAGAATATTTTTTATATTGAATTCAAATTTCACCATTTGCCATGGTGGAATTCAATCCCAGGTCCCAGAGCATTACCCTGGGTATCTGGATTACTAGTCCAGCGTCAATACCACTACACCACCACCTCCCTTTTAGGCAAATGAATGGGTGGTGGAAGCCTGCAGTTGTGCTTAGATATTGCTCCGTTTTACCAGCCAAAGGCCCTGGTCCCCAGGGTGACTCCAGGTCTTATTACTGTGTAGGACAGGAAATATCAGCAGTGCTGGCCACCATCATCAGCGTGGAGAGAACCCGGGAAACACCACTGTCTCGTATTTGGGCTCCTCAAACTCCACGGCATACTCCTATGCAGCCCACAACGATAAATGCTTGGACATTCTTGTCCATTCTTGTCATTAAGAATAATGTGTAAACGTCTTGATTTTAAAATTCTCATCCTTTTGTTCAAATCCCTCCATGGCCTTGGATTCTCCCTTTCTCTGTAACCCCTCCAGTTCTAAAATTGTCAGGGGTCTCTGCATTCCTTCAGTTCTGATCTATTGCACTTCCCCGATTTTCATCTCTCCTGATTGGCAACCATGCTTTTGGCTAGGTGCTATATGAATGAAAGTTGTTGTTGTACACTTTTGGACTGCTGGAATGCAACTCTGCACCCTATCCCTCACCAAGTCCTTCCATCATCCCATCCTCAATAGCCTATATTGACCCCGCCCACTCCCTCCAATTAAAAATTCTCACTTGTGTCTGAATCCCTTCATGGCCTCACTCCTCCCCTTTCTCTGTGACCTCCTCCAGCCCTACCACCCCTTCGGCACATTCCGTTTGTCTGGCCAGGATTTTGCGGTCCCACCTGCGATGATGCCTGCCACTGGCGGGACCGGAAAATCCCAGCATCTGACTCGAAACTCTTGTACATCAGCCTCCTTTCCCTGCCCCCACAGCTCTTGCCTCCAATTGCCAGCTGTGCTTTTCAGCACCTGACCTAACATCCTGGGATTGCCCTCCTAACTTCACTGTTTCTTAACCACAATTCACTTCTGTTAAGACACTCCATAAAACCCATCTCTTCTGCTCCTCTTTCAAGAATGCCAACCTTGAAGAAGTTCTACCCTTCTCTTTAAACGAATTTTCATTTGTCTCTTTCACCTTGCTACCTCTAATGTTTTCCAGATCTGCAAAGGTCATCAACCTGAAATGTTAACTCTGTTTCTCTCTACAGATGCTGCCTGACCTGATGCGTATTTCCAGCATTTTCTGTTTATATTTCAGATTTCTAGCATCCGCAATATTTTGCTTTTTTAAAAATCTGCCTATTTGACCAGGCATTTTGTCTAATTTACACTCCTGTGAAGTGCCTTGGGACATGTGTCTGTATTAAACGTACTGGTTGTAGTTGTTGCTGAGATGAGATTGATAAACTGCTCATATTTGCCCCTCATGACATCATTTCAATCCCTTATGTGCGTCAGCTTTGTAATAACCTCTATTAGCATCGAATTAAAGGTCAGTCTGTGCTATGGAACTACGTGCAGTGTGACTTTGGCTGACAGTGCTCAGATTAACTTTACTTGGGACCATTAACAGCCATTACCCAGAGGATGTTTTCATCCTGACTTATTGGCATGAATTTGTCTCTGTTTTCCAGAGTTGAAAGGTTTGGTGAAGACTCCAGCTCTTTTTTATAGATGATTTGAAATATTAGAGTTAGAGGAGCGTAGCCTGTTAGAGATTTTAAAAATGGAACATTTGAAAAAACATTATAAATAAAAATGTTCTTAGCCTCATTGGCACTTGGTTAAGAATCACAAAGAAATTAACCTTTTATTTTTGTGTATCATGACAGTGACTACAGTTGAAAAGTAATTAATTGACTGTAAAACACTTTGGGACACTGAGGTTATGAAAGGTGTTGGAAAATGCAAGTTCTTCCTTTTCATCTTACTTTCTTGCTCTTCACAAAAATGTAATGCCACCTGTTTCTATTCTTGTGAGCATATTACAGACAACTAATAGCTCAGAATCTAGCTGATTTCCCCAAAACCCCCAGGGTCCTACCTGGCAGGCAGAAGTGTGCCAGAGTAAAACCCCCATTCCAGAGCTGAAGGTACAGTTCCAAATTCCAGGGATGGGGTCATTTAAAAGGTTTGCATTTCATAGCATTTTTCACAACCTCTGGACATCCCAAAGTGCTTTACAGTCAATGAGATATTTTTGAAATACAGTCACTTTTTTGTAATGTGGGAAATGCAGCAATTAATTTTCACACAGCCAACTCCCAGCAATCACATAAAGATCAGATCATGTGCTCTAATGACCCTGGCTGAGGAATAAAGATTGACCAGGGGACCAGGGAGGATTCCCCTGCCCTTCTTCAAATGGTACTTTGGATTATTTTACACCCACATGAAAGGGCATTTGGTCATTGACAAATCAATCATGTTCCCACATTCTTTAGGGTTACCCCACAAGTGGGTACTTAAGAATTTAATGGCAGATTACCTCAGCCATAGCATCCCAGACAATATTGAAGGCTCTGATAAGGAACGTGAAACATGGAGCTCATAATGTGCAGTGTGAAGGCAGATGCAAAAGGCAGAGTGTGGTGAGACTACTTGGAAGGGCATCCAGAAGAATACTTCAAAGACTTCCAACTTGTGATGCCCAAGTGGATGGTATACCAAATACCTCGACCCTGGCTCATCCATTTAGAGAAAGCATTTGAATTGTTTAACAGCTCATTCAATAGGTGGCATCTCTGACAGTGCAGCACTCCCTCAGTACTGGCACTGGGAGTGTCAGCCTGGATTATGTGATCAAGCCTCTGGAGTGGGGCTAAACATTCCAAAAGTGTGCAAAATGACCTTGCAAAATAAAAAAAAAGTCCCGTTCCAGGTGAGAATTGGACTGATAATATTTAAATGAGGTCAGGTATTTAAAATCAGTCATGGCATCCTGCTGCTTCTGGCCAGCAGGGAATTAATTCACAAGGGAGTTTTCCTGCTCCAAATTAAAAGCCACCTCTCCGTATCAATACTGGTTCAGGAACAAAAGCAAAGAAAGAACAGTGCGTCTCTGGAATCAGGCGCTGCACATTTCCCTCACTACGGCTTTTGTTGATTTAATTAGTCCAATACACTTTGCAGCCTGCCATCTCCACAGGCAGCACAGCTAATGAGATGCTCAAAACTGCCCTCACACAATCACGCTCAATCCTGTACCTTTTGACACGGGATCCTCTGTATTATCAGAGAGTGATCAATGTGTGAAGTACCATTTGAACACAATGTAATCTAACTTAATTTCCGCCATAAACTTTAAAAAGGATCAAGGCTACATTTAGTGAGCGCCACAAGTCCCAGCCAGAATGGTGTTCAGTTAATTCCCTTACATTAATCACTGCTCTGAGGGGTTTTATGCACATACTATGGGAGGAATTTTAAGGCCCTGCTGAGGCCAGAAAATGCGGCGAGCCATTCAAAACTCCATTGACTTTGGCAGGACACGATGATTCCACCAGGGGGAGGAGCCATAAAATTCCACCCTACATTTCTGCATTTTGCTGGAGAAATAACCTTGCTTTTATCGGGAGGCTTTGCTGTAGCTTCAGTCATGAGTTCTGCTTGCTGTAGTTCATAGACACTATTCAGAAAGGCTTTGTTTGCTGATTAAATAGATGCTATAATGTAGGGAATGTCACAGCCAATATGTGCACAGCAAGGTGTCACAAACAGCAATGAGATAATGACCAGACAATTTTGTGGGATCGTTATTGGCCAGCACACCAGTAGAGCTCCCCCTGTTCTTCTTCGAAATAGTGTCACAAGAACTTTTAAATTAACCTGAAAGGACAGACAGCCTCAGTTTAATGTCACATCTGAAAGATAAGCCAATAAACCAAGGCTAGAGTATCAACCTAAATTTCTCATCTGCAGTGGGTTCTTATATCCACAATCTTCTGACTCAGAGGTGTGAGTGCTACCCACTGAATCACAACTATGCCTATAATGACGATAACACTAAAACCACATTATTGCATAAACAATGACTGAATAATGCTACATAGTTAATCTGTGTTGTCTAATCAGTTGAACTCGTGAAAATACCTCACTCTGCAGTTCTTTAATTTGCAAAGTGTGTTGTCTGGTGATAACACTCCTGACTAAAAAAAAACATCTATTAAGGGAAATAAAGAGCCAAGAACCCTGTGTAGATTAAAGAGGTGTAAATTCTGAGAATCACTTTGTGATCCTGACACCAGATCTGACATTGTTCTAATATACGTTTAATTTAATTTTCTTGCAGTGAAAGATGTGCAAGGAATTGGTACTGACAAATTAAATCACCTGTTAACCCATGCAAGAAGTAATCCCAATGGTGTACAAACTGAGACATAACTCAAGCAAAACCAATGCAATTTAGCCATCTGTCTGAGTTGTATGTTGTGATTCCATGGTCAGAATTTTTCCAGCCCACTGAAGGTGGGTTTGGGGTCAAGCGGGTTTGGAAAGTCTGGAAATTGACATTTGGTCAGGATCCAAATGTGGCCCGCCCTCTGTCAGTTTTCCCTGAGGAGGCAGTAGAGGCAAGCAGGGAACATTCTTGGAGCTGTTGGTTAAGTAATTAAATAGT
This sequence comes from Cetorhinus maximus, assembly GCF_964194155.1. NCBI lineage: Eukaryota > Metazoa > Chordata > Chondrichthyes > Lamniformes > Cetorhinidae > Cetorhinus > Cetorhinus maximus. Next base: position 67,239,458 of record NC_135893.1, read on the forward strand.
TGCTAAGGTTGTTAAGAAGCCAGTTATGAGGTCCTTTAGCCCTGAATCCTGAATTTCCCAACATGGGCCATGTTTCCTGACCTCTCAGCAAGGGTCACCAAGGCATGCACCGTGGGAAGAGCTTCTTCAGTGAAACTGACAAGCTGGGAAGGCTTTGAGCAGTTACACTGAAGAGCTCCAACCATGGCCATTAAGAGACTGCTATACAAAGCTCTTCTTCTCTCAGAGAATGCTTCCACAGCTTGATAGGTCATTGTCAACATGTCTAGCACTTCACTTACCTTCAGCTGAACTTCCCTGCTGCTGGCCTTCACCGTGGCATAGAAGCAGCTTCTGCAGCTTCACCTCACACCTCCACTGAGGAACAACAGCAGAGGCCATACCACTACCAACTGCTCCAGCAGCAACACCAATAGCCCTCTCCTCGACTGCATTGCCCCTCTACAGGCCAGAGGGAATAGACTTTGAGATGCAACTAGAATGAGGTGAGACTTCAGAGTCTACAGGCAAACAGGATCAGCTCTCTCCACACGCCTGAACACCAAAGCCTCAGGAAGCTTGGCTCTTCTAACAAGTCACTGCTGACATCTGCAGCCTCCTGAAACAATACCTCCTTCCCAGTGGAGCAGGCGGGCACACATTATCAATGGCCGACAAGATGCCTGTCACTGGAGGGCCACCCACACTACCTGCGACCATCACCCCACAAAACCACCCCCCCCCTCAATTCCTTACCTGTGACTTGGGTAGCACCACAATCCTGGGACCCCTGTGTCTGTTCTTCTGACAGCAGCCACAGCCTCCACAGTTGTGGTGCTGCACATAAAAGCGGCAGCTCTCGGTCAGCAAGACTTCAGCCAACAGGGACTTGATTCCAGGGGAAGGCCTGCCGTTGTCCTCGCCACTGGCATGTGTTTCAGTGGGACTTCCCAAAAAGAGGCAGTGCAGGCCTCCAGCTGGCTCTGCAGCCAGCAGACAAGGTCCCCAACACCTCAAGATTCTGCCCTTTGTCTGAGGAAGTCTCCCAATGTGTTTACGATGTCCTCTTCAAACTTCCACAATGAGTGAACAATAAAAGGTGATTCAAATCTTTTAAGTAATGTTTGAAATCCTCTGTAACAACTTGTTTAGTCCCAGTCAGCTGATCACTTATAGGACAAGGCATTAGATCAGTGAATATCAACCAAGAAGCCATTCTGCTTCCTTAGTGAGAACCAGCGAGCAAATTACGTAACGATTAGACCAATAATGATCCTCTGTGAGGCTGTCCCTCGTGCTGGCTTCAAATCTTTTACCAAACTGACATCTTGTGTTAAACATGGTGAAACTGGTGTCTCAGCTCAAGTCCCCATTCTGGCCACCTCCTTTACACCTGTAAAGAGCCATGGAAATTCACCCCAATAATCTTGCACACTCACCACCTCCATATTCACTCATTGGCTGTAATTATGTGCAACCTTTATGTTTAAAATCCTCATTCTCACCTTTAATTCCTTCGATCGTCCCATCAGTTTACCTCATCTACCTTCCAGACATTCCATTTTCTGCTCTTCAACTGCCTCAACTCTGAACTCTGGAATTCCCTCCTTAAACCTCTCCACCTTTTTACTTCTCCTTGAAACCTATCTCTTTGACCAAGCTTCTGGTCACCAGTCCTAACATCTCTTTGTGTGGCTAGTTAGTGAATGTTGTTTAAAAATCCATCCTGTAAACCACCTTGATATGTTTAACTATGTTCCAGACAATGCAAACTGCTGAAGCATAATGGATTGATTTGAGTTTCACATTACTGAAGGTGCCCACTCGTGAATGATCAGCTGGCGGTGCCAATCTATGCCCAACTGTCTTGTAGCAGCAGCTGACTCCTGAGATGTGTGACCTGGACTGGATTATTCTTTAAATGTAATTTATTTTTTGACTCAAGATGTCAAAGCTTCTTTGGCAGCACTTCATAAACCAGTGACCTCCACTAGCAAGAAGGACAAGGGCAGCAGGTGAACAGCCTAACCACTGGGTTCCCTTGCATTTGATAGAAAATGGGATAGAAGGGAGGATAAAAAAGGGGATAATTTAAAAAGGGGATGAGGATGGAGGAGAAAGTTCATGGTCTGAAGTTCTTAAACTCAATGTTAAGTCCAGAAGGCGGTAAAGTGCCTTTCTCCTCCATCCTCATCCCCTTTCTTTAATCCCCTTTTTTTCACCTTCATTTTTATTTTTTATCCTCTTATTTTTATTTTAATTAATTTATCCATGGCTTTATCCCCTTTTTTATCCCCCCTTCTATCCCATTTTCTATCCTTTTTTTCCCCGCCTTCCCCCCACCCCATCCCCTAAAGGGCCATCTGTTACTTGTTCCATGTTGTTCTTTCACACAATGACACCCTTGTTCTGTTATTATCACATTCTGCTTTCTTACCTTTATGCCACTATCAGCACCTTTTTTAGCACTAACCACTACCATTAACAATCCCTTTGTCCTTTAGTTCATGACATCTTTGTCAACCCCTCCTTTGTCCCCACCTATCGCTGGCCTTCTATCCAGCTCCGCCTGCCCCACCCCCCTTAAACAGCATAAATTTCATCACATTTCCACTTCTCTCTGATGAAGGGTCTTATGGACTCAAAATGTTTACTCTGTTTCTCTCTCCACAGATGCTGCTAGACTTGCTGAGTTTTTCCAGCATTTTCGGCTTTTGTGTCAGATTCCCAGCATCCAGAGTATTTTGCTTTTATCAAAAATGAACTTTACTACACAAGGTCAGAGAGATAAAGCAATTTACAATATCTATCTTATACTCTAACATTCAGGGTTAAATGAGGTATCCGTGAATTAACAGATGAACTGTGGTCAAAAACACCGGACTGCACAATAAATGGCAGATGAAAACAAGACAGCATCTGCAGATTTCTCAACAACCCACCTAGACATCAGTAAACGCCGTGAGATAACTAATCTCATTGAAACGCTATTTCTCTCACAAGGGATTCCAGTCTTCATCCGAAGATCTCACCTTGGAATTCTCCTCAGAAGTCGCTCCAACTCAGATGGCTTCAATGACAGCCCACCTCGCAGGGTTTCAGCCTCATCTCCCAAGAGTCCGATAGGCCTTTGAGAGTTTGGCGGACGCGCAGCCGACTTGGGCGCGCGCCCGCCGAACTGAAAGTCTGAATGACGCGTCATGATGTCGGGACGCACACCCGACGTCACCGTGCGTCATTTTGCGCCTCGGCAAGCGGGCCCAGCCCCCGCTCGCCAAGCCGGAGATTCAGCCCAAAGTCTTTGAGGGCGGAGGTAGATAGATTTTTGATAAACACGGCGCTGAAAGGTTATCGGGGATAGGTGGGAGGTTACAACCAGACCAGCCATGATCTTATTGAATGGCAAAGAAGACTTGAGAGACTGAGTTGCCCACTCCTGCTCCTAATTTGTGTGTTCATATAACATTTCAGATCAATGACCTTTCATCAGAGTTCTGATTCTCAATTTTAAAATGTTCAGTTGATCTAGCCTTTTGGAGGGTGAAAGTTCCAGATTTCCACGATGCTTTCTGTGAAGCTGTACCTCCTGAATTGGAGAGCCTAGCTCCAATTTGAAGGTTATGTCCCCATGTTCTGTCTTCCTTCACCAGAGGAAAATCTTCTATCTATCCTATCAGACCAATTGTCCTGGGTAGATTTAGAGCTGGTTTTATTGGGGACCTGCCCCAGCAGTGGGTAGATGGCAGGGCACTGAGGTATTGAGGCCACAAAGGTACTTGATTTGATCACTGAGCCAGCTGACCCCAGTTAGGATACTGGTGTGGGCACTACAGTTACTTCAGTGTCCACCAGACTGGCAGATATGGACACCCATCAGTGATCCCTCCTATGGTCAATTAACCTGCAAACACTCTACCTGGCTCACAATTAAGGTTGCCACTGGTGGTAAAGCTTTATCTCACAAGATTCACCGCTTTTGAAAGAGAATTTGGAAAAAAATCTATCCTACCATAACCAGGTAAACACAAAATGAACTGAAATTTAGGGCTCCTTACCTGGTACCAGGAATTTGGCTTTTGTATGGCAAGCTAGTGATGTTATTTTAAGAAAATGAACTGACACTGTTTTTCACCAAATAGTTCTCTGCTTAATGATTGTATCTTCAAGTATACAGTTGGGAGTGACATAATGATCATCTTGATCATGAGTTAGCACTGAATTTTCTAATGGGATGCTTACCTATGATGCTAAGGACCAGAGATCTTGCCGCGATCAATCATCACCATGGAAACTTTAGGTACCCAGTGTGCAGTGAGAAAATGAACACCTACACACTTATTCATTAGTATTATGTTTACTGCCCTTTTTAACTTTCCATTATTTTCAGTTAGCTGAACATGTGCAGAATCCTGTATTTTGATTTGGTTCCCCAAATACTTTGGCCTCAAAGTTTAGCTCTATGGTACAGGTGGTTTCAGCATTATGGATGCTGGTGTAACAGAAAAATAGAGTCCATACCCCTTCTGTCCACTTCCAGCATGGTATGTGCCAAACACAACCTTGCTGAGGGCATTAGTGCAGGCGCTGTTTGGGGAGTAAGCAGGTTATGATGTTGGCCAGTAGATAAAGCTGATTTGATGACTGACCTATCAGTTTGGACAATTTGTCACTATAGATAACAGGCTGAATTTTCCCCCCGTTGAAGGGGAAGTTGATGGGCGGGCGCATACAGGCGCGCTTCCGATCGGCGCCCCTGGTCGGAGGCGCACCGCCATTTTACATGGGTGGGCCAATTAAGGCCCGCCCAGCATGACATCCACACAGAAGCGCTACGCACTCTTTCGCGCATGCGTACGTAAGAGTGAACTCATCTCCCTGAGGCTAAGTGCTGCCTCAGGGAGATCAGCTGTACATGTAAAAAAGACAAAAATAGAAAAAAAAAATTTCCCTTACATGTCCCCTCATGTGACAATGTCAAATGAGTTGGAACATGTCCATAATTTTTACAAAATCTTTATTAAAATCTTTTAAAGCCTACATGAAACCTCATCCCGCCCGTGGATGAGGTTTCATGTTTTTTCTAGTTCCCGCCGGGGCTCCTGGCCTGCCCACTAGGGTTAGGTTAGACGGGCAGGTCCTTTAATTACTTAATTTTCCCTGTCAATGGCCTCAATTGGCCATTGACAGGTCGGCGGGCGCACATCTGATTTTGCTGCGCTCCCGCCTTCCTGAAAATTTAAATGGGGCACGGTGATGTCAGGAGTTCCCCCCGACATCACCGTGTATCGTTATATCTGTCGGCGAGCAGGCCCCACCCCCGCTCACCGACTCGTAAAATTCTGCCCAATGTGTTTTTTTGTTTACTCTTTCATGGGATGCAAGTGTCATTAGCTGGGCCAGCATGATAGCTGGCAATATGTGCATGTTGTGAGATGAGAGTGTATGGCTTCCAGTGGTTATTAAGTGTATGATGGCGGGGCGAAGCATATAAATGTGAGACAGGAGCCATGGTTGATGGAGATTGTTGGTAGATAATTGAAAGAGGTGTTGGTGACTGGAGCAGTGTGTAAAGCTAGTGACGCAGTTGGTAGTGAGGATACATTGACTGACTTTGATCAAGTGAAGGCTTGAATTCATTAAACCTCTTGTGACACCACATCCAGACCCTCGGGGCTAGACTAGTGGCATTGACCATCACACCCACCTGCTCTCACTGCCTTCTGGCAACATGGCTGGAGAGCCTTCTGGCCACCTGAGGGAAGAGAATCCCTCTCCTCCTGTCCACCTCATGAACCAAGGTCTCCAGCATGGCATCTGAGAATCCTGAGGCACACTCTTTAACCTGTTGAGCCATTTCAGCAGCTTCCACCTTGTTTTCCACTCTTCTTCAAGCAGTTTCAGCCCCTGACCTGCATCTATATTCTTTACTATACTTGCCTAATAAACATCTCTCAATCTCAGTTTTGAAATTTCCAATTGACCTTCCCACCCTTAACAGTTTTTTAGGGGAGAGAGTGCCACACTTTTACTATCCTTTATGTGAAGAAATGCTTCCTGACACCAACCCTGAATGACCAAATTTTAAATTTAAGATTACGCTGCCTTGTTCTGGACTCTCGCACCAGTGGAAATAATTACGCTCTATCTACCCTATCAACTCCCTTAATCATCTTAAGCACGTGAATTAGACCACACTTATATCTCCTATACTCAAAGAAATACAAGCCTATGCAACTGGTCCTCATACTTCTAACCCTTTTAGCCCCAGTGTCATTCTCATGAATCTGCACTTATTCCCTCCAAAATCAGAGGGGTGATGTTCAAAGGAATACATTAGCACCTTGGGATGTTTACTACGTTAAGGATGCCATATAAATGTAACTTGCTGTTGTAGTTGGGTAGATGGCTTGAAAGAAAGGGAAGACAATAGTGTTTACTGAATTTGTAAATCAAATTTAGAATTGTTTCCACAATAGAAAGAATCAAATATTAATCAACAGGCAACTAAGAGAATACCAAATGGATGGATTAGTTTTGAAGTAAATCATTAATGTTAAATGGAAGCATTGATATGGTTCACCAATGGAGATAATTATAGGTCATATGAAGGCCATTGCTGTAGAAACTGGTCTTGGCCTGTTTCTCAGGTGAAGGCTGGTTGGTGTATACGTGCGGTGTCAGAAACTGGAGAGCCTGAAGCTCAGCCAAAACTAGGCCCCATGGACATTCTTTTAAAAAACACTGCAAGCTGCTGGCACCTGTCGCAACTCCAGAGGCAGCTCACAGTCACCAGCGAACAAAGAGAGGCCCCATGTCACTGCTGGCAGCACTCAAATAAAAACCGGAGCAGGAGAGGCAATGGAAGGAGGGGACGCTAGTGAAGGCCTGCCCTTCAAGGAGCATTGGGTAAGCCTCAAGTAAAACTGGAAATCCTGAGCGAAATAGGCCTGGTGCCTGCTCCATACCAGACAGACGAGAGCTGTACAGAGTTCTCAGGCAGATACTAGCTCCCTGATTTGTAAATGTCAGTGGTCTAATGTCAAAGGGCAACAGCATAGAGCACCTGGAAAGATATCCTTAACAATATGGCAGTGTCACTAAATTAGGTACAGCTTAGATGTTGGACATCAAGCCCCAAACTTAGCCCTTTTAAAGCAACAACAACAACTTGCATTTAAATAGCATCTTTAGCATAATAAAACATCCCAAGGTGCTTTACAAGAGCTTTATTGAACAAAATTTAGCATCAAGCCACATAAGGAGATATTAGAGCAGATGATAGCTTGGATAAAGTGGCAGGTTATGAAGAGATTATAAAGGAGGGAGTTGCAGGGATGGAAAGGTTTAGGGAGAGAATTTCCGAGTGTAAGGCCAAATAAACCAAAGGTATAGCTGTCAATGGTGGAGCAATGAAAATTGGGGCTGTGCAAGAGTTCAGAATTGGAGGAGCACAGAGAGCTCAGAGGGTTGTAGGGCTCGAAAACAGGCGTGGGCAGCACCAATTTCTCTTCCATATGCATTTAAGATGAGCTTGAGTACTGGCTTCTCAATCGTGTAACCGACAGGAGAGTTATCAGCAATCATAATTTGAGTTGTTTGACTGTGCTCAGAATAACTTGACATGGTTTTGCATGTGCGTTTCCCTGTCACTAAGCTCTGTAAGCAAAAAGGGTAGATGGTAAAAATACATTGTAGAAAGAACTAGGTTTGATCAAGCATGGGGTTAACACATTTTAAGTGCTACAACATGAAAAATACAAATTACTAAACCGCTACCTGTTTGATCACATTGTGTGGGTTACTGACTATTTAATCAGAATGTGAGGATGACTGATCAAAGGAAGCAGGAAAGATGGTGAAATTAAAAGCTGTAGGCAATCCTCAGGACATTATGAATAATAATGAAGTGGGTTTTCATGTCATAATTGAGTGAAATGACAATGCAAGAAGTTTGTGATAGTGAAGCCCTAGAGGACACATGGCACAGCCTAGGTATTAACTAGGAGAAAGAGAGAGCTCATGGTAGAGGGAAGGAAGCAGAATACCAAGAGCAGGCAGGGTAGCCACAGCTCCACCACGAGGAGTGGGGTGATACTGTGATTGCTTATTCCTCTGTACTTTTGCTGAAGTGATTGTATTTATTTTAATTATTCCATATCAATAAAGTCAACACAAACAGTGTGGAGCCGTGCGAACATACAAAATTGAAGAGCAGCAAAAGTCTAGTTGGTCCATTAAGCCTGGCCCACAGCATGATGACTGGATCATGACTTCTTCCTCCCCCCCAACCCCACTTCCTGCACCGGCCCTCACCAGAGAAAAAGTCCTGGGTTTATAAAGGAAATAAAATTCCTCTCTGACCCCCTAGACCTAGAGTGACTGGAGCCACTCCAGGAGATCACATGGTCCAAGTGTTACCTATAGTGGCACTTACCTTCTGTCTGATGTGGTCTCTGCCCCAGTCAGAAACTGGTCCAGCTCCATCTTGAAGATGAAGAGTCAGTACCCACTGGATCAGCCAGCAGCACATTCCAGAAGCTCATAATTATCTGGGAAAAGAAGAATTGGCCAATATTCTGTCTATTCCTACTCTTCCATACTTAGTTTAAACTCATGTGCCGTGGTTTTTCCCAATCTGTTAAAATGGAATAACTTATCATGTGCTGGGATTCTTACAACACACCATTGGGTAATGCATTCAACAAATTCTGCCTCTCAATGCCCAAATTTACTGCTGTGTTTCTTACGTTACAACGGTAGAGTAAAGGGTTAACGTCAGGAGCACCTGATACTGATGTAACTACTGATGTAACTATGATGCAATATCACATGACTCAGAGACTGAGATCTGATGGGGATCAGAAGTACAGCCTCATGCAGAGTACTGAGATGTTTATGGATCTGTAAATAAACAAGAGTGGTTTTCATGAATAACATCTACAGTAGCATTAGGGTAACAGGCAAACCCCACCTGGATTCTGAACCCTTCAAAAAGTACTCCACTGGTTGTAAAACATTTTGTTATCCTGATGTTGTGAAATGCACCATATAAGTGAGAGTTTTTTCTTTAATTTTCCAATTGAGTACATGCACACTCTTATGCCCATCACAAGTGAAGTCCTTCTAACCTTTCCTGATAATATATTTACATCAGTACATAGAATGGAATAGAACAATATAGCACAGAAGGGGGCAATTCAGCACATCATGCATGTGCTAGCTCTATTTACAGTAAGCTGGCAGCATGATTGAGAAGCTTAATCATTATGTGCTAGTGATATTTTGTTTCCTTTAGCCAGCATAAACAACCTGACAGATCACTAAAAACTCTGGTCCAAACATTGCTGCATTGGCAGGTTTGGTGATAAGCAACATTAACGAAAGTTTTACATTCACTGTTGATGTCGACCTAAATTTCTTGCTGCAAACTGCTGGAACATCAATCCAATAACAGAACGGCAATGTCAACATCACATCTGGGAACATCACCCCCAATGGTTCATCTCCCTGACCAATAACAGAAAAGGATAATAAAAAAACAGCGTTAATGACAGAGAAGAAAATAGGGTGACTTAAAGTCAAATCAGAGACAGAAAAGGGAGGGAAAGAAAGGTAGCAGATTAAGAGAGAGAGAGAGAGGAAAGAGACAGAAAGAAAAAGAAAATAAATAAATTAAATGGAATAAGTAGAAGAAGAAGACATTGTAACTCAATTGTTTTCAGCAATTATCATGTAAGTCTTTGGAAAGTTAATGAATCAATGGCAGGATAAGTGTGCAAAATATATGAACATTCTTGACACATGAAATAAAGAACCAGTGGCCTTGTCCATCATGATCACAGACAGTGAAGCACCCAGTGGATGTGCCATTATACTATTCTAAGAATTGCTGGATGATAAAAGACCAAAAGCCATCTCCTTTATCTCTACCACCCTGGGTAGTCACATAATGTAACAATAATGGAGTTGTTGACTAAATTTAGCCATCAATCCCTATCAGTTAGCCTATAACAGGTCCAGACATTTAATGAGGAAATCTCTCAATCATGGAGAGCTTTGAGAACCATGAATCCAAAGCCCATCTTTCCCCCTAAGCAAGCTACACTTACACAAATCCTGCGTCAATTTACTCATATACCGTATCCCAAAATGTTATTTTCTAGAAGAAATCTATCTCCATTGTATTCCTCCATGTCAAAACAACTTTATGTCCCAAATAATTATCACCCTCCAACGCTAACAGGAGTGTAGGTGGCAAGGTTGGCACAAAGAACAGCCAAGCTAAGTAAAAATAATATTTTAAAAAGCCCTCTAGGGACAAGTCACTGCTTTCTGGAGTGAGAATCCACAGCTCCATTGGCCCTCTTCAATCCTCAAGGGAGACTGTCATGTCCTGACCATAAAACAGGTCACAAAAAAAGTTGTTCATAACATTAGTTATCATGGCTGAGGTGAGAATCATTTGTTTCAACATTGTACATCCAGGGATTTCACAATCTGCATTAACTTCATTGAGGAACATCATGACAAGAAGGGGCTTTTATTGACTTTGGTGAAGCAGAGGGGTGCGATTCATCCAGCAATTAATGAGAATCTGAACTCGTGGCGTAGATCTTTACTCCGCAAATGCTGAAATTTTTTACAAATAATGGCATGTACCATGAATGCTTCATCATTCTCCATGTTTCATCATGGCTGTGCACCATCAATTTACATGGGGTCATCGAAAGAACGCAGAAATCTTTGTGCCTCAGGGAGATTAGTTTGGTTTTTAAAAATATTATAGAAGAGAAAAAAATTTTTTTAAGACATGTCCCCTCATGTGACAATGCCACATGAGCTGGGACATGTCAATGAATTTTATTAAAAATTTTTATTAAACTTTAAAAACCTCCATGAAACCTCATCCCGCCCGTGGATGAGGTTTCATGATAAATGCGAAGGCCGCCTGGGCTCTTCACCTGCCGCCAACCTTAAGGCTGGATGGGCAGCTCCGGTAATCATTTTAATTGGACTTTAAATGGTCTTAATAGGCCTTTGACGGTTTGGCAGGTGTGCAGCCGACTCCAGTGCGCGCCCACCGAACTGAGGATTTGATGATGCGTGGTGACATTGGGACGCACACCCGACATCCCTGCACGTCATTTTACGCGTGCGGGGTCTGCCCCTGCTCACCGACCCAAAGATTCTGGCCATAGAGTCACCTAAAATTGAATTTAGAACCAGTTGATTCATTCTGACTTAACTTCAGCCTTCAGTACCATCAGTATCAACACCTTCCAAACCCACAACCGCTACCATCTAGAAAAACAAGGGCAGCAGATAGATGGGAACACCACCACCTGGAAGTCCCCCTCCAAGTCACTCACCATCCTGACTTGGAAATATATCGCCATTCCTTCACTGTCGCTGGGTCAAAATCCTAGAACTCCCTACCTAACAGCACTTTGGGTGTACCTACACCACAGGGACCGCAGCAGTTCAAGGAGGCAGCTCACCTTCACCTTCTCAAGGGCAGCTTGGGATGGGCAATAAATGCTGGCCTAGCCAGCGAAACCCATGTCCCGTGAATGAATAAAAAAAAGTACAAATGAAGTTCTGCAAAGTCAGACTTAAAAAGCTTTCGAAAGCTTTGTAAAGCTGCACTTTACATCTTTTTAATGTTAGTGAAGAGTCTGTCTGACTGGCTCCTTAATAACAATCACTACAATTGGCATATGGATGCTAGTAAATGCAGCATGTGTGTGCAGGGCTACATTTACTCCAGTCAGTGCATGAAACAAGCCCAGCAGTCAACTCACTCAATGCAATCGGTAGAGGGACAGGAGAGTTGGTGACATAGACATGTCACCATGATACGCAATGGAGCTGAATTATCAGTGAGATATTTAACCTTCAGTGATATTACCATTTCCACTTTTACCACTTATCAACTGTATTTGTTGCGCATTCAGCTCAGGATGCCCTCCAGAGCTGTATACCTTCATTTCGTCAGTTTGCTGAACAGGTGTTTTCCTTGTGTCATTGGTTAATTCCATGGGTCAGAATCTCATTCAGTTTAATCTGATGAAGGTCTCCTTAATTGCCCATGATTAAATTGGAATGGCACCGAGGAGAAATGTTCCTTTTCTGTGCTCTTGGAATGCACATTATGAAATTTTGCAGCCTCAACATCTGACCCCAAATCCATTTAAATTCATGGATGGAAATTTTCAAACTAGGAGTGAGTGGTTCCGTGCTAGCGTACGCTCATTCTGTCTGCCAGTAGCTCAGCGGTTTGTTAGTTTTTCCCTCGTATTGGGGAAGGTTAGAGTCTCACTTGTGTTCTTCTGAGCTTGGGGTTTGAGGCTTATTCAACAGGATTTTCCATAGGCGTTACCCTTCAATCAGCTGCTATCATTTCAGCAGAAGATTAGGTATAGAGACGGGAAGAGCAGAGATTTCAAAAGGGAATTGAATAAACATTTGAAAGGGGACAAATTTACTCCTTGGGGAGTGGGACTAGCTGGATCGCTCTTTCAGAAAGGCAGCAATGGCACAATGGGCCTCCCTCTGTCGTATCATTCTATCATTCTATCATTCTAGGATTGGGACTAGTTAGATACCTCTTCAGCAATAATGCCGTTGAAGGTCAAGGGGAGATGGTTAGATTCTCTCTTGTTGGAGATGGTCATTGCCTGGCACTTGTCTGGTGCCGATGCAACTTGCCACTTATCAGCCCAAGTATCAATGTTGTTCAGGTCTTGCTGCACAAGGACATGAATGGCTTCAGTATCAGAGGAGTTGCAAATGATACTGAACATTGTGCAATCATCAGCGAGCATCCCCACTTCTGACCTTATGATGGAGGGAAAGTCATTGATGAAGCAGCTGAATATGGTTGGGCCTAGGACCCTACCCTGAGGAACTACTGCAGTAATCTCCTGGGGCTGAAATGATTGACCTCCAACAACCATAGCCATCTTCCTTTGTGCTTGGTATGACTGCAACCAGTGGAAAATTCTCCCCCGATTCCCATTAATTCAATTTTATTAGGGCTACTCAATGCCACATTTGGTCAAATGCTGCCTTGGTCTCAAGGGCAGTCAATCTCACCTCTTCTGGAATCCAGCACTTTTGTCTGCATTTGGACCACAGCTATAATGAGGTCTGGCAGAATCCAAACTAAGCATCAGTGAGCAGGTTATTGGTGAGCAAGTACCACTTAATAACACTGTCAAAGACAATTCGCACCACCTTGCTGATGATCATGAGTAGACTGATGGGTGGTAATTGTTCATATTGGGTTTGTTCTCTTTTTTCTGAACAGGGCATATCTGGGCAATTTTCCACATTGCTGGATAGATGCCAAGATTGTAGTTGTACTGAAACAGCTTGAGTAGGGGCACGGATAGTTCTGGAGCACAAGTCTTCAGTACTTCCACCAGGATGTTGCAAGGGTCCATAGCATCTAGTGCGTTCAATTATTTCTTGATATCATATGGAGTGAATTGAATTGGCTGAAGTCAGGCATCTGTGATGCTGTAGACCTCGGGAGGAGCTAAGATGGATCATCTCCTTGGCACTTCTGGCTGAAAATGGTTGCAAATGCTTCAGCCTGAGGTCTGAATCTATCCCATTTAACACAGTGGTACTGCCACACAACTTGATGGAGGGTATCCTCAACGTAAAGACAGGACTTCCTCTTCACAAACACTGTGCAGTTGTCACTCCTACCAATACTTTCATTGACAGATACATCTGTGACAGGTAGATTAGTGTGGGAGAGGTCAAGTAGGGTTTTCCCTCTTTCTGGTTCCCTCACTACCTGCCACCAGCCCAGTCTGGCAGGTATGTCCTTCAGAACTTGGCAAGCTCAGTCACTAGTGGTACTACCAAGCTACTATTAGTGATAGACATTGAAGCCCCTTCTGACCCAGAGTACATTCTGTGCCCTTGTTACCCTCAATGTTTCTTCCAAGTGCTGTTCGACATGGAGGAGTATTTTCATATACATCAACTAAGCAAGGGCAGTAGGTAGGAACCAGCAGGAGGGTTCCTTGCGCACGTTTGCTCTCATGCCATGAGACCTCATGGGACAATGCGAGGACTCTCAGGGCCACTGCCTCCCAACTGTATACCACCACTCCAAAATCTCTGGTGAGTATGTTCTGCCGGGATGGTGATGGAGGAGTCTAGGTCATGGGCTGTATGTATGGTTCAGTGATTATGTCAGGCTTTTGCTTGTCTAATCTGTGAGACACCTTTCCCACTTTTGGCACAGTCCCCAGCTGTTGATGAGGAGTACTTTGCAGGGTAAACTGGGCAGGGTGCGCCTCTGATTTTATTCTTATTCAACTTTGCTGTAGTGGTTTGATACAACTTATTGGCTTGCTAGGCCATTTCAAAGTCAACCACATTGCTGTAGACCTGGAGTCGCATGTAAGGCAGACCGAGTTAGGAAGGCAGATTTTCTTCCCTGAAGGACATTAGTGAATCAGATGGGTTTCAATGACAATCCAGTGGTTTCATGATCATCGTTACTGATCACTGGCTTTTTATTCCAGATTTATTAATTAATTGAATTTAAATTCCTCCAGCTGCTGTAGTGGGATTTGAACCCATGCCTCCTGAGCATTAGTCTGGACCTCCAGATAACTACTCCAATAACATGAGTATTGCTGAAAAAAGAGACTTTTTTGTCAAAGCTTTTCATCTTGTACTCATCAGGACAATTCGCAAGGAAATACCGATGTCAGGGGAAACAACATATTTATACTGTATGAGAAGAGAGTGTTGATTGGTTGGCAAGTGGACTCTGATTGGTAGAGGTGTTGCCATGGAGAATGCACCAGTTGATGGTGACTGACAGTTAACTGTCAAACATTGTTTGAAGTTTAAACCAGGCAGCCTGATGCTGATTGGTCAAGGCATTACCCTGGAAATGAACCAGCAAATGGTTGTCACTTATTATGTGTAGCTGAACCAGGCACAATGTGTGTAAATGTTATTTCTGTCTGCAAAGAACAGTGTCCTGTGTATTAACTTACGTAGCTTCCAGTGCACACAAATGCGCAACACTGCGAGCCAACAGATGATCTTATATTTCACCCCTCTCCTATTTTTACTTAGTTCTGTTGAAGGGTCATGAGGACTCGAAACGTCAACTTTGTTCTTCTCCGCCGATGCTGCCAGACCTGCTGAGGTTTTCCAGGTATTTCTGTTTTTGTTGTAGATGATCTTAAATTGGTTGTCAGCACAATTATTAGCACACTGAGGATTATTTAGCAAATGTTGTCCAGTTGCAGAATCACATCTAATGTTAGATACTGTGTTTTGAGTTTTAGCAAGCATAGGCTGGTTGGATACAGTCTTACCTTGCCCGTTGTGAACAGCTACTCCAGTAACATTGCCATTCTGCTACCATTCCCTGCGTGGCCTCCTTCTCTGCTGTTATAGAGTTGATTTTCCAGGCAACTTTTCTTGGTGGAAACATTGAACTTTACTTACAAGACAGCAACAGCAACTACATGTATGCATCTAACTCTATAACTAAAGAAGAACTCTCCCCTAGATGTTCCCCGCACTGCTCACTCATTGGTTTACGCATATCATGTGATCTTACATCACATAATTGTTCTTAAAGCCACAGTCCTGTGTTTATCAAAACCATTACTACATTCCTCCCTTTTTAACTTTTCTGTACATTTTGTATTTACAAGGATATTTATCTCATGACATTACACTATTTACACAGGTCATGAAATTATGAGTTCAGCCTTTCAAGTGGTTCCCTAATCTATGCGGAACATCGTAGCTCCATGACTTCTGATTCTTTGGCAGGAACGACATTCTCTGGAACCACATTAACATCAGGTACCTCATTAGGCACAGGCAGTTCAGTGTATTCCACTCTGACAGAGACATTGGACATGTCTATCCTTGGTTGAGGAACTTCAACAGAACTATAGTTTCAGCAATGGTTGCAGGTGGAACATCATTTTGTTGGGGTATCTCCTGTCTTCTTAAATGATCCACATGTTTACGGGTGATCCGGCCCTCCACTTCCATGTGGTACAGCAATGATCCAGTCACAGAGCATACTTTATCAGGTAGCCACTTCAGTCCACCACTGTAATTCCTTACATGAGCTGTTTCTCCAACAGTAATTTGTTGCTCACGACAATCTTTATTCGCTTTTTGGTTCCCTTGACTTTTCTCCACCTTCCCCTCAAAACTGGGAAGTCTTAAAAAACTGGTCTTAGTCTTGTTTGAAGATGGTGCCTCATCAGTAATTCTGCATCCTCTTCCTATGTGTCTTTTTCTTTCTACCACAGAATTTAGTCTCAACCTTCATTTTGACTTCATTGTCAGCCAGGATTTTCTCAGGTGTGAAATCTCAATTTGTCTTAGTTCAGTGGTTGAGCTGCCAATAACTTCATTATCTACTCGCATCTTGGAAAGTTCTACAACTTTAGCTTTCAAAGTCTCTTTAGCTTCATGCAGCTGATTCTTCAGCTCTTCAGTCTCTTTCTTGCATCTGTTGGCTTCCTCCTGGAACCTTGAACATTGCTGCATCTTGTCTGCCAACCTGGTTCTTCAGTTTGTTCAGAGTGATGTTAAATTCTTCTTGTTTCTCTTCGTAATTTTCCAGAGACACAAACTTTGACCTGAGGGATTCTTGTAGTGTATGAAGGTCTTTCAACAGGTTTTCCTTTTCTTTGTGAAGCTCACTCATTTCACCTTGAATTCTGTCATTCAGCAGAGTCTCCTTGAGTTTCTTCTGCTGTCCTTCCATGTCGATGTTTAAGAAAGTCTTCATTTCTTTTCATCCTGTTGCTATCCTTGGACTCTCCAGGCTCTTTCTGAAGTATGTTGCTTATTTCCTTTTCCAACTCAGGAACTCTTCCTGCTCCCTTTTGAAACCTCACTGGCCAATCAAGATTAACTTCCCTCAACCAATTTTGACCTAGAAGGCTTGGTCCTCTGCTTTCTACCACCATGACTGTAGTTGTGCTGTTTGGTAACTATAATAAACAGGTACTCTGGTGATACCTTGTACCTGGATTTCTTCACCTGTGTACGTTTTCAACTTGGCGAAAGTTTGTTCCAAATTTAATTGTTGAGCACCTTTATTTAAATACCTGAAAGTGTGTCCTCTTACTACAGTGGTAGAAGCACCTGTGTCTACTTCCATTTTTAAGGGTTTACCATTCACTTGCAATGTGATAGTAATTGGCTCTGTCTTCCCAACTATCATGTTGAATAAGGAACAAATGTCAGAATTGGTTGTTTCTGGCTCTTCCACATTATATGCTTCATTAGAATTACTTTGTTGCCTGGCATCCTGTTTTAGGATGTTTTAATCTCACTTTGCAATGTTTCAATATGTGTCCACTCTTGTGACAAAAATAACCCTCCATTTCTTTAAATCGCCAATCATTAGGAATATGATTGTTTCCACATCGATAAAAATTAGTTTCCACTTTGCTGCTAAGCTGTTTCCTCTAAATTCTTGGTTAGTGGGGGCTGTTTCCCAGCTTTTCACGCCACTTTCTGACTGACTGTTCCTGCCCAACTAGGAAATTGGTGCCATTTTGAGCACCTTGAAGCACTTGTGGATCCCTCATAGCACTTTCCATCACAAGCGCTATTTCTAACACTTTCGTAAAATCAAGATCTACTTCAGCCAGCAATATTCACTAAATAGCATCCTCTTGCACACCACAGACCAAATAATCCCTGACCATATCATTCAGAGTTTCACCGAAGTCACAATATTCCATTAGTTGTTTTAATTTCACCACGTAGGTAGCAATGGTCTGTCCCGAGGCTCTATTCTATGAATTGAAGCTGAACCTCCGCATTGTGACTGAGGGCTTGGGTTGGAAATGTCCCTTAACGAGGTCTACTAATTCGCTGAAGGTCTTCAAATGAGGGCCACTGGGGGCCATCAAGCTTCAAATTAAACTGTAGGTTTTGCTCCCACAACTACTCAAGAAAATCGCTCTCCTCTTTCCCCCCCCCCAATGATTTCATTGGCTTGAAGGTTGAACACAAGATGTTCTATACATTGAGACCAGTTGTCTGTGGCTGGCTCAAAGGGATCGATTCTGCAAAACTGTGGCATCTCGGATGAGTATATCTTCCTTTCTTTTTGATTATCTTAGGTAATCATAATCACTGGGCAAGGGACAGCACTGGACCTGATTTATCCTCATCGCCAGTTTGTTATAGGGTTAATATTCCAGGCAACTTTTCTTGGTGGAGACATTGAACTTTATTTACAAGGCAGCAGCAGCAACTACTGGTGTGCATCCATCTCTATAACAAAAGAAGAACTCTCCCCTAGAAGTTCCCCGTACTGCTCACTCATTGGTTTACACAGATCATGTGATCTTACAACACCGAGTTATTCTTAAAAGCTACAGTCCTGCATTTATCAAAACTATAATTACTACATGTACCATTCCATTCCATGATTCTAAAATCAGTACCAACCTCAGGATAGATGTAGAAACAGACTTCAGCTTGTCAACCACCGCAGCCCTCTACAAAGTGCCACCATTTATTTTTAGAACAGAGGCACTCGTGATGCAGATCCCTGAGTTTTGTCCTGCAGTTTCAATATGCAATTCAACACAAGGCTGAGTGGTTTCAGAAGGACCAAGGTTAATACACTTGATGCAAGTGAGGATTAAAATAAATTGCCGAGGAGGTAAAAAAACAGTAAAAACTGGGAAATAGGAATACTGGTGTGAACTGGCCTTGTATAGCTTAAAATAGAACACCAGTAAAAATTGGGAAATAAGAGTACTTGTCCAAACTGTTTTTCCCTCCTGGGTGAGGCTTTATCCTAAATGGAACAGCTCACCCTTCCATCTTGCCTAGGTGACAGATGAAAACAGTCCTGTGGGGGAGATTGCATGTGAAGGGGGCAAGGTGTGACCAAGCATTGCTGTTACAGACTCTCTTGTTGGAGATGGCCATTGCCTGGCACTTGTGTGGCGCGAATGTTACTTGCCAATTGTTAGCCCAAGCCTGAACGTTGTCCAGGTCTTGCTGCATATGTACACTGACTGCTTCAGTATCTGAGGAGTCACGAATGGTGCTGAACATTGAGCAATCATCAGTAAACATCAACACTTCTGACCTTTTAATGGAAGGATGGTCATTGATGAAGCAGCTGAAGATGGTGGGCAGGTTATTGCTGAGTAGATACTGCTTGATAGCACAGTCGACGACCTCTTCCATTCCTTTGCTAAAAGTAAACTGATGGGGCAGTAATTAGCTGGGTTGGATTTGCCCTGCTCTTTGTGTACAGGACATACCTGGGCAAGGATCCACATTGCCGGGAAGATGCCACTGTTGTAGGTGTGCTAAAACAGCTTGGCTTGGGCCGTGCCTAGTTCTGGAACACAAGTCTTCAGTACTATTGCCAGAATGTTATCAGGGCCCATAGCCTTTACAGTATCCAGTGCTTTCAGTTATTTCTTGTTATCACACGAAGTGAATCAAATTGGCTGAAGACTGGTATCTGTGATGCTGGGGACCGCAAGAGGAGGCCGAGATAGATCATCCGCTTGGCACTTCTGGCTGAAGATGATGCTTCAGCCTTATCTTTTGCGCTGAGTGTGTTGGTCTCCCCCATCACTGAGGGGATTTGTGAAGCCTCCTCCTCCAGTTAGTTGTTTAATTGTTCACCACCATTTATGGCTGGATGTGGCATGACTGCAGAGTTTAGACCTGATCCCTTGGTTGTTGGGTCACTTTGTCTCAGTCTGTAGTGGTGCTACTGAGCCACACTTTGTGATGGACATTGAAGTTACCCAGAGTACATTTTGTGCCCTTTCCACCCTCAATGCTTTCTCCAAGTAGCGTTCAACAATGGAGGTGTACTGATTCAACAGCTGGGAGGGGGTATATTACTGTATACCACTGTGCCATCACCTCTGGTGGGTCTGTCTTGGCAGTGGGACAAGGCAGGGTTGGTGATGGTGGTGTCTGGGACATTGTCTGTGAGGTATGATTGCATGAGTATGACTATGTCAGGCTGTTGCTTAACTTATGTGCGGGACAGCTTTCCCAGTTTTAGTGCTTTGTTAGTAAGGGAGGACTTTGCAGGGTCAACAGGTCTGGGTGTGCCATTGTCGTTTCCAGTGCTTAGGTCGATCCCGTGTGGTCCATCCACTTTCATTCCTTAATGCAACTGAATGGCTTGCTAGGCTCTTTCAGAGGGCAGTTAAGAGTCAAGCACATTGTTGTGTGACTGGAGTCACTTGTAGGCCAGACCAGGTGAGGATGGAAGATTTCCTTCTCTAAAGGGGCATTAGTGAACCAGATGGATTTTTACAACAATCAACCATGGTTTCATGGTCACCATTACTGAGGCTATCTTTCAATTCCAGAGTTGTTAATTGAATTTCAATTCCACCAGCTGCCATGGTGAGATTTGAACCCAAATCCCATGAAGATTGTATATACCCTACACTAAAGTAGCCCACAATACAAGTGATATAGAGCTTCCATATTATATTTGCGTTCTGTACATGCAAGGCAAGTGCCTGTACATGCTTATACTGTTGTGGTTGTGCCAAGTCTCAGGATTCAATGTGATTTGTGAAGCCATTATTCATTGTCTAACTTTAGGCTACAACAGAGAGATGTGACTGTACAGTAGGGAATCCATGAGTACAGGAACTTGTCAGCTTATTGTACAATGCCAAAGCACATTACTCTCAAGTTCATCACTCATGCAACTATATGTATAAAGGGTCCAGGTTAACAATACTTGCAAAACCATTGACATAAATGAGGCTCAGTGTCAATTTTGTCTAATTACACTCCTATGAAGTGCTTTGGGATGTTTTACTACATTAGAGGTGCTCTATAAATGAAAGTTGTCGTTGTTTGAATGGATTTGGCTTAAAATGATGATTTGTTGTTCAATCTGTTTTACTCAGACGCAAATACAATGGCTAATATGTTGAAAATGAACTGATCCTCCCTATTGTCCAATTTGGCTTAATAAATGTGATCTCCTTCATTTAACCACACAAAAACTTAATCAAGCAACACAGTAAATCGCAAAATAGTCTGAAGATCTCATTTATTCTATTATTTCCTGTTAGGGAGCTTAATTCAATAGATACCTACACTATTTGCACAAAATAATGCATTTCTGATTGATCCCAAGCAGCTTATTCATATATTTTATCAAAGGTCAATGTCCTCACCGACGTAATAATAATCCAATTCCTTGTTAACTTAATTTAACCCGCAGTGTACTGAGGTTTTACTCACCTGGGTCTGCTGTTACTCTGAGGACTGTCAATGAGTATCCTCACTCTTTGGCTGTCCCTTCTTATTCTGTAACATTTTTACATGTCACAGAATGGCCCAGTCATGTCATGTCTATATTACTTGATAAAGGAGCACTTAATCTACTCATAAGTAAAACTGAAACCCATAAGCTTAAAGGGGTAGTGGCGCATGAATATAAAATTGGCTAAGAGACAGAAAGCAGTGATGGTGGTGAATGGTTGTTTGAAATTGTTTTAAATATGGAGAAAAATATGCTGTGGTGTCCTCCAGGGGTCAGTATTGGGACTACGGCTTTTTTTGATATATATTAATCACCTGAACTTGGAAATAGAGAGCATAGTAAAAGGCTATATCATTCCATAATTGTACAAAACAAACCAAAATGATCTACATTGTGGAAGCTTTTCTAAGATAAATGCACAACCAAGATGAGATATGGGAGCAGACAAACAAATTTAGTAAAAGGAGTTCACATTACTTTATGTTGAACTAAAGAAAGAGAGAACTTTTATTTATGTAGTGGCTTGGAGGTCACCTCAGGTCACCCCAGAGTGCTTACAGACAATGAAGAACCTTTGAAGCATATTCACTGCTGTAATGTAGGAAACACAGCAGCCAATTTGTGTAATGCAAACTCCCACAAACAGCAATGTGATAATAATCAAGTAGCATGAAATAAATTATGTGCTTTTGTTGTTAATTGAAAGATAAGTGTTGTCCCTGACACCAGGGAAAATGCCCCTGCTCTTCTATGAAATGATAATAGGAGTTGTGATGACCAGGTGGGGAAGGGTTGAAACTCTTTCGAGTTACCAACAGTCACAGATTGCAACTCTTTTCGAGTACAATCACAGTTCTTGGTTTCCGGGAGTGGGACATGAACCCACAACCCTCTGATTCAAAGGCGAGGGTGCTATGAACTGAGCCACAGCTGACACCTCTGGGGAAGGGTTGAATGAATCCCCTCTTTTCCCTCTCCTAATTTGACTGCAACAGGTTTTTTTTGTTTGAAAACGGTATACTTACCAATTCAGTGAGTACTTAATGGTTTCCGCACTGCAATCATGAAAGAGCCAATAGGACAGGTTTTCTTGAGTTTAACAAAGAAAGAGGTTAATTTTATTATACTTAAACCAACCTAAGTAAAATAATATAACACGCACTGACTTCCGCACACAGACACACACACACAAACAAACACACACATTCAAAATTCAAACACACACAAATACAGATTACAGAGTGGAGAAGGATAAATTGACCAAATTAGAGTCCATGAAAGTTAAAAGGAATTCACAGTCTGTAGTTGGGAGTCTCGGCTGGCTTCCGGCTGAATCCGGTGGTCTTGCGGCTTTCACTCTGTGTTTTTCTGCTTTCAGCTCGTGGTGGTTTAGGACTGTAGATTAATGGTCTATCTGTTGTTCTGGAGATAGAGCTGTGTTGTTGAGTTCTTTCTTTAAAATCTCTGTCTGCTGCACGTGGAGAGAGAGTCAAACAATAGCAGACAGGGCCCAAGAGCTTGCAAGTTGAGTGGAGAGAGAGAGAGAGAGAGAGAGGAAGGATCTCTCTCCACTTCTCAACTGCTTGTCCTTAGTGCTGCTGAGAAAATATGTGCTTAAAACATACAAAGGGTTTGCTTATCATGTGACTGCCCTCTCCAGCTGACCAGTAATTCAATATGATCACCTATTCCAATTGTAACTTGATTAGGTGATAATTCCCCCTTTATCCAAGGTCCCATAGTTCAAGTGATTAGGTTTGATGGTTTGTCTCCGCCCAGCTGAGTACCTGGACATTGTGCTAATGGAATAGGAAATATGGCTCATTCATATTCCTCTGAGGTCATTGGCTTTGGTGAGATTTTGCAGACCTGCCGTCCCAATCTCAATGGGGTTGGAATGTGGAACATACAGTAATGTAAATTAGGTAGCCATCTTGGCTGTGAGCTCAAGTCACTTTAGTATGTGTTTTTAAAAAGTCTTTTTTTTTTAAGTGTAATTCATACTTCCAGACGGTAGATTAAAAATCATTACTTGTCAAAAAGCACATCTTCATAACAGAGTATTCAGGCCTACCTCAGAGGGCAGTCAATGCCTCAATTTAACACCTCATTGGGTTACATGTTGTTGAAAGAAAAATCAAAGTTAAAAAATACAAGTAGGGAAAAGAGTAAATGGGGAAGGAGAAAAAAATTGGGGAGGAAGACAGAAAAAGAATTAAAAGTTCTTGCATTCTTAGTTTTAAATGAAATGGCTTCAAAATGTTTATCCTGTTGTAGAGAATTAATTTTACAATAACAAAACTGCTTCTGAAATTTGAGTAGCTTAACTACTATAGTATTTCTGTTTGTGGTAGTGCCATACTAAAAACATATCAAAATGAAGGCCAAGGAGTCTTTAACTTCCCTGGAGTTACTATGAGGCAACTGACAGGAAACGTAGAAAAGCACACAATGTCCTCTTTTTATTAGAAAATGTAACATGTATACAAGGATAAAAATGTGTGTCATAATGGATAATGAGTTAAGAGTGATCCATCACTTCAATAGACAGTTACTTAATTTTGTAATTTCCCAATTATATAAAAGGATCCAGTGACAGTGCCATTGATTTATGATAACTCCTGGAATCCAGCTTGAGGTCATCCAAAACTCTGCAGCCCATAGCCTAACTCACACAAAGCCCCATTCACCCATCATCCCTGTGCTTGTTGACCTACATTGGCTCCTGGCCTGGAAACACCACAATTTAAAAATTCTTATCCTTGTTTTCAGATCTTCCTATAGCTGTAATTTCCTACAGCCATACAACCCTCCGAGATCCAGTGCCTCTCCAATTCTGGCCTCGTATGTAATTCGCTCCTCTAGGCTATGCCTTCAGTTGTCTAGGCTGCCAGCTCCAGAATTCCCTTCCTAAACCTCTCAGCCTCTCTACCTCTCCAGTTTTAGTCATCTGCCCGAACACATCTTTATGTGGCTTTGCATCAAATTCTGTCTGGTAATGCTCCTGGGAAGCATCGCAGGATGGTTGACTACGTTAAAAACACTATATGAATGCAAGTTGTTGATATGTCTGATGCCAGTTATTCACCTGGGGGTGCGGGGAAAGTAGTAAAACAAGAAAGGAGGAACAAGTAAGGTCGTGAGAACTAAAATCAATACAAAACACTGCAAATGCTCAAAATATGAAATAAAAGCAGAAAATGCTTGAGAATGCTCAGCAGGTCAGGCAGCTTCTTTGGAGAGAGAAACGGAATTAACGTTTCAGGTCAATGACCTTTATCAGAATTCAGATTGTGAGAACTGCCTGAACACAGTTAGCTTCAAAATGTTGGTCGGGTATAATGAGAATTAGATGTTCAGGATTCGAAAACCAAGAAGCACTTTTATACCCAAAGAGTAGTGGAAATTTGGAATTTTCTCCCTCAAAAAGGATTCTGGGGGGTCAGTTAAAATGTTCAAGACTGAGATTGACACATTTATATTGGGGAAGGGTTTCAAGGGATATTGATCAAAGACGAGTCATAGATGAGTTAAGTACAAAGGAACAGGAGTAGGCCATTCAATTAGGTCATGGCTGATCTATCTACTCACCTTGGTTCCATATTCCTCAATACACTTGCCTAACAAAAATCTATTTTAAAATTTATAGTTGACCCTCATCCTCAACAGCTTTTCTGGGACAGAGAGCGTTAAATTTCCACTACCCTTTGTGTGAAGCAGTTCTTGACATGTCCCTGAACAGCCTAACTTTAATTTTAAGATTACGCCCCTAGTTGTGGATTCTTGCGCCAGAGGAAATAGTTTCTTTCTATCTATCCTATCAGCCCCTTTAATCATCCTAAACATCTCAGTTGGACCACTCCTTAATTTTCCATGCTCAAGGTAATACAACCTAGTCTATACAGCCTGTCCTCACAATGTAATCCCTTTTAAGCCATAATCTAACTTGAATGATGGAACAGGTTTGTGCCACTGCACTGCCTACTGCCCTCCTAATCTACCTCTGCTGCTGCTGCCTTGATTAAATAGCCATTGAATGTGATGTAGACATCACCCTCGCCGCTGTAAATGCCGTTTTCCCTGTTCTCCTGGTAGAGACGCACCCAAACCTCATCTTTCTCACTTAGGTCCAGCATGACACTCTGGCTCTGCATGATGCTGCGGTCACTGGGTTGAGCATACAGGATCACCACCTCCTCACCATTGCGCATGAGGTGGAGGTACGTTTCTTTAAAGTTCCAGGTGTGCACATTGAGGTTAAAGAAATAGACCCCTGGGACGTAGCAGTAGAACTTGCCAGTGAACATGCTGAAGTGGTGGTAAAGGTTGACAAACTCAGTGTCGAAAATCAGCTGCGTCTGGAGTTCTTTGCTCTGGACCCCCTTCCTGCGGCCAACCGAGAATGCTGCATAATGCTGCTTGCAGTTGTGCCCCGGAATGCCGGCTTGTCCTCTGTCTCCCTTGAGGCCAGTAGTACCATTGGTACCATTGGGTCCTGCTTTGCCTGTTTTTCCTGGCATTCCTCTCTCCCCTTTCTCTCCTTTGGAGCCTACATAGAGAGATTAACATTCAATGTTTTTTATTAATGCTTATTTTTTGGAGGTGTGAAAATGACATAGAATTACATTGAACCTACAGCATAGAAACAGAACAACTGGCCTATCCTGGATTATATTCCACAAGGGCCTCCTGCCACCAGGACCTTATCTTTATATCAGCTATGTCTGCTGACACCACTATGGTGTGTATAATGGAAAAGATTATTCTCATCATTAGGAAATGGGAGAACAATGCTCATCCGACATTTTTCCTGCATTGTGTCATTTGATCCAGTATGCTGTAGACTCATTCTACAAAGTGAGGAATAACTGAGGAGCAATCATATTCCTGAATGTTAAGAGTAAAGGTTCTGAGTGATATAAATATCTCAGAAAGACTTCACCAATCTCCAGTTTATTGCATCATATCTTAAAGGTATTAAATGCTGTGGATTTTTTTAAATAAAGAATAGTCAATCCTACTTTATACATATCAATGGAAATAAACCATTTTACATAATCGCCCAGTCACAGTTGCCTTCTTTGCCTGTGATGGTAAATGTGTTCCTAATCTGAGACACTAGGGTACATCTTGAAAGTGAGTCATTGCCTGGCATTTGTGCTGGACAAATGTTACTTGCCATTTATTGGACGAAGCCTGAATGTTGTCCAAGTCTTGCTGCATATGGGCATGGACTCCTTCGGTATCAGAGGAGTCGCGAATGGTGCTGAACATTGTGCAATCTTCAGCAAACATCCCCACTTCTAACCTTATGATGGAGGGAAGGTCATTGATGAAGCAGCTGGAGATGGTTGGGCCCAGGACACTACCCTGAGGAACTCCTGCAGTGATGTCCTGGAGCTGAGATGACTGACCTCCAACAACCACAACCATCTTCCTTTGTGCTAGATATGACTCCAACCAGCAGAGAGTTTACCCCATTTCTCATTGACTTCAATTTTGCTAGGGCTGTTTGATGCCACACTTGGCCAAATACTGCCTTTATGTCAAGGGCAATTACTCTCACCTCACCTCTGGAATTCTTTGGTCTGTGTTTGGACCAAGGCTGTAATGAGATCTAAAGCCACGTCCCCGGTGGAACCCAAACCAAGTACTGGTGAGCAGGCTGTTGCTGCGTAAGTGCTGCTTTATAGCACTGTCTACAACACCTTCTATCACTTTGCCGATGATTGAGTAGACAGATGGGACAATGATTTGTCGGGTTGGATTTTTCCTGCTTTTTGAGGACAGGACATACCTGGACAATTTTCCACATTGCCAGGTAAATGCCAGTATGGGAACAGCTTGGCAGGGGTGCAGCTAGTTCTGGAGCACAAATCTTCAGTACTATAGCCTGGATGTTGTCAGGGCCCATAGCCTTTGCAGTATCCAGTGCCTTCAGCCGCTTCTTGATATCATGTGGAGTGAATTGAATTGGCTGAAGACTGGCATCTGTAAAGCTGGGGACCACAGGACGAGGCCAAGATGGATCACCCACTTAGTGTTTCTGGCTAAAGATGGCTGCAAATGCCTTGTCTTTTGCACCAATGTGCCAGACTCCCCCATCATTGGGGATGGGAATATTTGTGGAGTCTCCTTCTCTGCTTAACTGCTTAATTGTCCACTGCCATTCATGACTGAGTGTTGCAAGACTGCAGTGTTTTGATCTGATCTGTTGGTTATGGGATTGCTAATCTCTATCACATGTTGCTTCTACTGTTTAACATCCATGCTGTTCTGTGTTGAAGCTTTACCAGTTTGGCACCTTATTTTTAGTATGCCTAGTGCTGCTCCTGGCATGCCCTCCTACACTCTGCATTGAACCAGTGTTGATCCCCCTAATGGTACTGGTAGAGTGGGGCCATGAGGTTACAGATTGAGGTTGAATACAATTCTGCTACTGCCAATGGCCCACAGCGCCTCATAGATGCCCAGTTTTGAGTTGCTAGATGTGTTATGAATCTATCCAATTTAGCACAATGTAGTGCCACACAACACAATGGATGGTGTCCTCAGTTTGAAGATGGAACTGTATCCCCACAAGGACCATGCGGTGGTCACTCCTGCTAATACTTTTGTGGAAATCTGGGACATTAATGGTCAGTAAAGAGTGAAGCTAAGGTATGGGACTGTTGGTAAATGGAGAATAAGGGTTTTGGTTACTGCTATCACACTCAGATGATTCATTCACAGCAGTCTGAGCAGAAAGGGACTTCCGTCCAGGTGGTCTCATCCCTTCCTCCTCCTTCTCTTCCTGCTAATCCTCTTACCTGGTGGCAAGGTCTTTGCCTTCATGATACTGAGATTGTGCAGCATGCAACAGACCACCATGAATCTTGACACGTGCTCAGCCAGGTACTGCAGGCCTCCTTCAGATTGGTCCAGGCAGCGGAGGCATCGTTTCAGCATGCCAGTGGCCTGCTCTATCACAGTTTTTGTGCCAGCATGGCTTTCTTTGTATGCATGCTGCCCATGTCCGTGTGTGTTGCACACTGGAGTCACGAGCCATGTCTTCAAAGGATCGCTCTTGTCACCCAGTAGCCAGCCTCTGGTTTGTTGAGGTAGCTCAAATGCAGATGGCACAGTGGACTGACACAGAATGCAACTGCCAGGATGCTAGGCATTAATCCATAAAATATACACTAATTATCGTTAACACCAGCTGCATGTTGAGGGAATGGAATCCCTTTCGGTTGTGGTAGATCTCAGAGTTGACAAGTTGTGTGTCCACAAAGCAATGGTAATGCAGCCAATGGCACCCTGCACCGTGGAGGAGCCTGCAATTGTCAAGAAGCTATTGCTCATTCCATTAGCTTCTTTCTTAAAGAGAGAATGAAATCTAATTAGCTGCCTAGCCTTTGTGATGTCCCTTCTCCACATATGGATAGCAAACTGGGGGATGTTGCAAATAATATCTGCTCCAGCCTGGAAAGAGCCCAATGTATAAAAGTTTGTGATCATGTTCACCATCATTGCCATTGCAATGCCATCCTCATCCTACTCAGCGGTTACTGTCCTGGCTGAAGGCAGTGGTAGATTTCATGAGGACGTTCCTACTGACGCACAGACAGTTCACACATTGTTCCTCATTGAGATTCAGATAGAAGCGTTGTCCTTGAACACCCTGAACAGGTATCGTCTCCTGCTGAGAACCTTCCTTCCTCCTCTTCCAGCAACATGCCCTGCTCTGTGTCACCTCTGCTCTATCTCCCTGTCGTGCTGTCATACCGCACCCATGTCTGGGAGCAAGTGGTTTGTGCAAAATCCTTGAAGCTTCTGGAATTCCTGAAACCATCAAGCACTTATACAATCCCAGCAACAGCCAGTAAAATCAATTAGCAGCTAAAGTAGTTGTTGATCCCTTTAGATAGTGCTAGTGAGGTGTCCTTCCTGCTGCTGAATGCATGTTAAGTCTGTGTTTACGAGGTGGCATTCGCTGGAGCGTTGAGCTCCAAAATGATAACACTGACATCAAATCAGAGATTCACAAATCATGATGTGCTGAATCTGCATATGTCTGGTGGAGGTTCCCTACGCGCGCTAACACTTTTACCAAAATGGGGTCTGGCGTGACTCACAACAAGGGTATAAACGTGGTACGGATGACATTTTGGAACTAAAATGGCCCTCGTGGTGCCGTAAAACCAGGCACTAAGGAGCTGAAATTTGTGACCCTTACCTTTTAGTATAGTCATATCTATCTTTGGCTTGATTTCAGGCATGGGGTAGGTAGGGTGGTCACTTGCCATCCTGTGACTGGACGACAATCCATATGGATATGCAGGCTTCTCCAATGGACCACAGCATCGGACACACGAAGATTGGACCATCTGTTTTTGAAAGTGAATTCTGTTCGATGAGATGGCAGCAGCCAGCAAGGAAACAATCAGAGCAACAGAAGCCTTCATACTTCGACAACAGAATAACCTGTGCACAGGAAAATACAGAAAATAATCAAAATTTGTTCCTGCCAGTATCCATGAAACAGCATGAGGTTGCCAACACTCCAGGATTGTCCCGGACTCTCCAAGAATTAAAGATTAAAGTTTTGCTTCAAGCAAAAGCCCTGGGAAAAAGTCATAGCTGCATTTTTAAATATGTGTTCTTTAAATTTTCTTTTAACACTTTGTTAGTTATCAAAGTACTGGTGATGGGAAGAAATAGGCTGATTGACAGTCAAATATCATCCAATTGGTTAAGGCGGGCCACAGTGGCACATTAGCTGACCAATAGTGGGAGGGTGGGAACGGAGCAGTTGGAGGCATGAAGTCATGTGATGTTACCTGCAATAACATGTCCAATCTGAGTTGACAACCCTTAAATGAAGATCCAGGCACAACAAGTCCATCTGTAGCTTCCTGCTCACAGCTCTTTTGTGTTACAAGCTCAAAGAGTACATTGCTTCTCGTACAATGTCTTTATTAGAACTGAATGTAACATGGCAGCGCCCAGCCTGTGCCTCATGGCAGGGGTCACATGGCTACAGCAAGCCAGGTAGGACTTTTAGAACATGATTGCATTTCAATCCCAAACATCCCCCTTTTCATAACAAACAAAAGACAAATTTGCATGCACTATCATGTGTAACTGTGAGTTACCCAAGTTACCCACAATACACCCACTGTTCTCATGCATTAACAAACAGTTTATTTTTCTCAACAGTCTCTGCACATGCATTGCATGCATAGTCATTAAATCATGCAAGTCTGCTAATGGTACATGTGCATGTTGTCATTGGCTGTTCGAAGAGGTGATATTCCCTCTCTGGGGAGTTCCCGCAGCACTTGTTGTTGCCTTGGTAAATGTTATTGTTGTTCCCTTTCTGTTGTTGGGGACTGGTGGACCTCTGGGAATAATGGCTGTTCTGCACTATGTGCAGCTGTTGAGATCCCATCTTCCTAATCGGCAGCCTGCATGAAGGAACAGCTTCTTTGGTTGTTCGTATATGCCTGTGGTTTCACGGGTATATTTGGTCGTTCACGTACACCACATTCGTGCAAGGTGACAACTGCTCTACATATGTCCCAAGTTTCCTTGTGGGCTGGTTCCTGTTGAGAGCTTTGAAAGTTTGTACCCTGATTGGCTTTCAAATGCTCAACTCTGGCAATCATTTAGCAGTTTTGTCAAAATGAAATTTGGCTTTCTGTCGTTTCACCTTGATTTTTCCACACACATCTGTGACTGCTTCTGGCTTCAGTAGCTTTTTTGCTATTGAAAGAATAGTTTGCAGCATGACATTAGTCTTTGGCCTGGACAACTTTCCATGCCTTCAGTCGGTGTTTTTCTCCACTCGAGGATTATCTTGTATACACCTGTGCTAGGTTGGCTTGATTTCTTGATGATTCCTTTGGAGATTTTCGCTGCTGCCTTTCCATTCGACTAGAGATAGTGCGGAGATGATATATAGTGTTGAATTTCCCAATCCTTTGTAAACCAGCTGAATTCTTCACTCATGAACTGAGGGCCATTGTTGCTCATCACCATGCCTGGAACACCATAACGACTGAAGTGTGCTTTCAGGCATTCTACAATCTCACCGGTGGTCACTGAAGTCAGCTGTCTAACTCCCAGTAGTCAGAATAGTAGTACATGGTGATAAGATAATCAGTTCCTGCTGGAGTGAAGAGATCTATTCTCAGCTTAATCATGGTCTGTCTGAGATGTCATGCCTCATCAGCAGTTCTCCAGCTTGCTTAGCTTGGTACTCGATACAAGCACTGCACTGGCTGATGCCGTCCTTATTTCATTCTCATGTTTGGCCAGTAGAGCACTTCAATCGTTGTACTGCTTTCACATCTGTTGGTCGCTGCATTACTGCTACAGCTCTCACCTTTTCAGGATCAGGACGAAGACCTTTTGCTGTCAGTCCATAACCTATATACTTGCCTTCAGGAATCTTCAAATGCAATTTTTTCTTGTTCAACTGCAGTTTCATCTGGCGAGCTCTCTCCAGCAGTCGCACTAGATTCTGATTGTGGTCAGCAATGGCTTCTTCCATTGTATCTTCACATCCATAGACTAGCAGATCATCCACTATGGCTTCCAGCCCAGGAAGATCACTGACTATCTCATGCTGTCTGTGTTGATACTCTTCTGGAGCCGTGGAAATGTCAAATGGCATGCGCAACCAGCTATATCTCCTGAACGGCGTCCAGAATATAGTTAGAAAGCTGCCGCTTTCATCCAGCTTCACTTACCAGTAACCTTCCTTCGCATCTGGGGTAGTAAAGATCTTTGCCTTGGCAAGTTGTGGCAAAATTTCTTCAATGGTTGTAATGGGGTAGTGAGATCTCTTCAGGTTTTATTTAGATCCTTTGGGTCTGAGCACACTCACAGCTTTCCCAGTTGTTTCTCTGCTGCTATGCTGCTAATCCCATCTGTAGGATCCTTTTGATCCTTTTTCAGCTGACCTTCCAACTCAGGCCTGGCGAGAACTATGTAGTGCAGCCCACTCCTGAGGCCTTCTGTCGAGGGCTGAAGAGTTGGATGCAAATAGGCCATGTCCCTTTTTTTTTATGGCACTATCTGCTATAAATCAGGTAAGTTTAAAGGTCCAGCCACTTTCAAGCAATGGAGAAAGCTGGTTTGTAACATAGGTGGGTAGAATTGGGGAGGTGGGGTCAGGTGGTTGGCAGTTGGCCCGGGGAGGGAGGGAGAAGTCGGGGGAGGGGGGAGGGGGTGGGTTTGGGTGGTTGGAGGAGGACCAAATGCTTGGAAGGGGGAATATTGAGTGGTCGGGTGGGGGGGTTTGGTCAGGGATGGTGGAGGTGGGGGTGGGGGCAGTCAGTGTGGGTGCAGTCTGCATGGGTACAGTCATGGGGTGCAGTCAGGTAGGGGTGCAGTCGGTGGGGGTGAGGGGGTGCAGTCTGTGGGGGTGCAGTCATGGGGAGCAGTCGGGGAGGGGTGCAGTAGATAGGGGTGGGGGGTGCAGTCTGTGGGGGAGGGGTGCAGTCGGTGGGGGTGGGGGGGCGCAGTCTGTGTGAGAGCAGTCATGAGGTGCAGTCGGGGAGGGGTGTGATCAGCGAGGCGCAGTGGCGGGGGTGCAGTTGACGGAGGCTGCAGACGGGGGTGGGATGCAGTCCAGGGGGTGCAATCGGAAGGAGTGCAGTCGGGGACATGCAGTCAGGGGGTGCGCAGTCAGGAGGTGCGCAGTCAGGAGGTCCCATTCAGGTCGAGGGGAGGTAGGGACATCCTGTGTGGTTGTTGGGGGGTGGGGGGCGGTGTGGTCAGGGGGTTGGGTGGTTAGTGTGGGGGTGTGGGGTAGTCATGGGGTTCCATTGGAGGTTGGGGGAAGTGCGGGGGGTTCCATGGGAGTCGGGAGGTCCTGTGACAGTCGGTAGGGGGTGGGGAAGTTTCCGAGGTGGGGGTCGGGGGTTTGTAGTGTGGATGTGGGGGCTATTCGGGGTCCCGTGGGGGTTGGGTTGGGTGGGTTGTAGTGGGTGGGTGGGAATATTTGAGAGGTCCTGTGGGGGTTGCGTGGGCATAGTGACTTGGGTGGGGTGCAGCCAGGGGTCCCGTGGGGGGTTCAGGGGAGGTCAGTACAATAGCTATCCAGAAGTTAGAAGTGGTTTTAATTCTTATTTTTCCTGGTTAAACTATTAGTGTAAGCCAGTCAGAACCATCCGAAGTTTGTGATTTAAATCACATTTTCGGATGGTTCCCACAATAGGGCAATTACCTATCTGAAGTTCAAACCTGCCAGATACACTGTCCCAGAGCTTGGAAGTCACGGGCCTAGATATATGCCCAGTCACAAAATAAATGGAATATCAATCATCAAAAAATTGCTAAGGTTCAGGAATCAGATCCATACACTTGAAAGTCAATTTATCTTGTTTCACTTGAAAGAAAGGCTTACATTTACATAACACCCTTTCCAACTCTAGGACTTGCCAAAACAGCTTTAAAACCGATTAAATGCTTTTTTGAAACGCAGAAACTGTTGTAATATTGGAAAGTCAGCAAGCAATTCGTGCACAGCTAGCTGCCACAAACAGCAATGTAATAATAAGATAATGGCCCAGATCATCCGATCTCCAGATAGTGGGAAACTGGACTGCTCCCCCCAATATCCGCTATGGGACCCCTTGGAAGTCCCAACACAACCCTGAACCACTTGGAGGAAGCACTGAGGGTGGCAAGGCCACACCATGTACTCTTGGTGGGGGTCTTCAATGTCCATCACCAAGAGTGGCTCAGTCGTACCACTATGGACCGAGCTGGCAGAGTCTTAAATGACATAGCTGCTAAAGTGGGTCTGCAGCAGGTGGTGAGGGAACCAACAAGAGGGAAAAACATACTTGACCTCATCCTCACCAACCTGTCTGCCGCAGATGCATATGTCCATGACAGTATTGGTAGGAATGACCACTGCACAGTCCTTGTGGAGACAAAGTCCCATCTTCACATTGAGGATACCCTCCTTCGTGCTGTGTGGCACTACCACCGTGCTAAATGGGATAGATTTCAAACAGGTCTAGCAACTCAAGATTGGGCAACCATGAGGTACTGTAGGCCATCAGCAGCAGCAGAATTGTACAGAGGCACAATCTGTAACCTCATGGCCTGGCATATCCCCCACTCTACCATTACCACCAGGCCAGGGGATCAACCCTAGTTCAACAAAGAGTGCAGGAGGGCATGCCAGGAGCAGCACCAGGCATACCTAAAAATGAGGTGCCAACCTGATGGAGCTACAACACAGAAATACTTGCATGCCAAACAGCATAAGGAGCAATTGATAGATAGAGCTAAGCGCTTCCACAACCAATGGATCAAATCTAAGCTTTGCAATCCTGCCATATGCAGTCGTGAATGGTGGTGGACAATTAAACAACTCAATGGAGGAGGAGGCTCCACAAATATCCCCATCCTTAATGATGGGGGAGCCCAGCACATTAGTGCAAAAGATAAGGCTGAAGCATTTGCCACAATCTTCAACCAGAAGTGCCCAGTGGATGATCCATCTCGGTCCCCTCCGGAGGTCCCCAGCATCACAGATGCCAGTCTTCAGCCAATTTTACTCACTCCACGTGATATCAAGAAACGGCTGAAGGCACTGTACACTGCAAAGGCTATGGGGCCTGACAACATTCCGACATTAGTACTGAAGACTTGTGCTCAGAACTTGCCGTGCCCCTAGCCAAGCTGTTTCAGCTACAAAATTGGCATCTATCCAAAAATGTGGAAAATTGCCCAGGTATGTCCTGTATCTAAAAAGCAGGACAAATCCAATCCAGCCAATTACCGCCCCATCAGTCTACTCCCGATCATCAGTAAAGTAACGGAAGGGGTCATCAACAGTGCTATCAAGCAGCACTTGCTTAGCAACAACTTACTCACTGACACTCAGTTCAGGTTCCACCAGGGTCACTCAGCTCCTGATCTCATTACAGCCTTGGTTCAAACATGGACAAAAGAGCTGAACTACAGAGGTGAGATGAGAGTCACTGCTCTTAAACCAAGGCAGCATTTGACCGAATGTGGCATCAAGGAGCCCTAGCAAAACTGGAGTCAATGGGAATCAGGGGGAAATTCTCCGCTGTTTGGAGTCATACCTAGCACAAAGGAAGATGACTGTGGTTATTGGAGGTCAATCATCTCACTCCCAGGACATCACTGCAGGAGTTCCTCAGGATAGTGTCCTCGGTCCAACCATCTTCAGCTGCTTCATCAATGACCTTCCTTCCATCATAAGGTCAGATGTGGGGATGTTCGCTGATGATTGCACAATGTCCAGCACCATTTGTGACTCCTCAGATACTGAAGCAGTCCACATCCAAATGCAGCAAAGCCTGGACAATATCCAGGCCCAGTCCAGATATTTCTGCTCAAGCCTCTGGAGTGGGACTTGAGCCCACAACCTTCTGACTCTGAAGAAGAGTCAAGGCAACTGAGGCACACCTGACAGCAATTCTTTGGAGTGAAGAGGGCACGCTGAAAAATTGCAGTATCTGTGCTCAGATTAAATGATTGGAAAGAACCTACAATAAATTTGGATTGGGTATGATAGCATAAACTAGTCTAACCAAATGAGTTTTTTCTTAACCCATGCTTACTTATATATTGATAGGATTCATACTAGCTGTGGAAATCTGTGTTTGTTCAATGACAAATGTTCTGAGA
The DNA here is from genome assembly GCF_964194155.1 of Cetorhinus maximus. Lineage (NCBI taxonomy): Eukaryota > Metazoa > Chordata > Chondrichthyes > Lamniformes > Cetorhinidae > Cetorhinus > Cetorhinus maximus. Next base: position 67,275,405 of record NC_135893.1, read on the forward strand.
ATTTATAACCAAGCTGATGTTCTGTGTTACAGTCAAGAAGTACAATTGTGATCGCGGAATACCTAAAGAACATTTTTTTTCTAAATATGTTTTACAGGTGATACAAAATTGCTTTGAGGATGGAAGCAATTGGCGTTGATGGTAGCAGGCTCGAGTTATGGCATTTGCCAAAAGTTGCAAAGAAAATGTTCCTGTTCACAATCCAAGAGAGAACTGATTCCAAACGCAATTTAAGAAACAGCATTTACAGGCTCTATTCATTGTCTGGTTTTCATACCCTGGGGAAAAGGCTGCATGCAGAGTTTGGTATTTATGAGAATAGGGATTTAAGGCTATTTCACTTTAAATGGGAGAAGGGCGCCACATTTTCCCAAGATTATAAACTAATATCAGGAGGGCATCTGTTCCACTTCATTTGGTAATAAGATAGCGATGAATTGTTTTGACTATCAGATGTGGTACATTGTAAAAATGTAATCATAAAATATAACAAACCATCTAATGTCTTCTCTTCAACCTGTTCAATGACAAACTTCCTATATTTGTTGATGACTCTATTAGTCATGCCAGTATAATGTGTCATTTTGTCACATTATTATCATTATGGCCTGTGAGCTCATCATTCTCAAAATGAAATACAAACACAGCAGCATTATTCTAATCTGTCTCTTTCACCTGCTGTTTAAAAACCACAAAGTTCGATCATTTCTTCTTAGGCAGCCCTGCGGGATTGAGGATGATTACTTCCACTCCTGTTCAATGGGTCAGATGGCTAACAAGTCCAATGCGCAATCTGCAGACTCTGTCACGTGCAAGTGGTGCTTGAAGGGTTGGTTAGATGGGGGTTGTTTGGAGATCTGTGAGCTCTCTCCGATGTCTAGGCTTCACCTCTGCACATTCCCGACAAAGACTCGCGATGTGCTCGGTGCTTTCCCGAATGAGCCTTCTACATTTTGGTCGGTCACAGCCAGAACCTTCCATGATCTCTCCAGGGATGCTTTGAGGACATCCCAAAGCATTTCCGCTGTGCTTTTAGGAGTCTCCCGCAGCAACCGAGTTCTGAGTAGAGCAATTGCTTCGGGGTTCTTGTGAAAGGCATACAAATGACATGTCCTGCCCAGCGGGGCTGGTTTTTGTGCGAGTAATGGCTCAAGATTTAGGTCATCTGCTTCATTATATATTCTTTGACCTTTGGTGTACATTTTAGTCTAATTGTGCTTCTGTGAAGCACTTTAGGATGTTTTGCAACTTTAAAGGTGCTATCTAAATGTGAGTTGTTGGTGATTGCGAGGTTCTATCATTTATGAACTTCACATATTAAAAGCTATACATTGGCCAAGATGACTTTGAGGGTGTGAGATGGGTCATGGGCTATAAGCACAGTGAGTGCCCCCAAGCCCATTTATATCCTTGCCCAATTTTCTTTCCCATTGAAATTGATTGAAAAGAAAATCAGGAGGGGTGTAAAATCAATTCACGAACATCACATTTGCATTATAAATCAATCCATCCCACCACCAGAGCCTTTTCAATGAGCCAAATTCCATTGTCAGCCACTTCTACACATAAGCCCTCCTTGAGGCCATAGGACTTAGAGTAAGTGTAGGCCATTCAGCCCTTCACTCAATAAGATCATGGCTGATCTTGGCTGTGGTCTCAACTCCACTTTGCCATCTTCCCCCCATAACCATTGACTCTCTATCAAAAAGTCTAACTCTACCTTGAATAAATTCAATGACCCAGTCTCCACTGCTTTCTGGGGAAGAGAGTTCCACACACTAACGACCCTTTGAGGGAAAAGTTTTTCCTCATCTTCGTCTTAAATGGCAGACCGCTGATTCTTAAACTCAATCCCTTGGTTCTAGTCTCCCACAAGTGGAAACATCCTCCCAGTACCTACCATATCAAATCCCCTCAGGGTCTTATATGTTTCTATAAGATCACCTCTCATTCTTCTCATTTTTTTTCTAAATTCATTGTAAAATGACAGAGGAGGCTGAAAATTGGAAGCACTGCTCCCAAATACAGCACCTATCATTTTTGCGAGGCTGGGAACGGGCCCAGGTTGGGCTTTGTGCATGCGTGTTACCTGTAGCAGCTGCCCATATAAAATAACAGCTGCCTCCACTCATCTAATTTTGGTGACCCCGGTGTGTGAACCACGACATGTGCAGGTTAGACCTGGTAGGAACAGGTCTGAACTTTGTGGAGTCAGAAGTGGGGTACCCTTTTGAAGATGTAGGGTACCCCTTTGGATATAGTCCTTGGATGACTTTTGGGGAGGTCAGGTGACCCTCAGGGGAGGTGAGGTGCCTCTTGGGAGAAGTAGTATGCTCCTTAGGGATTGTTAAAAGTAGGAATGAATGTGCATTAAAAGTGGATAAACTCATTAACTGTCAAGTTCATCGTAAATGTCTAATGTGGTAAAACTGTCAAAGCCACAGTCAAAAGTGTCATAATTAACTGTAAAAGGCAATTGTCAAGTTGTGAAAACATTTATAGTCCTGCCCTTTAAACATTTGAAAAAAATATCTCCAGTGTTTTTAAAAAATTGTTGCTTGCTATTTCACTCTGTCTGTTGACATAAGCCTGAGGGTTACCATTACTGGATTAGTGCTGCATGATTGATTTCACAACCTTCTATTATCACAGTAGGGTGCCTGCCATTTCACAGTTTGGTTGACCTCTCCAAGTGCCTATAAATTCTTTGAAATGGGACTATTAATTCTGATGTTTGCACTTATAAGGGGTTATGCACTTGAATGAAATGTTTGTTCTTATAAGAGATTATGAAATTTAAGGAATGTAAATGTAGTAAATTAATTTTTATGTATGAGTTAAAAAAAACTAAAGCCTACAATAGTCTAGAACTTTACATTATTTAATCTCAGCATGGCACCTGAGGTCTGCCCATGATTATACTGGATGAGTTGGCACATTAGGTGTAAAGGCAAAGGGTGCTGGGATGGGTTGGCATGAGTTGGCACCAAGCTGGCTCCAGGGCAAAAAGGGCCATGGAAATGAGAAAAGAGGCATGGGTGGTATGTAGGGTACAGGGGTGGATTGGGGGATATAGGTTGGCATAGATGGGCATGGGGAGTGTGTGGGGGGTGATGGAGTGTGAGGGATGAGGGCTGGAGGGCTGTTTTCTGATTTTTTTAAAAACTTTAACACAGTGATGGAGCACTGAGGCAGGTCTTCCGCCCAGCGCGCCTCCGCATGCGGCAGTCACTGCATTCGTTCTGGAGTCACCTGGCCTGACTCCCAGAGAACTCTACCAGCCCAGAACAAAAATCCCAACTTCTAGGGTACTTTCTCCCAGGTCGATTTTGCAGAGCCAGGAAATGTCCTGGTAGCAGAAATCCAGGCCCGACAGTCCATCTAATATTGGGAGCTGTTTACACTGCTTTCTTACTTCTTCAGCACTCACCACTTCAACTATTTCTTCAGCTCTTCTTTGTACATAGCGTAATGGAAATTTGGAACTCTCTCCCTCATTGGCTGTGGTCGCTGCATCAAATGAAACTGGCAAGACTTGAGATAGATTGAATTTTGTTAGCTAAGGATATTGAGGAGGATGGAGCCAGATAAATGGGGTTGTGGTACAGATCAGCCATGATCTGCCAGTATGGATGAGCAGATTCGTGGAGTGATGTTCCCATTCCCCAATAGACACTGTGACTTTTTGAAGCTCAGTAACTGGGAGGATCATTGCCATGTGCCTTATAAAGGTCTAGCAGAATCTTTGACCTTAGATGCCTGACTACTGCTCTGTGGAAGAATGGGTGACCTTCTAGTTCAACTACACATGGGTAGGTGTAAGAAGAAAAGAAAGATATTGTTTTTCTAGAGCACCTTTCTGGCACTACCCCTTACTACCACAGTGAAGTGTCAACCTAGATGATGTGCCCGTCTGGCCATGGCCAGGTGTAACTATGCTGCGCTCCATCTGCAGGGTTGCTGAAGACGTCGTGCAGCTTGGCATCCTTTACTGTTTCCATCAGGGGTCTGGACGTAGCATCCAATCTGCTGTCGGCCCTGCCGGATCGTCCAGCCGCATCGATGATGCAGTTGAAGTCACCGCCCAGAATGACCGGCTTGGAGGCCGTCAGCAGCAGTGGGAGCTGCTGAAAGATCGCCAGCCGCTCGCCCTTTTGTGCCGGGGCGCACACGTTAATTAACCGGAGTGGAGCATTCTTGTACATTACGTCTGTTACGAGGAGGCGCCCGCCCACCACCTCCTTAACCTCGGAGACAGTGAAGTTGCCTCCCCGCAGCAGAATACCCAGGCTGGAGGAATGTGAGTCGAAACGTGAGGAAACCTCCCGACCAGATCGATGGCCCATGGGACCACCATCGTGACCTGTAGGAGCTGAGGTGCGGTATCACACACTCCTGCAGAAACAACAGGTCAGCTTTGACCTTGACAAGGTAGTCCAAGGTTGCAACACATCACGTAGGAGATTTAATGCTATGCACATTTACAGATGCAATCTTTATCCCCATTTTTAAAGCATTTTGTCACTTAACAAATTTATTGTCTTTGAGGGTTCCAGACCTTTGGTCTGCTCCTGCATACCCATAGTGTTCACAAATTGTCTCACTTTGGATGGGCTGAGGAAACTGTCCTGAACCACTCCATTGGAGATGTTCCGCTTAGGTGGCATCTGGGGTTTTGTGCAAGGAATGAGATTTGATTGTTCTCTGTTGGAGAAGTCTCTCCAATCCACTCCCCCTCTGGGGCGTTGCTGCTCCCAGCTTCCCGGAGCTGGGGTGCACTCCGCGCTTCACTGCACCCAGATTCCAGGGGCTGGGGTGCGCTGGCCTCTTCAAGTTGTGGGCAAAGTTGGGGTGCACTAGTCTCTTCATTGTCTCCAATGTTCTGGAGCTCGGGTGTCTCGCCCTCCAGCTCCTGAGAGCTTTGCCACTTCTTCTATTGGTGCCACCCTTGCCCTTCTTTGTCCGAAGAGCAGCAGCTCTTGTCATCCATGTCAGACAGTAGACACGTCTTGCCATTCATCTGGGAAGTGGCTTGGTCCCTTCTTAGCCCTTTCTTCCTTTTGGCCCTCTTCACCAGCTGCCACTCCCCAGGGTGATTTTCTGCGAATCCATTGATTCGCTCTGCTGAGCAGTTGGAGGTTCAGGGGGCAATGCAGTTGTTTGGCTAATTGCTGCCTCAATCTTTTCATTCATCTTGTCTCTCTCCGTGTCCTCCTTTGTCCCATTGTGCTTGGTGGAGGCCTTGGTGGTTGGAGGGCTGCAAGTGTCCTTGCTGGTAGTGACACTGAGCATTTCATCTGCTTCCCCCTCGTTGGTTTTGGTTGCCTGTGCATAAGCAAGGCAGAGTTTGGGGCAGGTCTCGCCGCACAGGTTGCAGCACTTAGTCTGTTTGCAGTCCTTTGTCTGGTGCCCTTCCAGTTTGGAGTTCTTGCAGAGGGCGGCACTGCAGTTGGCCGCCACATGATCAGACTTGCCGCATGAGCGACAAAGTTTGGGCTGCGCAGCGTAGACAAGATAGCCATGGTTTCCCCCGACAGCGAAGCTGGAAGGATGGTAGAGGTTGGCTCCCTTACCATCCGCCTTGAGCGTGACCTTGACCTGGCATTTGCTGGTCCAAATCCCGAAGGCACCTTTAACCTCGGTGCAGTTCCCAGCCTTGTTGACGCACCTGGCGAGAAAGGTGAGCACATCAGCGACAGGGACATGGGGGTTGTAAAGATGCACAGTCACCACACGGTCCCATTACAACAGCAGAGCAAAAAGTGGCTCCACCGTCAGGATTCTCATCTGCGGCTGCTTTCTCTTCCCCTTGAAAACTTTCAGGAACTTGACGTAGGCAGCAACATTCTTGAAGGTCACGTCGAAGTATCCAGCACTGGGGAAATCTTGCAGGCAGTAGATCTCCGCATCTTCAAATCCACACAACTCCAAAAGGATTCGCTTAATGAAGAAGGCACATCCATGGGTGTTCGTCCTTCACTGTCCTTCACCGCCACCCTAACGGTTTTATGTGCCCTCTGGTTTGGGGCACGACTGGTTTTTAGCCTTCGCCTCACTACACTTGATCTTAGCCAAAAGACCGAGAAGCCGTAATAGTCACTTTGAAGTAAACTGCACATCTGCAGGTTGTATATATAGTCAGACTTACTCTATATATGTAATCCTAAAATAAGCACATTACGGGCATTGTTCCAATATTTGCAAATTGGTACTAGAATCACATTACGCTCTGTATATTATCTGATGATATAATCATTCCTCTGAATGTAAGTCTGATTAGAAAAATGCTTTAGCCCTTGAGAGCTATTGAATTATTTAAATTTATTATGCATAAAGCAAGTACATTTTTTGACTAAACTTTATTAATCCTAACCCACCCGTATAATTTATACGGTGACAGCACTGTTAGAATGAGGGAATCTTGCAGATGTCATGAAAATAGAAAGCACTGCCATAAATGATTGTCAGTGGAAAAGGTAGGGTTTTGAAAGATCGGTGCTCAAGAGGCTTTGGAATTTCGAAATTGCCAAGCTCCCATTTTTTCTCCTCCCCTTCCCTTTCATTCCCTTCACCCCTTTCCTTCACCTTATTTCCTGCTCCCTACACTCCATTTCCCTCCTCTTTCTTTCTCACCCCTCCCTCCCTTTCCCTCACTGTGTGCAGTTTTGGTCTCCACATTTAAGAAAGGATATAATTGTATCGGAGGCAGTAGAGGGAAGGTTCACTATATTGGCCACTGGGAAGAGGGGGCAGCTCTGATGAGAAGCTGAGTAACTTGGGTCTATTTTCTCTGGAGTTTAGAAGAATGAGAGGCAATCTCATTGAAAACTACAAAATTCTGAAGGTGCTTGATAGGGCAGACACTGAGAGATTGTTTCCGCTCGTCAGTGAATCTAAAACACAGGAGCACATCCTAGGATAAGGGAACGATCGTTGAGAGTCATACAGTCATAGAGGTCTACAGCACAGAAAAAGGCCCTTCGGCCCATCAAGTCTGTACCGGTCAAACAAGTACCAAACTATTCTAATCCCATTTTCCAGCACTAGGCCCATAGCCTTGTATGCCATGGCGTCGCAAGTGAACATCCAAATGCATCTTAAATGTTATGAGGGTATCTGCCTCTACCACCCTTTCAGGCAGTGAGTTCCAGATTCCCAACACCCTCTGGGTGAAAAAATTCTTCCTCACATCCCCTCTAAACCTCCTACCCCTTACCTTAAATCTATGCCCCCTGGCTATTGATCCCTCCACCAAGGGAAAAAGTTCCTTTCTGTCTACCGTATCTATGCCCCTCATAATTTTGTACACCTCAATCATTTTCCCCATTAATCTCCTCTGGCCCAGGGAAAATAACCTCAGTCTATCCAATCTCTCCTCATAACTAAAACTGTCCAGCCCAGGCAACATCCTGGTAAATCTCCTCTGCACTCTCTCTAGTGCAATCACATCCTTCCAATAATGCAGATTCCAGAACTGCATGCAATACTCTAGCTGTGGCCTAACCAGCATTTTATACAGTTCCAGCATAGCCTCCCTGCTCTTATATTCTATGCCTTGGCTAATGAAGGCAAGTATCCCATATGCCTTCTTAACCACCTTATCTACTTGTCCCGCTAACTTAAGGGACCGCTGGACATGCACACCAAGGTCCCTCTTATCCTTGGTACTTCCCAGGGTCCTACCATTCATCGTCTATTCCTGTGCCTTGTTTGTTCTGCCCAAGTGCATCACCTCACACTTATCCAGATTAAATTCCATTTGCCACTGATCAGCCCATCTATATCCTCCTGTAATCTAAGGCTCCTCACTATTTACCAATTTTCGTGTCATCCGTGAACTTACTAATCAACCCTCCTACATTAAAGTCTAAATCGTTTATATATACCACAAACAGCAAAGGACCCAACACTGATCCCTGTGGAACCCCACTGGACACAGGCATCCAGTTACAAAAACACCCCTTGACCATCACCCTCTGCTTCCTGCCACTCAGCCAATTCTGGATCCAATTTGCCAAATTGCCTTGGATCCCATGGGCTCTTACATTTGTTATCAGTCTCCCATACAGGACCTTATCAAAAGCCTTGCTGAAATCCAAGTAGGTTACGTCAGATGCATTGCCCTCATCTACACACCTGGGGCAGAATTTTACGGCCCCTTTTTGGCGGGGACGGGGCCATAAAATGCGGGGAGCCATTTTAAACCCCATTGACTTCAGCAGGAATGTAAAATCCCGCTGCCATAAAATTCTGCCCCTGGTCACCTCTTCGAAAAATTCAATCAAATTGTTCAGACATGACCTCCCCTTAACAAAACCATGCTGACTGTCCTTGATTAATCCCTGTTTCTCCAAGTGTAGATTAATTCTGTCCCTCAGAATTGTTTCCAATAGTTTCCCCACCACTTAGTGGTGAAAATTAGGCTGACTGGCCTGTAGTTCCCTGGTTTACCCCTTCCTCCCTTCTTGAATAATGGTACCACATTGGCTGTCCTCCAATCCTCTGGCACCTCTCCTGTGGCCAGAGAGGTATTGAAAATTATTGCCAGTGCCCCTGCTATCTCCTCCCTTGCCTCACTCAACAGCCCGGGATACATTTCATCTGGGCCTGGAGATTTATCTACTTTTAAGCCTGCCAGACCATTTAGAACCTCCTCCCTTTCTATGCTAATTTCTTTAATTATATCACAGTCCTTCTGCCTGATTTCCATACCCACATTGTCCCTCTCACTTGTGAACACCGACACAAAGTATTCATTTAGAACCCTACCTACGTCTTCCAGCTCCACACACAAATTACCACTATGGTCCGTAATGGGCCCTACTCTTTCCCTAGTTAACCTCTTACTCTTAGTGTTCTTGTAAAATAACTTTGGATTTTCTTTTATTTTACCTGCCAATGTTTTTTCATGCTGCCTTTTTGCTCTCCTAATTTCCTTTTCAAGTTCCCCCCTAGACATTCTATACTCCTCTCGGGTCCCACTTGAGCCCTCGGCATCTGCCATAAGCCTTCATTTTTCTCTTTATCCAATCCTGTATATCTCTCGACATCCAGTGTTCCCTGGATTTATTAGTCCCACCCTTTGTCTTTACTGGAATATGTTGGCCCTGTACTCTCCCTATTTCTTTCTTGAATGAGTCCCACTGCTCTGATGCAGATTTACCTAAAAGTAGCTGCTCCCTGTCCACTCTGGCCAAATCATGTCTGATCATATTAAAATCAGCCTTCCCCCAATTTAGAACTCTGATTTCTGGCCCATATTTGTCCTTTTCTATAATAACCTTGAATTTAACAGAATTATGATCGCTATCTGCAAAATGCTCCCCCACTGATACCTCTACCACTTGCCCGGCTTCATTCCCTAAAATCAAGTCCAGGACCGCCCCCTCTCTTGTAGGACCTTCTACCTACTGGCTTAAAAAGCTCTCCTGGATGCATTTTAAGAATTCAGCTCCCTCTAAACCTATCACACTATGACTAACCCTGTTAATGTTGGGGAAGTTGAAATCCCCCACTATTACTACCCTATTATTTTTACACTTCCCTGAAATTTGCCTACATATCTGCTCTTCTATTTCTCTCTGATTGTTTGGGGGCCTATAGTACACTCCCAGCAATGTGATTGCTCCTTTTTTGTTTTTAAGTTCTACCCATATGGCTTCATTTGAGGAGCCTTCTAAGATGTCATCCCTCCTTACTGCTGTAATTGATTCCTTGATCAATATTGTGATACCCCTCTTCTTTTGCCTCCTTCCCTGTCTCGCCTGAAGATCCTATAACCTGGAATATTGAGCTGCCAATCCTGCCCCTCTCTCAACCATGTCTCTGTGACAGCAATGACATCATACTTCCATGTGTTCATTTGTGCCCTCAACTCATCTGCCTTATTCGTCAGGCTCCTTGCATTAAAATAAATACCATCCAGCCTTGCCAAACTCCTTTGTGCCTTAATCGGCCTATAATTTCAATGCCTTCCAGACTCACTTGCTCTCTCTTCTAATTTTGGCTGTGCATCTCCCCCTGCTGAACTTCCTCTCAGGATCCCATCCTCCCGCCAAGTTAGTTTAAATCCTCCCCAACAGCACAAGCAAACCTCCCCACAATGATGTTGGTCCCATTCCAGTTCAGGCACAACCCATCGCTTTGTACAGGTCCCACCACCACCTGAAATGCAGAGATTACTACCTTTGAGGTCCTGTTTTTTAATCTGTTTCCTAGCTCCCTAAATTCTACTTGCAGGACCTCATCCCTCTTTCTACTTATGTCGTTGGTACCAGTATGTATCATGATCTCTGCCTGTTTGCCCTCCCCCTTTAGAATGCCCTGCAGCTGTTCAGTGACGTCCTTGACCCTGGCACTGACCAGGGAGGCAATACACCATCCAGGAGTTATATCTACAGCTGCAGAAACGCCTGTCTGTTCCTCTTACTATCGAGTCTCCTACCACTATTGCTCTTCCCCTCTTTTTCCTTCCTGCCACCCCGTGCAGCTGAGCCACTCATAGTGCCATGAGCATGGCCGCACTCCCCAGAGGAACCGTCATTCTCACTCTCCATTTAGGACTGAGATGAGGAGAAATTACTTCACTCAAAGGGTTGTCAATCTTTCAAATTCTCTGCCCCAGTGGGTTGTGGGATGCCTTATTATTGAATACAATTAAGGCTGAGATAGACAGATTTTTGGTCTCTCAGGAATTAAGGGACACGGGGAGCGAGCAGGAAAAAGAAAGTTGAAGGTCAGGAACAGCCATAATCGTAATGAGCAGACTCAATGGGCCATATAGTCTACACCTGCTCCTATTTCTTATGTTCTTGTGACCCCCCCTCCCCCTCCACCCCCCCACCAGTGATGTCCCAAGTTAGGCCTAGTTCTATGCTGACTTATCAGATCTTACCTGGTGTTAAGATGTGGTCTCAGGGTAGGGAGCAAACAATAATCCAGGGTGCCATGCTATCTGATTGTTATTCAGCAACCCCAGCTGGTAAATGTACAGATGTGGGTATCAGGTGAGAACATGGTGAGGTTCAGCTTTGGTAGATTCCATTGCCCTTCCTAACCATCCCATCCCCTCTCACACTTGAAGGATGGTCACTCTGCTGAGGTAGTGAACAGCCTGCAGCACCTGTGAGACTACGCCTCAAGGTGAGGACAGGAGGAAACTCTGGGAAAAACACTACAGAGGATAATTTTGATTAGGCTCAAAATTAGGGGCAGGGATCATTCTGCCTGATTACCCCATGGCCTGTCCCGTTGTGGCAGGCACCACATATGCCTTGGGGTGGGGGAAGTTGAGTTGGGGGCATGGGCAGGAGGTTTGGGGCGTGGCAGGGGTGGAGGGAGGAGTGGGATGGGGGAGCTGGAGGGGATTTTGAGGGGGGGTTGGTGGGAGGTTGGCGGGGGATGTGGGGAGGAGGGTGGGGAGGGGGAAGGTTGGGGAGAGGGGAGGTGGGGTTGAGGATTGATGAGGAGGGGGTTTGAGGTGGGGGTGTTACTTTTCAGGTTTAGTACCACAAAACTAAATAGTGCAGACTTCTCAAAATTCTCTTTTGCATTTAAACCAGCATGTAAATAGCAGTCTAAATTTTTATTATACCTTAAAGTAGACACAATTCTGATGACATGCTGTGTTGATGTACCAGAGGCTTGAGAATCTTGGGCCTCATCAAAATAAATCTAAGAAACTAGAAACAAGGAACGATGTAAAACAGGGGCCAGAATTTTCCATCCCTGTTGGCATCGGGTGTCTTGGTGGGCAATATGGCGAGAAAAACAAAAATCGGTATTATTCTATTTGAAACTAGTTTGCGATCGTCCGCTCTGCCTGTCAACGGTGGGCAGGCAAATCGGAGGCTGTCAGCCAGCGAGACCGTGTTTCCTGTGGCTGCATAATTAACAAGGCAGGAATGGGACATTATGGTGCGAAAAGTCGCCATTGCAGCCGGCTGGTAAGAGGTCCTATTTCCCGCCTGCTACCGCACTCAGGACAAATCTGGGACAATTCCACCCAGGGTGTTGAGTCAGTGTTGCTCATTTTATCACTCTTACAAAGTCTGGGAATGAATCATTGTTTTTCACTAAGAGATTGCTTAAAGAAAAAATTACAAATCTCTACTCCATCCTAGGTTCACCCCACCCTGCACCATCCTGGTTAAAATCTAACAGAAACTGGTCACACTGTGGGACTAAAATTTCTCAGGGGGTGAGGATTCCTGATCATCCATTGTAACTTGGCAAGAAAAAATCATTGAAATCCCAGAGAAACAGCATAAAAGCCTTTTACCATAAAGGGTCATTATAGAAACCCAATATTATAAGTGCCTGTAGAAATTATTTCACTTCAAATTTTGATGTCACACTTTTTTTTTGCTGCTGGTGTTTCTTATTTATTAATTACATTTTTCCACTTAATTTGCCTTTTTCTTTCACACCCCAAACAACAATTAGAATATTTTTACATACTATTTGCATATTTATTTACTACATACATAATGCAACATCATATGGAACCTGTGGATAGGCTGTATATTCACAGTGTACAACACAAATGTATGACAGTGGGCTAGTGCCAGAGAAGTGAAAATGGTAAAGTTGTATTAACTACAGAGTTGGATTGCTTTGTAAATGTAACGATTTCTTTGTAGGCACTTTCCTAACATCTGTTAATTTCTCTGTGATTAATTATCCTTCGAGAATCAGCATTGGGCCTCCAACTTCTCCATTGCTACAGTCACTCAACCTACTGCATGTAGGTATAATGAAAGAAAGACAAAATCTACACTTATACAGCGCCTTTCACAATGTCCCAAATTGCTTTACACCCAATTAAGTACTTCTGAGTTGTAGTCACTGGTCTAATATAGGCAATGTTATCAAATGGCGGAGCAGGCTTGAGGGGCCAAATGGCCTACTCCTGCTCCAAATACATATATCATTCTGGTTGGATGAGATGAGCTGAGCTAGGTGGCCTTTGTCATCCATAATTATCTTACATACAGTATCTGGAGTTCTGTTTAGTTTGTTGCTAGTGAAGGATAACTATGAGTAGGTTTTGTGGGGTAAGATTGCCAGGACAGGTGTGCATAATGGGCTCATAGTGAATCAGTAACCTGTTTTACACTGCGCATGATTCTCAAGAGTCTTTTCCATTGACTTCAATCTTGTCCTTTTGTCTACTTACCCATTATCCCACTCTATCTTGAAGCTTTTTTTGAGTTTTTAAGGTATTGAAATATCATGATGAACTGGGGTTGCATAGTAGGTACTGAAAATATATCGTAGTGAGGAGTAGAAATCAGTAAGTCTTCAGACTTGCTGATCAAGAAAACACAGATACAATTGTAAACCTTTGTAAGTCTTTGCCCTCTGGTCTCTTAAAAGTTGTGTCGCACAGAGGTACCTGAGGTCTCCAATGCTTCTCACTGACAGTAAAGACCTATGTTGTTCAATCATTGCACTTTTTTGCTCAGGAGTCATTTGATCTTTCCACCTTGGAAGATTACTGATAAAGTAGAATCCCATTATACCCCTTGCATGAAATAATTATATTGAATAAAATCATGCACCCAGGCAGAAGAAAGTCTTCTTTTACTTCTTCAGAATGGAAAAGATCTTGTGCAGTTTATCTGGGTTGCATGTATTGAATCTTTTCCCAAATATGAATTTACTGTCGCCGTGTCCATATGGTGCAGTGTGCAGAACATGTTCATCTGGGCTGAAGCAGTCACCAAAATCAGTGTTATCGTCTGCACAGTGTTATAAATAACTAATGGGATATTTTCCTGTCAAATGAACAATATTGCATGATGCTGTTTAAGTAAAATTTGCACTCTCTGGTTTGTTTAATGGTTGCGGTGGGATCACCCTATAGAGTGCACACAAACTAACACTGCATTGTATCATTGCTGCTCTTAATATTAATGGCCCATGATCCATATATTTTGCAAAATATTTGTAACCAGTTACCAACAATGGGTGTTAGCATCATTTTACTAGGACCCTTCTGTGATTGGTGAACTGATTGGTTAGTCTTAAAAGGGGAAAAAAATATCACGCATGATTGAGGGGGAGGGTTAAAGTGGAGAGGGGGTAGTAAGGGGCCCAGAAACAGGGGAAGCAGCAGGGACCATGATTTCTCTCCCTGGCTCTGACTATATCTCCCATTATTGAAAGCAGGCTTTCTCCTGACAGGCTTCCCAACCCTTTTGACCTCCTTGTCAAAGTCCAGCACCGTTCCCTAGTGAATCCAACTGTCAACTCTTCCAACAATACTGAACACAGTTTCCACTCAATCTGCAACAGCAAAAGAAATTCAAAAGCACCTCAAAGTTAAAAGGTGATCCTTTTATGTAGTGCTCATGCTGAGGTTCCCTTATGCAGCTAAACACATGTTCATCTGGCAGTGATTAAGAGATGGCATTAACTGAACCTGGGGAATCCAAAATGGCAAATCGGATGCCAAATCTGAAACTGTTTGATGTTGGGATTCGTCCACTCTGCATGTTTACAGCACACACATGGCACACGTGTGCTAGGGCCCTTACAGTCACAGTGCACCACTGACCACTGAGACCACTGCTCTGAAGTTTTGACTTTCCTTGGTGCCAGCACCTTACAGCACTATAGATGCTGCTCGTGTCTATTTCCATCGGAATTCAGCAACAGGACAGCTGTAACTAATTTGCCTGCGCTCATTAAATTTCAATTTCTGTCATTAAGCTCAGTCTAAAAGTACCATAAATAAAACTCTCCAACACTTCTTCATCCCACATGAGTTATAAACTAAGCCTCATTCAATGAGACAACGAGATAGTCATCCTCGCAGACAGCAGGCTAAGATGCATTTTCTGTATATAAATTCTTCATTCACATGAATTTTCTTCCTTTTGTACTGTTAGCAGCTGACTTGCTAGAGCTTGCTTCACTTTGCCAGTTTTTCAAGTTTCTCACTTTACTTATCTACCCCATCTTTGGCTCTTCCCACACTTTCAATGTCTCCTTTACATTTTGATTTCTCCCATTCTAGCTCCTTTTTACCTCTTGCTCTTCATCACTTCTGCCCTTTCACCATTTCCTCATCCCCTCCTTAACAACTTTACAGGACATTCTATGCCTTTTCTGGTGAGTGCGGCGATTGTGTTCTCTGCCCTTTCCCCTGCACTGTTTCTGTTATCGGTAACAGCCTTACATTTTGAAGAAGGGTTTATCAACTTTCTGGTGTTTTCGCTGACTGGCTTGCTGAGTGTCTCCAGCCTTTTCCATTCTTATCTAAGATTACCAGCAGCTGCAGTATTTTATGTTTGTCGACTTGCTGTCATGGCTGAATTCCTTCCTTTTTCAGCCCTTTAGTGGCCTTCTGTGCTAACCTTTTCTCAGGCGCTCTCATGTTTTGGGGAGCAAAAAGCAATTCCAAATATTACTTTCAGATACTTAATCAGGCGCTGGGCTCCTCTCAAGTTTGAGGGGGGCAGGTGTTTTACTCAATATGTGTTTACAATTTAATGAGACTTACCCTCCAGCACAATTTTCCCTAATGCTATCATATTTCTAATTTGTTTCTTTCCCCCTTCCTCCTCATTCTATAATCTGATGTATAAACAAGTCTCCACATGCTCCCCTCCTCAGGATCCATTTACCTCTCAGCTCTGTAAACACCAGGGGATTATTCCTGCAACACAGCTACAGGTATTGCACACAAGGAATTTCATCTCTCATTCAGTTTCTATTATGCACAGGTGAATTTTACAAATACTTGAAATTCAGTCCCACGCCCCCTCGATCCCGAGGTGAGTTTCAGGAGATCAGGGACACCCTCCCCACAGTTTTCTATCACACTTGCAATCTCCAGTAAGCTCTCCAAGCAGCAAGGTTCCACACCAACAGCATGCATTCATTTAACATTAGTGGGCAGGAAACTGATGGGTTTGATTTCCTAAAATAGGAACAAGAGTTAGCCATTCAGCTCCTCGAGCCTTTTCCATGACATTCAATTAGATCATGGCTGATCTGCACCTCAACTCTAGCCATTCACCTTTGCTCAACATTCCTTGCCTACAAATATCTCCCAGCAGGTGAATCTTCACAATAGGAGGGCATAATTATACAAGTTAGCCTGCAAGCTCTTACTGTTGAATTACATACTACTTAAACAAGTTTCTACATGCTCTTTGGAAGAATATCGTGTTTACATAATCTGCCAAAATAAGGAAATGTTTGAAAATTGACCAAAGAATTTTAGACTCTCCAAGTACAAAGCTACATGCAGATTTTCCTGCAATGGCAAGTTGAGGAAAGTTTCTGAATTGCAAACATAAGGAGTAATAACTGGACAATGTGTGAGAGAATCAGAGCTTTAAATATGATAATAGTTCCTTGTCCAAAAAACACATTCTGGAATATGTTTTTCACCCCTCATACATTCAGAAACATGTCAATTATTGTATTTTTCTAACAGCTTTTTATACAGGCTGTAGCTTGGTACGAGATAGTAACAGGTAGGTGTCGTGAAACAGAAGCTTAAGCAGCTTACCACATCAGCTCACACTTTAATGATGTGATCTTTGGAATAACACTCTGACTGAGCTTATCCTCTTTAGACATAAGACATAAGACATAGGAGCAGAAATTAGGCCATTCGGCCCATCGAGTCTGCTCCGCCATTCAATCATGGCTGATAAATTTCTCAACCTCATTCTCCCGCCTTCTCCCCGTAACCTTTGATTCCCTTATCAATCAAGATCTTATCTATCTCGGTGTTAAATACACTCAATGACCTGGCCTCCACAGCCTTCTGTGGCAATGAATTCCATAGATTCACCACTCTCTGGCTAAAGAAGTTTCTTCTCATCTCTGTTCTAAAAGGTCTTCCCTTTACTCTGAGGCTGTGCCCTCGGGTCCTAGTCTCTCCTACTAATGGAAACATCTTCCCCACGTCCACTCTATCCAGGCCTTTCAGTATTCTGTAAGTTTCAATCAGATCCCCCCTCATCCTTCTAAACTCCATTGAGTATAGACCCAGAGTCCTCAAACATTCCTCATATATTAAGCCTTTCATTCCTACGATCATTCTCGTGAACCTCCTCTGGACCCTCTCCAGGGCCAGCACATCCTTCCTGAGATATGGGGCCCAAAATTGCTCACAATATTCTAAATGTTGTCTGACCACAGCCTTATAAAGCCTCAGCAGCACATCCCTGCTTTTATATTCTAGTCCTTTCGAAATAAATGCCAACATTGCATTTGCCTTCCTAACTACCGACTCAACCTGCAAGTTAACCTTAAGAGAATCCTGGACAAGGACTCCCAAGTCCCTTTGCACTCCAGACTTCTGAATTCTCTCCCCATTTAGAAAATAGTCTATGCCTCTATTCTTCCTACCAAAGTGCATGACCTCACACTTCCCCACGTTGTATTCCATCTGCCACTTCTTTGCCCATTCTTCTAACCTGTCCAAATCCTTCTGCAGCCTCCCTGCCTCCTCAATACTACCTGTCCCTCCTCCTATCTTTGTATCATCTGCAAACTTAGCCAGGATGCCCTCAGTTCCTTCATCTAGATCATTAATGTATAAAGTGAAAAGTTGTGGTCCCAACACTGACCCCTGCGGAACTCCACTAGTCACCGGCCGCCATCCTGAGAAGGACCCCCTTATCCCCACTCTCTGCCTCCTGCCAGAGAGCCAATCTTCTATCCATGCTAGTACCTTGCCTCTAACACTATGGGCTCTTATCTTACTGAGCAGCCTCCTGTGCGGCACCTTTACTATGTATTGTATCAGGGGAGAGCTAGTTTTCACTTCAGCAAGTTTCTATTTTTGCCAGTGATCCTTGTCAGAGTGTGAAGAGCAGGAGAGGAAGTTGCTTGGATCAAATTAAGTAATTTGAACTGGCTATGCTATTGTTCCAGACTAGTAACCAATTGCATGTTTTCACCTGAAATTAAATCAGGTTTATTGGCAAAAAGGGAAGGTGTGACATCTATCCACACACTTTTCCTGTCACCTGTTTCACATTATAAATTCCTATGCCCATATTTAGGGAGGTCTTGTGGAGCAGTGGTAGCGTCCCTTACCTGATGGCCACAAAATGTGTGCACATAACGTGGCCAAACACGTTGATTAACATCCTTCCAGTACATCTGATGGCAGATGGTAAAGAGTGGGTGAGATTCCTGGTCAGCCATACCACCGGCAAACCACTGCAGTATGTTGCCAAGCATAATCATGGACGAAGTCCATGGTCGCCAGGTCTTAGGGCATGGTACCTGAAGAAGGAGGAGGATGCCCACATTTATAATGGTAACTACCTATATAAGTTTGTCTGTAATTACATTCTTCCCCTAATGGAGGTGCTCCAGCAGCACCAATATAGGCAGTTTCCATTTTAACTGTGAACATACAAATTTATTTATAATATATATAGTTCAGTGGTCGCATTCTTACCTGTGATTCAAAAGGTTGAGAGTTTAAATCCCACTCCAGAGGCTTGAGCACAAAATTCAGGCTGGCATTTCAATAAAGTACCACACTGTACGAGGGACCAACTTTCAGAAGAGATATTAAACTGAGACCACATCTACCTTCTCAGTTGGACATCACAAGATCTCATGGCATTATAGCAAAAAGGAGCTGGGATTTCTCCCCGATGTCCTGATCAATGTTTACTTCTCAACTAACAGCATGGAAACAAATTATCCAATTATTTATCCTATTCTCAGAGTGAACTCCCCTGTCCTTCTTCAAGAAGTACACCAGGCCTGCCAGAGAACACAAGCTTAATTCAACATCTGACCTGAACGACACTATCACCAGCAGTGCAGCTCGGTACTGCACTGGAGTGTCAACCCAGATCAAGTGCTCTAGTCTCTGCAGTAAGGCTTGAATTTGCAGCTTTCTGGTTCAGGGGTAAGAGTGCTGCCCATTCCGTTAAGGCTGACAATCGGGATTGAATTACATCTGTCCACCCTCATTCAATTATCCCCTATGATGTTAACTTTCCTTACCTGAACACTACACTTGATCTTAACTCCCTGTGTGCAATGCAAAGGGCAATTGAATAATGCATATATTGTGCAAAACTGGGCAATTAACATTCCAAGAAACATTGTAACCACTACACTGACCATGATCCTGATTGTTTGTCCCTCTTCCGCGGCTACGTTCGCGGCCGGGTGTCCCTGGAAAGGGAGCACGCGGTGTTTGCCGGCACCATCGAGGCCTTCCGTGCCCGGTGGGCACCGCGGGGACTGGGGTGTTTTGTTGACCCCTTTAATCACATCTTGGTTTGATGTTTGTAAGGTTCCTTTAAAGTTTTTCCTTGATTTTACAGCTGACCTGACTTAGGGGCTGTGCTTAATTTCTCCCTTGTTATTGTTAATTTAGTTAATTGTTTTGACTCGAAAAGAGTTACACTGACCATGATGGTACCATACGCTCACAGATAACACTTTCAGTGGTTGTGACATGTATTTGTCAAACTGAAAGCAAATATATTTGCCTGGAACCCTTCAAACTGTGGGTGAAATTAATTGCGCGGATACTTAGACTAATTGTCAACTTTAGCACACCTCAAGTAGTTTCAGTTGATTCATTCTTTAACAAATGTTAATAATCCAACATTTGTCATGACCTGTTACCCCTATACTCCCATTCCTTTATTTTAACTAACAATGCTTCATCCATTACTGGATGCTGATTCTAGCAAAATGGAGTAGAATCATAGAAGGGGAAGTTAATCTGCAAAACAGGTGGGTGGAAAAATTCTTTAAATTTCAATACTGAGCCCAACAGGCCTCAAACCCACAGACTTTTGGTTTTAATTGAGATAGGACAAGAATTGGCAAACAATCTGCACCCAGGAGGCAGGTCACTGATTTAACTATTTTAATGAGTCTGTGTACCTCAGATTTTATCTGTCCTCTAGGTTTAACCCTGGTCGACTGGTTTTCGGTTGAGTGATTAAGCAGAGAAGGAGGCCATTTGGACCATTGTCTTTGAAAGAGCTATCCAATTAATCTCGCTCCTCAGGCTTTTCTACATAGTACTGTAAAGTTTCTCCTTTTCCCTTCCCAAAGTTATAATCAAATCTGCTGTAGAGCATTAGTAAAACATCTAAAAGTTGCACTCTATGTTATTACGCACGATCACTGCACCTAACCAAAATTCCCATGGCTCCTATTTTCATTTATTGTTTTATTACCTTGGTTCTCATAGGAGGTTTCAAAGAACCTAGTTAGTACATTAACATTGCACATTGACTTCAGTTCAACATAATAATCAAACTGGATTGAGAACTTGTAGCAGTGGGAGGAAAATATTTTTAAAAAAACATCAAAAGCAGCAGGAAATTAAAAGGAGAGGATTGTAAATGTGTAGATTCTGTGCCATAAGAATCAATGAACCTGATATTGACGGGAAGACAGGAGTGGGGCAGGGGGAGGGATGGGGCAAGGTGAGGGGTGGAACATGGTGAGGGGTAGGGCTTAGGAAGGGGTGGGGCAGGGTGAGGGGTGGGGCTGTGTGAGAGGCGGAATATGATAAGGGGTGGGGCAGGGTGAGGGGTAGAACAGGGTGAGGGGTGGGGCTGGGTGAGTGGTAGAACAGGGTGAGGGGTGGGGCAGGGTGAGGGGTGGAACAGGGTGAGGGGTGGGGCAGGGTGAGGGGTGGAACAGGGTGAGGGGTGGGGCGGGGTGAGGGGTGGGGCAGTGAGGGGTGGGGGTTAGAACAGGATGAGGGGTGGGGCAGGGTGAGGGGTGGAACAGTGAGGGATGAGGCAGGGTGAGGGGTGGGGCAGGGTGAGTCAGTGAGGCGTCATTGCTCAGGTTGGGGGCAGGGGGGAGTGGTTGTTTAATTGCAGGGAAGAGGAAGTAGCTATTGCTGGATCCAGCAGTTAACTGGAAGGATACTTAATAGTTGGATCCAGCAATTCTCCCCTTCCTTTAGCTGACAGGTTTCCCAAAGGCAGGGAAACCTGGCCAGCCAGGTTAAAATTTAAAATGGAGATTAAATATAAGACATGCAGCCTCATTATAATAGTTAAATGACCCCCCTGCCTCCAGTTTGTGCCTGCAGTCCTGTCCCACGTCTGTTAGAACTGCATGTGGGTGTATTAGAGGTGGGTTGGAGTTGGGTTTGAGATGTTTAACATTTGCACATCCCACCCAACACAAACCCCACATTTTTAGGGCTTAAAATTCCTCACAATGATTCTCTGATCCTGTGACAGGGAATAGGCACAATATTTGGTCCACTTGAAGTCAATGTAGACCATTGTCATCCTCCAGGTTCATGGTTAAAAGGACTGAATTGGATTTTGTGCTTCTACTTATTTTTCCTAATTAGCAAAATTAATCATTGCAAAAAAAATTGCATCAACTCTCTATAAATTTGCAGCTGTGATCACTGCTTCAACCCCAAATCCCAATAATATTTCCTCTGCTGTAATATAATTGCTTTTTAATAGCAAATAAAACAAGTAAATGCTGAGATTACGCTTTTGTAGATTATCAATCTAGAAAGACCAACTCAACAGAACTATCAAGTCTTGCAGCACTTGTGAATTCAACACTTGACAGCTCTAACTGAGCACACTGGAATATCAATATTTTTACTAAAATCTCCATGGGGAACGTTTTCCCCCCCGTTGGCGAGGACGGGAGTGGGCGCGGGTTGGCAGGCCTCCGATCGGCGCCCCTGGTCGGGGGTGCGCCACCATTTTATGTGGGCAAGCCAATTAAGGCCCACCCAGCGTGACGTCTGCCAGGAAGCGCTATGCGCTCCCTGCGTGGGCAGGGTGGATTCCCTCAGCCGAGAGTGCGCTCTTTCGTGCATGCACACGAAAGTGCACACAGATCTCCCTGTGGCAAAGTGCTGTCTCAGGGAGATTGGCTCCGATGTAAAACTTTCAATAAAGGTGATTAAAAAATTTCCCTGCCATGTCCCCTCATGTGACACTGTCACATGAGTCGGGACATGTCCATAACTTTTATTTAAACATTTAATTAAAATTTAAAGACCCTCATGAAACCTCATCCCGCCTGTGGATGAGGTTTCATGCTTTTTCCGAGGCCAACCTTAAGGTTGGACGGGCAGGTCCATCAATCATGTTAATGAGCTTTTAATGGCCTTAATAGGCAGTTGCCAGTTCAGCAGGGAGAACTGAAAATCTAAATGACGTCGGGACGCACGCCCGATGTATCTCCACATCATTTGACGTGTCAGCAAGTGAGCCCCGCCCCCGCTCGCCGACCGGAAGATTTTTCTCCATAACTCTGACCCAGTTATGCAGTATTATATAATAAACCTAAAGGTTATGGCACAACTTTTTCGTACTTGGCATCTTCCATCAGGGGAACATCATTTGGAAGTTTCAATCAGAATTTTACACATCCAACATTGCACGTCTAATATTAATTATGAACTCCAAATATATCAGAAAAGAGTATATGGATTGCAGTGTATGTCAAAGGGCTATGTGTGTGTTTATATTGAGGTTTACTCTGCACTTGTTCTTGTGCACTTATTGAAAACGGCCCAAACCAGAGACATTTAGGATCATAGAGTAAGATTTTAACTCATTCAGAACCCATCCATTTGCACACAGTTAAAATCTGGCCCGTGGAATTTTACAGCACAGAATTAGGCCATTTGGTCCATTGCGCCTGTGCCAGTTCTTTTAAAGAGCTATCCAACTAGAGTCCTACTTACTCCTGCTCTTTCCCCATAGCCTGCAATTTATCCCTCTCACTTTTCAAGTTTTCATCCAATGCCCTTTGAAAGATGCTTACGATACCTTGTAATTCTCCAATAATCATTCACTATTGCAAATTATGTTTTTGCCTTTTCTTCAGTGGAAGAGAAGATAAACTCTTTAATCTACGTGGATATATGAAAGGATTCAGTCAGTGAATTAGACTGGGTAAGATACTTACACCCCGAGCTGTGGCTCAGTGGGTAGCATGCTTGCCTCTGAATCGCAAGGTCATGGGTGATGGATCCACTCCAGAGTCCTGAGTCCAAAATTCTAGGCTGACAATCCAGTGCTGAGGGATTGCAATACTGCTGGAGGTGCACTAAGCTGAGGCCCTCTCTGCATTCTAAGAAGAACATAAAAGGAACTGTGGCACTAGTTCAAAGAAGGGAAAGGGAGTTATCATCAGTGTCCTGGCCAATATTTATCCCTCGTTCAACATCGTTATCACTTTGCTGTTTGTGGGGACTTGTTGTGTGCAAATTGACTGCCACCTATTTCCTACATTACAACAGTGACTACACTTCAAAAAGTACTTCATGGACTGAAAAGATCTTTGGGATGTGCCGAGGTAATCAAAGGTGCTATATAGATGCAAGTTTTTCTTTCTCTCCTCGCGCCTGACTTAAAACAACTTACCCGAAGACTTGCTACTGTGCCTTTTCCTTCTTCAGTGAGGTGCCCGCCTCCACTTGTTACGAACAGATTTCCTTCCACCCACTTAGAACTCAGTTATCTTCAGCCTGCGAAGCGGTCTCAGCCTCGACCCTCAAGATGTCACAATCAAGCACAAGTCTAGCGTCGATCTGATTATCGTTTCTGTTTGCATTGGCAGGTAACTTGCTTGTACAGAAAGCTATTTGCTTTGGCTCGAAACACTCAGATTGTCGCCCTTTGGATTACTAGAACCAGTC
Organism: Cetorhinus maximus; assembly: GCF_964194155.1. NCBI lineage: Eukaryota > Metazoa > Chordata > Chondrichthyes > Lamniformes > Cetorhinidae > Cetorhinus > Cetorhinus maximus. The sequence goes on from NC_135893.1 coordinate 67,299,061, forward strand.
TGGGTCTTGGTGCGTTAAGTCTCCAGAGCCACAGATGCCCATTGTTCATGGTCCAACAGGAAAAATAAAACTCATTTAAAGCATTAAAAAAATAGCCCCCAGGCCAAGGGAAAGAAAAAATGTGATGAAACCAGCTGGAAGTGATTTCAGAGTAGGAAATATTAGCAGTGCGGGAGCATGGAGCAGCTGCCTGGATTCTGGGACATTTGGGAAACCCTTTAGATTAGAAGTTAGACATAGAAAAGTCACAGATTATCTTGTTTCAGGTAATTACCATTCTGCTGATCTACTCATAGAATCATAGAATGGTTACAGCAGAGAAGGAGGCCATTTGGCCTAACCTGTTCATACCAGCTCTCTGCAAGAGCAATTCAGCAAAACCCACTCCCCAACACTTTCCTCATACCCCTGCGAGTTTTTTTTTATCCAATCGCCTTTTGAACACCCGGGCTTGTATCTGTTTCCACTACACCCACAGGCTGTGCATTCCAGATCCTAATCACCCACTGGGTAGAGTTATCCCTCATGTCGCCATTGCTTCTTTTGCCAGTCACCTTAAATTAACGTCCTCTGGTTATCGACCCCTACACCAGTGAGAACAGTTTCTCCCTATCTACTCAGTCCAGATCCCTCATGATTTTGAACACCTCTGTCAAATCTACCCCTTATCGAAAACAACACCAGCTTTTCGAATCTATCCACAAAACTGAAGTATCTCATTCCTGCAACCATTCTCGTAAACCTTCTCTGCACCCACTCTAAAGCCTTCACACCCTTGCTAAAATGCAATTCCCAGGATTGGACACAATACTCCAGTTGAGGCTGAGCCAGAGTTTTATAAAGCTTTATCATAATCCTTGCCTTTGCACTCCGTGGGTGGGACTTTCTGGCCCCGCCCACCACCGGGATCACCCGGTCCCGCCTAAAGTCACTTTCAGACATTAGGACTGGGCTGCCGAATCTCCTGTGGTGGAGTCAGAAAATCTCGGCCTACGCCTCGATTTATAAAACCCAGCATCCCGTGTGCCTTTTAAACTGCATTTCAACCTGTCCTACCACATCCAGTGATTTGTGCACACATACCCCCATGTTGTCTCTGTTGCTGCATCCCTTTTAGAAATGTGCCCTTTACTTTATATTGCCTCTCTTTGTTTTTCCCAATAAAATGTACCAATTCACACTTCAGAATCATAGGCAGAGAAAGAAAGACTGACACTTCTATAGCACGTTTCACGTTCTCAGGACGTCCTTTACATCAACTGAAGTACTTATTGAATTCATACTGCTTACAAAGTACATTTGAAGAGCAGTCGCTGTTGAGCAGAGCAAGATCCCACGAACGCAAATGTACCAATGACCAGATAGTGGTTTTTACTGATGTTGACTGAGGGATACATGTTGGCCTGGAGACAGGGGAGAAGCTCTTCCTCGGAATAATACCATGGGTTATTTTACACCCATCTGAAGAGGCAGCCAAGGCCTTGATTAACCATCTGGCCTGAAAGCTGGCACCTCAGCCAGTGCCACATTCCCTCAGTTCTGCTCTGTCAGCCTAGGTCTCATGCTTGAATCTCTGGAGTTGGGCCAGACGCTCTGGAGATGGTTTTTTAACTGAATGGCTTTCATCATTTCTGTGAGGCAGCAACATTCTTAGTCCAAGTCAACACCATCAACACATACAAGAATTCAATTACAGTCTGAGTACACCTTAAAGAATGGAGACACAAGAGCCAGTGCTGTTGAGGGCTTGCTAGTACGGGTGAGGCAAATGTTAACGATCGAGCTTTGAAACTGTTTAAGTGTTGCTATTCAATGATTCAGTTAATTACAAAATTGCATGCAGATGCCAGCTTGATTAGACAGTGGAATAGGAAATATACAAGGAAATATATATAAGTTGTTACAGGTACAATCAAACAGCACAACATCCTGTGGAGCAGGGTTATTAATTCCATGAAGCCCAGCCAAAAATCTAAAAGTTGGTGCCTTTGAGCCCACAAGCTATCGTTAGCTGGTGACATAGTGGTAATGTCACTGGATTAGCAACCTAAAGGCTCAAACCCCACCATAAAAGCTAGGAGAATTTGAACTCAATCAATAAAAATCTGGAATGTAAAGCTAGTAACATTGTGCATGAAATTATCACTGAAAATCGTAAAAACCAATCTGGTTCACTGAAGTCCTTTAGTGAAGGAAGATTTCCTTTAGAGAAGGAAATCTGTCACCCTTGCCTGGCCTACATGTGACTCCAGGCCCATAGCAATGTAGTTGACTCTTAACTGCCTTGCTGTTCCATTCTTATCTATCAAATTGTAGCCAGAGAATTTCTTGCATTCACTTATCTCCTGTTCCTGTGCTGTTACCTCTGCTGTTCCCCAAAAAGCTATCCTCAGCCACCCCCTCTTTCTCATCTACATCCTGCCCCTTATTGGCATTATCTAAAAACACAATTTCCACATGTACACTGATGATACACAGCTCTACCTCTCCACCGCCTCTCTTGACCTCTAAACTGTCAGATTGCTTATTTGACATACAGCACTAAATGAGCAGAAATTTCCTCCAATCAAGTATTGGGAAGTCTTCAGCTCCTGCCTCAGATTCCATTCCTCTTCCTGACAACTGTCTGAGTCTGAACCAGACTATTTGCAACCTTGGTGTCATATTTGTCCCTGAGATGAGTTTCCCGACCACACATCCGTGCCATCACTAAGACCACCTCTTCCCACATCTAAATATCACCTGAGTGCCCCTGCCTCAGCTGACCTGCTGCTGAAACCCTTATTCACTATTCTCTTATTAGCCTTTACTATTAACCCTTGTCTTCATTACCTCTAGACATGACCATTCCAATGCATTCCTGGCCAGCCTCCCACAGTCACCCTCTGGGTGACTTACAGGCATTCAAGGAGGAGCAGCCAGGTAGCACAGGAGTCCCCAGAGTATAGCTTTCCTCTGAATGCTGGTGACAATGATGGTTCATCTGGGGAGTGCAGCGAAAGCCAATTCGACTCCACGATGGGTGACTCATCTGTACAAGGGGGCAGAAGGAAGATAGGGAAAGCAACTGTGATAGGCGATTCTATAGTTAGGGAAACAGACAGGCATTTCTCTGGCTGCAGATGTGAATTCAAGATGGTATGTTACCTCCCTGGTGCCAAGATCAAGGATGTTATTGAGCAGCTGCAGAGCACTCTGAGTGGGGAGAATGAACAATCAGCAGTCGTGGTTCGTGTCAGCACCAAAGACATATGCAGATAGAGGGGTAAGATCTAGCAGGTAGATTTTAAGAAGCTTGGAAGGAGACTAGCAGAAAAATGGCGTAGACTCAATGGGCCGAATGGCCTCCTTCAATGCGGGAACCATTCTATGATTCTATGAATCTATAAGTTCCATTCACTCATCATCTCCACTCACTGACTTACATTGGTTCTTGGTTAGTTGCACATCCATTTTAAAATTCTCATCCTTGTTTTCAAATTCCTCCATAGCCTAATGTCTTCCTAGCTCTGTAATGTCCTCCAACCCCATGAGCCTCCAAGACAACTGCGCCTTTCTAACGCTGGCATCTAGAGCATCCTTGAATTGAATCACTTCACCATTGATGGCCTTGCCTTCAGCTGCCACAATACGAAGCTCTGGAATTCCCTGTGGAAAGCTCTGTACCTCTTTACCCCACTTCTGTCCTTTAAGATGCTCCTCAAAAATTTACCTCATTGACCAAGCTTTTGGTCATTTCAAATTTCATTATATGCCTCAGTGTCAAATTTGTTTTACAACATTCAAGTGAAGCACCTTGGAATGTTTTATTACATTAAAGGTGCTATGAGTTGTTGTGGTTGTGATTGTTGCTGGTGGTGATGTTTACAGGCTCTAAGTTGGCTGTAGTGTGGATAGAATAGCCAGTGTTTTCATTCCCAAAACCTGCTTGAAAGTGTCCATGTGTGACTATGAATTGAGGACAGGCTCAGGCTCAGTTAAAAACTCCTACTGTCCACGTCTTACATGAACAATGGCCACTTGATGTTATACAGGAGGATGTTGGCATCCAGCATAGCCTTCAGGAGAAAACCAGCAAGACCTGAAGGGAGCAAGAACAACCATCCGAATAATGAAGTGTTGCGGTTTGACCTTTTATATTTTAAAGGCAATGATTGAAACACTCACTGTAGGTAATGAAGAGCGAGTTGAAGTACATTCACAATTACATTACTGAGACCAGGAGCACTTTCTATTTGTTAGGATATTAGCTGGAATAAAACTGGTTGACAATGGGAAAGCTGAAGGGCTTTCTCCATATGAATCTTTCATCTGTAGCTCCATGAGAGAGAAGATTCCTAGTCTGAACCACCTAAGAAAGATAGATTGCCTTCCATTATTAAGTATGTTTTTATATGGTGCCTTTGATGAAAGATTTTTGAGGGGGTGTTAACCATTGTAATGTAGGAAAATACAGCAACCAATTTGCACACAGCCAGCTCCCACAAACAGCAATTAGATAAATGACAAAATAGACTGGATATTTTGCTCATAAATATTAGCCACCAACATGAGGTCATTAAACTTCCCTAGCCAGAACAAAAGCAATGTGCATTTATATAGTGGCTTTAATGTAGTAAAATGTCCTAAGATACATAACAGGAGAATTACCAAATGAATATTGGCACCAAGGCACTTAAGGAAGTATTAGATCAGGAGATTGATCAAAGATGAAGGTTTTAAGAACATCGTAAGGGAGGAGAGAGAGAGATAGAGAGGTTTAGGGAGGGAATTTCAAAGCTTGGGGCCTAGGCAGTTGAAGGCATGGCTACCAATGGTGGAGCAAAGGATGCCTGAAGACCTCTGTCCCTCTTCCTCAAATAGAGTCATGGGATCTTTTACATCTATCCGAGAGAGATAGCCAGCGACACCCACACCCCATGAATGAATTAAAAAAAATTCACCTGACATATGACACCACCAATAATTTAGTGTACCCACTTCATCTGCACGATTGTTGGGTGCAGCTGAGTGATCCCCAAGCTGCTAGCATCCTCCACACACTGCTGGTTGTCTCCGTGTACATCAGGAGAGCTGAACAGTGCTGTGCAGATACCACATGGTGAAACCTGCCTGCTTTTCTTAAAGGCAGGCTGTCCCTCTTAAAGGAAGTCTCACTGAATAATATTACAGCAATTTAAATGGAGAAAAAGTGAATACCAGGGCAGAGAGAAGGTTCCAGAATGATGGTTGTGTAGCTGGAGGCATTAACATGTGAAAGAATCTGTGTAAAGAATTCTGGCCTTAATGAGGGGTTATAAGGTTAAAAGAGTTATTTTCCTATAAATAAGGGCTTAAAAAGGGTTCATTTTTTAAAATAAGTTTGAATATGGTTCACTCTGCCTGACCACAGGCCCCTGCATGAAGGGACTTGTCTCTCTTTACAGTAATAGAGAAGCCCTGGTAAGAGAGATAGACACCCAAAGTCACAGAGTAACACTTTTTTTTTAAAACCGTCAGGAAGGCCAACACAGTACAGTAATTGATAAAATGAGTAATAAATAATCAATTCAATTCAATTCTATTCTATCCTATTTTACTTTTTTGTCCAAACCAGAAATTCATTTTGGGTGCATTGCTTAATTGTTAACAATTGCATATAAATGAAATAATAACAATAAAAGAAAGAAAATAACCCTATCACAGAGATATAACTTTAATTAAACATGTATTAAAAACTATTACTATACATTAAAATAATCAGTGAGTCCCACCCTGAGTTCATATACTCATCCACACATCAAACTCCTTTTACTGAGAAGGGGACAAACGAGTTCAGAAATTGATTTGTCTTGCATCTGAGGGATTGTAGCCTTTTCCCTGAATGCATCCAACAGAATTACTAAGATGGGAGTGATTCTCATTGTTCATGACACTCTTTAATTTTGTCTTCAAGAGCAGGTTTCACCAAGAAACAGCTGCTCATTAAATACCCTTCCTGCATGGTTCATTAATCTCTGTACTCTTGAAGAGTCTGCTTTCCTAACAGCACCAGGTGAGATATCCAAAAAGGATCACACCCTCAATTACAGCCGCATGGAAGAACTTCACATTTGTAGGATCTACACCAAAGGATTTTTTTTTTTCTGAGGTTTATGTCCCTTGGCCACCACATCTGTACACGGTTCCCTCCAATCCTAGACCAGAGTCGACTGGGATTTTTACAAGCTAGCCCAACACCGCCACCTTCCCCCTGCCCCCTTCAAAATGCCAACCGCACTTCAACATGGTGAAGGGGTGAACAACTAGAAGTAGGGGATTGCTTGTTGAGGCTATGCCATCAGTTGTGAAAGTCTTGACTGAAGTACGAACTAGGGTGTTATGCAAGGTGAACAGGTTCAACAGAAACTCTGAAAAAACTCACTAACATGGGCAGTGAAGACTTGGGCAGCAGTAGGTCCTTCCGGCTGTTCCCTGTGCGGATGACCACAGTTAAAAGCGTCAACAGCTAACCTGTGGTAACAGGAAGGCAGATATCCAGTGCAACTGGAAAATGGATTCCTCACTGCAAGATGGAAAGACTAGCGGCCCTACCACCTTATTTGCCCAAACAGCACTATGGAGAATGGATGCAAAGCAGACCTCATATCAGCTCGGGTGTCTCCCAGCGAACAAAGTTCCACGTTCCTTGTTGAGTAACCAGGACTGGGTCAGAAAATGTGTTACTGGAAGAAAAGGAAAGGGAACACTATTATCAGTTTCAAGGGGCCAGGAAAATGATCACCTGATGTCAGTTCAACTTCATAAGAAGTTCAGAGTTGGAACATGGAATGTGCATAGCATGCTTCAGCTTGGCAAAGTAAAGTTGCTTACAAGGGAAATAGACAGAATTGGTGTGTATATGTATTGGGTGGCAGAAGCGTATTGGGAAGGTCACGGTCACTTCAGAACACTGGAAGGACCCACCATAGTTTATTCTGGAGGAGATGTGTGCGGGTTATATGGATAGCAGTGTGGATACACAAGCGTTTCAGTGGTGCCCTAATCGGATATAAAGCAATCAGTGATAGAGTCATAGTTGTGCTTTTTAACGCAAAACTAAGAGACATCACTTTGATTCAAGCTTACATCAACCGCCACAGAAGAAGATGCTGCGGACTTTTATTACAACGTGTTGGAGATGAAACAAATTCCAAAGGAAGACATTTTGTTAGTTATGGGTGACTTTAATGCCAAAGTTGGTTACAGTGTGGGTTACAGATAGGGTCCAGACAGCAATTGGCCTATTTGGGTTAGGAGAGGCTATTGAAGCTGGAGAGCACCTTCAGGATTTTTGTGAAGAACATGAATTGGTTCTGGCCAACACATGGTTTTAAACATTGCCAAAGACAGTTGTAAGCCTGGACCTCACCAATGGACAAATTAAGAATCAGATTGATTACATTCTAATAGCCAAATGATGGAGATGCTGACTGAAGAATTGTAAGATGTATCTTGGAGCAGACTCTGACGCTGATCATCAGTTGCTGGTGGCAACACTGGAGATCAGGGTGGGCCAAAGGACAAAACAGGTTTTAATGACACGACTGAATTTAAATGAGCTTAAGGATGATAAGAAAGTGCAGTATTCAGTGGAAATCACCAACAGGCTGGAAGCTCTACAAATGGCAGATGACCTGAGAAAACCAGAAGAGCTTTGGCAAATCACAAAAAACTGTTCTCCTGGATGTAGCAAAGGAAATGGTGGAATCTGTGCAGCTCATGAGATGGAAAGGATGGATATCTGATGAGAATTTTTCCCTGATTGAAGCCAAGAGGGAGATGAAGAGGAAAAAGGATGTAGATTGTTACAAAGGTTTAAAGACAGAAATTCAAAGAAAGCTGCGAGGGGCATAAAGAGAAACAGCTAAGAGGTGGAGATTCAGAAAGGCAATATATGAAAACTTTTCCTATTAAGTACACAAAAGTTTCAACCTGACCTGCGTTGCATCCAGGCAGCTTTAGCAAGAATGAAACGGAGGCAAAAATAATTGCTGCACATTGGCACAAATATTGTGAGTACCTTTACAAGGATGACAATGAGTCAGAATTTAAAGATCTAGTTGAACGTGAGCCTCCTCCACTTCAAGCTAAGGTACAGTGAGTCATTCATTAGGCGGCCAGTCGTCAGGCCACGAGCCCGGACAATATACCAGCAGAATTACTTAAGATGGGAGGAGAATCGGTAGTGGACAGGATGTGTAGAACATGTGTGGCATTCTGGGAGATTTGGCGGATTGACCACATGACCAGACTGATTCCACCTTCATTCATACCTCTTCCACAGATAGGCGACTTGAAATAGTGTACAAATTATAGAACAATTGCTTTGCTCTCCCACATTAGTAAAATCTTGCTCAGGATCATCCTGGAATGGATCCAGAAAAAGACAGAGAGTGAGGCTGCTGATGAGCAAGCTGGATTTCGAAGTGGAAGAGGAACCAGAGATCAAGTCACCAATCTTAGAATCACAATACACAAGGTCCAAGAACGTCAGCAGCCAGTATATATGGGCTTCATTGATTTAGAGAAGGTATTTAAGTCGGTCTCACGCAAGAAACTCTGCTTGACGATGTTAGACATGCAATACCCACCACATTTAATCCACTTGGTAGCCAAGCTTTATCATAAGCAACAAATTAGGCTGAGTTGCGAACATCCTGTCAGAATGGTTCATTCAAAAAGGGTTAGACAGGAGAGTGGCCTCTCATGATGTTTATTTGACATCCGAGCAGAAATAGTCATGAGGGAGACACTTGTTGGATACAAAGGTGGGGTACCGAATGTGGGCAGCGAGTTTCGAATCTTTGATATCCTGATGACATTATTCTGCTCGCTGTCTCAGTGAAGGAGCTATCAGATTTGGTGGATCTCCTTGATCAAGTTAACTGGAAATACAGTCTCCTGATCAATGTTGACAAGAGAAAGGTGGTGGGAATGGGTGGAAAGACCTGCAAGATTCTGAATAACAGAGTTCAGTTTGAACAGGTTGATACCTTCCGCTATCTTGGGTCACTCATCACGGAACATGCAGAGTCTACGAAAGAAACTCGGGCTAGACTTAAAAGGGTCATGCAGTGAACTCACTTAAAAGAGTATGGAGTAGCCACAGCATCTCAATTACAGTGAAAATTCATCCTCTGAAAACCCTTGTGTGGCTGGTACCAACTTAAAACGCAACAAATTAACTATCCACAATTAGCTGGAAGAAGCAGTAAAGGGAGTAGCACCAGTGGAAAATTTCTTACATGTCGTAAAATTGAAAACCTCCCCTTTGTAAATAGCTTCCTGATTCAGCCATGCATAGTATACTGAGGAAATCTTCGCTTCATGCTCCCACTTGTTTCTGGGCCTCCGCTTCAATGATTTCTGACACTTGAGACTTTTTATGACTGTGTTCCTGGTAAATGAGCTTGTACATGGTAATAAAATCACTTGATCTGATATTAATTCTTTCCCTCATTACTTTGAAGCATAGCTAGAATAACAAATGTTGTCCACCATTCACAAGTATGGACACTTAGGGAATAAGGACAAAGTACAGTATAAAAATGGGATAAAGCTGCTGCTTTTTGTTCTCTTTATTTGAAACCGCACAGGAATTTTCCAGTTGTATGTTGCAAAATTAAATCCAGGTGAAAATCAGGAGGAGCGTTACATTTTTATTTTCCCAGCTAAGAGCACAAGGCAAAATTCAAAGTTACCAAAGTAACACATTGGACAGAAACGAGTGTCAGAGGCAGTAATGGGGAATGTTTAATATATCTGATATTCTGATGAGAGAGTTAGAGCAACTAAGATAAATTGGCTAATGCCACTGTATTAAAACAGAGGAATGTAATATGAATGTGTTCGGTATCTGTTGTTATCCCCAAGTAACATCTAGGCCTGCTAGTCTCTTGTATCATTTCTTTTCCTGGTTTATTTTACCTCAATAGCATGTTGTGCAATCCACAGAGCCAAGGTATACTGGCAGCTGCATCTCACTGAATGTGGTACAGAGATAAGTGACATGTTGGCCCAGATTTTGCTGTAATAATAATGGTAAGGCCATCAATGCTCGCCGTTCTTATAGGGTTAATCTAATAGCGACTTTTGGAGTCCACACATGCACAGTCAAACTCAGAAATCCAGACATTTCTATCAGAGATACCCTGCTCCTTCACAGGGTGTGCTGTTGCAGTCCTCACTGATACACTGGACATTGACATCACTGTAATGGCCTGAATATGTGGCAGTTAACCATTATCTCCACACTAAAGACAGATCAACAGCTGGGTCAAGTGCTTTCAGAAGTAATTGAGTTTTAATGGCTTAATTATTGATGATTATTGCTGCACAAACTCTATGACTCTGAAAAATTAATTTTATATCTGTGGAGCCTCATTCTCTCAAAAGAAAATTGATGTGTAGGTTTGTAAATTTGCAAATGTTGTTCTCCTTCATCTCTCCCCATTAACCCCATCTCTGTATCCCAGTCTTTATTTTACTTCTTGTACGATAATTTAAATATAATTTATATTTTCTGATTTATACTTCTTGGTTGCCAGTCTGCATGTCTCAGTGAGGATCAGATTAAAGAGTCTGGTTGTTGTTTGGTCTGATTACAGACGCCACAGATTCCGCTGTAGAGGGCGCCTTGCTGGATCAGATGCCCAATTAATGGAAATCTCTGCTGACAAGTTTCTCGGCAACCCGTTCACAAGGTGAACAGCTCTGTTCCTTCACTACATTACAACAGTTAACTCTGAAGCACTTTGAGGTGTCCTGGGGTTGTGAAATAGGCACTAGATAAATGCAAGTCCTTCTTTCTATCCACAGTGAAGCCTGTGGAGAAGGTCTGAGGCCATGAAAAGGCACCATATAGATGCAAAGTCTTTCATCTGCACGGAACTGCCCTCCCAGACTGATCTATAGTTATACTTATCATGAAGCCTGAGTATGTGAGAGTTCCGATTGAACACCTTGCAACTCACAACCTGATCCAAACGCTTCCTACCCCAATCCCAAGCTACCTTTCGCCAATCTCACATCAACATGCGCCCAAAATCACTGTGCATTGATGCAAAAGGTGCAATGAAAGCTGCAGCCTTACAGTGCCAAAGAGCTGCAGACACTGCATTGTAGGCCTGGCCCTTCCAGACAGCTGCTTCCCAAGCATATTGTCGATTGTCTCTTTCTGGAGTGACAGGATGCAGACATGAACAAACAGATTGGATGCCTGCTTAATACCACCAGGCAAGTTTGGCATAAACTAATGTTTGTTAACTGCACTGCAAATATATGGCAGCTGACAATCATCTTGAAAAAGTTATTACTCATTCAGATGTAAGCCTGGTTTGTGCTGTGAAAACATGATAACATCTTAATATAGTTGTTGTAAAGTTGTGTAAGACAAGCACTTGAGAGTTTGGGGATCAGAACGATGCATATGATTGTCTATCATTCAGAGGTGAAACAGGTCTTTCAGCCTCAGTGCTTCACACAATATGTTCAATACCTTTCCCCAAGAGCAGAAGCAGATTCTGAGCAACAAGCCACCTACATCATTTTGCAGTTAGAAATTACTCAGTGTAATACGAACCAATGTGCTTCAGAGAATCTGAAAGAAATTAAACATGCCAGACAATGATTTCAGGGAATTATTCAACAAGTGAGAATATTTTCAATGTATCGCTGTGCATTCGGATTGATTGCTGAACATGTGGACATTTGAAAATAGCAATCAGGAAAAGACCAGCTCGTCCTTCAAGCCTGTCCCACACACCATGACTTCTAAAAGAAACTCATAAAAGAAATAGGAAGATTTGCATTTCTCTGGCACCTCTCACAACCTTGGAGCTCCCAACATGCCTTGCAGCTAATGCAGTAATACTCCCTACATCTCCCCCACCCTTATCCCATTCACCTCGCCACCCTGACAATACCCTTATAATCCTCTGGAGAAGGCAAACAAACAAGCACGGGGAAAACCTCTGGTAAATTCTGTTCCAACCCCCTCAGACAATCAAAATTGGTTGCGAACATCACACTGCCAACACATTGGCCATATGTAAGCACAGATTCACTAGGCTAATATTGGGGCTTCAAGAGTCAAATGTAAGGACAGAGTGCATACACTTGGCTTGTATTCCCTTGAGTTCAAACGGCTGAGAGGTGATTCCATCGGCATGTTTAAAATGTCAAGTGTGTCATATAGGGCAGGATCATTCAGTACAGAAGATCTGGGCCAGACTGAGTCATACAATTGGTTGCACAACCCTGCTCTTTCCCATTGCCCTGCAATTTCTTATTTTTTACCATGATCAAAGTTACAATTGAACCTGCTTCCATCGCTCTTTCAACAACAATATCCCATGTTGCTTCACATGAGCAATATCAAGTAAAAATTGATACCTAGTCACATAAGGAGGTATAAAATGATCAAAAGGTTGACCCAAGAGTTAGTGTTCTTAGACTGGGTCCTTCTAGCTTGGACTCTAGGCGTGAGACTTGGTTCTTAGACAGACTCAAGAGTTTTGTTTTTTAATACTACATCTAAACAGGTTACAGAACAGGCACGTAGCTCTTAGGCATGATTCCAACATCTCTCTCAAGAGTCCAACACATAAGTGACTAGTGTCAGTGGTACATCATCATTTACATCATATATTAGCATATCCCATCTATTATCCCTTAATACTACACCTCCCTCCAAGTATATTAACAGCAACATGAAACTATGGGCGGAATCATCCCAGATTTACACAAAGTGCAGTAACAGGCAGGAAAAAGGATTTTTTACCAGTCGGCCTCAATGGCAGGTTTTCACACCGCATCGTGCCATGCTCAGCACATCCCACCTCACTAATTATGCATTCCCAGGAAACATGCTGGGTCACTAGCAGGGCAGCCTCTTACTCGCCCGCCCTACCGTCACCTCAGGCCTTCAGTAATCCGGGCGCCATTTTTAAAGGGTGACCCTGCACAGAGCGAGCTCTCTCCAAGGCATCGGAATCTGCTGGAAACTCGTGGCTGCCGAAGGGAGGAAACATGCTGCCCCCAAATTTAGCATCGCCTCCCTTGGGCACCTACTGGATGCTGTGGAGGACCGCTTTGAAGTCCTCTATCCCCACTCTGGGCGAAGACCAGCAAGTAAGGTCACCAATCCAGCATGGGAGGCAGTGGTAGCAGTGGTCAGTGCCAATGCCCTGCAAAAGAGCACAACCACCTTGTGCAAAAAGAGGATGAATGACTTCCTCTGTTCCGCCAGGGTAAATCACTGTTCTCATCACTCTCAACTCAGACACTCACAAGCCCATCATCACACATCAATAGGGATTTCATTCACTGCCAGTTCAAGGGACATCACCATTCACTCTCTCTTCAACTTCATCTGTCCTGCAGATCATGTACTCATCGAATCCATGTCATCACTCACCATCCACACATGCCATGCATCCTTATCATTTGGTCAGGCAGCGGTCCTGTTACACTCGTTCCATCTGTATCCATGCAGGACAAGCTGACACACAACAAAAAGGACAGGTCGCAGACTGGTGGAGGAATGCCTGACATCAAGGTCCTCACAGAGTTTGAAAACAGAGCCGTCCAGCTGGCCGGCGATGATCTGGGCTGGTCCTGTGCTGACGGTGAGGCCGGTGGTGCTCAACCAAGTGAGGATCCAGCAGTGCAACATCCATCAGACAGCCATGCCGTGAGTCAGTTCCCCTGTTCCACAGTCCGCTGCCATGCACTAATTATCTCTACTTGCTTTCACAGGCACATCTGGGAAGCAGCCGAGGGGGTCCACGACCCAGGTCCTTGACTCAAGCCCCGAAGACACCTTGGAAGAGGAATCTGATGACACCCTCATTGAAGACCCGTCACAGTGCTCAGCCACACCCTCCACCAGTGCACCCCTTCTCCTCAAGGTGTCAGCTAGAGGCCCTCGGGCACCCAAAGGGAGGAGGATCAGCAGGTGCCTATGACCTCAGCAGCTCCAGCTCTACAGCTCGAGGAGGGTGCCACTGCCACACAGCAGGACCCTGAAAGCAGGCCAGGGTCCTCCAGGTCTCAGTCCTCTCGAGGACACCTGTCAAGGTCATCACACAAAGGGCGCAGCAGTCAGCAGGCTGCCTCCACCTCCAATGTGGATGTTGGGGGAGCACCAAAACATAGCGGCAGGGTTAGGAATGATAAGATATAGTTTCACAGCATGGGTATGGGCATTAATCACTTGTACAAAATGTTGATTAATGTAAATAAACTCCCAGTAATGTCAGGAGAGGGGTGAAATATAAGCTGGTTTAAGGTTGGTGGGGTGGTGGTGGGGGGAGGGGGGGGAGAGAGAAGTTGAGGGGGGTGGGGTGGTTGTAGGGACAAGCAAGCAGTGATAGGAGCAGATAATCAAAAGATGTCACAGACAAAAGGAACAAAGGGGTGTTAAAGGTGGTGATATTATCTAAGAAAATGTGCTAATTAAGAATGGATGGCAGGACACTCAAGGTACAGCTCTAGTGGGGGTGGTGTGGAAAGACTGACGACAGGGTAGATCAACAACTTTAGATCTTAAACTCCCTCCCCCATACCCACCCCCTTCCCGTTTCTTCCCCCTCCCTTTTGTATTTTTTCAATAATTTATATAGATTTTTCTTTTCCCACCTATTTCCATTATTTTTAAATCTATAACTGTAATACCCTGTCGTCAGCCTTTCCACCCCACCCCCATTAGAACTGTACCTTGAGTGTCCTGCCATCCATTCTTAATTAGCACATTTTCTTAGATAATATCACCACCTTTTACATGTCTTTGTTCCTTTTGTCTGTGACATCTTTTGATTATCTGCTCCTATCACTGCTTGCTTGTCCCTACAACCACCCCACCCTCAACTTCTCTCCCCCCGCCCCCCACCTTAAACCAGCTTATATTTCACCCCTCTCCTAACTTTACTCAGTTCTGCCGAAGGGTCATGAGGACTCGAAACGTCAATTCTTTTCTTCTCCGCCGATGCTGCCAGACCTGCTGAGTTTTTCCAGGTAATTCTGTTTTTGTTTTGGATTTCCAACATCCACAGTAGTTTTTTGTTTTTATCCCAGCAACGTCACCCTGTCTATGGGCAGATTTGTCCGTGTCCGCTGGCATTGGGCGTGTTCAATAGCGTGGGTGGACAATATGGCAAGAAGGCCAAAAATCATTTTCACAACATTGTGAAACCAGTTTGCGATCGTCCACTCAGCCCATCGATGGCGGGCCATGTTTCCTGCCATCGGACATTGGGAACCTTACTGTAATACATCAGCAGGTCATTATAAGGCCAGCCTGCAGGACTCAATCCTCCCCACTGAGTCATCTGCAATCGCCCCGATGTGTTTCACAACAGCATATAAAAGGCGTGCACTTGCAGGCTGCATTTATGAGGGGAACTCAGAGGTGAGTGCACAGTAATGTTGCGGAGCACTCACATTGGACTTCAAGGTTGGACTTCAAGGTTGAGGCACGTTGGGGAGTGGGGGCAAAGGTAGCCCTGCGGTTGAAGGTAGCGCACCAGCTTCCCCCATGGTTCAAGCTAACAGCGCAGCCTTGCAATGCGGGGTAGGACAATGCATGTGCCTGCGCTGAGAGCACAGCATGCAGTCCAATGGGCAAAGCTGCCACCAATCAGTCAGGTGGAGTGGGGCAGAGGAAGGTGGGTAGCACACTAATCTCTGGCCATCCAAGTGGTGGCCAGCACTCTCCGCGATACGTTAAGGGGCCTTCAGACTTAACCAAGACAGGTTCCTAGTACATCAATGCTAACCCACGTGGCTCTATCTTTCATCCTGCAGGAGAAATACATAAGAAACATGGAGCCTGGTGAATTAGCTGTATGCCTGTTGGCTTACAGAGAGTGAAGATAATGGAAATAAGAGCAACGGATGCCCTAGCTGTGCAATGGGAGGAGCAGCAGCCTCTGGAAGAAGTGGCGGCTGGGGCTCCCGCACACGCCACTGAAGAGCCACAGCGAGCTGTCACTGGTCGGTGCCTATTGACACCCAGGGTCTACAGAAGCCGCCTTACATTCCTGTAGATAACCGAGAACTGGTGTCGCTGAAGACTGCGCATGTCTAGGGAACTGGTCAGTCACATCTACCAGCTGCTGCAGGATTTGGCGCCATGGGGACATGGAGGGCATCCACTGCCAGTGGCCGTGAAAGTGACAGCAGCGATCAATTTCTACACCAGTGGCTCCTTTCAGGGCTCCACGGGTGACCCCTGTGCGTTATCACAAGCCTCCGCCCACAAATGCATCCATGAGGTGACAGTTCCCATCTTTGCAAGGGCACACAACTTTGTGCATTTTCCTCAGGACCAGGAAGGCCAGGATCCAAGAGCAATTAGATTTGTCCAGATCTCAGGTTTCCCACAGATGCAGGGTGCCATCAACTGCACTCACATGGTGCCCAGATCTCCACCGCAACAAGTGGTCAACTATGTCAACCGCAAGGGCTCCTATTCACTGATGTGCAGCTGGTGGACGACCACCACAAACACATATTGCAGGCTGGTATGCGATTTCCAGGAAGTATGCATGATTCCTACAATCTCAGTCGGTCACAGATCCCTGACATCTTTCAGGGTCCACAGAGGGCTGCAGGGATGGCTCCTTAGAGACAAGGGCTACCCACAGAGGCCGTAGCTGATGACACCCATGCGGCGACCTCAGACTGCAGCACAGTGACGGTATAATGAAGCTCATGCTGCAACTCGTAACTTGGTGGAGCAGACCATCATTGAAGATGCGGTTCCAGTGCCTGGACCGGTCTGGTGGAGCCCTACAATACAGTCTGCAGAAGGTATCACGCTCCATTGTCACCTGCTGTGCCATTTACAACCTGCCGCTGCAACGGGGAGAGGTGCTGGCTGAGGAGAAGATGCAGGAGCTGGAGGCCTCCTCCAATGAGGAGAACGTCAATGGTGATGAGGGTGAGGAGGTCCTCGAAGGCGATGCTGACGGCAGTGGGATCCTCACGCTGGCCAGGCAAGGCAGGCACGATCAGGAGGCCCTCATAGCTGCTAGATTCATGGACGATGATGATGACATGCAGTGAGGAGACAGCATAAGATCCTCACATCGCATCTGTGAACGTTTGACCCCAGTCTGGCTTATGGCGGCACACATACTCTCTGTGAGAATGCTCCTGTCATGGAGATGCAGTGGAGGCCTTGATAGTCACTCGATCACAGGAGGATGATGATGACATGCAGTGGGGACATTCCATAGATCTTCACATAGCCTCTGAGAATGTCTGACTCCTGTCTGGCTGAGGGCAGATCGCTTGTGCTCTGTGATCAGGGTCATATCATAGAGATGCAGCCATGAAACTTTAAAAGCACCTGATCCTTTGTCCACCTTAAGCACCTGACCCCTTCAGGAGCATAGCATCACTGGTAACAGAGGCAGATGAGACAGGGGCCAGCCCCACATTAAAACTACTGAGAGCACACAGAGAGAATGACAGAACTCTGTGACATCGGACCACAACATTCAGGCAGCAATGACGAGCATCATCGAGGTGCAGGCATCAGTAATGTGTCCAGGGAGTGTGAGGCCGTAACATCACTTTGGTCTGAAGGCTGCACAAAGCACAGGGAAGAGGCCCTGGACTGAGACACCTGCCTTTATCTTATGCAGAAAGGTTTCACATCTGAGTAACACGAACACTGCTCATAAGAATAAGAGGCCATAGGCAGGGAGACATTCTTGGGAGCTTATTGTGTCACAAAAGTATAATAATTCCCATAATATTACTGTAATTTAATGTAAAAGTAGATTAATAGTGGGTTTGGATAGTTTCTATGTGTGTGGGGGCGATTTAATTGAATTGGAGACAGCTGGTCTGGAAGCTTTGACTCATCAAAAGAAATTAGGTTTGAAATGCTAAATACATAAACATGGCAGAAGTCTTAGAATGTGAGGTAAGGAGAATTTGCATTTTTAGATAAATCAGGGCAGTTTGAATTTCAAAGAGATGGTAGGATGTTACACCTGGCCAGAGAAGCTAGGCCAAGCAGTGTGTTTATTTTTCCCAAAGGCTACTGATAATAGTAGCACCATGAAAAGATTTATATTATGAAAAAGTAAAGTTCCAAAGACATATGGGAACAATGGAATTTACATTAGAAGGGAGAAACATGTGTAAAGGAGAATGAGGCTATGTGTTAGGGAAAGCATTGTAAGACCTAACACAAGTGTAAAAAGCCTCCAGCATTTGTGCATTCGGTTTGCTGTCTACAGAAACTGATGCTGGGAGAAGCCATTTTGAATTCTACTGTCCAGGGTAATGTGGTAACTTGCTGGCAACAGTTTAATTTTTTTTTACCATTGCCTTAACGGGTGTGTAACTGGGAGCCAGATTAATTAGGGGTTTTAGGAGTTATTATAGTAGTAATTTGTAGATCTATGAATGTGCTTGAAATAGTTTCTTTTGTTAGTAAATGTTCCATTTTGTTTTCTAAAAATCTCTAATGTCTTTGTAGACTTATTACTTCTGACTTCAGGGCACGCTTCTCAAAATAAATATAAATTGCAAAACTGTTGTGACCTCATGATCAAGTTTCACTCATGGATTTGATCCACCTGGAACACATCATCTGCCGTGTCATAACAAATGACAATAGTGAACATTATGTATGAGTTATTAACAGCCATGCCCAGGCTATGCAACTACACCTTCTTGATTCATCTGGTGTGGAGAGGGGCAGGGAGGAGGACCTCCTTGTGAACTTGCTACTGGGCATGGCCAAGTCGGCCATTGACAGGTCCAGGCAGAAGGCAATCGGGGGGGGGGGGTCGTCCGACCCAACTGTCTGCCCTTTCTCCGTAGCTAAGTTCATGGCCGAGTGTCCCTGGAGAGGGAGCACGTGGTGTCTGCCAGCACCGTTGAGGCCTTCCATGCTCAGTGGGCGCCGCGGGGACTAGGGTGTTTTATTGACCCCTTTAACCACATTTTGGTTTAATGTTTGTAAATTTCCTTTGAATTTTGTCCTTTGTTTTTGCCTTTTAATTTGTCCCTGATTTTGTTAATTTTGTTTATTTGTTTGTAACCCGAAAGAGTTACATCTTCTTAACCTTCCTAGCACTGCTGCTATGCATTGATGACATCCGCAGCGGAGGTGGAGGCAGCCTGTTGACTGCTACGCCCTGTCTATGATGAGCTTGATGGGCGTTCCCTGGAGGGCTAAGGCCTGGAGGGCCCCTGCCTGCTTTCAGGGTCCTGCTGTGTGGCAGTGGCACCCTCCTCAGCCTGTGGAGCTGGAGCTACTGGGGTCATAGGAAGAGGGGTTTCAGATGGGCTGCACACTCCCGATGTTGCCTGGGTGGATGGTCCAGGGGTGTGCACTTCCTTTGGGTGCCCAGGGGCCCCTATCTAACGCCTTGAGGAGAAGGGGTAGCTGGAGTGAGATCAAGCTGCCCTGCACCCCTCTCGTGCGTGCACACACTTTTGGAGGCTAACTATGGCATCAGCAGTGCAGGAGTGACGTCCTGGATCAAGGTCTCCATGGTGACCACCATCCTGCCAGTGTTGACCTCGGTGTGTTGCAATGCCAGTGCTATCACCTCAGCCTGAAGGCGGATGGACTCCTCCATCTGTGCCTTGCAATCTGAGGAGTGCAGCGGACATCCCTTCCTGATGTTCCCGAGCTTGCCTTTGCAGCTCCAGCAACTGTGACATGACCGAGTCCAGAGGCTCGTTATCTGACTTGGACTCAGCAAATTTCTGGCCTCCAGCAGTCCTCCGAGTGCCGGGGACCTGGGAAGTCCCTGTCGCCGCCTGCTATGACTCAAAAAGTGCGATGTGCTTACTAGATTGTGATCCCGAGGCTATTCTAAAGCTAGGTCCCACCAAGGTGTGTGTCTGCGTGGGTGGAGGGTGTGGGTGAGCACCGTGACGGGACTTCAGGGAGGTGCCTCCAGATTCCTCTTCAGAGGATTCTTTGGGGTTTGATTGGAGGCCCTGGGTCGTGGACTCCGTCGGCTGTTTGGCAGATGTGCCTGTGAAAGCAAGGGAAGATAATTAGTGCACGGCAGTGGCCTGTGAAACAGGACACATCACTCTCAGAATGGTTGTCTGATGGATGTTGCACTGCTGGACCCACACTTGGTAGAGCAGCGCCGACCTCACCGTCAGCACAGGACCGGTCCAGATCCTCGCTGGTCAGCTGGATGGCTCTGTTTTCAAAGTCCGTGAGGACCTTGATTTCAGGCATCGTCCACCAGTCTGCAACCTCTCCCTCTTGTGTGCCAGCTTGCCCTGCATAAATAGAGATGGAGAAAGCGTAAGCAGGATTCCTGCCAGGCCAGATGATAAGTATGCCTGTGTGGGTGGTAAGTGGTCCCATGGACGGGTTGAGGACAATGAAGGTGTGAGAGAGTGAATGGTGATGTCCCTTGAACTGGCAGTGAGTGAGGGGCTGGTGGATGTGTGATGGGTTTGTGAGTATGTGAGTTGAGAGTGATGAGAGAAGTGACTTATCCTGGCAGGACGGAGGAGATCATTAATCCTGTAGCAGTACTGGGTGGCTGTCCTCTTTTGCAGGGCTTTGGCACTGACCACCACTGCCACCGCCTTTCAAGCCGGATTAATGAGTTTGCTGCCCATCCTGCAGCCAGAGCGGAGGCAGAGGACATCAAGGCAGGCATCCACTATGTCCAAAAGGCACTTGATGGACACGTCATTGATCCTGGGGGCTATAGTTTTCTTGCCTTTCAGGGCCATGTCTTCTTCCAGCGGTCGTGGGCTGGAAGCACTAAGAGGTATGGACATGGCTGCACGTTAAACATGGCACTCGGCAAGATGAAGTGGCGGGGTGATGGCACGGCAGGCAAATGAGAGCCCACCTGCCATGGAAACAGCCTGTTTCCCAGGAATGCTTAATTAATGCGGCAGGTTTGGGAAGGTACCGCATCAAAAGCCACCATTGCGGCCAACGGGTAAAACTTTGCTTCACCCGACTGCTCACACACTTAGTGCAAATCTGGAACGATTCTGCTCTATGACTCCTTGTTATGATGAACAGTGTTCGTGTCAGTCTGAAGTGAAGGCTTGGTTCCTGCACAAGATAAAGGCAGGTGTCTCAGTCCAGGGTCTCTTCCCTGTGCTCTTCCCTTCAGACCAAAGTGATGGGGTCCGGCTTAACACTCACTGGACACATTAGTGATGATGCCTGCACCTCAATGGGGCTTATCATTGCTGCCAGAACGTCCTAGGCTGGCAGTGCAGCATTCCGTCATTCTCTCGGTGTGCTTCCAGTACCTTTGAGGCACGGCTGCCCTCCTTCTCCTCAGCATCTGGGTCCGGTGATAGTGTGGTCTTGAAGGGTTCAGCTCACGAAGGATGCCACAGGATCACGAGAAGCTAAAGTTTCCCCACTGCATCTCCATGACATGACCCTATTCACAGAGCGCAAGAGATCTGCCAGCAGCCAGACAGGAGTCAGACATTCACATAAACTATGGGGTGTCCCCAGTACATGTCACTATCACCTTCCTGGAATGTAGGGGCAATGGGCATCTGCTGGATCTCTATGACAGGAGCATTATAGGTATGTGAGCTGTCAGCAGCCAGACTGAAGTCAAATGTTCACAGTAGCAATGTGAGGATCTATGGAGTCTCCTCGCTGCATGTCGACATCATCCTCTACAAATGTAGCAGCTATGAGGGCCTCCCAAATGTGCCTGCCTCGTCTGGACAGATGGAGTTTATTACTGCAACCATTTAATTTACAGATTATACATGTGGCTGGGCGAGAAAATCTAACTGCAAATTAATTGTTGAGAATTTAAAGCTCAAAATAAATTGAGCATTTAAAACCTGGACACTGGACTGAAATGACCTCTGTCAATACCAAGGATTTGTGTATATATTGTTATGTTCATGTATGCACCTGGTAATGTAATAGTTTGGGTATATATATATATACAAGTATAGTAAGTAGTGTAAAATGGGTTGAGAAAATGAAGCTGTCTTTTTAAATTACGGTGTTTCATTTTTCCAAAAGGACGGAGGTGTTATCAAAGTGTAATAATTTTCATAATATTTTTCTGGTTCGTTGTAAAGTATGTGAGTATAGTTGGGTCTGTCTGTGTGATTTAATTTCAGTTGCAGTCAGGTAGACTGCCAGCTTGGAATTAGCAAAAGAAGAAATATGCTTGAAATGCTAATGGGTAAACATGGATGCTGGCTTAGCATGTAAGGTGTGAAGGAAATTTGCATTTTCAGATAAGTGAAGGGATTGTTTGGATTTCAAAGGGATGTTAGTCTGTTTACAATTAGCCAGATAAGCAAGGCTAAGGAGTGTGTTTATTTTTTCCCAAGGTTTGCATCAGTCTTCATGGTAAAAGACATTAATAGCATTCCAAAAATACTAAATAATCGAGGTGCAAAAGCGGGAGAGGAAATAAATACAATAACTATCACTAGAGAAAAAGTACTAGGGAAACTAATGGGGCTAAAGGCCAATAAGCCTCCTGGATCTGATGGGTTGCGTCCGAGGATATTAAAGGAGGTAGCTACACAGATAGTGGATGCACTGGTAGTAATCTTCCAAGAATCCTTAGATTCTGGGCAAGTCCCAGAAGATTGGAAAACTGCCAATATAATGCCCTTATTCAAAAAGGGAGGGAGACAAAAAACAAGTAACTATAGGCCAGTTAGCTTAACATCAGTCATTGGGAAAATGTTAAAGGGTGTAATAGCAGAGCATTTAGAAATGCATAATATAATCCAGCAGAGTCAGCATGGCTTCATGAAGGGGAAATCATGTCTGACAAATTTATTAGAATTCTTTGAGGAGGTAACAAGCAGGATAGATAAAGGGGAACCTGTAAATGTAATATATTTGGATTTCCAAAAAGCATTTGACAAGGTACCGCACATAAGGCTACTTAATAAGATAAGAGCCCATGGTGTTGGGGGTAGTATATTAACATGGATAGAGGATTGGCTAACCAATAGAAGACAGAGAGTTGGAATAAGGGGGCATTTCCAGGATGGCAATCTGTAACTAGTGCAATGCCACAGGGTTCAGTGCTGGGGCCACAATTATTTACAATATGTATTAATGACTTAGATGAAGGAAGTGAATGTACTTTTGCCAAGTTCCCGCAGAAGTCATCTATGGAGCTCTGGAAGGAGCCACTAATGTAAAAATTGAGTGCCACTGTCACTTTCACGGGCACTGGCAATGGATGCCCTCCATGTCCCCATGGCACCAAATCCTGCAGCAGGTGGCTTATGTGACCGACCAATTCCCTGGATATGCGCAATCTTAGGCAACAGTGGTCTTCGGTCATTTGCAAGAATGACAAGTGCCATCAGTAGGCCCTGGGTCTAGCTAGGCACTGGCCCATGATGGCTCGCTGTGGCTCCCAGTGATGTGTGCAGGAACTCCAGCCGCCCCTTCTTCTTGAGGGTGTTGCTCCTCCCTCTGCCAAGCCAGGCGCCTCAGTCACTCTCTTGTCCGTCTCTGCTCCTGTAAGCCATGAGGCATACAGCTAGGTCACCAGGCTCCATGCCCCTGATGTACTCTTCCTGCAGGATGAAAGAGAGAGATGCATGGGTTAGCATTGGTCTCCTAGGGAACTCTCATGGTGGGGTGCGGCTCCGGCTCAGTCTCAAGGCCCGTTAACGCATGACGGAGTGTTCTGGCCACCACTTGGATGGCCAGAGTTTAGTGCTGCCCGAAACCCCACGCACCTCTGCCCCACTCCACCTGACCGATTGGCGGTAGCTTCATCCATTGGACTGCATGCTGTGCTCTCAGCTCAGGCGCAGGCATTCTCCTAACCCACACTGCAAGGCTGCACTGTTAGCATGAACCATGGGAGAGACTGGTCCAAACCTGAATGCTGACATTGAAAGGGGCTGTGAGCACCTCCACCAGTGACTGCTCCATGGCCAGATTTAGCAAGGAGATTGTACAACATACCCAGACGTCCAATCGTTCTGCAGTCCACTAGAACACACATTAGTTCATAATCTGTGCCCGAGGGGCACAAAGTTCAGGAAAATTTGTGGCACTTTGATGCCTCTGCATTGCTTGAGTGGGCAGATAAGCTGGAGGCCCGACTCCAAGCATGCCAATGTAGCTGCGCCTGAACTATCACAGCAGCAGAGGAATGCCACTTTATCCCTAATGCATGGCTGCTTCCCACCCAGCATGTGCTGGTGCACTACCATCGGACCATATTGCCTTGCCCCCCCACCCCAAACTCGCCCCCATCACAAGGCAGCCCTTGCCCCAATACTGCACTGTCAGCCAGCAGGGGAAAAGCAACTTGCCTGTGCCCTTGTCTGAATGCGTGATGCCTCTTCCTTGAAGTCAAATAGGCAACCCTTGCGAGCGATGTGCGACATTACTGTGCACCCATCTCCGGGTTCCCCTCGAAGTTCAGCTCACCAAGTGCACGCCTTTTAAATGCTGCTGTGCAACATGTTGGTGTGTCCGGATGATCTAGCGTAGGGGGGTGATTCATGGCTTATAATGAGATGCTAAAGTATTGAAATTAGGTTCCCAGTGTTGGACGGCGGAAAAGGTGGCCTTTCATTGTTCGGCTGAACGGATGATTGCAAATTGGTTTCA
Organism: Cetorhinus maximus; assembly: GCF_964194155.1. NCBI lineage: Eukaryota > Metazoa > Chordata > Chondrichthyes > Lamniformes > Cetorhinidae > Cetorhinus > Cetorhinus maximus. Next base: position 67,323,683 of record NC_135893.1, read on the forward strand.
CGACGACATGATACAGATTTTTGGCCTTCGTGACATATATCCCCTCACCACAGTGCCTACCATGACACCCGCCAGTAATGGGGGTGGAAAATTCTGGCCTATATCTTTAACTAATTACATTACATTTCTGTAACTCCCCTTTTTCCAACCACTGATTCTACTCAATTCCAACTCCTACTCTTCCCCTCCTCAAGTCACAGTCCCGGGGATTCAATCTCCTACAGTATTCTCAGCCCTTAGGGAAGACGTCGTTTTTATTCATTCATGGGATGTAGACTTCACTGGCTAGGCCAGCATTTATTGCCCATCCTTAATTGCCCTTGAGCAGGTGGTGGTGAGCTGCCTTCTTGAACTGCTGCAGTCCATGTGGTGTAGGTATACCCACCATGCTGTTAGGAAGGGAGTTCCAGAATTTTGACCCAGCGACAGTGAAGGAACGGTGATATATTTCCAAGTCAGGATGGTGAGTGACTTGAAGGGGAACTTCCAGGCGCTGGTGTTCCCATGTGTCTACTGCCCTTGTCCTTCTAGATGGCAGTGGGTGTGGGTTTGGAAGGTGCTGCCTGGGAGGCTTGGTGAGTTCCTGCAGTGCATCTTGTAGATAGCACACACTGCTGCCACTGTGCATCTGTAGTGGAGGGAGTGTATGTTTGTGGATGGGGTGCCAGTCCTGTGGGCTGCTTCGACCTGGATGGTGACAAGTTTCTTGAGTGTTGGAGTGTTCTTGGAGACATGAGAACTTTCTTCTGCATCTGGTAGAACATCATCATCTGCAAAATAGGACAACACTTTATCAGCATTGCTGTCAGCATAGCTGGGAAGCTGGGTGTAGGTTTCAAGATGACTGAGCTGCAAGAACACTGAAGACTTCTCAACGAAAGACCTATATAAAAGAGAAGACTGAAGAGAATTGATCTTTGGACCCTCTGGGACTAGAAGAGAAGCACTCAGGACACTCTAGGGAACTTGTTGCTCCCTCAAAGGACTCTGGAAAGAAACTTTAGAACAGGGATGATCTTCAACTCTTGGAAAGCCTGTCGTAGCTGTATCATTGACTGCTGCATCAAAGATAGAAAAGGCATTGAAGATCTGAGATGTCAATGAACTTATACACCAAAGGAAAAACAACCAACTTCCTGTAAGACTGTCAGGAAAAGAAGAAATGATTTCCCAACGATTTTCCAGGAGAACAGTCTACTTTCCATGGGCAGTGATAAGAGAGCCACACTTCTCTCTGTGTGAAGTTGCTCCACGCTGGGCAATGGGAAGAATTGCTGAGAATATGGAGCAGCCTCATCTTCTGTAAAGAGAGGAGTTTCCGGTAGACAATCAGCTCGGGAACATGATTGCTGCACAGGATTCTGCAGCTTCAGAAGTGCTAAAGATTCTGCCGCAGTTCCTGTGCTGACCTCCAGCTCTGGAGGGAAGAAGGCTTTCAGCTGGGACTGAAGTATGGGTGGCAAATTGACTTTCACTTTGGGAAGGTACCAGCTCTTTAGCAGTGTGATCCTCTACGGTCTGACCTGGACTCAAGCAAAGCTTTGTCTGTGGAAGACTCTTCATGAACAGGAGATAAAGGTGACACATCGGTAGATTCAATAGAACTAAGATCTGGATGCTGCTCAGCCACTAAAAGCACAGCTATTTATTATAAAAAGCCAATAGCGACATCATTAGGTGCATCCAACACCGGGAAAGATAAATCATTCTCTAGGACCCCAATCTCCAAGAGATCACTCAATACTGCAAGGGATTCTTCCTCATCACTCTCTAGGAAGAGCCAATTCAGCTCCAGCAGGTCTTCATGTGGATGGTCATTGTCTGCTGCAGTGCCTTCTGTATCCTCCACATCTGGCCTTACTTTGTGAAGAACTGATTCTTAACTTCCTTGTCTGCCTTGGGTCTAGTGGATGGTATCTCTGTGAAAGAAAGGAATGTACTGTTGAGTGTATCAACTTCCTCACCTTCTGAAGACTGAATTTCGACTGCTTCCAAGTAAATGGTTGAAGATTGTTGCATGGAGGACAGTGAGTCATTTAAATGATGAGCATCATCTGGTTTCTGTAAGGTTCCTAGAAGTATGCCAACATTGCCACTCAATAGGGATATACGTCGATTGTGAAGAACATAGAGAGGATCAACGATGTCACCCCTTATAGGTAAGAGGAGCAATAATCCTGCATTTGATTAGAAGGTCCCTGAACCTTGTAACTTGATGGGTAATGGACTGAAGTCAGTCGAGGTCATCTGCTAATATGTTAACATCCACTCCAGTATCAATTTTGAAAGAAGTATCAAAGTCTTGAGCTTGTACGATAACTGACCAGTTGTCTGGATTAAGACGGTCCACTTCTCCTAGGAACTCTGTAGGCTCATCATTTTCCGGACTTTCCATTTCTTGGAAGGAATGTGTTTCATAAATATCTGCTGGTCTGTAACTTTGATTGAAATTACTGGATTTGCAGAAACACTCGAAATTTCAAGTTTTGCCACATTGGGTAGTCTTCGCGTCCATGCGGGGCTTCACGCCACAATGCAGCATGGAGTTTTCCACCCTTTCAGTTTGTTTTGGCAGGTTTCACATGGGTAAGGCCACTGCCTGTGGGTCCTACGAATCTACTGAGTCGCCATGAATTATAGCCGATTAAATGCTCGAAACGTGGCCTGCCTCGCATACTGGACCGCTTGATCCAATGTGAGATCATCCTTGGTCTGCAGGAAGTCGGAGAGTTTTTCATCCCAAACACCCTTGACTATGCGATCACGGATTAGCTCATTCTTCAGCGTCCCATATCCGCAAGAAGGTAATATAGGAAGATTAGAAATAATTCAATCAATTCCCCAAGTCATCGTGAGCACTGTTTAAAATGATTCAATTACTAAATTTTGCTTCAGACTAAAATAGGTGTCAAAGGCTTTTATAATGGAGTCAAAGTCTAGTGGACTCCTGCATGCCCTGCCTTAGGCAAATGTCGTCTGGTACTGGACCTGCTGTATTAAGAAAAGAGCTAACTTGAAGCTTTGGCTCTTTTTCATGAAGACCTGACTGCTTGGTACTGAACAAAACGGCGTTTCCATAACTCCCACTGCTGGCCCTCGAGGCAAGGACAAGGACTGCTCGCTAGGTACGGTCATCATTACCTCTTGCCAGTGTGCCTCCTTCTACACTCAAATTTCCTCAAGCTGCTTTCTGCACTCTGTGGTTCCTTCAGTAACATCAACGTGTCTTTTACATTGATGTCTCCACGGCTGCCACCAAGTTCTGAGATCCAGTCCTTCTATATTGGACTCTAGATGTAGAACTTGGTGCTTAGACAGACCGCAGGCATACTCTTGTATCTGCTTAATACTGTTTATTCGTACTACTTCTAAACAGGTTAGAGAATAGGCATGTAACACATGATTCCAACCTCCCTCAAGAAAGCCTAACACATGACTGACTAGTGTCAGTGGTACATCATCATACATTAGTATATTCCATCTGTTAACCCGTTATACTACAGTTAGGTTTTAAGGAGTATCTAAAAGGAGGATAGAGGTAGGGAGGCAGAGAAGTTTAGTGAGGGAATTTCAGAGCTTAGGGTGTAACTAGCTGAAAGCACAACTGCCAATGGTGGAACGATGAAAATTGGGGATGCCCAAGAGGCCGAAACTGGAGATGACTTGGAGGGTTGTAGTCTGAAGGAGGTTACAGAAATAATTAGGGCTGAGGCCATGCAAGAATTGGTTTTAGAATTGAGGTGTTGCCAGGCTGGGAGCCAAAGTAGTTCAGTAAGCACAGGGTTACTGGGTGAACAGGATTTGAGCAGAGTTCAATTTAATGTTTACACAATCCCCTGGTTATTTTGCCCAATTATCTTGAATCGGTGTCATCTGGGGAAATAGTTTTTTCCTTCCTACTCTATGAATCCCCTTCATAATTTTGAACGCCTCAATTAAAATCTCCTCTTAACCATCTCTACTCTAAGGTAAAGAATCCCAGCTTCTCTAGTCTCTCCAGAAAGCTGAAGACCCTCATCTCTTGTTTTCAACCCTCCTGCCAGTGGAAACTGACTTCAGCCAGTGACCCATCAAGTTACAAGGTCCAGGGGCATAGACCTTCCAGTCAAATGCAGGATTATTGATCCTCTTAGCTACAAGGGGTGACATCGTTGATTCTCAAATCCTTCATATAAACAACTTAATATTTCTTCATGTTCACATTTTACCTCAAAACTAGTGAAATGTTGTTCACACTGGAGAAATGTAATGAATACTGGGAGAACGCCTGTATCTCCTTGTTGATTGACAAGCCACTAACAAAATAGTGGAAAAAAACAGCCATCAATGTTGCGATTCCTAGGGTTGTGAATTAGAAGATTGTTAAGTCCAGACATTAACGAGCAATCTCCTTTTATTTGGTTAAAGAGAAATTTGACCCCCAATCTCCTGAAGTGCTGCATTTGCTTCATATTCCATAATGACGTTTCTTTGGGTGGAGCCGTTGGCGGAGGCCGTGATATGTGGCATACGCGGAAAATATGGCGCGACCTGCTTCACGACGGCATGAAGGCAGGTCACGATTGTCCACTCAGCTCGCCGATGGTGGGTCGCGTTTCCCACCATCGGTCAGCGGGGAGCTAATTGTAATACATTAGCATATAATTAAAAGGCCATCCCGCCAGGCTCTTGGAGCCCCGCCATATCGTCCATCCACGTCGGTGGGAAAGCACGTCGATGTGTTTCACAACAGCGCGCAGGCGACGTGCACTTGGCGGCCTTCACTTTGGGGGAACTGAGGTGAGTGAACAGCAGCGTTCTCCATGGCTCACCTGTTGTTTACAGGCCTCAGGGGCACCGGGGGGCAGAGACAACTGTTGCCTGGCCCCGGAGGCGAATGCTGAGGCGGGGGTGGGGGGGGTGTCCAGGGGCAAGTGCAGGGAGAGAGCGACTGAGGCTCCTGGCTGCACAAAGGCAGGAGCAGCAACCTCATCAAGAAGGGGCATCAGGGGCTCCCGCACACACTGCCCAGGAGCAACAGTGAGCCACGGCTGATTGGCGCCTAGTGACACCCAGGGTCTATAGACGCCGTCTGCCATTCCTGCAGATGACTCAGAACCAGTGTTGCCGATAACTGCGCATGTCTAGGGATCTGCCACTTACTGCAGGACCTGGCGCCAAGGGGACATGGAGGGCATCCACTGCCAGTGGCTGTGAAAGTGACTGCGGCGCTCAATTTCTATGCCACTGGCTCCTTTTAGGACTCCACAGGTGGTCTCTGTGGGATTTCACAATCTGACACCCACAAATGCATCCATGAGGTCATGGATGCCATCTTCTCCATGGCACAGAACTTTGTGCATATTGTCCGGGACTGGGACAGCCAGGATGCAAGGGCCATTGGATTCGGCCTGATCTCGGGATTCCCACAGGTGCAGGGTGCGATTGACTGCACTCATGTGGCGCTCAGGTCTCCGTCGCTACACTCAGTGGACTTCATCAACCAGAAGGGCTTCCACTCACTGAAAATGCAGCTAGTGTGCGACCACCAGAAACGCATCCTTCAGGTGTATGCACGGTTTCCAGGGAGTGTACACGATGCTTACATCCTGAGTCGCTCGCAGATCCCTGCAGTCTTTCAAGGTCCACAGAAGCTGCAGGGTTGGCTCCTTGGGGACAAGGGCCACCCACTGAGGCCGTGGCTGATGACACCCACGCAGCGGCCTCAGACTGCAGCAGAGCGACAGTATAATGAGGCTCATGCAGCAGCTCGCAACTTGGTGGAGCAAAGCATCGGGATGCTGAAGATGCGGTTCCGGTGCCTGGACCGGTCTGGTGGAGCCCTGCAATACAGTCTGCAGAGAGTGTCACGCATCGTTGTCGTCTGCTACACCCTTTACAATCTAGCACTGCAACAGGGAGTGGAGCTGGCTGAGGAGAAGATGGAGAGGCTGCACGTCTTCTCGGATGAGGAGGACACCAAGGATGAAGGTGAGGAGGACCTTAGTGGTGACAACAATGGGGATAAGGCTCTAGCACTGGCTAGATGAGACAGGCATGCTCAGGAGGCCCTATTAGCTGCCAGATTTGTGGAGGATAATGACGACGTGCAGTGAGGTGTCCCCGTAGATCCTCACATCGCAGTTGTGAATGTTTGACCCCAGTCTGGTTTATGGCAGTGCAATAACCCCTGTGAGAATGCTCCTGTCATGAAGATGCAGTGGAGGCCCTAATAGTCACTCAATCGTAGGAGGATGATGACAACATGCAGTGAGGACATACCATGGATCTTCACATAGCCTCTGAGAATGTCTGACTTCTGTCTGGCCGAGGGCAGCTCGCTTACGCTCCATGATCAGGGTCATATCATAGAGACACAGCCATGAAACTTTAGACGCATCTGATGCTATATCCACCTTCAGCACCTCAGCAGCACCTTCAGGAGCTGGTGCACAGCATCACTGGTCACAGATGCTCGTGTGATGGGGGCAGCCCCACCTTAAAGGTGCTGAGAGCACACAGGGAGTATAACGGAACACTAGCGCCTGCCCACGACATTCTGGCAGCAATGACCAGCACCGCCGAGGTGCAGGCATCAGTAATGTTTCCAGGGAGTGTGAGGCTGGACCATCACTTTGGTCTGAAGGCCGCACAAAGCACAGGGAACAGGAATGAGATACCTGCCTTTTATTTTGTGCAGAAAGGTTTCACATCTGAGTGTCAAGAACACTGCTCATCAGAACAAGGAGCCACAGGCAGGGAGACATTCTTAGGAGTTTATTGACAATAGTGAACAGTGTGTACAAGTGATTAACACCCGTGGCCAGGCCGTGCAACTACTTTTACCGAACTTTCTTAACCCTGCCACTACACCTTGGTGTTCCCCAGGCATCCACAGCAGAGGTGGAGGCAGCCTGCTGACTGTGACGTCCTGTCTGTGATGACCTTGGAGGGCATCCTTTGGAGGACCGATACTTGGTCGGCCCCGGCCTGCATTCAGGTTCCAGCTGTGTGGCAGTGGCACCCTCCTTGGCCTGTGGAGCTGGAGCTGCGGAGGTCACAGCAAGGGGGGATTCGGTTGGGCTAGTCACGCCCAGATTCACCTGGGTGGATGGCCCCGGAGTGTGCACCTGCTGATCCTCCTCCCTATGGGTGCCCGAGGGTTCCTGGCTGACTCCATGAGCGAAAGGGGTAGCTGGAGTGAGATCGAACTGTCCAACAACACTCTCACGTATACACTGTTGGCCTCAAACTATGACATCAGCGATGGAGTTGAGCCCACGCAGTGCAGGAGTGACATCCTGGACCAAGGTCTCCATGGCAGCCGCCATCCTGCCAGTGTTGACCTCAGTGCATTGCAATGCCAGCGCTATCGCCTCAGCCTGAAGATGGACGGACTCCTCCATCGTCCTTTGCAACTGAGGAGTGCAGCAGACATCCCTTCCTGATGTTCCCGAGCTTGCCTTTCCAACTCCAGCAACTGGGACATGACCGAATCCAGAGGCTCGTCATCTGACTCGGACTCGGCAATGCTCTGGTCTCCAGCAGTCCTCTGAGTGCCGGGGACCTGGGAAGTCCCTGCCTCTGCCCGCTGTGGATCATAAAGTGCAATGTGCTCATCAGATTGTGATCCTGAGGCTACTCTAAAGCTAGGTCCCACTGAGGTGTGTGTCTGTGCGCTGGTGGAGGGTGTGGCTGAGCGCTGTGACAGGTCTTCAGTGGAGGTGCCTTCAGATTCCTCTTCAGAGGATTCTTCGGGGATTGATTGGAGGCAGTGTGTCATGGACTCTATCAGCTGTTTGGCAGATGTGCCTGTGAAAGCAAGGGGAGATAATTAGTGCATGGCAGTGGCCTGTGAAACAGGACACATCACTCACAGCATGGTTATCTGATGGATGTTGCACTGCTGGATCCTCACTTGGTAGAGCAGCACCAACCTCACTGTCAGCACAGGACCGGTCCCAGTCATCGCCGGCCAGTTGGATGGCCCTGTTTTTGAATTCTGTCAGAACTTTGATCTTTGGCATCCCTCCACCTGTCTGCGACCTTTCCCTCCTGTTGTGAGCCAGTTTGTCCTGCATGGATAGAGATGGGGAGAGTGTATCAGGATTCCTGCCGGGTCAGATGATAAGCATGCCTGGCATGTGTGGGTGGTGAGTGGTCCCATGGATGGGATGAAGACAATGACGGTGTGTGTGAACGAGTGAATAGTGATGGCCCTTGCACTGGCAGTGAGTGAGTGTGTATGATGGGTTTGTGAGGGTGTGAGTTGGAAGTGATGAAAAGACTTACCCTGGTGGAATGGAGGAGATCATTCATCCTTTTGCGGCACTGGGTGGCTGTCCTCTTCCGCAGGGCGTTTGCACTGACCACCTCTGCTACCGCCTCCCAAGCCGGGTTGGTGACTTTGCTGCCTATCCTGCGGCCAGAGCAGGGGTACAGGACATCCTGGTGGGCCTCCAAGGCATCCAGCAGTCGCTCAAGGGACTTGTCATAGAAGCTGGGGGCTGCAGTCTTTTTTTCCTTTGCTGGCTATGTCTCCCGGGCAGTGGTGGCGAGCTGGTGGTGATGAGCGCTTTGCTGGCAGCTGCCTTTTAAAGATGGCGGCTGGCGTGATGCAACAGCAGGGTGATGGCAGGTGGGCAAATGAGAGCCCGCTCGCCATGGAAACAGCGTGTCTCAAGGAAGTGAATAAATAATGAGGCGGGCTCGGGACGATATGGCTTGAAAACCCGCCATTTTCATCGGCGGGTAGGACTCCATTTTACCCGCCCGATACCGTAGTTAGTGCAATTCTGGGAAAATTCTACCCTTTATGTAATCACTTTGTTGGGCCCTTGAGAATCTTGCTGCTCTTTTCCTGCGATAATGGGCGACGAGGGTGAAAAGAGAGAAACGATGAGGGAAAAGGTGGGGAATTTGACACAAAGAAAAAATTGATAGAGAAAGGAAGGAAATGAAGGAGATTGAGCAAGGACTGAAGCAAACTGAGCCAAAGATGAGCAATCAAAGTAAATGATGAAGTTGAACAAAAAACGAAAGATAGACAAATAGGAACCATGCATGAGGATTTACAGGAAGAAAGGAATTAAATTATATGGAGTAACAGGACTGAAAGAAATGAATGAGATGAAGAGGAGGACACTGTAATGAATAGGTGGGTGAATTGCTAAGCAACATGGCCATGGGTGATTTATTTGGAAATGGTTTGCTTGGATACTTGTCCAGGGGCCGGTTGTGATGTATAAGATTGTTTCCATTGCTGTACACTAATCCTACAGCATTAGTGCCAAGCATTTTGGACTGTGAAACATATATTTCTGCTCTGCAAAGTGCAAAGAGAATTCAGTCTCCTTCCATAAGTCTCTAATTTCATTTCTTTTAATGTACAGTTCTGCAGACATGTAAAATCTGTTATTTCGTGTTATCTCTCGCCCTGTGCATAAGGATGCCCAGGTCAAAATATCTCTCTGAGGATAAGATTCTATTTAATTTGATCATAAAAGGTAAGAAATGCCTCTATTAAACGTTTAACCTGCCTCAGATTGGGTTACGTGTGCAGGCGTGCTCTGAACTGGTAGATCTTGATTTCAATGAAAATAATAATGGGCTGAGATGTGAAATGAGCATCCAACTCGCTATCACCCACATTACACAATCAGATAGAATCATGATCTATCCTTCTGAGTGTGTGTGTGTGTGTGTGTTTGTGTGTGTCTGTGTATGTGTGTGCGTATGTGTGTATGTGGATGAGTGTGTGTGGGCGAGTGTGTGTGGGTGAGTTGAAAGCAGTGCCTTGGTAGCCTAGCTGAAGGAGTGTTGAATCAAGGCCCCCCTGGAGAGGCATCATATGCCACCTTTTCAATGGATAGCCCTTGTCACCCAGGAGCCATCCATCCAGTCAGGCTGGAGCACAGAAGAGCCTCGGCACCTGTGAGTGTCGGAGGATGTAAGTAAGCATCATGAGAGCTGCCAGGTGACCTTGCACAAGCTTGCAGAGTCTGCATCTTGTAGTCACAAACTATCTGCACGTTCATGAGTGGAATCCCTTCCTGTTGATGAAGGCACCCGGCTCACCCATTGGCGGCTTGATGGCCACATGTGTGCAGTCGATGGTACCCTGGATGCGGGGGAATCCAGTAATTGCAGCGAAGCTTCTGGCTCGCTCAGCCTGGCTGGCCTCGCCTGTCTGGTAATGGATAAATGTCATGACCCGCCTGAACAGAGCTTCTATCAGCAGCTTGACACAACTGTGGACAGCTGATCGGGAGACTCCACACAGGTCCTCCACTGAGCCCTGGAAAGAGCCGGAGGCATAGAAGTTGAGGGCCACTGTGACCTTTAGAGCCACTGGCATGGGGCGGTCAACCACAGTTGGAGGTGATCTCAGGCCCAATGCCTCTCCTCCCACTGGTCACTCCCTTTTCACTGCCTGCAGACACCTGGCCTCCTCTCTCTTCTGCCCCTCTCTTCCTCCTCAGATAATGTCCCACCAGTGGAGTCGACAATCCCCATTACCAGAGAAACAGAAGGCTGTCTGGTGACTGGAAGGGCCCGCATGGTATAAATCCTCCACGGGCCTTGGAAACACCAATGAGTCCCTGAAATGAAGGCTAGCAATGCAAAGACTGAAGCTCAAAACAGAGATAAAGCTGTCAAGTTTCACTAAGCAACCAGCAGCAAACTATCTTCTAAACTCCTCACTACTCAGAATGACAATGCCCCCAGACCCTTTTTATCCTGCCCTTGGATGACAATTTGATAAAAATGTGATGCCTGTTTGCCCATTTTACCCATGCGGCAAGTGCGAAATTGCACAGGCAATGTAAAATCAAGTACAATTGCCTTTTTAATGGCCTTGATTGGCCCTTTAATTGTCGGCGGGCGTGGCTCTGACTCCCGCGCGTGGCCGCCAACCTCCATATTGCACGTGTGCTCGATGATGTCGGGACGCATGATGATTTCTGACCCTAATCCTTGCCTGACATCCTCAGAATGAATAATGGGAGATGGGAGAACATCTGAGCTAGTGAGAAACACTGAATATCGGCTGAAATAACCAACTTGGAATGGAAGGATTTTAAACCAGATATATTCTGAGCCCACTCATTTTGTAATGGGAAAGTCCCGACGTTATGGGTCATTATTCCAGCTATCAACACCTCAGCACCTCCATTGTACAAAGTTTGTTGTATTATTATTCTTAATATTGCCTGTTAACTGTGGTGTGGTGGGTGGGGAGGGATGTTGTCCAGGGACACTAAAACATCCGGCAAGACAAAGTAAATAATTAAATTACTTTCAACATCACCAACAGAACCAAAAATTGAAATGTATATTTTAGAGTTTGATTTTGTCTTTTTTTAAATTCATTCTCAGGATGTGCATGTCATCGGCGATGCCCATCCACTGCCAGAGGTGAAAGATTGTGGATGGGGTGCCAATCGAGCGGGCTGCTTTGTCCCGAATGTGGAGCTTCTTGAGTGTTGTTGGAGCTGCACTTATCCAGTCAAGGGGAGAGTATTCCATCACACTCCTGACTTGTGTCTTGTAGATGGTGGACAGTCTATGGGGAGTCAGGAGGTGAGTTACTCACTGCAGAATTCCCAGCCTCTAACCTGCTCCTGTAGCCACAGTATTTATATGCCTGGTCCAGTTCAGCTTCTGGTCAAGGGTAATCCCGTAGGATGTCGATTTTAGGGGATTTTCCTATGGTAATGCCATTGAATATCAAAGAGAGATGGTTAGATTCCTTCTTATTGGACTCGGTCATTGACTGGCACTTGTGTGACGTGGTGTTACTTGCCACATATCAGCCAAGCTGAAGGTTGTTCAGATCTTGCTGCATGTGGCCACGGACTGCTTCAGCATCAGAGGAGTTAAGAATGGTTCTGAACATTGTGCCAGTCATCAGCAAACATCCCCCTTCTGATTTATGATGGAGCGAAGGTCATTGATGAAACAGATGAAGAAGGTTGGGCCAAGGATACTACGCCGAGAAATTCCTGCAGTGATGTCCTGGGACTGAGATGGTTGGCCTCCAACAACCGCCACCATCTTCCTTTGTGCTGGGTATGACTCCAATCAATGGAGAGTTCACCCCACCAACACCCACGATTTCCATTGACTTTAATTTTGCTAAGAATGAAACCGGACAGACCACCTGGCACCTTCCAAGGTACCAAAAATGACAATGACACACCCAGCCCTGTCAACACTGCAAAGTCCTCCTTACTAACATCTGGGAGCTTGTGCCAAAATTGAGAGAGCTGTACCACAGACTAGTCAAGCAACAGCCTGATATAGTCATACTCACCAAATCATACTTTATAGACACACCACCATCATCACCCCTGCATGTCCAGCCCCCAGCAGGACAGACCCACCAGAGGTGACGGCATAGTGGTATACAGTTGGGAGGTGGCTGCCCTGTTAGTGCCCATTAACTGCGAACTCCATGAACTCCATGAAGTCTCATGGCATCTGGTCAAACATGGACAAGGAAACCTCCTGCTGGTTGCCACCTACCACACCCCCACCCCCCCTCAGCTGATGAATCAGTACTCCTCCATTTTGAACGTCAATCACAAGAAGTACTGAGTGTGGCAAGGGCATAAAATATATTTTGTATTGGGGACTTCAATGTCCATCACCAAGAGTGGCTCAGTAGCACCACGACAGACTGAGTTGGCTTGATTGTAATCTTTGAATGGGGATATGCAAGCTCACAAGGTTCAGGCTTGTAGTTGAACATCATTCTATTGATATGTCAATGTGACATGAAAGAAATCCAAACTGTGTACATGAGACTGTATTCTTTTTGCTATTTTTAAAATGGACTTTCTGCTGAACCTAACAAGATGGCTGCTACAAATCTCATGACCACAGGATTGGCCCCTTTGTTCCTCCTTCCAGCAGGAGTTAGAAGAACAAAAGAAACCTCCTCTCATCATTGTAGAATCTCACAATTGTAAGGACATTATAATCATGAAAGCAGAAGGCTCACAGGTCGAAGTTCATTACGCCTGCAGAATTACTAACAGACCCATCTCACACCTGGGACTGTCCAGGTCTCTTTCAAAAGGTGGCCATTGAGGGGACGATGGGTGTCATATGTATCTTGATAAGCTTACCCCTCTAGCAGAATCAGACGGTCTGCCCAGGCAATGGTTTCCTGACACAAGAACCTTAAGATGGATGGTAACTCTTTCAAAGCCTAATGGCTGAGGCATTATCAGTCCTGAAACCAAAGCCAGCCCCAGACGCTAGATAATAATCCCTTTTGAACTCACGGTGAAGAAAGAAGGTTACTTGACTTGTGTGGCTATTTTGAAATCTCTATATTACTTTGAGAACTGAGAAGCCCTCGGTCTGCTGAATTACCAACTAATCGAGCAGACCTACAGCAGGACTCCCAGCTGACCAAGTGGCTGGTCACCGTGTCTCAATTTCTTAAAGCCTGTTTGATTTTAAAAGTCCATGATCATCGCCTGCCAAGCAGTTTAACACAGCAATCCCATTGTGCTGCATTGTCATTCATTTCCAAGGATTTTCATGTTGCTGTCTCCAACCAGGAACTCATCTGGGCTGATCTCCGCCACAAAGAAATACCCTCTGGACTTTGACTTCCCAGACTATGGAAATCACATGCACTAATATTCATTTATGTGGTTCTTTCACTGTTGTTATCCATAGTTGCAAAAACTCAGTCTCTTCTATCTCCCCTTACTGTATATGTGTGTGTATGTGTGTGTGTGTGTTATGTATGTGTGTCTTTATGTGTCTGTATATGTATGAGGTCATGAATAATTTCCTCCCTCCCTCCCACCTCCAGGTTTGAATGTGAAATAAACTAACCTTCTGAGTTAATCATAAAGAGAGTCAGCTATACAATTAGACAACACAAACTGAGGGTTTGGAGAAAAGACACCACTGCCTACTTTAAAAATAATTCAAAAACACCCATGCTTATGGACAGACAGGGAGAGGATAGAGAAGTTCAGTTTGTCTCTCTCCTGTCTGTAATATTACTATTGCTGACAGTCCACAGCACCAGTTTCAAGCTGCCAGATTTGATTTGAATCTGTTGTCATGAAAGTATAATATTATTGTGATTTATTGTAAAAGTAGATTAATAGTGGGATAGTTTCTCTGTGTGTCTGTGTGTGTGTGGGATTTAACTGAATTGGGGACAGCTGGTCTGGAGGGGTGTGACTCATCAAAAGGGAGCTAGGTTTGAAATGCTAAATACGTAAACATGGCTGAAGTTGTAGAAGGTGACGTGAGGAGAATTTGCATTTTTCGATAAATCAGGGTAGTTTGAATTTCAAAGAGATGGCAGGATATTACACCTCGCCAGAGAAGCTAGGCCAGACAGTGTGTTTATATTTCCCAAAGGTTACTGATACCATTAGCACTATGGGCAACATTATCTCCCAGTCGGGGGGGAAGTGCGGGAGTGGGCGTGGGCGGGCAGCCCTCCAATCGCCACCATTTTTCGTGAGTGGGCCAATTAAGGCCTGCCCAGCTGTGCGTTCCCTGTGCAGGCTGGGGGGGGGCTGGAGGGTTGGGGGGGGGGGGGGGGGGTGGTGGGGGGGTGGTGAATGGGAAATGCGGAAGTGCGCTCCTTCGCGCACGTGGACAAAGTGCTCTGATCTCCCTGAGGCTAAGTGCTGCCTCAGGGCGATCGGTTCCCAAGGTGAAAAAGTTATTCTGTCGCAAATTTCATTTACCATCCGTGACCCCTCATGTGGCACTCCGCCCCGTCACATGAGTTGGGACGTGGGCATAACTTTAAATAAAAGTGAATCTTAATTTTTTAATTTGGTCATGAAACCTTATCCCGCCCGTGGATGAGGTTTCATGATTTTTCAGGTGGCTGCCAGTGCTCCGACCTGCCCACCAACCTTAAGGTTGGAAGGGCAGGTCCACTAATTGGTTTAATTGTTTTTTGAGTGGCCTTAATAGGCCATTGGCAGGTGGGCGCACAGCTGACTCGACTGCGCCCCTGCCAACCTGAAAACACAAATGACGCGGGATGACATCGGGAGTTCTGCCCGACGTCATTGCGTGTCATTTTACGCATCGGCGAGCGGGCCCCGCCCCCGTTCGCTGATGGGAAAATTCTTCCCCATGAAAAGATTTGTATTATGGGAAAGGTAAAGTTCCAAAGACATATGGAAACAAAGAATTTGCATTAAAAGGGAGAAACATGTATAAAGGAGAAGAGGCTATGTGTCAGAAAGGAAGGCATTGCATGATCTACCAGAATTAT
Organism: Cetorhinus maximus; assembly: GCF_964194155.1. NCBI lineage: Eukaryota > Metazoa > Chordata > Chondrichthyes > Lamniformes > Cetorhinidae > Cetorhinus > Cetorhinus maximus. The sequence goes on from NC_135893.1 coordinate 67,338,936, forward strand.
GAAAAGCCTCCAATATTTGTGCATTAAGCTGCTGTCTACAGAAACTGAAGCTGGGAAAAGCCACTTTCAATTCTACTGTCCAGGGTATTGTGATGATTTGCCTGGATCTGTTTAAAATCTATTTTTTTTTACTGTTGCCTTAACAGGGGTGCAACTGGAAGCCAGATTAATTTGGGGTTTTAGGAGATATTATAGTAGTAATTTGTAGGCCTATGTATGTGCTTGAAATCTTTTCTTTTGTTAATAAATGTTTAATTTAGTTTTCTAAAAAATCTCTGAAGTCATGGTAGACTTATTACTTCTGAATTCAGGGCACGCATCTCGAAATAAGTACAAATTGCAAAACCGTTGTGACCACGTGATCAAGTTTCCCTTGTGGATTTGATCCGCCTGGCACACATCATCTGCCGCATCAGAACATTATCCCTGCGAAGTTATGCAGCTTCAACAACACTCAAGAAGAATGCCATCAAGGACAAAGCAGCTCATTTGATTGGCATACCATCCACCACCTTAAACATTCACTCCCTTCACCACCAGTGCACAGTGGCAGCAATGTATACTATCTACAAGATGCACTACAGCAACTCACCAAGGCTCCTTTGACAGCACCTTCCAAACCCGTGAGTTCTACCATCTAGAAGAATAAGGGCAACAGGTGCATTTGAACATCACCATCTGCAAATTCCCCTCTAAGTCGCACACCATTTTGACTTATTGGAACTATATCCCTGTTCCTTCACTGCCACTGGGTCAAAATCCTGGCACCCCATCCCTAACAGCACTGTGGATGTACCTACACCACAGGGACTGCAGCAGTTCAAGAAGGTGGATCACCAAGGTACAATTAGGGATGGACTATAAATGCTGGCCTTGCATTCTGTGAATGAATAAAGAGTGCTAGGTGTGGGGGCAGAAACAGAAACTTACCTGGTCTTCAGCAACTTTCAAAATTCTCTTTCAGGGCAATTTGGATAGGGACCTGGAGAACTGGAAAACCTAGTCGATCTTGTATGGTGTAAATTCCTCCTAGCTTTTGACCAAGTTTGGAAAGGGGCCTAAAACAGGTCTTATGCCTGTGGGTCTGGAGTCACAGATAGGTGACATGAGGCAAGGACAGCAGATTTCCTTCCCTAAAAGGCATTAGTGAATCAGCTGGGTTTTTATGACAATCCTACATCTTTATGGCTGCTTATACTGATACCAGACCTTTACATCCAATTTTTTGAAAACTAAGTTCAAATTCACAAACCACCACAGTGAGATTCAGGCCTGCATTCTCTGGACTATTAGTCTAGCCTATAATAAACCATCTATTAGGACTAACTAGCAATGCTTTATTTAGCTTGTCACGATCCACTATATTGACCTTGTGTGTCTCACTCCTGGGATTGTTTGATTTATGCTCAGAATTTTATTGATTTCATGTCATTCACTTGGGCACACAATGCCATTGTGACAGAATAACATAGTAACAGAACACCTTGATAAATAATGCAAGGCTCTCTGCAACCTTGTTGATCTATATCAAAACCCACACACATTCACATCCATCTGGAAAACATATTTTTGTAATCAAGGTACAATGACCTGCAGCTTTGATTCAGGGCAACTATTATACACAATATCTTAGTCTATACTCTCGTCCTTCAATCAGGCTCCATTCTGGCCTCCCACACATCCACCATTCTTTAATTCATTTCCTTCTCCGCCTTACAATAGCACATCATCCTGTGCAATGTATTTAAAACAAGTCTGTCAAAGTCACACAGCAAAGGCGACTTACGAGATTGAATCACATTTTAGCTGAAAAATAATTGGAAAGTGTTTTCCCTCCATTAACTGAGGAAGCAGTGAGACATATGGACAAGGAAGGCTCCAGCTTTGACTTCGCCATTGGGTGGTAGAGGCATGTTTGTTCCGATTTTAACTCTGAGCCAGGAGTTGTGCCAGAGGCGGCCGAGGCTGACTCTCAGGATGTTTCATTAAGGTTCATGGGGTTGGGGGGAATATACTAGCATGGATTGAGGACTGAAAACAGAGACTAGTAATATACGGGACATTTTGGGGTTGGCAGAGGGCAACTGGTGAATGCCTACCTTGAACCACAGGTATTTACAATCTGTATCAATAACTTAGATGTGGGAACTGAGAGTAATGTATCTATGTTTGCTGACGATACAAAGCTAGGTGGAAATGTGAGGAGGATGCAAAGATGCTGAAAGGAATAATGAGCAGTTAAAAGATTGGATAAGATGGAATATAAAGTGGGGAAACGTGAAATGATCCACTTGGGTAGGAATAATGGAAGAGGATACTTTTAAAAGGTGTGAGATTAGTAAATATTGGCATTCAGAGGGATTTGGCTGTCATTGTACACAAATGACGAAAAGTTGAGAGGCAGATACTTCAAGCAATGAGAATGGCAAATGGTATGTTGGCTTTTATTGCAAAGGATTGGCTGAATGGCCTCTTTCTGCACCATAACTTTTCTATGGTGAGAATTTTCTCCCCGTCGGGCTGGCCAGTCGGGGACGGGGGCAGGTGCGGAGCTGATCGGCGGCGCACTGCCATTTTGCATGGGCGGGCCAATTAAGGAAGCGCTCAGCGCTACCTGTGAGGGCGGGGGGAGGAGGGAGAGTCGGGGTCTGCGCAGAAATCTCCCTGAGGCACAGAGCTGCCTCAGGGAGATTAACTACAGTATTAAAGTTGGGAAAAATAAAATAATAAAATTATTCAGACATGTCCCCTCATGTGACACTTCACATGAGCTGGGGCATCTTTATGAATTTTCGCCAAAACTTTTCTTTCATTTATAAAACCTTCATGAATCCTCATCCCGCCTGTGGATGAGGTTTCATGAATAAATGCAAAGGCCGCATGGGTACTTTGCCTGCCCGTCAACCTTAAGGTTGGATGGGCAGCTTTCTCAATGGGGCTAATTGGTTTTTAAATGGCATTAACAGGCCTTTGACAGTTCGGCAGGCGGGCAGCCAACTCCGGTGCGCGCCCGCCAAATGGAAGATCAGAATGTTATGTGGTGACGTAGGGACGCACACCCGACGTCACCGCACGTCATTTTACATGTCGGCAAGTGGGGCCCGCCCCCGCACGCCGAACAGAAGATTCTGCCCTGTGGTTCTATGGAGTTGGAGTTAGATAAGAGGTCAACCATTTAGGGCCAAGATGAGGAGAAATTTCTTAGAAATTTGAGAATCTTTGGAGTTCTTTAGCCTAGAGAGCTGTGTTTGCTCAAACAATGAGTATATTCAAGACTAAGATCAATAGATTTTTGGATACGAAGGAAATCAAGAGCTGTGGGGATAGGATGGGAAAGTGAAGTTGAAGTAGAATCCAGCCATGACCTTATTGAATGGCTGACAAGCTTGAGGGGCCGGATGGCCTACTCATGCTCCTATTTCAAAGGGCTTCACTGCTGATGAGGTACTTTTTGAAGTGTAGCAATGTAGCCATTCATTACAGCTAGCTTTGGCACAGCAAGATCCCATGATGAAACAATCTGTTTATTTTTATGATAAGTGTTGACCAGGACACTGGGTGGAGGACTCCCACTTCTCTTCTTCGAATAGTGCATGGGATCTTCCTCATCCATCTGACAGGGTCAATGTGGGCCACCAGTTCAACATCTCACGCATAACAAAATGTGCCTCTGACAGTGCAGCATTCCCTCAGTACTGCACTGGAGTGCTAGCCTTGATTTTTCAGCTACTACTCTGGGGTTGGATTTGAATCCGTTTGGCCTTCGGACTCAGAGACATAAGCACAACTCACTGGGCCCATAGCTGACACTCTAGAGTAAAGGCTGACTTGGATTTCAACTGTGACTCCTTCAACAATATCTGACCTGTCAAAGTTCTCATATCAGTAATGGGCATTGGGAAGGCTGCTGTCACTCATGAAGCTAAACACTAGCCACAGGCTAGTAAATGTCATTGCTGGAGAACAGCAGAAAAAAACCAACAAATTATTTTTTCAAAGGAGCTCAATTCTGGTCCCGGTGAGAACAAACCACCCATTGGCTTATTTTCAGTGTCAGTGTTGGAACTTTTCAATGCAGAAATGAAATAATGCTGGTAATTAAATTGATATTATGCCTCATTTTCAGCTTGGTGCTTAATTGCACTAATGATTGTTTAATGTTTTGTGCCATTTTTTCCCTCTAAGCAAGGATGATTAAATTAATAAACAGTTTAGGTCTGACAATTCCTGGGGACAATTGTCCCCATATATATAAATCAAAATCTGAATGTTGCTCACTGCATTTGAAGCTGAAGACAGAACAGAAATTATAAATGCAGTTGAAGCTGTTCATCAATTAGGCAGAGATAACATTATTTTGAATTAGATTTATTTTACAATTTGCCCTATTAAAGTACAAACCTGTTCAGCCGAATTAGGCACTGATGATGTTCCATCCAAGAGGTGCTTTTAATAATTGTCGTAATTTGAAGTGTTTCCAGTAATTCTTAGTGCTTTCATTTTCTGTGGGTCTTATATTGTAGTAAGCAGATGGAGGTGGAAGCGAGTCTCACCAGCTGTCAGCACACATCCAACAACCACAGTCCTTTGAAATCAATATAGGAAATTTGCTGCAGTTATTTTCCTCACCAGTACAGATTCAGGAAATTACCCGTATATGCCACAGGTTACCTGCCCCATGCCCCACCTTTAAAATGTTTTGAGAGGCTTTTACTGGTGGGCAAAGGGTATTAATCCTGCAAGGAAATGCGCTTCAAGCCACCATGACATTTATTCTCTTATTTGGTGCAATGTTAAAAACTTTGGTGCGATCACACTCTAAGGAGCTTGTGTGATGAATGCACACTTGCATTCACATTTGCTTTGTAAATCTTACAAATATCCATTAACGTTCCTGGGGCCAATTCAAACCAACTTGGGATCTTCCTACTATTGTACAGGAACAGCCTGTTATAACTCATTACTGCATCATAACCACAGCACCACCAACAAGGAATCATACAGCACAGAAGTAGGCCAAATGCCTCATCATGCCCATGCCAGCTCTTTGAAATACTTATACAATTACTCCAACTCCCCACTTTCTACCCATAGCCCTGCAAATGTTCCCTTTAAAGTATTTACCCACTTCCCTTTTGAAAGATACGATTAAATCTGCTTCGAACACCACAGTGCAAATTAATCCCAACCATATAAGGAAAAACCACCTTGGACTGGAGTTTCATCTCCCATAATGCAGCAATTGGCTTGGAAACCCTGAAATTGTGGGGGGTTTTTTGGGGCAGCAAAAACCAATTTCCTCTGCTTTTCCAACCCTGCGCTATTTTTGTCTAACCTTTTCATGGGTCGAGAAGGCCTTGGATTCAAAAGGCACATGCACCTATTCTGAAGTGGGGTTGTTATTAGGAGGACCACAAGAAATTTGAATTTCCATCTCCATTCTATTTTCGTGGGGAGAATTTTCTCGCTGTCGGGGGTATGGATGGAAGCGGGCGCGGGCGGGCGCGCAGCCGATCGCCGCCTGCGATCGGCTGCACACCGCCATTTTGCGTGGGCGGGCCAATTAAGGCCTGTCCAGCGTGACGCGCACCCAGAAGCACTGACCACTCCCTGTGCGGGTGGGGGAGAGTAGGCTGACGCAGAACCCGCGCTCTTTCACGCATGCGCGCAACAGAGCTAAAAAATCTCCCTGAGGCACAGAGCTGCCTCAGGGGGATTAGTTTGATTTTTTAAAATTTTAATAAAGAAAAAAAAAAATGTTTAAATATGTCCCCCCATGTGACAGTGTCAATGAACTTTAATTAAAACTTTCATCCAACTTATAAACGCTTCTTGAAACCTCATCCCGCCCATGGATGAGGTTTCATGATAAATGTGAAGGCCCCCTGGGCTCTTCGCCTGCCACCAACCTTAAGGTTGGATGGGCAGCTCCGTTAAGTATTTCAATTACTATTTATATGGCCTTAATAGGCCTTTGACAGTTCACCGGGCGCGCAGCCGACTCTGGTGCACGCTCACCGAACTGAAGACCGGCATGACATGTGGTGATGTTGGGACACACGCCCAACGTCACAGCGCGCCATTTTACCCATCAGCGAGTGGGCCCTACCCCTGCTCGCCAACCCGAAGATCCTTGCCCTTGTGTTGATGCAGGTTTTGGAAGCCCTAAAAAAAAATCTGCCAGGTTTAAGAGTATGTGGCCACTGGGAGGAGCCTGCTGTAGAGTCTGGAACATTCTGACAGTAATTATTAAATGTTTTGACAACTTCAAATTTCACTACTAGATACTGTAGGTGTTTTTTAATAATTCATCATGGGCATGTCCTGAAAAAGTAAGTTGCCCATTACATTGACCAGCATTGTTTAAATGTTGAAATGCATTAGAGTACTTTTTCCATCAGAAAAGTGCCATATTGCCTTCAAAACTGTAGAAACTCCTGCCATATTTTCAACTGTGGTTTAAATGAGCAGAGATCTTTAGCTTTGAAAAAGAATTGTCCTGCTGTTGAAAGTTAAAAAAAACTCAGCACTTATGCTAACGATTGACAAGTGCTATGCTTTGAAATGGAAATGAAACACCATCTGCAGTTTAGAAAAAGAGGCCACCTGTTTTATCAGTTTTAATGGACTCCATTGTTTACATATCCAAGGAATGTTATTACAGCTGAGTCTATTATGAATGTTTGGCTGAGTTTCAGCTACAGTACCACTTATCTCAGCAAGGGGCTGTGTTCACATTTTGATTGACAGTTTTAAGGGGACATTAAGGGGTTATCTGTCTTTGATGTGATAAGTGAATAAGTGTTTGCATTTACAACAGATTAATCTCTTGAAGGGACTTAATTATTTTTAATACTCTTTAGGAATGAATTTTTTTAGAATAAAATGTATTTCAATGACAGCTCTATTAGGTTGCATTTTTCTGTCCAATTCACAGACATCCTGAGGCCTATCCATTGTGAATACTGGGCAAGTGCCTATGGAAGATGGGCATGGAGGGAGAATGGGGAATATGAGAGGGGATGGAGAGGGCATAGGGAGTATGAGGGGGCATGGAGGGGGAAATGGGGAGCATGTTGGGGGCATGAGGTGTGTGGGGGTGAGGGGATGAGGTCTAGGGAACATAAGAATAATGTTGAGATCTGGGCTGCTGCCATCAAGAACTGAGGAAGGCCTTCTTACCAGCCTGCCTCGGCACCCCTACTCCTCCCTTGACTCACTTTTTCCCATCCCTATACGAAAATTTGGGCCCTTGCATATATATAGCACTTTTCATATCTTCAGGATGCTCCAAAGTATTTTTAAAATACCCTTAATCTTCTGGGATAGCAGGGGGAAGGATGAAAGGGCTTCTTTTCCCTCAGTGAGAATCCCTCTAAGGATTGGTTAGAAGGTGGCATTGATAGACATGCCCTCTCAATTGAGCTAGTGTGTGGAACGGGAAAATCAAGGCCTCCTAGTTTCTCTTCCAGAAGAGTTAAGTCTCTGCTCCATTCCTCCCTGGTTAGTGTAGCCAAGATCCAACCATAATCTTACATCTCACCATTTCGCACCTATCACTAGAATGTATATTCTCACAGTGATATAACTTGTGCATGTGTGATATTAATATTTAAGTTAATTGGCTGATCAAACATATATTGAACTGTTTGAAAAAGACTGTTAAAAAGCAAGCAAAGACACTGGCTTAAGATGCCACAAATCACCTGGCGTCTGGTATTACAAGTTGACCAGTTTTCTGAAAGGTTCCAATGTGGGATACAATTAAGACATGCCCAGACATCCTTCAATGGAATTTCACACATGCTGATGTCAAGAACTACTTCAAAAGATGAACTGAAACTGTAGGCCTCTTACCATTTGCATTTCTATAAAGCTAACTCTCAAGAGGAGATAGAAGGTCTACCAGGACAATAGCTAAATGGGAAGGTATTCCTCCTATCTCATCACAATGGATAATGCATAATTCGGAAGTTAATGGCTGGGACATTACAGAATCTAATCACCTCGGCCATGTAACGATAGCCATGGTCTGTCCAGACACAAGCTCAGAAAATAACGTCTGAAATCATTATGGAGAGAGAGGTCATGTGACTAGGATACCATTTTTGAAATCACTTTCAAAAATCTCTTTCTACAACATGAAAGTTGCTGAGCAACAATCCAGAAGAAACCTATCAAAGGGGCAGCAATACTACCCTCTCCCCTTCTTTCCCAAGTTAAGGTCCTATCCCTGTTACAGCTTAAATATTGAGCACAGAGATAGAGAATTTCCATTGAAAGGAACCTCAGGTGCAAAAACCATTGACTTTTGGAAAAGGACATTTTATGGGCAGAATTTTACTCTTGTCGGGCGAGCATCGCGCATTCTTGCAATATTTCATTCGGCGGGCGCATGCAAAAGGCAGCAGCATGCCCGCCAACAATTAAGAGGCCTATTAAGGCCTTTAACCAATTAATTAAATTGGACTTTATGCTGCCTGTCCAACCGGTTGGGGACATGTTTACCTTATTTTTTAAATCTTTATTTGTAATGATATAAATATTCAGCTCCCTGGGGCATCTCGGTGCCTTCAGGGGGCTTTCAGTGTGGTGCCCCCCTGTGCATGCACAAACTTTCACACTCACCCTCACCCTCACCCCCCCACCCACCCCGGAAACGCTCAGCATTGCAGCGCGCAATTCATGCTGGCTGCCCATTCATTGGCCGGCCAGCTTGAAATCATGGTCAGGGCCCAATCGCGGGCAGCAGTCGATTTCGTGGCTGCTCCCAGGCCCGCCCACCTGATGAAGTAAAAATCCTGCCCTACGTTTTAAAAAATAAATTGTCTGCAGCATTTGCAGTTTTACATGGGCTTCAATTCCTGGAATTTCAAGACCACCATAGAGAAATATCTGCCACAGCCACAGATACCAGCAAAGGACACATAAAAGGTGAACTCTCTTTTTTTCCTTTTTACCTTGAACTTTAATTTGGCTAAGAAAGTAACTTCCTACTATATAACTTGTAATTCTGCATGCTTGTGTGTGTGGGTGCAAGTGTTGCAAAGATCGAGTCGTGGGTTCAGCTTTTTAAATATTTTTATATTTTTACCTGGGTGGGTTTTTAACTCAACAAAAAGTAACCCTTTTTTGTTTCAAACTCAAGAAAGCCTGCCAGACTAGTTTATTTGCAATCAGCACGTAAATGGTTAGGCACAGGTTTTGAGTAAATGCCTTCAACCTTGCTAAATTCACAAAAAAACCCTTTCTACAGTCAGACTTGAAGTGGTATAGTCAGGGAGTCATTTTTACCACTGCTCACGTGGCCTCAGCAACACACACACACACACATACACATACACACACACACAACTGCGCATACACACACATACACACATTTTTTAAAAGAATCCAATGAAAGTCATGTCTCATTGGGCAGAATTTTGCCGTCGGTGAGCAGGGGTCGGGGCCCACTCGCCGATGTGTAAAATGACACGGGATGATGTCGGGCGGAACCCCCGATGTCATCCCGCCCCATTTAAATTTTCAGGAAGGTGGGGGCGCAGCAAAAGCAGTTGTGGGCCCGCCGACCTGTCAATGGCCAATTGAGGCCATTGACAGGATCAATTATACAATTAAAGGACCTGCCCATCCAACCTTAAGGTTGGCGGGCAGGCCAGGAGCCCCGGCGGCAAATAGAGAAAACATGAAACCTCATCCACCGGCGGGATGAGGTTTCATGCAGGGTTTTAAAAAGTTTAATGAAGTTATTATGTAAATTATGAACATGTCCCATCTCATGTTAGGGAAATTTTTTTCTATTTTCCATATTTTCCAAAGTGTAAGCGATCGCCCTGAGGCAGCACTTAGCCTCAGGGAGATGTGCGCTCTTTCGTGCGCATGCGCGAAAGAGCGCACTCTCGCTTTTTGGGCATCCCCCTGCCCGCACAGGAAACGCATAGTGCTTCCCGCCGGACGTCACACAGGGAGGGCCTTAATTGGCCCGCCCACGTAAAATGGCAGCGGAGCCTGCTTCTCCGGCGGGGATCGGCTCCCCCCCCACTGGAGATTGGGTCAGGCCCGCCCACCCGACAGGCAGAAAATCCTGCCCACTGTGTACCAGGAAATTGTATCTGCCATTATTAGCTACTTTGTCTTTGAAGATCTATACTTTGAAGTTAATTAGGCTGCAATAAATGCTTTGCTTATGTACACTTGCAAGAATGGGTGGTAAGATTAATTATGTACCTGCACATATTCTGTTAATTGGTGTATTGAATCTTTTTTTGTGGCTACTGCTGACACAATGCCAATTGAGGACATTGGCTGAGTTTTGTCAATGATAGAATAATCCCAGCAATAATTAAGCTGAACATGTTAATAACAGGAATAGGAATGACAGAATGATTTGTACACCTCACTTTTGTGTCAATAGTTATATGTGTGTTGATATCCCAGTATGTCCATATTTCTTTGTATTAGGATGGGCAATGCTTATATGTACAACTGGATAAAGGTTCACATGTACAAGCGGATAAGGTTCTCATGTATAACTGGGCAATATTTACATTTACAAGAGAACAAGGTTTTCATGTACAAATGGGTAATATTTACATGGGCAAATGAACCAAGTGCTTAGCATTTCCAGAATGCTAGCACAGGCAAGATGAGCTGAATGGCCTTTTCTACACAATAAAATTCTATGATTAAGGGTCTATGGCTTCTATAATGAAGGATATTAAGAGATCCAAATTTACCTTGCCATCGGGCGGATGTCAGGAACTATAAGTCCCAACAGGCCTCGGGAGTTTCTGTGCATGTGCAGATCGGGAGTGGGCAGCATATGTGCAGTCCAGCATTTGGAGTTCTTGGTTCAGTGACAAGGACACAGTTTACTGTGTGTAAACAAACAATGCAAAAAATCCAATCATGGGACCTAGGCGTGGGGCGCCATAACTGAAGAGTCCCAGGACAGGGAGAGGTCCCAAAAGAGGAAACCCAGAGAGGGAACCCAGGGAGAGGGGACAAAGAAAGGACTAAGAGAGAGAGAGAGTCAATCAGGGAAGAAGCCACTGGAAGCAGGAGACCACCAGTAGGAGCCATCGGGGAGAGAGCAAAGAAAGAAGCTCCAAGCAGTAAAAGTGCTGTGGTTGGCAAGCTTCAAGTAATGAGGACTCAGGAGAAGCTGTGGAGATCTGAAAAGGCAGCAAAAGGTTGGTGACTTCATGCTGCGGGCCACTGGGGCAAAGGTAACCTGTAGTGTTGTGCTTGGTGTGGCTGAAGAGCTGAAGCTTTTCTTGTAAGTTGGTGCTGGAGTACAGACTCTGGAATCCAGGAGAATGTAGTCTCGGGAGAGGAGATTGAAACCCTTGGAAGTGAGCAGTCATTGAGACAGCCCGTGTTGGAGCAAATTTTGGAGGGAATTTAGAGGTTAAATCTTCGAAGGTGAAAACTAGAATCCCTTGTGAGTGAGACAGAGTTTCAACGATATTGGCCTGACTTAGAGTGTTTACTGACATCAGGGTGGGTTGCTGAGAAATCCATGGGATCTGTCTTGGTTGTATTTGCTATTTAATGGGTATGATCATATATCAGCTGATAGTAGTTTGAACTGGAAACTTAGAAAAGAAAAAGGTCCATTATAGCGTTCCTAACAGACCAATCACATCAATGTGAATATTATTGGGTAGACTCTGGGGCAAAGGAAGTTTTATCTTTATCTATATCAATCGGGTATGTCTGTTCATCTGAAATGGTTGCCTCCTGGCGACACAAAGGGACTCCGTGATCAAAACAGTAACCAGGGGATGAAGGTAAGTGGAATGAGTTGGATGGACTTAAAATCCATACTCTTTACCATGATTCACTCTCCCCTTAAAAATGAATTTAGTGCTGAGAATAAAAAACAATATTAAGAAGTATGAAAAAATTTGGGTTCTCTCTGGAAATATGGGAACAGACTACCCAAATAAATCAGGTTTATTAAACAAATCCCAGTGTATTTTTCCTAATAATCTCATGAAGTCCCTTCTGAATTGTTAAAAATTATAAATTGCTCTCCAAATGCTCCAATGTGTTCTGTTAAAGTTGGCTGGCCAACCAAAGAACCTAGATATTACTTAGCTTCATAAAGTCCATGACAGAAATTAATAAGGTTATAGTACAACATTAATAAATAATGATAGTCATTCTCAATTTCTGGAGAGCTGCTAATTGCCTTCTCGTGAATTATGGCTCCAGCTTAGATCAACACAGCTGAGAAAATGCTTATTTGCAACAGTTAGTGCTCTCACATGGCCAAATTGCAACCCACTTATCCCATCGAATTTTGTAAATGTGATAAAAGCAAAATACTGCACATGCTGGAAATCTGAAATAAAAACAGAAAATGCTGGAAAAACTCAGCTGGTCTGACAGCATCTGTGGAGAGAGAAAAACAAAGTTAACGTTTCGAGTCCATATGACCCTTCTTCATATAAATGTGATATTGTTTTGTGATTTAAACATCTACAATAGTCATCTGCACATTTTCCTGCTGTTTGACCACCAGATTTAAAATAAATAGTTCCTGTTCTGTTTTGAGCTCCTCCAGAGACCTCTTACCCATATGTTATGATCCCCGTGGGGAGCTGTAAAGCAAAAGAACTATATTTAACAAATGACCCCCAACTGAAGAAATTACTGAACAGGATTTCACTTTTTGTAACTTTTTAACACTAATAAGAATCAAAGCAAATTAAACATAAATTAAGAGGCAAATCCCAGTTAGTATGAACTACGGAGAACACATGGAATAGCGGATAAAACAAGGGTAAATCTCATGGATTTTCAAGGCAGTTCACTTTGTCTCTCTGGCATCAGTTTCAGCCACAAGGTTCTTCCAAGCTCAGATCTTCATCAGATAGAATTCCAGTCCCTTTCCCTTCAAGCACTTAGCTGATGCTCTGCAGGCAGCAGTTTTTGCGTGAACAGGGCACCGCCCGTGCAATCTTCTACAAAATGGTGCAACTCTTTCCAGAACCTTCTCAACTCTCAGCTCCGATTGGTCATGGTGGCGTAGATCTTCCAGAACCACCTTTACCTTCACACACTATGGCCAATGCTGGGCATTCAGTCACTTGGAAGCAAATGAAACAGCAGCAGCCGTCCTACAAGTGCTTTCCAATCGCTCAGAAATCCAGCTCTCTGACTCAGCTTGCTGACTGTCTCCTCTCTCAGCTCATCCCGTTCCTCTTTGTCTGCCATGCAGCCTCTGTATTTTCACTTCCTTCCTGTTGGTGCTGCCTCCAGGTCAAGGGTCACCAGGTTACAGGGACCAACATTTCTTATTATCCAAAAATTATAATCGCTCTCTTTACAATTGATATGAATTCTTTAAAATAGGCATTATGAGGCCTAAGTCTCCCTTGTGCCAGTCCAGCGCTCTGGTGCCAATTGCTGTTTGGGGAGGGCAAGAAATGGTCCAGATCTACTCTTAAAAATCATTTTTAGACATGCTTAAAAACAATTACAGATTCCCCAAACATTTTTAAATAATTACAAGTTTTCCTTACGGTTACATCTGAATCAAAAGCCGTCACACTTGTGTGACTCTACATTCAGCTTCTGGGGAGAAAATAAATGCTTCCTGTGATGTGAACTTAGACATTTTGGTCTGCAGGTGAGTAATGAATTTTTTTTACCATTGAGGTATACCCCTCTGTCACCTAAAATCTACATTTCCTGGAGTAGTTATAATTGTCCAGCTAAACAGGGTGATAATGGCATCAGGACACTTAAACTGGAATTCTGACCACTACCACCTTGACAGGTGCCATTAGATAGGCAGCCAGTGGGCATGCCTGGGAGGCCACTTTTAACAGGAAAATTAGGGTTCTACTAAGCACACAAAGAAAGTTTCTCCTGGCCCCAGGAAAATATATACCAGCTTGTCATCAGCCCTTATATGCTCCCTTTCCCACCCAGCCTTGGACTGTCAGCCTTGTGTAGCTCCACCTCATCCTCCCACCCCTACCCAGCCCTCACACAACCCCCCACTCTTAAGGTGGTAGCAACTAGATCTGGGCAATTTCCTACCCTCCCCAACCAGTGATCATCACCAGAGCACTGGACTGGCACAAGGGAGACCCAGGCCTCAGGATTCCTATGACCTCACAAGAGCAACGGTGAGTGGATGATTAACAGTTTTGTGCAAAAAGTTAAATTTGGACCCATGTGCAACATCACGGGAGATTGACTGGTAATTAGTTCAAACAATGGGCTGAATTTTCCTGATATAAAAAATTCTCGGCCGTACAGACCATTTAATGGTCTGTAACCAAGCCGGCAGCGCAGCCCACCTTCTCGATCAAGGTGACCAATTAGCAAGCTGCCTCCGATTCATTGTCCAATTAGGGATGGCGAGTGGGTTGAGATGGAGGGCAGGCCAATCAGCACACAGGCTGAAGTGTTAGTGTGCTGCTCAGGCAAAAGCCTCAAAATAGGGCAGAGTGAAAGGGCTCTGAGTAAAGGTTGAGGGAACCGGCAGCCAACTTTGTCCCTTGAGAATTGTATGTGAGAGCAGACTCCAGGAGCTGCCCTTGCAATGGCAAACCCCTCAGGCTGGCCATTTGCAACCTTAAACGGTCAGGTTGCATCTTACGTTCATACTCCTCCAATATTCTGCTGTGCAGCTGCCACTCTGAGCAGCCAAGGTCTGACATCATGAGAGGCCCATGCAACACTATCAAAATTGTATTGCCCTTGGAAAGTCACTACTAATTGTCCATTTAACAAACTTAAATGGCTTTCCACTGCTGCCAGGTGGGTTGCCAACATTGCTCAGAAGTTGCCTTCAGGAAAGGCAGAAGGTTGAAACATGCTGGGGAACTGGACAATACATTTGTCTCTGATTTTGCTCACTCCCTCACCCCTCCCCAAACCTACCTCCAAGGACCTGGTAAAACGACCCCCCCCGCCCCTGAGCGTACTTGACAGATTGATTATAAATATACAAAATTGATGGGCAGAAAGGACTGCCTGGTCCATCAAGTCTCCCCCAAACTACGATAGCCAACACATACCTGGCTAAAAGTTTCTTCCTACCTACCACCCCCTCCACTCCCCCCACAAACCCCAACTCCCATTCCTACAGTCATGCACTGTCCTTGGAGAGGCAAAAGAAAGAGATCAAACAGCACCTGGCAATACATTCCAGAGGTTCACTAGTCTTTGGGAAAAGAAGATTCCCCCCAACATGCAGTGCATTCCTATACTTACATAGTTTGAAGAAAGACATCAAGACTAAGATCAAGATTACAATCTTGGTGCAGACAGTCAGACTAGAACTTAATGAATATCAATCTTGTCAAAGTTGTAAGCCACACCTTGCTCTGTATGAGGTTAAGGCAAAGGGGGAAAGACAATAAACAAAACTGAATTTGAGTATTGCTGAAAAAAGAAACATGCTGTCAAAGCATTTCATCTTGCCCACATCAAGGGCGGAATCGTCCATGCCCACTGGCATTGTGCGTGCTCTGGGGTGTGAGCAGACAATATGGCGAGAAGGCCAAAAATCGGTTTCACAACATCATGAAAGGATTTTGTGATCATCCGCTCAGCCCGTCGATGGTGGGCCATGTTTCCCGCCATCGAATGTCGGGAACCTCATTGTAACACATCTGCATATCATTGTAAGGCCAGCCGGCCGGAATCATCCCCACCCCCGCTGGGTCGGCTGGAGGCGAGTGCACAGTAACGTTGTGCAGAACTCACGAGGGTCGCCTGTTGGGCTTCAAGGTTGAGGCGTGTTGAGGGGGGTGGGGGTAAGACTGCTCTGTGGTTGAAGTGACCTGGGGGCGGGGCAAGGGCTGCCCTGCAGTTGAAGGTAGTGCACAATCGTGTGCGGGTTGTGGGCGAGGGAAGTGGCCACGCATTAGGGAATCCTTGTATAAAGTGACCATTCCTCTGCAGCTGAGACAGTTCAGGCACAGCCACATTGATATGCTTGGTATTATGCCTCTAGCTTATCTCTGCACTCCAGCAACGCAGAGGGATGAAAGTGCCACCAAGTGCTCCAGAGCTTTTCCCCCCTTGGGCACAGACTGCAAACTAATGAGCGATTTAGTGGACTGCAGACTATGTCAACTGCAAGACATTCCATTCTCTGAATGTGACTGGTGTGCGGCCACCACAAATGCATCCTGAAGGTCTGCACATGGACTCCAGCAGGTGTCCACGACCCCTACATTATCAGTTACAGATCCCCGAAGTCTTCCAGGGTCCACAGAGGCTGCAGGGTTGGCTCCTTGGGGACAAGGGCTACTTGCAGAGGATGTGGCTGATGACACCCGTGTGGCAGCCTCAGACTGCAGCAGAGCGAAGGTATATCAAGGCTCATGCTACAACTCACAACTTGGTGGAGCAGACCATCAGGATACTGAAAATGAGGTTCTGGTGCCTGGGCCGGTCTGGTGGAGCCCTGCAATACAGTCCACAGAGGGTGTCACGCATCGTCATCGCCTTTACAACCTGGAGCTGCAACGGGGAGAGGAGCTGGTTGAGGATTTGTTGGAGGAGCTGGAGGGTGAGGGGGTCCTCGAAGGCGACAATGATGGCAATGAGGCCCTCACAGTGGCCAGAGGTGGGTGCACCGGGAGGCTCTCATAGCTGCTAGATTTTTGGAGGATGATGATGACATGCAGTGAGGAGACTCCATGGATCCTCACATCGCACCTGTTAATGTTTGACTCCAGTCTGGCTTATGGCGGCACACATACCCTCTGTGATAATGCTCCTGTCATGGAGACGCGGTGGAGGCCCTAATAGTCACTCGATTGCAGGAGGATGATGACAACATGCAGTGAGGACACTCCATAGATCTTCACATAGCCTCTGAGAATGTCTGACTCCTGTCTGGCCGAGGGCAGCTCGCTTGCGCTCTGTGATCAGGGTCCTAGCATGGAGATGCTGCCATGAAACTTTAAAAGCATCTGATCCTTTGTCCGCCTTCAGTACCTGAGCCCTTCAGGAGCACAGCATCAGTGATCACAGATACTGAAGAGATGGGGGCCAGCCCCACCTTAAAGGTGCTGAGAGCACACAGAGAGAATGAGAGAACTCTGTGATGCCTGCCCATTACATTCTGGCAGCAATGACCAGCACCATCAAGGTGCAGGCATCAGTAATATGTCCAGGGAGTGTGAGGCCAGACCATCACTTTGGTCTGAAGGCTGCACAAAGCACAGGGAAGAGGCCCTGGACTGAGACACCTGCCTTTATCTTGTGCAGAAATATCTGAGTGACACGAGTACTGTTCATCAGAACAAGAAGCCATAGGCAAGGAGACATTCTTGGGAGTTTATTTACAATAGTGAACAGTATGTACAAGTGATTAACACCCATGCCTAGTGTGGCTCAGTCCATAGCACCCTTGCCTTTGAATCAGAGGGTTGTGGGTTCATGTCCCACTCCTGGAAACCAAGAACTGTGATTGTACTCGAAAGAGTTGCAATCTGTGACTGTTGAGGTATCAGCTGTGGCTCAGTTCATAGCACCCTTGTCTTTGAATCAGAGGGTTGTGGGTTCATGTCCCACTCCCAGAAACCAAGAACTGTGATTGTACTTGAAAGAGTTGCAATCTGTGACTGTTGATAACTCGAAAGAGTTACATCTTCTTAACCATAGGGTGTTGTAGGCTGCACTCCCTTTTTAGTTATTTAAAAAACCTTCTGTTGCTGTTTTGTTTGCACTTCAGTCCCACGCTCCTGATCTACGGACACCCGGTGCGGAAGGGGGTCGGGAAGGAGGAGGACCTCCTCATGAACCTGCTCCTGGGCCTGGCCAAGTTGGCCATCAACAGGTCCAGGCAGCGGGTGATCGAGGGGGGAGTCCCGCCCGATTGTTTGTCCCTCTTCCGCGGCTACGTTCGCGGCCGGGTGTCCCTGGAGAGGGAGCACGCGGTGTCTGCTGGCACCATCGAGGCCTTCCGTGCCCGGTGGGCACCGTGGGGACTGGGGTGTTTTGTTGACCCCTTTAATCACATTTTGGTTTAATGTTTGTAAGGTTCCTTTAAACTTTGTCCTTGGTTTTACAGCTGACCTGACTTAGGGGCTGTGCCTGATTTATCCCTTATTGTGTTAATTTAGTTTATTGTTTTAACTCTGAAAGAGATACATCTTCTTAACCATAGGGTGTTGTAGGCTGCACTCCCTTTTCAGTTATTTAAAAAACCTTTTGTTACTATTTTGTTTGCACTTCAGTCCCACGCTCCTGATCTACGGACACGCGGTGCGGAAGGGGGTCGGGAAGGAGGAGGACCTCCTCGTGAACCTGCTCCTGGGCCTGGCCAAGTTGGCCATTAACAGGTCCAGGCAGCAGGCGATCAAGGGGGGAGTCCCGCCTGATTGTTTGTCCCTCTTCCGCGGCTACATTCGCGGCCGGGTGTCCCTGTAGAGGGAGCACGCGGTGTCTGCCGGCACCATCGAGGCCTTCCGTGCCCGGTGGGCACCGCGGGGACTGGGGTGTTTTGTTGACCCCTTTGATCACATTTTGGTTTAATGTTTATAAGGTCCCTTTAAAGTTTTTTCTTGATTTTACAGCTGACCTGAATTAGGGGCTGTGCTTGATTTCTCCCTTGTTATTGTTAATTTAGTTAATTGTTTTAACTCTACAAGAGTTACATCTTCTTAACCTTCTAGGAGGTGTCAGCTGTGGCTCAGTTCATAGCACCCTCGCCTTTGAATCAGAGGGTTGTGGGTTCATGTCCCACTCCTGGAAAACCAAGAACTGTGATTGTACTTGAAAGAAGTTGCAATCTGTGACTGTTGATAACTCAAAAGAGTTTCTTAACCTTCTAAACCCTGCCTTGGTGCTCCCCTGACATACACAGCCAAAGTGGAGGCAGCCTGCTGACTATGACACCCTGTCTCCTCTGGAGGGCTGAGACCTTTTTTGTTATTCGTTCATGGGTTGTGGGCATCGCTGGCTAAGCCAGCATTTATTGCCCATCCCTAATTGTTCAGAGGGCATTAAATGCCCATGTTCAGGGGGGATTTAAGAGTCAACCACATTGCTATGGGTCTGGAGTCAGAGGTAGGACAGCAGATTTCCTTCCCTAAAGGACATTAGTGAACCAGATGGGTTTTTACAACAATCGGCAATGGTTTCATGGTTGTTACAATTCCTGAATTTTTTTTTATTATTGAATTCAAATTTCACCATCTGTCCTAGTGGGATTTGAACCAGAGTCCCCAGAGCATTACCCTGGGTCTTTGGGATACCAGTCAGTGACAATACCACTATGCCTCTGCCCTGGAGGGCCCCAGCCTGCTTTCAAGGTCCTGCTGTGTGGCAGTGGTACCCTCCTCGGCCTGTGGAGATGGAACTACTAAGGTCACAGGAAGATGGGATTCAGATGGGCTGGACACTCCTGGAATCACCTAGATTGATGGCCCCAGGGGATGCACCTGCTGACCCTCCCCCCTATGGGTGCCCAAGGGCCCCTGGCTGACTCCTTAAAGAGAAGGGAGTGAGATCGGGCTGCTCCACACACTCTCGCTTACACACTGTTGGAGGCCAACAATGGCGTTGGCAATGGAGTTCAGCCACGCAGCAGCACAGGAGCGACGTCCTGGAACAAGGTCTCCATGGCGGCCGCCATCCTACCAGTGTTAACCTCGGTGTTTTGGCATGCTGGCGCTACTACCTCAGCCTGAAGATGGACGGACTCCTCCATCATGCCTTGCAATCTGAGGGGTGCAGTGGCCATCCCTTCCTGATGTTCCCGAGCTTGCAATTGCAGCTCCAGCAACTGTGACATGACCGAGTCCAGAGGCTCATCATCTCACTCGGACTCAGCACCGCTCTGGTCTCCAGCAGTCTTCTGAGTGCCAGGGATCTGGGAAGTCCCTGCCGCCGCCTGCAGTGGATCAGACACTGTGATGTGCTCACCAGATTGTGATCCCGAGGCTACTCCAAAGCTAGGTCCCACCAAAGTGTGTGTCTCTGCGTTGGTGGAGGGTGAGGGTGAGTGCTCAGGGAGAGTTTCAGTGGATTCCTCTCCGAGTTTCCCTCAGGGCTTGATTGGAGGCCCTGGGTCGTGGACTCTGTCGGCTGTTTGGCAGATGTGCCCGCGGATGCAGGGGAGATAATTAGTGCATGGCAGTGACCTGTGAAACAAGACACATCACTCACAGCATGGTTACCTGATGAATGTTGTACTGCTGGATCCTCACTTGGTTGAGCACCGTTGACCTCATCGTCAGCACAGGACTGGTCCAGATTGTCACTGGCCAACTGGATGGCTGTTTTAAAGGTCAGTGAGAACCCTGATTTCAGGCATTCCTCCACCAATCTGTAACCTCTCCCTCTTGTGTGCCAGCTTGTCCTGTATGGATAGAGATGGAAAGAGTGTAAACAGGATGCCTGCCAGGCCAGATGATAAGTATGCCTGGCATGTGTGGATGGTGAGTTGTCTCATGGATGGGATGAGGACAATGACGGTGAGTGTGAGAGAGCAAATGGTGATGTCCTTGAACTGGCAGTGAGTGAGGGCCCTGTGGATGTGTGATGGGTTTGTGATTGTGTGAGTTGAGAGTGATGAGGAAAGTGACTTACAATGGAAGAACGGAGGAGATCATTCATCCTCTTGTGGCACTGGGTGGCTGTCCTCTTTTGCAGGTGGTTGGTACTGACCACCACCGCCACTGGCTCCCAAACTGGATTAGTGATGTTGCTACCCATCCTGTGGCCAGAGCGGGGGTAGGGTACATCATGACGGGCCTTCATAGTGTCCAAAAGGCACTTGAGGGATGCATCATTGAACCTGGGAGCTGCAGTTTTTTTGCCTTTTGGTGCCATGTCTTCCATACAGTGTCATGGGCTGGAAGCACTGAGAGGCGTGCGCACGGCTACACTTTAAATATGGTGGCCAGTGTGATGAAGTGGCAAGGTAATGGCATAGCGGGTGAATGAGAGCCCACCCACCATAGAAACAGTGTGTTTCCTCGGAATGCATAATTAATGTGGCAGATTTAGGACGATAGAGCGTGAAAATCCCCCATTGCAGCCAGCTGGTAAAACATCGTTTTACCCACCCACTACCATACTTAGTGCAAATCTGAGATGATTCCACTCCAGGACAGACACAAGAATACCAAATTTCAAAGGCGGCAATAATTTATACTGCATGAGAAAAGGGTGCTGATTGGTTGGCAAGTCAACTCTGAATGGTCAAGGAGTTGCCATAGCGAATGCACCAGGGATCTATTGTTCTTCATGTTTTTGTTTAATTTTGTATTATTTTGATGTGTCACGCTGTATGCCCTGTGGAGTGCTGGGCTGAGGGTTCAATCTGCAATGTTTCATGTGACATATTCGCAATCCAAGTGGGATTCACTGCAGAGTGTGGAAGGAATATTAGTGAGGGATGCAAGGCCCAGTCAATTACATGTACTTGAGTGCTCCATCTAAACTGGAGCACAACAACATGGCAAACCAACTTCCCAACCAAGATTGAAGGGTGGTTCATTAAGATCTAAAAGGAGGAAAAAGTAAAATCAGTAATGAACTGAAGAGGGGGTGGGGTGGTGAAAAAGAAAAAGATGCAGAGGGTCATGCTTGAGAGGTAGGGTTTCCAACCTCTAGGATTGTCCTGGAGTCTCCAGGAATTGTAGATTAACATCCTCGGCACTGCTGCAAGCAAACCAGGCAGAAAGGTCAGAGAGACATAAAAACACATGTTTTTGTATGTTTTCTTCCATTATATGCATTGGG
This sequence comes from Cetorhinus maximus, assembly GCF_964194155.1. Taxonomy (NCBI): domain Eukaryota; kingdom Metazoa; phylum Chordata; class Chondrichthyes; order Lamniformes; family Cetorhinidae; genus Cetorhinus; species Cetorhinus maximus. The sequence goes on from NC_135893.1 coordinate 67,360,671, forward strand.
GTCCCCATGCCCATGGTATATGAGATTGGACATTGATGCCAACCTTGCCCATCTTAGTTCTTTGCAGCTGTAACTAGGGTTAGATTGAGTCTTAAACCCATTTTGCCAAGGACTGAAACAGCTAGTGGAGAAGGAGACTTTTCTTATCATCAGTGTTGGATTAAGAAGCTGGTTGCAGACAGCAATAGACAGAATGCCACCTCACTTGACCACAGTGTCCCTCAGTATAATCCATAGCTGATTACCATCCGATTCTACCAGCAGTCTTAATTATTCAAAAATAATTAAGAGTGGAGCAAATGGTGAGAAACAACGGCCCAGGTCTTCTGGTCAGCAGTCAAGTGGGTGCTCCCACCGCGGACTGCAATTTAAACTGCCCACTTACCATTTTACGCTTGAGCCTATGCGCCTTCCAATCCTGGCTCCAGTTTGAATCCACCAACAAGCCGAGTGGGAGGCCCAGTGGTAAATGTAACACCAGTGAAGGCACACTCCCTTTTTCATCATGAACTGAAGACACACCTCTTAAGGTCTGCCTTCAGTTCACTGACTTACACTGTTTTTAAATGGGGCTGTCACCATCAACTATGCACAACCTCCCTCTGACAATGTTCACATGCCTCCCACCGAAAATGATCCCCCCCTCCGATAATGCTCACCCCCTAACAGTGCTCAGTCCCGTCCCTCAACACCTGCCAATGATCATCCCCTCCCCCCGACAATATGCTCAACCCATCCATCACTCACTGACAATGTTCACACCCCCTCCCCTGACAATGTTCACTCCCCCAACAATGTTCAACCCCTCCCTCATTCTCTGACAATGTTCACACCCCCCGGCAATGTTCAACCAATCCATCACACCTTGACAATTTTCACTCCCCAAAAATATTCAACCCCACCCTCATCCCCTGATGATGTTCACCCCCCTTCCCCGACAATGTTCACCCCCTCCCTCATTATTTAAAATGGCAGTCTTCCAACTTTCAGGTGGGGTACTTTGGGCTTGCTTTTGTTTCACGCAAGTTTGTGGAAGCACTGTAGTGTGTTCTTGGAGGAGTTTTGGTGAATTACTGGACTTGGAAGAAAGATTTGAAGGATCCTGACAGGAAAGTTGGAGGAGTTTTATACCCTGTGTACAGAAAGGCTGTCACAGTTTGAGGTCGATAGTTGTAGTCCCTCTGGGCCTGCAACAAGACAGAGAGATGGGGCACAGCCTGCAGAGGCAGGAAGCTATATGCAGATGGAGGAGGAAGAGAGCTTTTCAGAGAAGGCCCTACCCACTATCTACAGGGAGTATTTCACCTATCTCCACCTTAGTCAGGAGCACCATATGAGGCACCTGCACTCCACCAAGGAATGACTGAACTGTGCCACCTCCTTCAATAGGGCCTACAGCCTCACAAAAGGACAAGGATGTCCTCAACATCTACTGAAGCAGTTCCTTCCAGGTGGGAGCGGGTGTCTTCACCAAGGTTTCCCAGTTGGCCATTGCTGCATTAGCGAAGTGTTGAAAGCAAGTGCTGCACGCCAGGAGAAAGGGCTTAATTGTTTTTTGCTCTAGCCAGAGGAAGGCAGGAGGAGCAAGCACCTAGGTCCCTCCATGCTCCTTGACAGACACAAAAAGCTTTCTGGTAGGACTGTCAATATACCAGGCATCTCTGCGTACATGTTCATCATTGCTCTTGTGTAGGCTACCCATCGATTGAGGTCCTCATCTCAGACCCATGGAGCAGAACCCATCTGCAAAGTCACCCTCTAGGGAACAGCACATGCTCTGTCCTTTCCCCTTGGTCTGGTCTGCAGCCCATTCATGCCCCGTGACTCACAATGTGCTGAGTCCAACTCTATCCTAACCTCTAAGGTACGCAGCGCCAATTGCTGAGCTGGGAGCTGCAAGTGTAAGACCAAGAGACATTGCTGCTTCATCAGAGGTCTGGTGCATCATTCTCCCTGCAGTGGCAGGACAGGAGGCACTTCTCAGGGGATTGACCTCATTGGCCACCTGTTCTCATTCCCTTCCCAGGGTTTGCCTTGAGGGCCTCCTGCCCTCCCAGATTAAGGCCTCCAGTACCTCATCAGGAATTCTGGAAGCCCGATCACTTGCCTTTGTTCCATTTTTGATTTTCCACTTGCTGCCAACTCCTGGACAATCAGCAGCAATTTTCTTATAATGAGTGCAGCTCCCTTTAAGAGGGGCACGCTAGCTTAAGGAGCTGGAAGCTAGCTGAAACATGAGCCAGCATGCATGTTGCTGGGCTCCCAACTGACTGTGAAGCCAGCCAACCGCACATTTAGCTGTTAATGCATGAAACCAGTCTTTTTCAGTTCTTTTTCTCTCCCCCCATCCCCCCATTCCCACCCCCATTTACCCTGCTGGCCGTTAAATAGGCCCGATATTGAGGGGCCACAATTCTGCGAGCTGCTTCATGCTGCTCGTTTGGTGGCCCGCAGCTTGCTTACCTGATGTTAATGCAGCTAATTCATCAAATCTGTGGCACCCTCTTTGCCACAGGTTTGGGATATCAATCAGTCAATGGCCAAAAAGTCAAAGTTGACCTTTTTCTCTCCCTGTATGACAGCAGCCTGTAACTTCTTTTCTGCCAGAGATCTGAATCCCATTGTGAGAGGCCTACCTGGCAAGGCTTCATGTGATTTAAATGCAGCCAGATTAATGGATGGTCTCTGTATGGACTTCCTGGAGGCATTTAATAATGCTCGGCACAAGGAAATTATGAGCAGGAAAAGAAAGTTCATGGAGTTGGAGGTAGCTTTATGAAATGGGTTAGTAATTGGTTGGAATGCAGGGGGCACAGAGTAGCAATAGCAGGAACTTTCTCTGATTGGCAGCATTTGACAAGTGATGTCCCCAGGGATCCGTACTGAGGTCTTAGCTTTTATCTATTAAAGACTTGGGTGATAAAGTGTGAAGTTGTATGCCTAAGCTTGCAAAAGATCCTCAACCCGTTCTACCATTTAATCAGCTCATAGCTGATCTGTACCTCAAATTTATTTAGCCACCTTTGCTCCATATCCTTTACAACCCTCACTGAACCAATATCTATCGATCAGAGTGTAAAAAAAATAATTGGCCCAGTATCTGTGGCCTTTGGGAAGAACTGAATTCCAGATTTTCACTCCTCTTTGTGTGAAAATATGTGACAGAAAGACGGCTGAACATACTTTTCCCCAGGGAGACTCTAGTGCAACAATCTACCAACTGAAAACCTGTCTTCAACTCCAGCCCAGATTCAACGGGTGACCAGATGCTCTAACTGTCAGGTCTTAAGGGTCCTAAGTGAAATTCAATACAGCCTAACAGACACAGTCAACAGCACAACATGATACAGTAATAATTGGCTTGCCTGATGGAGGAAAACCATGAAGATGACTAGCAAGGGAATTCATTAAGATATATCAGGTACACAGTGAGGTATATCAGAGGAATTTTACCCTTCATGTACCGCATGCTATAAACTTCACCTTCCCACTGAATTCAAAAAGAAAAATGCATCATTCACCAGTAAAAAGTTATGATGCACATGAAACAAAAATAACCAAATTCATAATCAGCTGCGAGTGAATCCAATCAGTTTTACGGCCCTTGAATTTGATGCCAGGGGTTCAATGATATGACCAGCATGAAAACTACTTCAGAATTTAGGTTTTGTAAAATGTTTAAGGCATGGCAAAGGCTGATAAAGATGGCAGTATGGTGAGAGCAAAAGATTAACGTACCAAGGCTACATCTGACAGATGTGGGGTTGATAATACAAGTGAGGACCAGGTTGAATGTGGAAAATTCAGAAGGGAAATAAGAACAGTTGTGGGGGAATATCAAAAGAGACTGGTAGCCAACATAAAAGGGAATCCAAAAGTCTTCTGTAGACATATAAATAGTAAAACATGGTAAAAGGAGAAGTGGGACCAATTAAGAAGTAAAAAGGTGATTTACGCATGAAAGCAAAGGGCATGGCTGAGGTACTAAGCGAGTACTTTTCATCGGTCTTTACCAATGAAGGAGTTTTGCCAACATCGTGGTGAAAGAGGAGGTAGTTGAAACACTGGATGGACTAAAAATTGATGAAGAGGAGATGCTAGAAAGGCTGGCTGAACTTAAATTTGACAAATCACCAGAAGTGGATCAGATGCATCTGAGGATACTGAGGGAAGGAGGGGTGGGAATTGCTTCCAAAGCTTCTTAGATTAAGTATGTGCCTGATATACCATAATGATTTGTGGCCGCCATCTTCATGGATTTCCTCCAGCAAGCCAGAGTACTGGGGGATTTCAAATTTCATATTTTTGTTCAAAAATGGTTTAAGGATAAGACCAGCAACTAAATGCCAGTCTCAGTTGTGGGAAAGCTTTCAGAAACGATAATCCAGGGATTAAATTAGTACTCAGTTAACAAATGTGGATTAAATAAGGAAAGCCAGATTTGTTCAAGGAAAATCATGCTCAACTAATTTGATTGAGTTAAAGGGGAGGCGATGGCATAACGATACTGTTACTGAGCTAGTAATCCAGAGACCCAGGGTATTGCTCTGGGGACCCGGGTTTGAATCCCGCCATGGCAAATAGAATTGAAAGTCTAATGATGACCATGAAACCATTGTCAATTGTTGTAAAAACCCATCTGGTTCACTAATGCCCCCTTAGGGAAGAAAATCTGTCATCCTTACCTGGTCTGGCCTACATGTAACTTCAGGTTGACTCTTAAATGCCCTCTGAAATGGCCTAGCAAGTCACTCAGTTATAACAAACCGCTACAAAGTCACAAGAAAGGAATCAAACCGGACAGACCACCTGGCATCAACCTAGGGACCGGAAACGACAACGGCAATCTCAGCCCTGTTGACCCTGCAAAGTCCTCCTTACTAACATCTGGGGGTTAGTGCCAAAATTGGGAGAGCTGTCTCACAGACTAGTCAAGCAACAGCCTAACATAATCATCCTCACAGAATCATACCTTACAGATAATGTCTCAGACACCACCATCACCATCCCTGGGTATATCCTGTCCCACCTGCAGGACAGTCCCAGCAGAGGTGGCAGCACAGTGGCACATGGGAGGGAGTTGCCCTGGGAGTCCTCAACATCGACTCCAGACCCCATGAAGTCTCATGGCATCAGGTCAAACATGGGCAAGGAAACCTCCTGCTGATTACCACGTACCACCCTTCCTCAGCTGATGAATCAGTGCTCCTCCATGTTGAACATCATTTGGCGGGAGGAATGAAGGTGGCAAGGGCGCAGAATGTACTCTGGGTGGGGAACTTCAATGTCCATCACCAAGAGTGGCTCAGTAAAACCACTACTGACCAAGCTGGCAGAGTCCTAAAGGACATAGCTGCTAGGCTGGGTCTGCAGCAGGTGGTGAGGGAACTAACAAGAGGGAAAAACATACCTGACCTCATCCTCACCAACCTGCCTGCCACACATGCATCTATCGGTAGGAGTACCACCGCACAGTCATTGTGGAGACAAAATCCTGCCTTCGTGTTGTGTGGCACTATCACCATGCTAAATGGCATAGATTTCGAACAGGTCTAGCAACTCAAGTCTGGGCATCCATGAGGCGCTGTAGGCCATCAGCAGCAGCAGAATTGTACTCGAACACAATCTGTAACCTCAAGGCCCTGCATATCCCCCACTCTACCATTACCATCAAGCCAGGGGATCAACCCTGGTCCAATGAAGAGTGCAGGAGGGCATGCCAGGAGCAGCACCAGGCATACCTAAAAATGAGGTGTCAACCTGGTGAAGCTATAACACAGGACTACTTGTGTGCGAAACACATAGCAGCAAGTGATAGACAGAGCTAAGCGATTCCACAACCAACAGATCACATCTAAGCTCTGCAGTCCTGCCACATCCAGTTGTGAATGGTGGTGGACAATTAAACAACTCACTGGAGGAGGAGGCTACACAAATATCCCCATCCTCAATGGTGGGGGAGCCCGGCACATCAGTGCAAAAGGTAAGGCTGAAGCATTTGCCACAATCTTCAGCCAGAAGTGCCAAGTGGATGATCCATCTCGGCCTCCACCGGAGGTCCCCAGCATCACGGATGCCAGTCTTCAGCCAATTCGATTCACTCCAAGTGATATCAAGATATGGTTGAAGGCATATTTACTGCAAAGGCTATGGGCCCTGACAATATTCCGGCAATAATACTGAAGACTTGTGCTTCAGAACTTGCCATTCCCCTAGCCAAGCAGTTCCAGTACAACGGCAACACTGGCATCTACCTGGCTATGTGGAAAATTGCCCAGGTATTTCCTATACACAAAAAGCAGGACAAATCCAACCCCGGCAATTACAGCCCCATCAGTCTATTCACGACCATCCACAGTGCTATCAAGCGGCACTTGTTTAGCAATAACCTGCTCAGTTTGGGCTCCGCCTGGGCCACTCAGCTCCCGACCTCATTACAACCTTTGTTCAAACATGGACAAAAGAGCTGAACTCCCAAGGTGAGGTGAGAGTGACTGCCCTTGGCATCAAGGCCTCATTTAACTGAGTGCGGCATCAAGGAGCCCTAGCAAAACTGGAGTCAATGGGAATGAGGGAGAAAACTCCCACTGGTTGGAATCATACCTAGCACAAAGGAAGATGGCTGTGGTTGTTGGAGGTCAATAATCTCAGCTCCAGGACATCACTGCAGGAGTTTCTCAGGATAGTGTCCTCAGCCCAACCATCTTCAGCTGCTTCATCAATGACCTTCCTTCCATCATAAGGTCAGAAGTGAGGATGTTCACTGATGATTGAACAATGTTCAGCACCATTCACGACTCCTCAGATATTGAAGCAGTCCATATCCAAATGCAGCAAGACCAGGACAATATCCAGGCTTGACCTGACAAGTGGCATGTAACATTCACGCCACACAAGTGCCAGGCAATGACCATCTCCAGCAAGGGAGAATCCCTTGATGTTCAATGGCATTACCCTTACTGAATCCCCCACTTTCAACATCTTGGGGGTTGCCACTGACCAGAAACTGAACTGGACTAGCCATATAAATACTGTGGCTACAAGAGCAGGTCAGAGGCTAGGAATCTTGCGACGAGTAACTCACCTCCTGACTCCACAAAGCCTGTCCACCATCTACAAGGCACAAGTCAGGTGTATGATGGAATACTCCCCACTTGCCTGGACGAGTGCAGCTCCCACAACACTCAAGAAGCTTGACACGATCCAGGACAAAGCAGCCCACTTGATTGGCACCACATCCACATTCACTCCCTCCACCACCAATGCACAGTAGCAGCAGTGTGTACCATCCACAAGATGCACTACAGGAATTCGCCAAGGCTCCTTTGACAGTACCTTCCAAACCCACGACCATTACCATCTGGAAGGACAAGGGCAGCAGATGGATGGGAACACCACCACCTGGAAGTTCCCCTCCATGTCACTCACCATCCTGACTTGGAAATATATCGCTGTTCCTTCACTGTCGCTGGGTCAAAACCCTTCCAAACAGCACTATCGGTGTACCACATGGACTGCAGCAGTTCAAGAAGGCAGCTCACCACCACCTTCTCAAGGGTAACTAGGGATGGGCAATAAATGCTGGCCCAGCCAGCGAAGCCCACATCCCGTGAATTAATTTATTAAAAACTTTTCGATGAGGTTAGAGAGAAGGTTGATGAGGGTAAAGTAATTCATGTGGTGTACATGGACTTCCAAAAGTTGTTTGATAAAGTACCACATAACAGGCTTGTCAGCAATATTGTAGCCCATGGAATAAAAGGGACAGTAGCAGCATGGATCTAAAGGTGGCTGAGCGACAGGAAATAGAGGACAGTGGTGAATGATTGTTTTTCCAACTGGAGGAAGATATATAGTGGGGCTTCCCAGGGGTCCATATTAGGAGCACTGCTGTTCTTAAAAGTGGCAGTGGAGAGTTAATATTAGATAATAAGGAAATGGCGGAAGAAATGAACAAATATTTTGCTTCTGTGTTCACTATAGAGGATACAAAAAACATTCCAGTAATAACTGCAAATCAGGTGGTGAATGGGGGAAAGAAACTTGGTGAAATTGAAATCACTAGGGAAATGGTACTGAGCAAATTGATGGAGCTGCAGGCTGGCAAGTCTCCAGGTCCCGATGGACTACATCCTAGGGTCTTAAAAGAGGTGGCTAATGAGGTAGTCAATGCGCTGGTGTTAATTTTCCAAAATTCGCTCGATTCTGGAAAGGTTCCATCAGATTGGAAAGCAGCAAATATAACCCCTCTTTTCAAGAAGGGAGGGAGGCAGAAAACAGGAAACTATAGGCCAGTTAGCTTGATGCCTGTCGTGAGGGAGTTATTAGAATCGATCATTAAGGAGGTTATAGCTGGGCACTTAGAAGAGCTCAAGGCAATCGGGAAGAGTCAGCATGGTTTTGTGAAAGGGAAATCATGTTTAACTAATTGACTGGAGTTTTTTGAAGGAGTAACATGCACAGTGGATAAAGGGGAGCCTGTAGATGTACTGTACTTGGATTTCCAGAAGGCATTTGATAAGGTGCCACATCAAAGATTATTATGGAAAATAAAAGCTCATAGTGTAGGGGGTAACAATAGCATGGATAGAAAATTGGCTGGCTGGCTGGCAGAAAGCAAGATGGCAGGATAGGTTGAGAAAGTGGTTAATAATGCATACAGAATCACAGGCTTTATAAATAGAGGCACGCAGTAAAAAGCAAGCAAGTTATGGGGAACCTTTATAAAACACTGGTTTGGCCTCAATTGGAGTATTGTGTCCAAATCTGGGCACCACACTTTAGAAAGGATGTGATGGCATTGGTGAGGGTGCAGGAAAGATTCATGAGAATGGTTCCAGGGATGAGGTACTTTAGTTAGATGGATAAATTGGAGAAGAGCAATTAGGGAAGGGCAATTAGGGATGGGCCATGCCAGTGATGCTAACATCCCAACAACAATTCGCAATGTAGAGCCTGTAACATACTAAAACATCCCAATCGGGGTGCTTCACAGGAGGTTATCAAACAAAATTTGACAGTAAGGCAAAAAGTTAGGTATTAGGGCCTCTAAGGGATTGATTTGAAGGAACATCTTACAGGGCGAAGGAGAGGTAGAGAGGTTTAGGGAGGTAATTTCAGAGTCTAGGGCCTAGGCAGCTGAAGGTATATCTGCCAATGATGGAGTGATTAAAATTGAGGATGTTCTAAAGGCCAGAATTGGAGAGGGCAGAATCTTGGTGGCTTGGGGGCTGGAGGAGATTCCAGAGATAGGGAGGAGCGAGGCCATGGGAGGATTGAAAACAAGGATGAGGGCCATCTCAAAAGTATTCCACACAGGACATTGCCGACACCAAACATGAGACCAGTCAGGAGAGGACCAAAGGCACACTGGTAAAGAGCCTTTTAAAATACAGGGACAACCAGATGGGAAAGGAGAGGATTCCAGAGAGTGGGAGCAATGTAGCTGAAGGCTCTGCCTCTGATGATGGACAGGATTGAGGAAGGATTCAAAGGAGGCCTGAGCCAGAGGAACTCGGGACAGCAACTGGGACTAAGGGCTGAAGGTAGAAAGGGCATACAAAAAAAAGCGATATTATCAGAAGCCTGCCAGAGGTTAATCTCCTCGTGCAGTGAATTTCAGGTGGTGCTAAGGAAACCAAAAAATACGTTAAAAACTATTTTTGGATACAGAGAGATGACTCATAGCGTAAAGGTGAATGGGGGAATAAAGCCTTGAGATCACAATGTTTAAAGTATTGACAAGGCAAGAGAAATTAATTAAGTGCCTCCATATATATCATTCTTGAGACCTAATATTTAAAGGAATAAAATCAGGGAAAGCTATAGATTGAACTGTGATCTATTGGAGTGAAGAACAGGATGGAGGTTGCTAGGAGACTCTTGTCAGTCTATTGCTATGTGTTTGACTAGATTCAAAGCCTTCTTAAGTTTCATACTTTTGAGGCATTTTTTTAAGCTATGACTCACCCATTTCCCTTTACAGTTCATTGATCATGCTGCGTATTCAGTCACGTCATTCCTACTCTGCTGCTAAGTGTCATCATTCACTGAAATAATCCACTTGTGAACACATTCACGTCTCCTGTTCGATGAATGGAAGCCTCTGTTAAGAAGTGTCAGCTTCAGTAAATGAGCAGAAAATTAGCAAAAATGTGTGCCAGTATCAGCTTGAATTGCAGGTGTGTGTAATTTTTTTTGTCGCGGGTGTTCTACTGAGTCATGGCATTCGAGATAAGAGTCGCTATCACTATTCAGTGTGATGCAGATTTCACCACAGTATTATCATCTTTCCAACAGAATCTGCACTGAGCTGTATAAGGAATCCTCCCTCCCCTCACTCTAGTTACAATATTAAGGTTGCAAACTCTTATTATTATTTTTCATACTAAAAGAAGGACTTGCATTTATATAGTCCCATTCGTGACTTCAGGATGTCCCAAAGTGCTTTACAACTAATGAAACACTTTTAAAGCCTGGTCACTATTATAATAAGGAAACACAGCAGCCAATTTACACCCAGCAAGGTCCCACAAATAGTAATGACTGGCCAATCATACATAGGATAATATAGTCTACAGCACATTAACAGGGTGTTCAGCCCAACAGGTCTACATTGGTGTTTATGCTTCATATGAGCTCCTGCAAACCCCACTTCATCTATCTGTGTTCCTTCTATTCCTTTCTCCATCGTGTGCTTGTCTCACTTCTCTTTCAATGCATTATTTTCATTGTTTTTGACTGTTGAATAAATGTTGACTATGACACTGTTCTTTGCAATAATGCCATGGGATCTTTTATGTCCATCTGAAATGGCTGATATGGGGCTTTGGTTTAACATCTTGACAAAAGACGGCACCTCTAACAGTGCTGCACTCCCTCAGTACTGCATTGAAGTGTCAGCCTTGTTTTTGTGCTCAAGACTCTGGAGAGTGGCTTGAACCCATGGACTTCTGACTCAGAGGCAAGGGTGCTACCCATTGAGCCATGGTTGCCATATGCAACCAGCTTTCTCGATACATATTCCCGGCATGCAAGATTTCACGCTGTCTAACAGCAACAGTTACAGTGACTAAAGAGGGGAATGCCTGCAGAAATTCGCCCTGCACATTCCCAGAAAACAATACTCCACAGAGAAAGCACAAACTCATAAACTGTCCCCCTTTCATTGGAGCTGACAGTAAGAGTGATTAAATAGACAGCAAGCAGTAAACTCCCTGTCAAACTCACAACCCACTTTCAATCGTTTTAAGGCAGGCTGTTAACGTACAAAAGGCAGAATGGTTTGGCCTGTGAGGGGGTGCCAAGTCAATCCAATGCCTTCTTGGCTTTCTCACTGGCCCAACTACAGCATCTTGAGGAAAATCGCTACCATTGCACACTCCTCATTGTACAAAAAAGACTTGCATTTATATAGTGCCTTTTAGGACCACAGGAAATTCCACAGCCCTTTATAGCCAATGAAGAACTTTTGAAGTGTAGTCACTTCTGTAATGTAAGAAACACAACAGCTAAGTTGTGCACAGCAACATGATAATGACCAGATCATCTGTTTACAATCAGATCAGCCATGATCTTATTGAATGGTGGAGCAGACTTACGCGAGTGGCCTACTCCAGCTTCTAGTTCATATGTTCCTATGTTCATATGTTTAGCGATGTTAATTGAAGGAGAAATATTGGCCCAGGACAATGGGAATAACTTCCCCTGTTCTTCTAAACAGTGCAATGGGATATTTTACATCCACCTGAGAGGGCAGATGGGCCTCTTCTTAACATGTCATCCAAAAGACGGTACCTCCAACAGTGCAGCACCTCTCAGCACTCCACTGGAGTGTAAGCCTTGACTTTTGTGTTCAAGTCCTCAACATCACTAGCAAAGCGTTTATGCAGCTTGCTTCTCATTCATTGCACCGACAGTAGATTAACAAGTGGTTTAGTAACAATACTTCAGGCAAAGTACATTGAATTACTCTGCTAAGCAGCTGCTGTAGCTTATCTTAACTGCCACCAGGACAGATACAGTCCATTGCTGTGCTAAACTCATGGAGATCAAAAGCAATCCATATTCAGCAGAGAACTTTCATTCATAGCGTGCTTACTCTGGCTCCCTCCCCACCCATCCCTAACTCTATAATCTCCTTTAGTCCTATAAGTCTTCAAGTCTCCGCACTCTTCCAATTCTGGACTCTTGCACATTCCTGATTTCCTGCGTGCCACCATTTTTTTGTTCATTTCCTATGTCTGTCTTTCACAGAACAGATAAGAGAGGGGGACATTTTAAGATCTACAGCTGAGTTAGTAAGGCTGCAAGGCAATATTCAATCTTGAAAGCGTATTCCAGCTTTTTGCACTAATTGCTGTATTTAAACAGGTTCCTGTCTTCATAATTCAGAGAAATTCATCTGTTCACATTTCCAGAAAAACATGCAAGCTGTCAGTGCCCTTATGCAGCTCAGTATCAGCACTTTAGATACATTTACTATAAATGCTAGTCATTCAAAGAATTTAGGAAACAGGGTGTAATTAATATCTATTTCTCTGTTTTTATTCCATCTCTTTCTGTACATAGCCATTTTGTACGACGTGCATCAATAGGCAGTAATGACTCACTGCAAATTTACATTATATCAATTAGAAATGGGGAGGTAGAAACCAAAGCATCCTCCCACTTTGCTCTTGTCAAGAAATCATAGAATGATGGAGCATAGAGGGAGGCGATTTGGCCCATCAAGCCTGTGCTAGTCACATTGAATTCAGACATTCTCAGCATTTGACCGGTACCCAAGCTCAGCTGATGATCTTACCAGCAGACTTAATTCCAAGAGAAAACAAAAGACTCCAAAGGAGCCCTCTTGCGGAATCCCAGTCACTGCAGAACCGCCAGTCTCAGCACTGAGCAGCCCTCTGGCTTTATGGCAATAAGACATGCTTTCCAAATCTTACAACTTAATGTTGAGGCCCTGTCGGCTGCCAGGCAAAGCCTCATTGGATGTCTTGCCACCCAACACTCCATTGACATCATTTGCATGCAAGGGACCCATATTGGAACAGAAGAAGCAGGTCTATATTACATCCAAGGCTTTGACTTATTGTGCTACTCACCTACATTAAATCGCCCATCAATCACCCCGAACCTAGTTGCCAAAAATCTGCTCCATGTAGCGAGGACACCATTGGAAAAGAAAATAAAACACATCACCTTTAACAAACTGAAAAATCAATGCCAGCAACTTGTAGAACAAGGCAGTCCTTATCCCTTCAAAATCACAGAGCTGGAGACAGCATTAAGGGACCTGGAATGCGGCAAAGCAGCAGGATATGACAACATTGCACCAGAATTCCTTAAACAACTCGGCCACCATGCTTGTGCCTGGCTGACCCAGTTCTACACAAGAATCGTCAGCTCAAGCTCACTCTGGGAGGTATGGCATATGGCAAAAATCATTGCATTCCACATTCACATTGGCAGCCAGCTATCAACCAATCTCACTACTTTCTGTGTGCTTTAAGATCTTTGCATGTCTTATCCTGCAATGTATATCTTCAGAAGTAGAGACCACCCTTAAAAAATAGGGAAGTCTTGCTAAAACTATACAAGGCACTAGACAGACCACACCTAGGATACCGAGAACAGTTTTGGTCCCTTTATCTAAGGAAAGATGTACTGGCATTGGAGGCAGTCCAGAGAAAGTTCACTGGGTTGATCCCGGGTATGTGGAGATTTTCTTGTGAGGAGAGGTTGGGCCTGTACTCATTGGAGTTTAGAAGAATGAGAGGCGACCTTATTGAAACGTATAAGATTCTTAGGGGGCTTGACAGGGTAGATGCTGAGAGGCTGAGAGGTTGTTTCCCCTTGTGGGAGAGTCTAGGACCAGAGGGCACAATCTCAGAGTAAGGGGGTGCCCATTTAAAACAGAAATAAGGAGGAATTTCTTCTCTCAAAGGGTAGTTAATCTGTGGAATTCTTTATCACAGAGGGCTGTAGAGACTGGGCATTAAATATATTCAAGGCAGAGATAGACAGATTTTTAATCAGTGAGGGAATCAGGGATATGAGAAAAGGCAGAAAAGTAGAGTTGAGGATTATCAGATCAGCCATGATCTCATTAAATGGCAGAGCAGACTCGATGGACCAAATAGCCTACTTCTGCTCCTACGTCTTATGGTCTTATGTCGACTAATCTGGTTTCTGTAAGGCACGCAGCACATATGATCAAGCACAGAGACTCACCACCTGCATCAAAAATAGCTTCCAAAAGAACCTGAGGACAGGCATAGTGTTAATGGGCGTCACAACTGTCTATGATACAGTGTGACACACTGGCCTGCTCTTAAAGCTGTCCAGAGTGCTTCCAACCTGGGACAGGACAATTGTAGAAACATTCCTTTGCAACAGACGATTCAGAATCCACTATGGGCAAGAGAGAAGTGCATGGAGAAGATAGGCCAACAGACTACCAGAGGGCTCAGTGCTAGCCCCAACGTTGTTCAACATATATACAAATGACCTACCAACAACCACATCTATGCTAGTGACATCTGTGTGCCACCCAAGTGCCATCCTTCTGCACCCTGGACCAGATCCTTAACAAAGAAGTGTCCTCGCAAACATCACTTCGCCACACATTCTCCGCTGATTGACGAAAACCCACAAGCTGGTTGAAACTATGGTGCACCTCACTTACAGCTCCGTGATGACCTGTTCAGCCCACCAACTGTCCACCTTCCATCTCGGTGACCCATATGGAGCGCCCTTTCTGAGCAAGATCTACCAGCAGGCATCCTCTGGATCAAGGAATGGGAAACACGGGAAGGCACAAACAAGTTCCTTGTGACAATCCCCATCTGTTGAGTAGCAGGCTTTGAACTGCCACAGTGAGAGTGGTCGTTGCTAAACAAGTTCAGGACACGCCAGGGTCCCTATGCAGCCAACCACCACCACACAGACCTCAGTACAAGCCCCTTAGGCACTCTTGGAAAGGCACAAACAATGCTGCACATTACCGAGGAGATTCCCCCTACAGACTAAGTGGGAGACTAATCACCTTAAACTCAGCAAATGAGGATATCATTTGGCTTCAGGGATTTGCATTCACTAAATAAATAAATATCATTTCACCCTTGGGTCTGGGCCAAGGGGAGTGGCAGTAGCTTCTGCAAGAGGTCAGACCTTCCAGGGTCAGTAGTAGGGGCCCAGTAAGGTAAAATTTGTAACCAATTTTACAGCTTTACTTATGGAGCAGGAGGACTGGGAGTGGTTCCCCTGGGTCCTGCAAGGTAGCCTTGGACTTTCCCAGTAATATGCTTCTGGATTCCCCTCTTAAATCAGCGGGAGACTATTAACCCCCATCCCCTCCCCCCAGTCCACCTTTCCCCCAGGTGGCCTCCTGCTGCCCCATTTTACCACCCAGGCAGACCTTTCCCATTTTTGTCAGAAAAAGAAATTCAAGATATCCCAAAGCACTTTACAGCCAATGAAATACTTTTGAAATGTAGGTGATGCAGCAGACAACTTGCACACAGCAAACTCCCACAAACAGCAATGCGATAATGAGCAGTTAATGCGTTTTCATGAGGTTGATAAGGATAAATATTGGTCAGGGCACTAGGCAGACCTTGCTGATCTTTGAAATATAGTGCCATGGGATCTTTTGTAACATACATGAGGGCAGACAGGTTAACAGTTAAATAGCTCACCTGAAAGACAGCACCTCCAACAGTGCTGCACTGGGAGTGTGCTCTGGAGCAGGATTTGAGTCTGCAACCTTCTGACTCAGAGGTGAGAGTGCAACCATTGATGTCAGAGCTGGGAGCTGGCAAGTCAATCAAGCCTGGCCAATCACTTTGCCAACTTCCCACTAGCAGCTTATAATTGAGCCCTTTTGGAGTCTGCATTGTTTAAAGCGCTGGAGTCTGTCAAACACACGAGCTGCGTCCTCTAACTGTCCATCAAACTGGGGAAATGCTGGAAGGAGGACCTCTTAAACTCTAGTCTGTTCCAGTCCTGCTGCTTCATTCTAGCTATTCGCTCATTATTGTTAGAAAACCTTCAAATGTCACATTTTAAATGGAGTTACTGTGCAAACCTTTAATTGAAACACCTTTCCCTTTGACAATATGCAGATGCTATTGTATTTAATGCTGGGAACTGACCTTCTGCAGAGATTTAATGATGAAAATAAAAGCTTTATAGACTACACTTGGCGATTCAGTTTATATTCAATGGATACAAAGACTTAATGCATATGTGCCATTCAGCAATATGTATTAAAGAAAACATATTTATGAAAAGACTTGCATTTATATAGCATTTTTCATGTCCTCAAAGTGCTTGACAGTCAATGATTTACTTTCTGAAGCATAGTTGTTTTCTGAGAAAGCATGGCAACCAATTTAAACACACAATAGCAATGAGATAGATGACCTAATAATGAAAGATAGAACATAAGGACTTGTTTTTATATTGTGCTATAATAGAGGAGTACTCCTTGGTGTTCTGACTAATGGTTATCCATTAAGTAACATAACTAAATCCCATATAAACAAACAAGATCACTAGAAATCCAGAATAAAAACAATGTTGCAAATGTTCAGCAGGCCAGGCAGCAACTTTCAAAGGTCAAAGGAAAGCAAGCTAATGCAATTCCAACCTGTCCGTATCAGAATTTTTATTTTAAAGTATATTGGGCGGAATTTGGTGGAAGCGAAAGTCAGGGTCACTACCGCTGAGAGCGGGGTGGCCGAACACACGAGATCTTGTGCTGTTCAGCTCATTAATTATACAGCTGCAAGGAGCACGTCAAATTCGTGGTGGAGGCGGAGACAGGAAGTGACCCGCCTCCTGCCGTCACCTCATAGGCTCCAACATCCAAGTGCCATAATTGAACGGCACCAGGACAGCCATTCACTCTTCTACACTGCTCCTTGCCTCCCCCCACCCCTCCCAGCCCTGGCTCGGTCTCACCCTCGCCCTGTGCCTTGGCGTGGCGTGTCTGACAAGCAGCTGATATCTTTCAGTGATGGTGTGAAAGGATGGCGAACGCAGCGTCTACTGACCTGAAAGTCCAGGAAGAAGTCGACCTTGCCAGGTGCACGCCACTGAGGTACAGTCATGAAACAAAACGTTCTAAATTCCTGCTGGCAGGGCAGTAAATTTAGAAGGGGGACAAAATTCCAGTATGTAAGGCTCTTAATGAGCGTTGATGAGATACAAATGGAGTTCCTGACACAGATCAGTGGGACACTTGACCACCTTTAACCTACCATGAAAGTCGGGAGAACAAAATTCCAAATTAATTCCCTGACATAGGGAAACTGATTTTTTTGACTCACACCAAATCTTGTGTCTCCGCCTGCCACGAATCCCGCCACTGGCCGGAGGGGAAGATTTCGCCCGATAGTTGGTGTGAGGGGGGGAAGTGGAATGGTGGAGTTAATAATACAGCAACATTTCCACTCCGATTCTTGAAACAAAAAATGTGTTTGAAACTTTTTTTTCCCCCAACTCTCCAAGTTTTTCAGGTGACTAAACAGAAACCATTGATTTTAAGTAACTTCCTTGAAGCTCGCTCCATCAGTTGAGAGCACAAATAACCTTGGAGGTCTCAGCAGAAGGCCAGCCCTCTCTCTGAGTAATAGTGCTGCCACAGGTACGCCTGTCACTTCTTACAAGGTTAAGTGAATTGAAGTGCTTAAGTCACCAGCTTCTGTGAACATTCGTGCCACATTATTGGGAGGTGAAAGCACAGGTTTGTGGAGATGCAGTGATCCTTGATCTGTTAATAGACTAAGGTCAACAGAAAGCAAATGGAAATTAATTTGATCAAGTGCTGAGTACCTCTAAATTCAATGTGCTTGGCAAACCTTTAATAACAGCACAGCAAACTGCTCATCTCATTGAGTGGTAACCATCATCCCTGCAGGTCTGAACAAGGTCCAACCAAGCTCAATGTAAGGACAGTTCATGTATATTATGGCCTGGAGCTTCCTCTGCCCAAAGAGAGAGAGACAGAGAGAGACACACACATTACCTGGGTATAAATCAATGCGTGGCTTAAAAGATCATGGAAGTTTGAGCATAAGTGAGTTGCACACTCAACTACAATACTCACAAGTGTCTTCAATCTTATATATCCTTTCATCAAACCCTCCTTCCAAAGTTACCACAACCTACAATCTGGCCATGACCAGATTGAATCCTCCAATTGTGCTTTCTGGGCATCTCTCAACCCTGTCATTAGATTTTCAGGATACAGGGGAAAACAGGGTCAGTCTTTCAGCCTGTTAAATTACAATTGGAAGATTTCTTTTGAAGTTTTCTAAATTTATCTTTACTGAGACCTGCTCTGAATTTTCTGTTTCCTTGAATAGAATTTTATCGTATTAGTATAAATCACATTTAAAAATTGAATGGTCCCCTCGGGAAGTTCTTGAACCTGTTGCACCTGATGTTCATTGAGTGATGGTTGGATGAATTGAAACTTCATTTTTAAATCTCAGAAGAAGTATATTGATGTGGGTTCAGCATTTCCTTGTTTACTCTAATTTATTGCCCGTTTTGAGTTCAGTCATATGCTAATGAGGTTGGAAGGATAGCTTTGGAACTCTCTAGCCCAGAGGGCTGTGGGTGTTCAGTTATTGGGTATATTCAAGCCTGAGATCGCCAGCTTCTAATGGAATCAAAAGATATGAGTGTAGTGCCAGAAAGTGGCAATAATGTAGGAGTGCAGCCATAAAAAGACCCAGGAGTTTGATGGCTTATTCCTGCTCCAATTTTGTATGTTTTTATATTCTTATGTACTTAGGTGTAACTTGACATTGGCAAAATGAGTATAGTTTCAGGGCTAAATCCTAGGGTTGTGCACAGGGATAAAATGCCCTGGAGTTCTTTTTCCTTCTTATTTGAAACAGGTTACAAGAGAATGTTTTTTTTCTATTATCACACAAGTATTGAAGCTGGTGACAGGTTTACACCTCTTCCAGATGATCTCCCAGGTGCAGTTTCAAGCAAAAATCCGGGAGGAAAAAAATCATTGAAAGGATTAAATGTGGTCGTTTTTTACTTCATTTTCCTTGAAGACTTTTGTACATTGATTATCGATGTTTTGAGTGGCGGGGGTTGGGGTGGAGTGGGGGAAGGCTGTTGGGCTGAGACATTGAGATAATTGATCGGCTGCGCGACCAATGGTAGGAGCTTGGGTGCCAGGTGGTGTTGAGATATTTTAGCTCCTTTATTCTCTCGTGGTGTGTGGGCATCGCTGGCAAAGCCAGCATTTGTTGCCCATCCCTAATTACCCTTGAACTAACATTTCAGAGGACAGTTAAGAGTCAACCACATTGCTGTGGGTCGGGAGTCACATGTAGGCCAGACTGGGTAAGGACAGCAGATTTCCTTCCCTAAAGAACATTAGTGAACCAGATAGGTCTTTATGACAATCAATGATTGTTTCATGGTCACCATTATTGAGACCAGCTTTACACTCCAGATTTATTAATTGAATTTAAATTCCCCCAGCTGCCGTGGTGGGTTTTGTACCCAGAGCATTGCCTGGGCCTCTGGATTACTAGTCCAATGACATTATCACTATCTCCCACCGAAGATATCATTTATGGCACCTCCTGGAAAACACCTAATCACAGTTGGCAATGCTAGGTCAGTAAGCCGTTTGTGTGCAGCCTGAGCCCCCAACTCCCAATGTCCCCAACACCTCCCCAAGATTCGAGGGAACTTCACGCTGCCTACATCCCACATAGTGACCATCTCCAGCTGTCCCTCACTGGGCTTTCCTCAAATCTCCCACTAATTTAACACCAAGCAGCATTGTTTTGTGAGAGAAAGTTGTTTTCCAGGCAGCTATCATGTCAAAACAGCCAACTTCAGACACCTCAGTAAGATTTGGTCACTCATGCTAAGTGCAGCTCTGCTGGTCTGAACTTTGTGCCTTTTATTGTCTTGGTTTTCAATCAGATTTGGAAATTGGGAAAATCCATGATGCTATGACATCAGTTTCTCCTCAGCCTGCAGCATTCACATCTCGGACTCAGAAACTTGGGGGTTCAATCTCCTCGCAGGGTTTGAGTGCCTGAACTAGGTTGACACTTACGTGCAACTCTGTTGCAGTAAAATGGTGGTTACGGTGTGTTACAGTTCACTCAGGGAATCCAAATTGCTGTGACAACAGGTACTTTTACTGCATGTTGCTGTCTGGAGCTGTGGATAGTGATGGTAGAGGCTCCAACATTCTTTCCATTATAAGGCTAACCAGGAATCTCTCCCATCCTTACTGCCTGCCGTTGGCGTATGTTGGATGGATTTGCAGGATGATGCTCAACCTGTTTGAGTCGAGAAAATGCACCCTCCTTGGCTATCAAGTCCTGGGTGGGACTCAATCCCAGAACTTCTGGCTCGGGGACAGGGACGTGACCCACTGTGCCACAGGACCTCCCCATGCAGTAGAATGAGGTGCCTATAAATGCCTTCTTTCATTTTGTACTGGTATATGGAGTAAAGTCATAGATCAGCCGTGATCTCTTTGGAATGGCAGAACAGGCTTGAGGGGCTAAATGACCTACTCTTGTTTCTAGGTTTCTATCAGACACTAAACCAATTTCAAAACAGTTACTGAACTAACACATCTGCCCTGATTATCATTTCTTTTATGGTGACTACAGATGCTAATGAAGCAAGTTTACAACAATATCACAATTTCCATTTTAAGCCTGATTACTAATCAAACCAATATTTTGATCTCAGTCACTGAAACAACAACTTATATAGGACCTTCAACATAATGAAATGACAAGGACAAGGAGCATTATAAAATGAAGTATGACACCGAGCCACATAAGGAGATATTAGGTCAGATGACCAAAGGCTTGGTCAAAGAGGTAGGTTTTAAGGAGCGTCTTAAAGAAGGAAAGTGAGGTAGCGAGGCGGAGAGGGAATTCCAGAGCTTTGGGCCTATGGCACAGCCACCAATGGTGGAGCACTTATAACTGGGAATGCACAAAAGGCCAGGATTAGAGGAGATATGAGTAGAAGATATGTCGGAGGCTGGTGGAGATAACAGAGATAGGAAGAGGGGCTATGGAGGGATTTGAAAACAAGAATGAGACACCAAGATTGGGTGGGGTTGCATGTGTGAAATTGGTGTAAAGCTCTCTTTGTCCTGAAATATGTGAGTCACACAATCCTTGCAACATGTTATCTAACCATAATTAGATTTTTACAGACCTTAGGCGGAATTTTCCACTCCAGAGACTAAGTGCTGTGGCGGGTTTCCACACCAGATTGTCTGCTTTTCACCTCATTATGTACGCATGAATGACAACCACGTTGCATTGTATCTTGTGGCGGGCGGGCTGGGATTTGTCTGTCCCGCCGTGACCTCATTGGCTCATGTTTCTGGGCGCTATACTTAAACGGCACCTGAGCACACAGGACGATGGCCCTGAGCAGAGACAAACGCTATGCGCCCAAGTTCAGCGACAAGGCACTGACGGCACTCCTCTAGGCAGGAGACCCTTTACCCCCATGATGGTAGCCGGAGGTCCACCAACCTCACAAGGTGGCCAGGGCAGTCAGCACCAAGGCTCCTCAGAAGAGGGCCGGTATCCAATGCAGGGAGAGGATGAATGATCTTATCTCCACCAGGGTAAGTCAAACTTCCCCTCAATCGCAACTCACACTCAGAAGACCATCAGACATTTGCAGGGTTACAATCCACAGGAATCTCACACACTACCAGCACAAGGAACATCATCACTGATCCTCTCACACATACTTTTGCATCTTCGTCTCTTGTCACATCCTGCACAAGTCATGTCTTCAGCCCTTACGTTGTTCCACTCAGCACACACGCAATGCAGGCAAGCTTATCATCTGCTTTCGCATCCATCCTGCTCACAGTCTGTCCATCTGTCTTTATGCAGAAAAAGATCACCCACAAGGACAAGGAGAGATCCCAGACCAGAAAGGGGTGCCAGAGCTCAGGGCACTCACCCCCTTTGAGAAGCAGGCAGCAGAGCTGGCTGGTGAGGACAGGGACCTTTCCTGCATCAAAGGTGAGATCGATCCCCAACAAGCCAGGGAGGTGCCATCCCGCCAAAACTGTGAGTGCTCTTTAATGTAGGTGTCTATCCAGCCAATCACTAATTATCTCTTCTCTCTATAACAGGCACCAGCAAGAAAAGGAGGAGACAAACCACCAGCCAGCCCATCATCCCCAGGCCCTTGACCACCTTGGATGAGGATCCTGAGGACCCACTAGATGTGGAGCAGTCACTGCATTCACTGCACCCTCCAACACCGCAGAGACATGCACCTCGGTGTGACCTAGTTTTAGAGCAGGCTTGGGGTCACCATCTGGTGAGCACAGCAGAGATACAGGTCCAAAGCAGGCGGAGGAAGTGGCAAGCCAAGGTCACTGACACTTGGAGGACAGCTGGAGGTCAGCTCCTGCTGAGTCCAAGTCCGATGATGAGCCTCTGGCATCGGCCCTCGGAGAGATCTTGGAGCTCCAAAGTCAGGCAGGGGTACAGCAGGCTGGGTCATCAGAGGTCGTCAGCAGATTAGAGTGGAGGATGAAGGAGTCACCCATGTTCTGTCTGATGTAGTGGCGCCGACATGCCAGCGCATCAAGGTCACCATTGGAAGGGTGGCGACAGACATGGAGACCTTGGTCCAGCAGAAAGCTCAGTTTCTGCCGGATATGCGCTCAGACCTGCTCACCATCACTACAGCCATGAGCGGGATCCATCGGTGACTATGCGAGAGGGGGGCAGGGCACCTCAATCTCCCTTCAGGAGCCCCTTCTTCTCAAGGAGCCAAGGAAGGGCCCTCAGGCACCCACAGGGAAGAGGAATGTTGGATGCCCCGGGGCAAACCACAAAGGACTCGCCTGGGCTATCCAGCCACACCAAGTCCCTCTGCCTGTGACCCCAGCAACACCCGATCCTCAGGCCGAGGAGGATGCACCTGCCCCACAGCAGAAGATCCAAGTGCATCTTTTAGACTTGTGTCAGAGGATCTTATCATGTGGCCTCATGAGTATAGATCTTGCAGTTTGGCTTATTCTCCTGATGCTGCTGCACTGAAAACTGGTCTATGTTGTAACTGAGACTTGTATTGGAGTCAATCAAACTCGGTGCATCTTTCAATGGCCTCCATGCAATGACTGTCAGGCTTGAGTGTGGCTCACATTTCAAGTAATAGCCAGGGATCTTAGGCACTCATGGCGGCTTGTAGCGTGAAATCATGTCCGCACGTACAGCTAGACATGACCACTATAGCAGTTCCCAATCTCCACCTGCATGATGCAGAGTTATGGACCTAGCTAGCACTTGGTGACTCCTGAAATGACAGCTAGATGGCCACAACTATACGAGATCAGAGATGTGTGTCAATGCCGGAGATGCCAGACCATTAAATTTTGTTGCTCTGGACTTGAAGGTCTGGCTAGCATGGATTGACATAATCTCTGAGCTAGCTCTCTGAAGGACAATCAGCATGGTTATCTGATCATCACAATGCCAGCAGTGTCCCAGGTTTCCTTGTGTCTATCTGAAACTGCTGGAATGAAAATGTGGAGGCTTCAAATGGGATCAGAGCAAAACTCCACTGCATCTGACGCCTGCTCTTTATTATCAATGAAATTACTAAGTAATGCCTAAAAGGTGTCGACATTTTCTGGACCATAGATGCCAAGGCAATGCTGGACATGAACTTGGAAATATTCCATAAGAAGGCTGGGTCATGTGTGCTTGTCAATGATGAGACGATGGTGCTGCTGGTCTCTCTCTGTGCCCACAAAGGTGACCTGAGTTGCATGCTCACATCCACGATTGAGAATGACAGATCACTACGTCCTAAAGAACGATCTCACTGGGGGCTCAGTATGAGGATGAGGCCAGAACATTATTCTTGCATGAGGGATGGCCTGTGGAGAAATGCCACAGTCTAGATTCAGAACAGACCTCAGACGTTCATGTGATAACCAGTGATAGATGATTGCACCCCTTGAGGTGCCTTGCAACGCTCCAGGCATATTGCCATGAGTGCACTGAGGTTAGCAGTGCCGCTCCTGTCTCTTGAAGACTGCCATAGGCAGTGAAATGTTGGCGGGATGCTTGAAAATACTGCAGCATGTCAAATTTCCTCACAGTAGGCACTGGTGGAATTCTTATCCCGTAACAGAACAGCCACACCCTCCTGAGGCTGTCTAGCCTTCCAAGGATGAGGCCATCCTCACACAAGATTGTAACTACTCAATCTGAGATTGATGACCTTCATTGAGGTTCTAAGGATAACAAAGAAGGTGTTAATGTTGAGCTTGCATGGAGGGCACAGGTGACAGAGGCTCATATGAGCTATTTGTCAACATCATACTGGAACCTTGTGGCTATAAGGATCCCACAGACACGTCTGCTACCTCTGGCCTCTGCTATGGCCTCTTCCTCTGGGGCCTCAACATGCTCACCCTCATTGAACTCGTCCCTCTCAACATCCTCCTCATTGGAGGAGATGCGCATCTCTTTCACCTCTCCATTTGGCAACTCATTCCTCTTCAGGAGTGCCAGGTTGTGTAGAGTGCAGCAAACCACGATAATGTGGGAGGCCATCTGGGGAGATAAATAGAGAGCGCCACCTGACCAGTTCAGACATCTGAAATACATTTTCAGCATGCCAATGGTCTG
Organism: Cetorhinus maximus; assembly: GCF_964194155.1. Taxonomy (NCBI): domain Eukaryota; kingdom Metazoa; phylum Chordata; class Chondrichthyes; order Lamniformes; family Cetorhinidae; genus Cetorhinus; species Cetorhinus maximus. The sequence continues at coordinate 67,385,366 of NC_135893.1, forward strand.
CTCAATCAAGGAGTATGTCACAGAATGAGCCACATTGTACCTCTTCTCTGAAGCATTTTGTGGCCACTGAACAGGCATCATTGGCCACTAGGTCAGTCCCTCCTATTGTCTTGGAAGAACATCATGTGCAAGTTTCCCTCCCTCCATTCAGTCTCCTGCCTCACCCTCTAATCCTGGCCATGCAGCGTCAGCTCATCCTGAAGAATGTGGCAGATGTGGGACACCACATCCCTTGACAAGTGAAGCATCTACATCATTGTCTCTCACTCATCTGCAAGTATGAGAGGCTTCTTCGGTAAATCCTGAGTCACGCCAAATGCCTCAGTAGAATTGGTCTCTCCTCTCAGTTCTGGGTCTTCATGGAGCCCTGCTGGCCCATGTTCCTCAGGGTGAGGCTCTTCCCTTTGCCCTACCTGGCAGCAACAGGCCTTCTTCTCCTGGTCAGTTCCATGAGAGCCAGGAAAAAGGCAGCGCTGCCTGCTGCATCCATTGTGTACCCTCCGTCACTGAACAGAGACATGATTGCACATAACCCTGCAATGATCACCTTCCATCGCCAAGCTAGGGAGTAATTGTGAAGCCCTTGAACTGCCCTCGTTCCAGACCTGGGGATCCTGAGGATCCCCAGATCCTCCCTGGCAGCTGTCACACAGCCTTGAGCATCACTGGAAGCTGACCCCACATCCACTCCACCCGCCCACCACTGCCCCCCACCACGTCCCACCCGCCCTAGACATGACAGCACTTTCACAGGGGGGCTTGGATCTGGATGAGTGCAGCCAGGCGCTATGTGCCTCAGCCAGGGCACTGTCAGGCTGCCTCCTTTGGAGTAGAGTAGAGCCCCAACTTCACTAATGTAATAACTGTAATTGTTCAGGTGTGTAAAGCTTGAAGCTCTCAGCTGCAATATGTAGAGATCTTTGGAGCTTTTTGCATGTGATCTTTAGCCATTGCCCTTTTACAGTTGGATCCTCGTGACCTTTGCACATTCCTCGGAGAGCAGGAAATGGTTGTTCAAACCCAATCAACATTTGGCCTCGAGCTGTAATGGATTCGCGGAAGTGCGTGCACCATGAGTTAAGGTGCCCAAATCCTATAATTGGCATTTGAGGCTTCCTAACATGTTTCAGCTGAGCCTTGTTCTCCATGTCCTGAAGCAAAAATTATTAGGGTTCCCTCAATCGGCCCAAAAATCCAGTAGTCGACTCCTCCCACAAACCCTCAGACCTTTCCCCTGGCAATTTTTTCCTATATTTTTTTCAATGTCATTCCATCGACTGGCAAAATGGTGCTGTTCTGAGACCAGCTTCCAACCTCTCCCGCACCCACTGTCCAAGTCCCTCCTATCATCCTGGAAGAGCATCATATGCAAGTTTCCCTCCCTCTGATCACTATCCCTCCTCCCCCTCTAATCCTGGAGCCCGTCATAATTCTGGTAGATATTCCTGTCCTTCCCCCTGAGCCATTTTCTGTTGGAGTCCTGATGTCCCATGCCGATCTGACCCCTCCCTATCTTGCAGCCCTATACACAGTGACCTACCAAGACCCACCATTATGAGATCATCGAGTGCCCCCCTCTTAGTTACCAGTTCCCCATTTACAGGCTCCAGATGCCTCCCCTCACTGTTACTGTGCCACGTACAGCCCAATGCTAAACCATAAGCACCCAGGACTCAATGTGTAAGGGACTGATCACTCCCTGGGCCATGCTGGGGACAACCGACACAGAACAGACTGGCCCTCCCCATCCCTGGGCTGGGACCAGGACATGTGTGGCAGCTACAACCTTGAGCATGGTGCACACAGCACCAGAACTGCCTCAAACTTATGCCCCCTCTTCCTCTCCCTCCCCCCCCAAGTCATGTGCCTCTGACAGCCCCTCCCCTTACCCATGTCTTGTCTCACACCCCCACCCCACTCAAATATGTGCCTTACAACCCCTCACCCCTTCATTTGCACTCCTGCTGGTCTTGCCCAAGCCTTGGCATGGAGTCAGAGCAGCCACGAACGCAGCACAGTGAAAGATAGGCAAATGCTGCATGCACAAACCTCGAAGTCACGAATGAAGTGCAGTTCACCAGGCGCATGTCTATTATAACCAGTCATGATTCATGACAGCCTAGTTAGCCGCCAGCGTGGCCATTTGATTTGGAGTAGGGGGCATGATTCCAGCGAGCTAGGTTTTTAATGAGCATTTATGAGGTGCAAAGGCATGCAAGTACGGCTCCCAACATGGCATGGTGGGCAACCTGACCCGCCATGAAACTCGGAAGCGGAAAATTGCAAATCATTTTCATGCGGGCAGGAAACTGACTTTTGGCCGCTCTCCCAATTTTCTGGTCTTGCATCCCCATGATGCCCGCCACTGGCAGGACCGGAAAATCCTGACCTTGTCCAGATAGTTTGTGCACACTGGTTCTCCTGGACTCCAACTCCAATCAACTTCAACTCCAATTGGAATTCTGTCAAAGCTGTTGGCAAAGATTATTGTGAGAAGGCTGAATGCATTCTTTGCTGTTGCAATGGAGGTGTTAATGGATTCAAAGTAAGCAGGCATTGTTGGCTTTGCTTAGTGAAAGCTCTCTCACTTGTGTCATTAGGTTGCAGATTCAAGCCTCCAACTCCAAGTCAAAGGCTGGCACTTCAGAATAGCACAGAGGGAGTATTACATTGTTGTCAAGTCTTTAGCCCTCGGGCAAACTATTAAATCAAGGCCCACATCTAGCTTTCATCCCTCAAGGACCTCCAGTATTCATGACCGTTCAGTTATTTGCTGTTTTTGGGAGCTTGGTGTGTGCTGATTGTCTGCAAATTCTAAACACCACTTATAGGGCCAAAAGGTTTCCAATGAGAATGACATTTTTCTTAGGCAATGCAAAAATAATGAACAAATTCTCTTTTGCCAACTGTGGCTCAGTTGGTCCTTTCATCTCTGAGTCAGAAGATCATGGGATCGAGTCTGACTCCATAGAATTCAGCACATAATCTACTCTGCCACTTCAGTGCAGTTCTGAGGGAATACTAAACTGTAGGAGGCTCGTGTCTTTCTGAGGAGCTGTTAAACCAACTTGAAAGATCCTAGGGCACTATTTCAAACAAGAGCTGGGGAATTCTCCCTGGTGTCCAAATCAATATTCATTATTCAACCAACATCACTAAGACAGATTATCTGGCCTGTCTCACATTATTTTTGTGGGGCCTCACTATGCAAATTAGTTGCTGCATTTCCCTACATTACAACAGTGGCTACTTTGCAAAAAATACTTCATGGGCTGAAAGGTGTCAAGGTCATGAAAGGCTTTTTTTCATTTTGCCAACTGAGCAACTAAAAGGTTTCCAAAGAAAAATAAATTAGCAAAGGGTGGCACTCACACAGTCCCTGTTATTCAGATAACCAGAGATTAATACATATTCCACTCTCAGCCAAGGGGCTAAAGATATGAATCCATGCTGTCACATTGATGGAACTGAATACCGCCTGTTGAATTATTTATTTAGTCTTTGGCAATATTAGAATTAATTTTGTTTTGCTTGTATGTGTATATATATCAAAGCAAACAAGTGGCTACAAAACTATCAAACAATTTTGTAGATGACCTTCTCAATAGATTCTTTGCTTTTTGCAGGTAATTTTGGATTAGACCTCTACATCTTCTATCGCCTTTCTATCAGCACAAAATGAATTCTGCTTCTTTCAATAGAGACCTATATAGCGAGTGTTCAAAATGCACCACTGCATGTAGTGTGGAACCCATGCCTTGTTCTAAAGCATGTCACTCTTCCTGATGCTACTCAGAATTTGTGTCATTGATTCTCACCATGGTTCAGATATGAGCTCTGTGTACATAGTTACAAACATATTATTCACCAGACTCCAATGGTTCAAAGAGAGACATGCATTTATAAAGGGACATTCACAACATCCCAAGGCTTTTTACAGCCAACACTGAACTTTTAAAGTGTGGTCACCATTGCAGTGCAGGAAACTCGTCAGCTGATTTGCACATCTGTTGTTTGAGGGATAAATCTTGGCTAGGATACTCCACTGCATCTAATTCAAATGTTGCCACAGGATCAACTGGAGACAGCAGATGAGGCATCAGTTCAATATTGCAGCACCTCCAACTGAGGGAGTGCTACACTGGTGTTAGATCAAGTCTCTGGAGCAGGACTTGAATTCACAACCTTCTGACTCAGAGATAGGAGTGCTTCCTCGGAGCCACAGCTGACACCTTAAGTTTGGCGCCAGGTCCAGCAATGTTGATGATGGAGGAGCTTCTATGGACTTCTCTATCATCTCAGACAGGGGCAGCAGACTAATAAATGACATGCAGTTCCTGTACAGGCACAGCAGGCCTCTTGTACAAATAGGGTATATAGCTCCTGTATGATTTATGTGTGATACATGTGCTGCTGTGAGATTGATGCTATGCATATATGAAAGACATACTCGATTGCTCTTGATACAGTATTGGAAGAAGATATTCCCAGCTAGAGAATTTTCAGGAGATAGAAAGGAAAGAAAGGGAGGGGGATAGTTTTTTAACTAAAGGCATAGAAAATACATTTTTATAAACGATAATGCACAGCCAGAGCTTGGCTGGTTTGAGTTAGAAAACAATAAGGGATCTGTTACCATTATTGGGAATATGTTATCAGCCATTGAGTATCAGATTGATAGGCAATTTTGCATGAATTACAGAGTTGTAATAGTTGGGAACTTCAACAATTTTGAGATAGACTGGGAAGATGGAAGTTAATGGTTAAAATTGAGTAATTTCTTAGAATGCATTTGGGACTGTTTCCTTAATCAGGGCATTGCTCGTGAAACGAGGAAAGATGCAGCACTGAGTCTGGTTCTGGGTTGCTAAACAGGGTAAGGACCTGGCTTGAAGCTAAGAGAACACTTGGGAAGTAGTGGCTAGAACCTAATTACAGTCTCACTGCAAAGCGAAAGAAGTTGATAAACATGTTCTAAAAAAAGGATGAAAAGGGTGAAAGGGGGCTGGAGATCTGAAATTGAAAGAGGAAGTCCAAGAGGCTCATCCAGTATTGAAAAGAGAATCAAACTGGTAAAATAAGGACCAATGGGTCATTCTCATCTGTGCATTTCATTGTCAAGGAGAGATTAAGAAGTCAAAAAAATTGCTCAAAGAACTGCATTTGCTCTTTCTACTCAATTTCTACTGACAGCAATTTGTTATCACCCATTTTGCACTATAATCGAGTAAGGTGTAAAATGTATTCCTGATTCACTATAGTCTGTTCCTTGACCAATGATAGAAGTTAAAATAAACCCTGACAAGTTTGTTAAAGAACAAAGTGGAAGAGATGAAACACAGAACATAATTAAAGTGTTCTATTTTCATGTGCCAACATGAATAATTTTGAAGAACTAATTAAAGTTTCAGAGATTGCTGGGATTCTGCCTTAGAAAATTTTACAGGCTGCATGACGAGAAATCTGTAGACATTCTTTCAAACTGAACGATTGAAAATGCAACATAAAGTGTTCTGAATAGCACAGGTGAGATATTCAGCTAAACACAGAAAGCCAATAAGGGTTAGGGATGAGGGGAATTAAATTTGTAACAGTAATTTCATTAATTAATCAATAACCCACAATAAAGCAATAAAGATAAAGATTGAACTGATGTGTGACAGGCTGCCCACAGACGCCATCATATCTGTTATACAAGCAACAGTCAGATCATTTTCATTTACTCAGAAACAGCAGAAATGACTACATTGAGGTTTCTTATAGAGACAAAAGTCAAATAAAAAGCAGAAAATATGTTCTCCCCATTCCTTCTCTTCATCTCCACAGTTACCAGCAGCTCTCCAATGCCACAACCACATTCTTTACCTCTTAGCCCAGACAATGACTGCCACAAGGTTACACAAACACAAGGGACATCAAATCAAATCCATTTCTGTTCATACCCAAATATTTTCCAATGATTGTTATTGGAATGGTTATTGTTATTGTTATTGTCCCTCTGCCATAGGGCTACTGAGGTCAACTGGTAACTGACATGTCCTGCCTGGAAATCTTGGGGTAAGTATGGAATAAATCATGCCCCAAAGGCTAGGAGGCACCTGGAATTAAGGCCAAGAAAAGGCTTTTACACTGATGGTAAGAAAGAGAGTTTCCCCTCATAACTGAAGTAACTCCCCAACTATCAGAAAATCACCACCAGCAGGGCCCCAAACCCACTCCCAATCCATATCAGAAAAACACCAGCAGGGATCTACAAAATGATCACAGCCACACCCAACACATATTAAGAAGTCACTTACATTTTCCTTCCCCATACAAAGGACCAGTTCATGCAAGATTCCTCACTTAAAGTGAATAATGCACAGGTGTAGATTTATACCCAAAAACCTAGGTAGAGCACAGCCTGAGTTACCTGACATCAACCTAACTGAGATAACAGGAGTCTGATAGTGAGTTTTATGATAATATTTAAGATGTTTTCTTACTGTGAGCTATACTGTACTTAACAAAAGTGCCATCAGTCTCGCTAAACCTGAAATTGTTCAGACTTCCACCCCTTCCAACAACGAAGCGGTTGGAATGGTTTTGCCAATGGTCATGCCACTGGGCAGCATAATAATAACAGAGGCAAGAGGTTCAAAGAGTAAGGGGCTATGGCCAAAGAAAGCAGCTCGCTCACTCTTACACCTATTGGTAGCATAGCATTTGTGCTTTTCTTACACTGGTTTCTACCTTCCAGTGTAGGCAAATGAGTGCTGCAGGAAAATTGGGCGAAAGTTCCTCTCAGGAAGATCGCTGTAAATTTTGGTGTAAAAGGGAGTTGAGGAAATTTTGGGCTTTAAAGGTGGGAGTGCAGGTAAAAGAGGCCACGAGAAAGAAAATGGATTGTACATATAGCAATAACAACAGCTTGTAATTATGTAAAAGCTTCTGATGAATTGTCACCAACCTGAAACGTTAACTCTGTTTCTCTCTCTACAAATGCTGACAAGCATTTCCAGCTTTTACTTCCACTTATAAAGGATCTTAATAACATGGTAAAACATCCCAAGGTGCTTCACTGGAGGATTAACAAACAGAATTTGACACAGAGCCACTTAATATTATGTAAGGGACATAAGAGGACAGGAGATTGAAAGTTTGGTGACAGAGGTGAGTTTTAAGGACTATCTTAAAAGAGGAAACATGGATAGATGGAGAGGTTTAGAGGGAATTCTAAGGCTTAGAGCCTAAGGCAGCTGAAGACACAACCGCCAAATGTATGTCAAAGGAAATCAAGAATGCACAAGAGGTCAGAACTGGAGGAGTATAGAGATGGCAGATATTTGTCAGCCTGCTGAGAGAGGAATGGGCGAGACCATGGAGGGATTTGAAAACAAGGATGAGAATTTTGAAATTGAAGCATTGATGGACTGGGAGCCGATGCACATATAAACAAGAAAGGCAAGAGGTGCTTGGTCATACACACACATCAAATGAGAATTACCCTGCTTTCAATGCATGTCGAACACCATGTGGCGCAACATATGGTGAGTTGGTCTCCTCCATATGTGTTGCTCAGGAATGCAAAGTCTCATCTGAAAGGAGCCAATTCCCGCCTGCTCACCACAGCACTCCAAACCAATAACTTCTAACGGCAGAATTAATGAGTGTTTCAAATTTTCAACAAATCTCTGCTTGACATCTGTTTTCCAGTTAGCAGCAGCTCTGTCATGACTTTGGTTATAACACCACAGAATTTGTGTGATTTGGGGAGGCTCTAGCCATCTACAATGGCAAGTCTAGTGTCCCAGCACCAATATCAATTCCACGCTCTTTATGGGTCTCCTGTGACTTCAAAACCATTTTCTCACTGACTTTTCACAGAATAGAATTTATTTTATGCAAAGCTTCCATGATTTGAAATGATTCATTTCCACCATGTGCTTTAAGTCAGAGAATGGGAGCAATTATACTGTTTCTGGAAAGAATTAACCTAAATGTTTATTTTTCTAATAAGGAACAGCAGCCTGTTAACTATTTGGAATTAACTTATGTAACATTACACCATTGGGATTTTGAAGCATGCAGAATAAACAAGGCATTTCACCTCATCAGAAGGAAGAAAACAGTTAGGGGTCTAAATTGGATCGTTCATGAAAATGATAACAGGGATCATAATGCATGATTAGCCCACGTCCTGTGATGATAATACAGGCAAAATATCAACTTGAATGATCTCAGAGTTCAGTTTAAAACAGCGAGGAGATAGCCGGGAGTTTCAGATCAAACAACGAGGAGAGAGCTGGAAGTTCAGTTTAAAACAACGAAGAGAGAGCCGGGAGTTCAGCTTAAAACAGCAAGGAGAGCTGGGAGTTCAGTTTAAAAAAGCGATGAAAGCCAGGAGTTCAGTTTAAAACAGCGAGAAGAGCCGGAGGCTCATTTTAAAACAGCGAGGAGAGCCGGGAGTGCAGTTTAAAACAGCAAGGAGAGAGCCAGGCGTTCAGTTTAAAACAGTGAGGAGAGCCAGGAGTTCAAATTAATACAGCAAGGAGAGCCAGGAGTGCAGATTAAAACGCGGAGGAGAGCCAGGAGTTCAGTTTAAAACATCGAGGAGAGGAAGGAGTTCAGTTTAAAACATCGAGGAGAGGCAGGAGTTCGGTTTAAAACAGCCAGGAGAGCCAGGAGTTCAATTTAAAACAGCCAGGAGAGCGCCGAGCACTCAGTTTAAAACAGCAAGGAGAGCTAGGAGTTCAGTTTAAAACAGGGAGAAGAGAGCCGGGAGTTCAGTTTAAAACATTGAGAACAGCCGGCAGTTCAGCTTAAAACAGCGAGGAGAGAGCCGGTCATTCAGTTTAAAACAACGAGAAGAGCCAGGAGTTCTGCAGAAAACAGCGAGGAAAGCCAGGAGTTCAAGTTAAAACAACGAGGAAAGCCAGGAATTCAATTTAAAACACAGATGAGAGCCAGGAGTTCAGTTTAAAACAGCAAGGAGACAGCCAGGAGTTCAATTTAAAACAACGAGGAGAGAGCCAGGAGTTCAGTTTAAAACAGCGAGGAGAGCCAGGAATTCAGTTCAAAACAGCGAGGAGAGCTAGGAGTTCAGTTTAAAACAGGAAGAGAGCCGGACGTTCAGTTTAAAACAACGAGGACAGAGCCGAGACTTCAGTTCAAAACAGCAAGGAGAGCTAGGAGTTCAGTTTAAAACAGGGAGAAGAGAGCCGGGAGTTCAGTTTAAAACAGCAAGGAGAGGGCCGTGAGTTTCAATTTAAAACACCAAAGGGAGCCGAGTCTTCAGTTTAAAACAGCAAGGAGAGATGGAAGTTCATCTCGCAACAGCGGGAGAGAGACGAGAGTTCAGTTTAAAACAGCGAGGAGAGCTGGGAGTTCAGTTTAAAACAGTGAGGAGAGAGCCGGGCGTTCAGTTTAAGACAGCAAGGAGAGACGGAAGTTCAGTTCACAACAGCGTGGAGAGAGCAGGGAGTTCAGTTTAAAACAGCGAGGAGAGAGCCATGAGTTCAGTTTAAAACAGCAAGGAGAGAGCCGGGCGTTCAGTTAAAAACAACGAGCAGAGCCAGGAGTTCAGTTTAAAACAGCGAGCAGAGCCAGGAGTTCAGTTTAAAACAGCGAGGAGAGCGCCGGGCATTCAGTTTAAAACAGCGAGGAGAGCGCCGGGCATTCAGTTTAAAACAGCGAGGAGAGCCAGGAATTCAGTTTAAAACAGCGAGAACAGCCAGCTGTTCAGCTTAAAACAGCGAGGAGAGAGCCAGGCATTCTCTTTAAAACAACGAGAAGAGCCAGGAGTTCTGGAGAAAACAGCGAGGAAAGCCAGGAGTTCAGTTTAAAACAGGGAGGAGAGCCAGGAGTTCAGTTTAAAACAGCGAGGAGAGCAGGGAGTTCAGTTTAAAACAGCAAGGAGAGAGCCGGGAGTTTCAGTTTCAAACACCGAAGAGAGCCAGGAGTTCAGTTTAAAACAGCGAGGAGAGAGCCAAGAGTACTGTTTAAAACAGCGACTAGAGCTAAGAGTTCAGTTTAAAACAGCGAGGAGAGCCAGGAGTTCAGTTTAAAACAGCGAGAACAGCTGAAAGTTCAGCTAAAAACAGCGAGGAGAGAGCCGGTCATTCAGTTTAAAACAACGAGAAGAGCCAGGAGTTCTGCAAAAAACAGCGAGGAAAGCCAGGAGTTCAGGTTAAAACACGGGGGAGAGCCAGGAGTTCAGTTTAAAATAGCGAGGAGAGCTGGGGGTTCATTTTAAAACAGCGAGGAGAGCAGGAAGTTCAGTTTAAAACAGCAAGGAGAGAGCCGGGAGTTTCAGTTTAAAACACCAAAGAGAGCCAAGAGTTCTGTTTAAAACAATGAGTAGAGCTAGGAGTTCAGTTTAAAACAGCGAGCAAAGCCAGGAGTTCAGTTTAAAACAGCGAGGAGAGAGCCGAGAGTTCAGATTAAAACAGCGAGGAGAGCTAGGAGTTCAGTTTAAAACAGGGGGAAGAGAGCCGGGCTTTCAGTTTCAAACAGCGAGGACAGACAAGAGTTCTGTTTAAAACAGCGAGGAGAAAGCCAGGTGTTCAGTTTAAGACAGCAAGGAGAGATGGAAGTTCAATTCAAAACAGCGAGGAGAGTCGGGAGTTCAGTTTAATACAGGGAGAAGAGAGCCAGGAGTTCAGTTTAAAACAGCAAGGAGAGCCGGCCATTCAGTTTAAAACAGCGAGAACAGCCGGCTGTTCAGCTTAAAACAGCGAGGAGAGAGCCAGGCATTCTGTTTAAAACAATGAGAAGAGCCAGGAGTTCTGGAGAAAACAGCGAGGAAAGCCAGGAGTTCAAGTTAAAACAACGAGGAAAGCCAGGAGTTCAATTTAAAACACGGATGAGAGCCAGGAGTACAGTTTAAAACAGCGAGGAGAGAGCCGAGACATCAGCTTAAAACAGCGAGGAGAGCCAGGAATTCAGTTCAAAACAGCGATGAGAGCTAGGAGTTCAGTTTAAAACAGGAAGAGAGCTGGACGTTCAGTTTAAAACAACGAGGACAGAGCCGAGACTTCAGTTCAAAACAGCAAGGAGAGCTAGGAGTTCAGTTTAAAACAGGGAGAAGAGAGCCGGGAGTTCAGTTTAAAACAGCAAGGAGAGAGACGAGAGTTCAGTTTAAAACAGCGAGGAGAGCTGGGAGTTCAGTTTAAAACAGTGAGGAGGGAGCCGGGTGTTCAGTTTAAGACAGCAAGGAGAGACGGAAGTTCAGTTTACAACAGCGTGGAGAGAGCAGGGAGTTCAGGTTAAAACAGCGAGGAGAGAGCCATGAGTTCAGTTTAAAACAGCAAGGAGAGAGCTGGGCGTTCAGTTAAAAACAACGAGCAGATCCAGGAGTTCAGTTTAAAACAGCGAGCAGAGCCAGGAGTTCAGTTTAAAATAGCGAGGAGAGAGCCAAGAGTTCAGTTTGAAACAGCGAGTAGACAGCCAGGGGTTCAGTTTAAAACAGCGAGAATAGCCATGAGTTCAGTTTAAAACGGCGAGGAGAGCCAGGAGTTCAGTTTAAAATAGCGAAGAGAGAGCCAAGAGTTCAGTTTAAAACAGCGCGGAAAGCCACGAATGCAGTTATAAACAGGGAGGAAAGAGCCGAAACTTCAGTTTAAAACAGCAAGGAGAGCTAGGAGTTCAGTATAAAACAGGGGGAAGAGAGCCGGGCGTTCAGTTTACAACAGCAAGGAGAGATGGAAGCTCAATTCAAAACAGCGAGGAGAGCCGGGAGTTCAGTTTAATACAGCGAGGAGAGAGCCAGGAGTTCAGTTTAAAACAGCAAGGAGAGAGCCGGGCGTTCAGTTTAAAACAGGGAGGAGAGCCAGGAGTTCAGTTTAAAACAGCGAGGAGAGCAGGGAGTTCAGTTTAAAACAGCAAGGAGAGAGCCGGGAGTTTCAGTTTCAAACACCGAAGAGAGCCAGGAGTTCAGTTTAAAACAGCGAGGAGAGAGCCAAGAGTACTGTTTAAAACAGCGAGTAGAGCCAGGAGTTCAGTTTAAAACAGCGAGAACAGATGACAGTTCAGCTTAAAACAGCGAGCAGAGAGCCGGTCATTCAGTTTAAAACATCGAGAAGAGCCAGGAGTTCTGCAGAAAACAGCGAGGAAAGCCAGGAGTTCAAGTTAAAACAGCGAGGAGAGAGCCGGGCGTTCAGTTTAAGACAGCGAGGAGAGACAGAAGTTCAATTCAAATCAGCGAGGAGAGCAGGGAGTTCAGTTTAAAACAGCAAGGAGAGAGCCGGGCATTCTGTTTAAAACAGCGAGAACAGCTGAAAGTTCAGCTAAAAACAGCGAGGAGAGAGCCGGTCATTCAGTTTAAAACAACGGGAAGAGCCAGGAGTTCTGCAGAAAACAGCGAGGAAAGCCAGCAGTTCAGGTTAAAACACGGGGGAGAGCCAGGAGTTCAGTTTAAAATAGCGAGGAGAGCTGGGGGTTCATTTTAAAATAGCGAGGAGAGCAGGAAGTTCAGTTTAAAACAGCAAGGAGAGAGCCGGGAGTTTCAGTTTAAAACACCAAAGAGAGCCAAGCGTTCTGTTTAAAACAAGGAGTAGAGCTAGGAGTTCAGTTTTAAACAGCGAGCAAAGCCAGGAGTTCAGTTTAAAAAAGCGAGGAGAGAGCCGAAACTTCAGTTTAAAACAGCAAGGAGAGCCAGGAATTCAGTTTAAGACACCGAGGAGAGAGCCGAGAGTTCAGATTAAAACAGCGAGGAGAGCTAGGAGTTCAGTTTAAAACAGGGGGAAGAGAGCCGGGCGTTCAGTTTCAAACAGCGAGGAGAGCCAGGAGTTCAGTTTAAAAAAGCGAGGAGAGCCAGGAGTTCAGTTTAAGACACCGAGGAGAGAGCTGAGAGTTCAGATTAAAACAGCGAGGAGAGCTAGGAGTTCAGTTTAAAATAGCGAAGAGAGAGCCAAGAGTTCAGTTTAAAACAGCGAGGAGAGCCAAGAGTTCAATTTAAAACAGCGAGTAGAGGGGCGGTCGTTCAGTTTAAAACAGCGCGGAGAGCCACGAATTCAGTTTAAAACAGGGAGGAGAGAGCCGAAACTTCAGTTTAAAACAGCAAGGAGAGCCAGGAATTCAGTTTAAAACAGGGTGGAGAGAGCCGAGAGTTCAGTTTAAAGCAGCGAGGAGAGCTAGGAGTTCAGTATAAAACAGGGGGAAGAGAGCCAGGCGTTCAATTTAAAACAGCGAGAAGAGCCAGGAGTTCAGTTTAAAACAGCGAGGAGAGAGCCAGGAGTTCAGTTTAAAACAGCGAGGAGAGCAGGGAGTTCAGTTTAATACAGCGAAGAGAGAGCCAGGAGTTCAGTTTAAAACAGCAAGGAGAGCGCCGGGCGTTCAGTTAAAAACAGCAAGCAGAGCCAGGAGTTCAGTTTAAAACAGCTAGGAGAGCGCCGGCCATTCAGTTTAAAATAGTGAGAACAGCCGGCTGTTCATCTTAAAACAGCGAGGACAGAGCCAGGCATTCTGTTTAAAACAACGAGAAGAGCCAGGAGTTCTGGAGAAAACAGCGAGGAAAGCCAAGAGTTCAGTTTAAAACAGCGAGGATAGAACTGGGAGTTTCAGATTGAAACACCAAAGAGAGCCAGGAGTTCAGTTTAAAACAGCGAGGAGAGAGCCAAGAGTACTGTTTAAAACAGCGAGTAGAGCTAAGAGTTCAGTTTAAAACAGCGAGGAGAGCCAGGAGTTCAGTTTAAAACAGCGAGAACAGATGACAGTTCAGCTTAAAACAGAAAGGAGAGAGCCGGTCATTCAGTTTAAAGCAACGAGAAGAGCCAGGAGTTCTGCAGGAAACAGCGACGAAAGCCAGGAGTTCAGGTTAAAACACGGAGGAGAGCCAGGAGTTCAGTTTAAAACAACGAGGAGAGCTGGGGGCTCATTTTAAAACAGCGAGGAGAGCCAGGAGTTCAGTTCAAAACAGCGAGGAGCGAGCCGGGCGTTCAGTTTAAGACAGCAAAGAGAGACGGAAGTTCAATTCAAAACAGCGAGGGGAGCAGGGAGTTCAGTTTAATACAGCGAGGAGAGAGCCAAGAGTTCAGTTTCAAACAGCGAGGAGAGCCAGGAGTTCAGTTTAAAACAGCGAGGAAAGCGCCGGGCATTCAGTTTAAAATAGTGAGAACAGCCGGCTGTTCAGCTTAAAACAGCGAGGAGATAGCCGGGCATTCTGTTTAAAACAACGACAAGAGCCAGGAGTTCTGGAGAAAACAGCGAGGAAAGCCAGGAGTTCAGTTTAAAACAGCAAGGAGAGAGCCAGGAGTTTCAGTTTCAAACACCGAAGAGAGCCACGAGTTCAGTTTATAAGAGCGAGGAGAGCTAGGAATTCAGTTTAAAACAGCGAGAACAGCTGAAAGATCAGCTAAAAACAGCGAGGAGAGAGCGGGTCATTCAGTTTAAAACAACGAGAAGAGCCAGGAGTTCAGTTTAAAACAGCGAGGAGAGCCAGGAGTTCAGTTTAAAACAGCAAGAACAGCTGAAAGTTCAGCTAAAAACAGCGAGGAGAGAGCCGGTCATTCAGTTTAAAACAACGAGAAGAGCCAGGAGTTCTGCAGAAAACAGCGAGGAAAGCCAGGAGTTCAGGTTAAAACACGGAGGTGAACCAGGAGTTCAGTTTAAAACAGCGAGGAGAGCAGGGAGTTCAGTTTAAAACAGCAAGGAGAGAGCCGGGAGTTTCAGTTTCAAACACCGAAGAGAGCCAGGAGTTCAGTTTAAAACAGCGATGAGAGAGCCAAGAGTACTGTTTAAAACAGCGAGTAGAGCCCGGAGTTCAGTTTAAAACAGCGAGAACAGATGACAGTTCAGCTTAAAAGAGCGAGGAGAGAGTCGGTCATTCAGTTTAAAACATCGAGAAGAGCCAGGAGTTCTGCAGAAAACAGCGAGGAAAGCCAGGAGTTCAGGTTAAAACAGCGAGGAGAGAGCCGGGCGTTCAGTTTAAGACAGCCAGGAGAGACAGAAGTTCAATTCAAAACAGCGAGGAGAGCAGGGAGTTCAGTTTAATACAGCGAAGAGAGAGCCAGGAGTTCAGTTTAAAACAGCAAGGAGAGCACCGGGCGTTCAGTTAAAAACAGCAAGCAGAGCCAGGAGTTCAGTTTAAAACAGCTAGGAGAGCGCCGGCCATTCAGTTTAAAACAGCGAGAACAGCCGGCTGTTCAGCTTAAAACAGCGAGGAGAGAGCCAGGCATTCTGTTTAAAACAATGAGAAGAGCCAGAAGTTCTGGAGAAAACAGCGAGGAAAGCCAGGAGTTCAAGTTAAAACAACGAGGAAAGCCAGGAGTTCAATTTAAAACACGGATGAGAGCCAGGAGTTCAGTTTAAAACAGCAAGGAGACAGCCAGGAGTTCAGTTTAAAACAACGAGGAGAGAGCCGAGACATCAGTTTAAAACAGCGAGGAGAGCCAGGAATTCAGTTCAAAATAGCGAGGAGAGCCAGGAATTCAGTTCAAAACAGCGATGAGAGCTAGGAGTTCAGTTTAAAACAGGAAGAGAGCCGGACGTTCAGTTTAAAACAACGAGGACAGAGCCGAGACTTCAGTTCAAATCAGCAAGGAGAGCTAGAGTTCAGTTTAAAACAGGGAGAAGAGAGCCGGGAGTTCAGTTTAAAACAGCAAGGAGAGGGCCGTGAGTTTCAGTTTAAAACACCAAAGAGAGCCGAGTCTTCAGTTTAAAACAGCAAGGAGAGATGGAAGTTCAGCTCACAACAGCGGGAGAGAGACGAGAGTTCAGTTTAAAACAGCGAGGAGAGCTGGGAGTTCAGTTTAAAACAGTGAGGAGAGAGCCGGGCGTTCAGTTTAAGACAGCAAGGAGAGACGGAAGTTCAGTTCACAACAGCGTGGAGAGAGCAGGGAGTTCAGTTTAAAACAGCGAGGAGAGAGCCATGAGTTCAGTTTAAAACAGCAAGGAGAGAGCCGGGCGTTCAGTTAAAAACAACGAGCAGAGCCAGGAGTTCAGTTTAAAACAGCGAGCAGAGCCAGGAGTTCAGTTTAAAATAGCGAGGAGAGAGCCAAGAGTTCAGTTTGAAACAGCGAGTAGACAGCCAGGGGTTCAGTTTAAAACAGCGAGCAAAGCCATGAGTTCAGTTTAAAACAGCGAGGAGAGCCAGGAGTTCAGTTTAAAATAGCGAAGAGAGAGCCAAGAGTTCAGCTTAAAACAGCGCGGAAAGCCACGAATTCAGTTATAAACAGGGAGGAGAGAGCCGAAACTTCAGTTTAAAACAGCAAGAAGAGAGCTGGGCGTTCAGTTAAAAACAGCGCGTAGAGCCAGGAGTTCAGCTTTAAACAGCGAGGAGAGAGCCAAGAGTTCAGTTTGAAACAGCGAGTAGACAGCCAGGGGTTCAGTTTAAAACAGCGAGTAAAGCCATGAGTTCAGTTTAAAACAGCGAGGAGAGCCAGGAGTTCAGTTTAAAACAGCGCGGAAAGCCACGAATTCAGTTATAAACAGGGAGGAGAGAGCCGAAACTTCAGTTTAAAACAGCAAGGAGAGCTAGGAGTTCAGTATAAAACAGGGGGAAGAGACCCGGGCGTTCAGTTTACAACAGCAAGGAGAGACGGAAGTTCAATTCAAAACAGCGAGGAGAGCCGGGAGTTCAGTTTAATACAGCGAGGAGAGAGCCAGGAGTTCAGTTTAAAACAGCAAGAAGAGAGCCGGGCGTTCAGTTTAAAACAGCGAGAACGGCCGGCTGTTCAGCTTAAAACAGTGAGGAGAGAGCCAGGCATTCTGTTTAAAACAACGAGAAGAGCCAGGAGTTCTGGAGAAAACAGCGAGAAAAGCCAGGAGTTCAGTTTAAAACAGGGAGGAGAGCCAGGAGTTCAGTTTAAAACAGGGAGGAGAGCCAGGAGTTCAGTTTAAAACAGCGAGGAGAGAGCCGGGCATTCTGTTTAAAACAACGACAAGAGCCAGGAGTTCTGGAGAAAACAGCGAGGAAAGCCAGGAGTTCAGTTTAAAACAGCAAGGAGAGAGCCAGGAGTTTCAGTTTCAAACACCGAAGACAGCCACGAGTTCAGTTTATAAGAGCGAGGAGAGCTAGGAGTTCAGTTTAAAACAGCGAGAACAGCTGAAAGATCAGCTAAAAACAGCGAGGAGAGAGCGGGTCATTCAGTTTAAAACAACGAGGAGAGCCAGGAGTTCAGTTCAAAACAGCGAGGAGAGAGCCGGGCGTTCAGTTTAAGACAGCAAGGAGAGACGGAAGTTCAATTCAAAACAGCGAGGGGAGCAGGGAGTTCAGTTTAATACAGCGAGGAGAGAGCCAAGAGTTCAGTTTCAAACAGCGAGGAGAGCCAGGAGTTCAGTTTAAAACAGCGAGGAAAGCGCCGGGCATTCAGTTTAAAATAGTGAGAACAGCCGGCTGTTCAGCTTAAAACAGCGAGGAGATAGCCGGGCATTCTGTTTAAAACAACGACAAGAGCCAGGAGTTCTGGAGAAAACAGCGAGGAAAGCCAGGAGTTCAGTTTAAAACAGCAAGGAGAGAGCCAGGAGTTTCAGTTTCAAACACCGAAGAGAGCCACGAGTTCAGTTTATAAGAGCGAGGAGAGCTAGGAATTCAGTTTAAAACAGCGAGAACAGCTGAAAGATCAGCTAAAAACAGCGAGGAGAGAGCGGGTCATTCAGTTTAAAACAACGAGAAGAGCCAGGAGTTCAGTTTAAAACAGCGAGGAGAGCCAGGAGTTCAGTTTAAAACAGCGAGAACAGCTGAAAGTTCAGCTAAAAACAGCGAGGAGAGAGCCGGTCATTCTGTTTAAAACCACGAGAAGAGCCAGGAGGTCTGCAGAAAACAGCGAGGAAAGCCAGGAGTTCAGGTTAAAACACGGAGGTGAACCAGGAGTTCAGTTTAAAACAGCGAGGAGAGCCAGGAGTTCAGTTTAAAACAGCGAGGAGAGAGCCGGGCATTCTGTTTAAAACAACGACAAGAGCCAGGAGTTCTGGAGAAAACAGCGAGGAAAGCCAGGAGTTCAGTTTAAAACAGCGATGAGAGAGCCGGTCATTCAGTTTAAAACATCGAGAAGAGCCAGGAGTTCTGCAGAAAACAGCGAGGAAAGCCAGGAGTTCAGGTTAAAACAGCGAGGAGAGAGCCGGGCGTTCAGTTTAAGACAGCCAGGAGAGACAGAAGTTCAATTCAAAACAGCGAGGAGAGCAGGGAGTTCAGTTTAATACAGCGAAGAGAGAGCCAGGAGTTCAGTTTAAAACAGCAAGGAGAGCGCCGGGCGTTCAGTTAAAAACAGCAAGCAGAGCCAGGAGTTCAGTTTAAAACAGCTAGGAGAGCGCCGGCCATTCAGTTTAAAATAGTGAGAACAGCCGGCTGTTCATCTTAAAACAGCGAGGACAGAGCCAGGCATTCTGTTTAAAACAACGAGAAGAGCCAGGAGTTCTGGAGAAAACAGCGAGGAAAGCCAAGAGTTCAGTTTAAAACAGCGAGGATAGAACTGGGAGTTTCAGATTGAAACACCAAAGAGAGCCAGGAGTTCAGTTTAAAACAGCGAGGAGAGAGCCAAGAGTACTGTTTAAAACAGCGAGTAGAGCTAAGAGTTCAGTTTAAAACAGCGAGGAGAGCCAGGAGTTCAGTTTAAAACAGCGAGAACAGATGACAGTTCAGCTTAAAACAGAAAGGAGAGAGCCGGTCATTCAGTTTAAAGCAACGAGAAGAGCCAGGAGTTCTGCAGGAAACAGCGACGAAAGCCAGGAGTTCAGGTTAAAACACGGAGGAGAGCCAGGAGTTCAGTTTAAAACAACGAGGAGAGCTGGGGGCTCATTTTAAAACAGCGAGGAGAGCCAGGAGTTCAGTTCAAAACAGCGAGGAGAGAGCCGGGCGTTCAGTTTAAGACAGCAAAGAGAGACGGAAGTTCAATTCAAAACAGCGAGGGGAGCAGGGAGTTCAGTTTAATACAGCGAGGAGAGAGCCAAGAGTTCAGTTTCAAACAGCGAGGAGAGCCAGGAGTTCAGTTTAAAACAGCGAGGAAAGCGCCGGGCATTCAGTTTAAAATAGTGAGAACAGCCGGCTGTTCAGCTTAAAACAGCGAGGAGATAGCCGGGCATTCTGTTTAAAACAACGACAAGAGCCAGGAGTTCTGGAGAAAACAGCGAGGAAAGCCAGGAGTTCAGTTTAAAACAGCAAGGAGAGAGCCAGGAGTTTCAGTTTCAAACACCGAAGAGAGCCACGAGTTCAGTTTATAAGAGCGAGGAGAGCTAGGAATTCAGTTTAAAACAGCGAGAACAGCTGAAAGATCAGCTAAAAACAGCGAGGAGAGAGCGGGTCATTCAGTTTAAAACAACGAGAAGAGCCAGGAGTTCAGTTTAAAACAGCGAGGAGAGCCAGGAGTTCAGTTTAAAACAGCAAGAACAGCTGAAAGTTCAGCTAAAAACAGCGAGGAGAGAGCCGGTCATTCAGTTTAAAACAACGAGAAGAGCCAGGAGTTCTGCAGAAAACAGCGAGGAAAGCCAGGAGTTCAGGTTAAAACACGGAGGTGAACCAGGAGTTCAGTTTAAAACAGCGAGGAGAGCAGGGAGTTCAGTTTAAAACAGCAAGGAGAGAGCCGGGAGTTTCAGTTTCAAACACCGAAGAGAGCCAGGAGTTCAGTTTAAAACAGCGATGAGAGAGCCAAGAGTACTGTTTAAAACAGCGAGTAGAGCCCGGAGTTCAGTTTAAAACAGCGAGAACAGATGACAGTTCAGCTTAAAAGAGCGAGGAGAGAGTCGGTCATTCAGTTTAAAACATCGAGAAGAGCCAGGAGTTCTGCAGAAAACAGCGAGGAAAGCCAGGAGTTCAGGTTAAAACAGCGAGGAGAGAGCCGGGCGTTCAGTTTAAGACAGCCAGGAGAGACAGAAGTTCAATTCAAAACAGCGAGGAGAGCAGGGAGTTCAGTTTAATACAGCGAAGAGAGAGCCAGGAGTTCAGTTTAAAACAGCAAGGAGAGCACCGGGCGTTCAGTTAAAAACAGCAAGCAGAGCCAGGAGTTCAGTTTAAAACAGCTAGGAGAGCGCCGGCCATTCAGTTTAAAACAGCGAGAACAGCCGGCTGTTCAGCTTAAAACAGCGAGGAGAGAGCCAGGCATTCTGTTTAAAACAATGAGAAGAGCCAGAAGTTCTGGAGAAAACAGCGAGGAAAGCCAAGAGTTCAAGTTAAAACAACGAGGAAAGCCAGGAGTTCAATTTAAAACACGGATGAGAGCCAGGAGTTCAGTTTAAAACAGCAAGGAGACAGCCAGGAGTTCAGTTTAAAACAACGAGGAGAGAGCCGAGACATCAGTTTAAAACAGCGAGGAGAGCCAGGAATTCAGTTCAAAATAGCGAGGAGAGCCAGGAATTCAGTTCAAAACAGCGATGAGAGCTAGGAGTTCAGTTTAAAACAGGAAGAGAGCCGGACGTTCAGTTTAAAACAACGAGGACAGAGCCGAGACTTCAGTTCAAATCAGCAAGGAGAGCTAGAGTTCAGTTTAAAACAGGGAGAAGAGAGCCGGGAGTTCAGTTTAAAACAGCAAGGAGAGGGCCGTGAGTTTCAGTTTAAAACACCAAAGAGAGCCGAGTCTTCAGTTTAAAACAGCAAGGAGAGATGGAAGTTCAGCTCACAACAGCGGGAGAGAGACGAGAGTTCAGTTTAAAACAGCGAGGAGAGCTGGGAGTTCAGTTTAAAACAGTGAGGAGAGAGCCGGGCGTTCAGTTTAAGACAGCAAGGAGAGACGGAAGTTCAGTTCACAACAGCGTGGAGAGAGCAGGGAGTTCAGTTTAAAACAGCGAGGAGAGAGCCATGAGTTCAGTTTAAAACAGCAAGGAGAGAGCCGGGCGTTCAGTTAAAAACAACGAGCAGAGCCAGGAGTTCAGTTTAAAACAGCGAGCAGAGCCAGGAGTTCAGTTTAAAATAGCGAGGAGAGAGCCAAGAGTTCAGTTTGAAACAGCGAGTAGACAGCCAGGGGTTCAGTTTAAAACAGCGAGCAAAGCCATGAGTTCAGTTTAAAACAGCGAGGAGAGCCAGGAGTTCAGTTTAAAATAGCGAAGAGAGAGCCAAGAGTTCAGCTTAAAACAGCGCGGAAAGCCACGAATTCAGTTATAAACAGGGAGGAGAGAGCCGAAACTTCAGTTTAAAACAGCAAGAAGAGAGCTGGGCGTTCAGTTAAAAACAGCGCGTAGAGCCAGGAGTTCAGCTTTAAACAGCGAGGAGAGAGCCAAGAGTTCAGTTTGAAACAGCGAGTAGACAGCCAGGGGTTCAGTTTAAAACAGCGAGTAAAGCCATGAGTTCAGTTTAAAACAGCGAGGAGAGCCAGGAGTTCAGTTTAAAACAGCGCGGAAAGCCACGAATTCAGTTATAAACAGGGAGGAGAGAGCCGAAACTTCAGTTTAAAACAGCAAGGAGAGCTAGGAGTTCAGTATAAAACAGGGGGAAGAGAGCCGGGCGTTCAGTTTACAACAGCAAGGAGAGACGGAAGTTCAATTCAAAACAGCGAGGAGAGCCGGGAGTTCAGTTTAATACAGCGAGGAGAGAGCCAGGAGTTCAGTTTAAAACAGCAAGAAGAGAGCCGGGCGTTCAGTTTAAAACAGCGAGAACGGCCGGCTGTTCAGCTTAAAACAGTGAGGAGAGAGCCAGGCATTCTGTTTAAAACAACGAGAAGAGCCAGGAGTTCTGGAGAAAACAGCGAGAAAAGCCAGGAGTTCAGTTTAAAACAGGGAGGAGAGCCAGGAGTTCAGTTTAAAACAGGGAGGAGAGCCAGGAGTTCAGTTTAAAACAGCGAGGAGAGAGCCGGGCATTCTGTTTAAAACAACGACAAGAGCCAGGAGTTCTGGAGAAAACAGCGAGGAAAGCCAGGAGTTCAGTTTAAAACAGCAAGGAGAGAGCCAGGAGTTTCAGTTTCAAACACCGAAGACAGCCACGAGTTCAGTTTATAAGAGCGAGGAGAGCTAGGAGTTCAGTTTAAAACAGCGAGAACAGCTGAAAGATCAGCTAAAAACAGCGAGGAGAGAGCGGGTCATTCAGTTTAAAACAACGAGGAGAGCCAGGAGTTCAGTTCAAAACAGCGAGGAGAGAGCCGGGCGTTCAGTTTAAGACAGCAAGGAGAGACAGAAGTTCAATTCAAAACAGCGAGGGGAGCAGGGAGTTCAGTTTAATACAGCGAGGAGAGAGCCAAGAGTTCAGTTTCAAACAGCGAGGAGAGCCAGGAGTTCAGTTTAAAACAGCGAGGAAAGCGCCGGGCATTCAGTTTAAAATAGTGAGAACAGCCGGCTGTTCAGCTTAAAACAGCGAGGAGATAGCCGGGCATTCTGTTTAAAACAACGACAAGAGCCAGGAGTTCTGGAGAAAACAGCGAGGAAAGCCAGGAGTTCAGTTTAAAACAGCAAGGAGAGAGCCAGGAGTTTCAGTTTCAAACACCGAAGAGAGCCACGAGTTCAGTTTATAAGAGCGAGGAGAGCTAGGAATTCAGTTTAAAACAGCGAGAACAGCTGAAAGATCAGCTAAAAACAGCGAGGAGAGAGCGGGTCATTCAGTTTAAAACAACGAGAAGAGCCAGGAGTTCAGTTTAAAACAGCGAGGAGAGCCAGGAGTTCAGTTTAAAACAGCGAGAACAGCTGAAAGTTCAGCTAAAAACAGCGAGGAGAGAGCCGGTCATTCAGTTTAAAACAACGAGAAGAGCCAGGAGTTCTGCAGAAAACAGCGAGGAAAGCCAGGAGTTCAGGTTAAAACACGGAGGTGAACCAGGAGTTCAGTTTAAAACAGCGAGGAGAGCAGGGAGTTCAGTTTAAAACAGCAAGGAGAGAGCCGGGAGTTTCAGTTTCAAACACCGAAGAGAGCCAGGAGTTCAGTTTAAAACAGCGATGAGAGAGCCAAGAGTACTGTTTAAAACAGCGAGTAGAGCCCGGAGTTCAGTTTAAAACAGCGAGAACAGATGACAGTTCAGCTTAAAAGAGCGAGGAGAGAGTCGGTCATTCAGTTTAAAACATCGAGAAGAGCCAGGAGTTCTGCAGAAAACAGCGAGGAAAGCCAGGAGTTCAGGTTAAAACAGCGAGGAGAGAGCCGGGCGTTCAGTTTAAGACAGCCAGGAGAGACAGAAGTTCAATTCAAAACAGCGAGGAGAGCAGGGAGTTCAGTTTAATACAGCGAAGAGAGAGCCAGGAGTTCAGTTTAAAACAGCAAGGAGAGCACCGGGCGTTCAGTTAAAAACAGCAAGCAGAGCCAGGAGTTCAGTTTAAAACAGCTAGGAGAGCGCCGGCCATCCAGTTTAAAACAGCGAGAACAGCCGGCTGTTCAGCTTAAAACAGCGAGGAGAGAGCCAGGCATTCTGTTTAAAACAATGAGAAGAGCCAGAAGTTCTGGAGAAAACAGCGAGGAAAGCCAAGAGTTCAAGTTAAAACAACGAGGAAAGCCAGGAGTTCAATTTAAAACACGGATGAGAGCCAGGAGTTCAGTTTAAAACAGCAAGGAGACAGCCAGGAGTTCAGTTTAAAACAACGAGGAGAGAGCCGAGACATCAGTTTAAAACAGCGAGGAGAGCCAGGAATTCAGTTCAAAATAGCGAGGAGAGCCAGGAATTCAGTTCAAAACAGCGATGAGAGCTAGGAGTTCAGTTTAAAACAGGAAGAGAGCCGGACGTTCAGTTTAAAACAACGAGGACAGAGCCGAGACTTCAGTTCAAATCAGCAAGGAGAGCTAGAGTTCAGTTTAAAACAGGGAGAAGAGAGCCGGGAGTTCAGTTTAAAACAGCAAGGAGAGGGCCGTGAGTTTCAGTTTAAAACACCAAAGAGAGCCGAGTCTTCAGTTTAAAACAGCAAGGAGAGATGGAAGTTCAGCTCACAACAGCGGGAGAGAGACGAGAGTTCAGTTTAAAACAGCGAGGAGAGCTGGGAGTTCAGTTTAAAACAGTGAGGAGAGAGCCGGGCGTTCAGTTTAAGACAGCAAGGAGAGACGGAAGTTCAGTTCACAACAGCGTGGAGAGAGCAGGGAGTTCAGTTTAAAACAGCGAGGAGAGAGCCATGAGTTCAGTTTAAAACAGCAAGGAGAGAGCCGGGCGTTCAGTTAAAAACAACGAGCAGAGCCAGGAGTTCAGTTTAAAACAGCGAGCAGAGCCAGGAGTTCAGTTTAAAATAGCGAGGAGAGAGCCAAGAGTTCAGTTTGAAACAGCGAGTAGACAGCCAGGGGTTCAGTTTAAAACAGCGAGCAAAGCCATGAGTTCAGTTTAAAACAGCGAGGAGAGCCAGGAGTTCAGTTTAAAATAGCGAAGAGAGAGCCAAGAGTTCAGCTTAAAACAGCGCGGAAAGCCACGAATTCAGTTATAAACAGGGAGGAGAGAGCCGAAACTTCAGTTTAAAACAGCAAGAAGAGAGCTGGGCGTTCAGTTAAAAACAGCGCGTAGAGCCAGGAGTTCAGCTTTAAACAGCGAGGAGAGAGCCAAGAGTTCAGTTTGAAACAGCGAGTAGACAGCCAGGGGTTCAGTTTAAAACAGCGAGTAAAGCCATGAGTTCAGTTTAAAACAGCGAGGAGAGCCAGGAGTTCAGTTTAAAACAGCGCGGAAAGCCACGAATTCAGTTATAAACAGGGAGGAGAGAGCCGAAACTTCAGTTTAAAACAGCAAGGAGAGCTAGGAGTTCAGTATAAAACAGGGGGAAGAGAGCCGGGCGTTCAGTTTACAACAGCAAGGAGAGACGGAAGTTCAATTCAAAACAGCGAGGAGAGCCGGGAGTTCAGTTTAATACAGCGAGGAGAGAGCCAGGAGTTCAGTTTAAAACAGCAAGAAGAGAGCCGGGCGTTCAGTTTAAAACAGCGAGAACGGCCGGCTGTTCAGCTTAAAACAGTGAGGAGAGAGCCAGGCATTCTGTTTAAAACAACGAGAAGAGCCAGGAGTTCTGGAGAAAACAGCGAGAAAAGCCAGGAGTTCAGTTTAAAACAGGGAGGAGAGCCAGGAGTTCAGTTTAAAACAGGGAGGAGAGCCAGGAGTTCAGTTTAAAACAGCGAGGAGAGAGCCGGGCATTCTGTTTAAAACAACGACAAGAGCCAGGAGTTCTGGAGAAAACAGCGAGGAAAGCCAGGAGTTCAGTTTAAAACAGCAAGGAGAGAGCCAGGAGTTTCAGTTTCAAACACCGAAGACAGCCACGAGTTCAGTTTATAAGAGCGAGGAGAGCTAGGAGTTCAGTTTAAAACAGCGAGAACAGCTGAAAGATCAGCTAAAAACAGCGAGGAGAGAGCGGGTCATTCAGTTTAAAACAACGAGGAGAGCCAGGAGTTCAGTTCAAAACAGCGAGGAGAGAGCCGGGCGTTCAGTTTAAGACAGCAAGGAGAGACAGAAGTTCAATTCAAAACAGCGAGGGGAGCAGGGAGTTCAGTTTAATACAGCGAGGAGAGAGCCAAGAGTTCAGTTTCAAACAGCGAGGAGAGCCAGGAGTTCAGTTTAAAACAGCGAGGAAAGCGCCGGGCATTCAGTTTAAAATAGTGAGAACAGCCGGCTGTTCAGCTTAAAACAGCGAGGAGATAGCCGGGCATTCTGTTTAAAACAACGACAAGAGCCAGGAGTTCTGGAGAAAACAGCGAGGAAAGCCAGGAGTTCAGTTTAAAACAGCAAGGAGAGAGCCAGGAGTTTCAGTTTCAAACACCGAAGAGAGCCACGAGTTCAGTTTATAAGAGCGAGGAGAGCTAGGAATTCAGTTTAAAACAGCGAGAACAGCTGAAAGATCAGCTAAAAACAGCGAGGAGAGAGCGGGTCATTCAGTTTAAAACAACGAGAAGAGCCAGGAGTTCAGTTTAAAACAGCGAGGAGAGCCAGGAGTTCAGTTTAAAACAGCGAGAACAGCTGAAAGTTCAGCTAAAAACAGCGAGGAGAGAGCCGGTCATTCAGTTTAAAACAACGAGAAGAGCCAGGAGTTCTGCAGAAAACAGCGAGGAAAGCCAGGAGTTCAGGTTAAAACACGGAGGTGAACCAGGAGTTCAGTTTAAAACAGCGAGGAGAGCAGGGAGTTCAGTTTAAAACAGCAAGGAGAGAGCCGGGAGTTTCAGTTTCAAACACCGAAGAGAGCCAGGAGTTCAGTTTAAAACAGCGATGAGAGAGCCAAGAGTACTGTTTAAAACAGCGAGTAGAGCCCGGAGTTCAGTTTAAAACAGCGAGAACAGATGACAGTTCAGCTTAAAAGAGCGAGTAGAGAGCCGGTCATTCAGTTTAAAACATCGAGAAGAGCCAGGAGTTCTGCAGAAAACAGCGAGGAAAGCCAGGAGTTCAGGTTAAAACAGCGAGGAGAGAGCCGGGCGTTCAGTTTAAGACAGCCAGGAGAGACAGAAGTTCAATTCAAAACAGCGAGGAGAGCAGGGAGTTCAGTTTAATACAGCGAAGAGAGAGCCAGGAGTTCAGTTTAAAACAGCAAGGAGAGCACCGGGCGTTCAGTTAAAAACAGCAAGCAGAGCCAGGAGTTCAGTTTAAAACAGCTAGGAGAGCGCCGGCCATTCAGTTTAAAACAGCGAGAACAGCCGGCTGTTCAGCTTAAAACAGCGAGGAGAGAGCCAGGCATTCTGTTTAAAACAATGAGAAGAGCCAGAAGTTCTGGAGAAAACAGCAAGGAAAGCCAGGAGTTCAAGTTAAAACAACGAGGAAAGCCAGGAGTTCAATTTAAAACACGGATGAGAGCCAGGAGTTCAGTTTAAAACAGCAAGGAGACAGCCAGGAGTTCAGTTTAAAACAACGAGGAGAGAGCCGAGACATCAGTTTAAAACAGCGAGGAGAGCCAGGAATTCAGTTCAAAATAGCGAGGAGAGCCAGGAATTCAGTTCAAAACAGCAATGAGAGCTAGGAGTTCAGTTTAAAACAGGAAGAGAGCCGGACGTTCAGTTTAAAACAACGAGGACAGAGCCGAGACTTCAGTTCAAATCAGCAAGGAGAGCTAGAGTTCAGTTTAAAACAGGGAGAAGAGAGCCGGGAGTTCAGTTTAAAACAGCAAGGAGAGGGCCGTGAGTTTCAGTTTAAAACACCAAAGAGAGCCGAGTCTTCAGTTTAAAACAGCAAGGAGAGATGGAAGTTCAGCTCACAACAGCGGGAGAGAGACGAGAGTTCAGTTTAAAACAGCGAGGAGAGCTGGGAGTTCAGTTTAAAACAGTGAGGAGAGAGCCGGGCGTTCAGTTTAAGACAGCAAGGAGAGACGGAAGTTCAGTTCACAACAGCGTGGAGAGAGCAGGGAGTTCAGTTTAAAACAGCGAGGAGAGAGCCATGAGTTCAGTTTAAAACAGCAAGGAGAGAGCCGGGCGTTCAGTTAAAAACAACGAGCAGAGCCAGGAGTTCAGTTTAAAACAGCGAGCAGAGCCAGGAGTTCAGTTTAAAATGGCGAGGAGAGAGCCAAGAGTTCAGTTTGAAACAGCGAGTAGACAGCCAGGGGTTCAGTTTAAAACAGCGAGCCAAGCCATGAGTTCAGTTTAAAACAGCGAGGAGAGCCAGGAGTTCAGTTTAAAATAGCGAAGAGAGAGCCAAGAGTTCAGTTTAAAACAGCGCGGAAAGCCACGAATTCAGTTATAAACAGGGAGGAGAGAGCCGAAACTTCAGTTTAAAACAGCAAGGAGAGCTAGGAGTTCAGTATAAAACAGGGGGAAGAGAGCCGGGCGTTCAGTTTACAACAGCAAGGAGAGACGGAAGTTCAATTCAAAACAGCGCGGAGAGCCGGGAGTTCAGTTTAATACAGCGAGGAGAGAGCCAGGAGTTCAGCTTAAAACAGTGAGAAGAGAGCCAGGCATTCTGTTTAAAACAACGAGAAGAGCCAGGAGTTCTGGAGAAAACAGCGAGAAAAGCCAGGAGTTCAGTTTAAAACAGGGAGGAGAGCCAGGAGTTCAGTTTAAAACAGGGAGGAGAGCCAGGAGTTCAGTTTAAAACAGCGACGAGAGAGCCGGTCATTCAGTTTAAAACATCGAGAAGAGCCAGGAGTTCTGCAGAAAACAGCGAGGAAAGCCAGGAGTTCAGGTTAAAACAGCGAGGAGAGAGCCGGGCGTTCAGTTTAAGACAGCCAGGAGAGACAGAAGTTCAATTCAAAACAGCGAGGAGAGCAGGGAGTTCAGTTTAATACAGCGAAGAGAGAGCCAGGAGTTCAGTTTAAAACAGCAAGGAGAGCGCCGGGCGTTCAGTTAAAAACAGCAAGCAGAGCCAGGAGTTCAGTTTAAAACAGCTAGGAGAGCGCCGGCCATTCAGTTTAAAATAGTGAGAACAGCCGGCTGTTCATCTTAAAACAGCGAGGAGATAGCGGGGCATTCTGTTTAAAACCACGAGAAGAGCCAGGAGGTCTGGAGAAAACAGCGAGGAAAGCCAGGAGTTCAGTTTAAAACAGGGAGGAGAGCCAGGAGTTCAGTTTAAAACAGCGAGGAGAGAGCCGGGCATTCTGTTTAAAACAACGACAAGAGCCAGGAGTTCTGGAGAAAACAGCGAGGAAAGCCAGGAGTTCAGTTTAAAACAGCGATGAGAGAGCCGGTCATTCAGTTTAAAACATCGAGAAGAGCCAGGAGTTCTGCAGAAAACAGCGAGGAAAGCCAGGAGTTCAGGTTAAAACAGCGAGGAGAGAGCCGGGCGTTCAGTTTAAGACAGCCAGGAGAGACAGAAGTTCAATTCAAAACAGCGAGGAGAGCAGGGAGTTCAGTTTAATACAGCGAAGAGAGAGCCAGGAGTTCAGTTTAAAACAGCAAGGAGAGCGCCGGGCGTTCAGTTAAAAACAGCAAGCAGAGCCAGGAGTTCAGTTTAAAACAGCGAGGAGAGAGCCGGGCATTCTGTTTAAAACAACGACAAGAGCCAGGAGTTCTGGAGAAAACAGCGAGGAAAGCCAGGAGTTCAGTTTAAAACAGCAAGGAGAGAGCCAGGAGTTTCAGTTTCAAACACCGAAGAGAGCCACGAGTTCAGTTTATAAGAGCGAGGAGAGCTAGGAGTTCAGTTTAAAACAGCGAGAACAGCTGAAAGATCAGCTAAAAACAGCGAGGAGAGAGCGGGTCATTCAGTTTAAAACAACGAGAAGAGCCAGGAGTTCAGTTTAAAACAGCGAGGAGAGCCAGGAGTTCAGTTTAAAACAGCGAGAACAGCTGAAAGTTCAGCTAAAAACAGCGAGGAGAGAGCCGGTCATTCAGTTTAAAACAACGAGAAGAGCCAGGAGTTCTGCAGAAAACAGCGAGGAAAGCCAGGAGTTCAGGTTAAAACACGGAGGAGAGCCAGGAGTTCAGTTTAAAATAGCGAGGAGAGCTGGGGGTTCCTTTTAAAACAGCGAGGAGAGCAGGAAGTTCAGTTTAAAACAGCAAGGAGAGAGCCGGGAGTTTCAGGTTAAAACACCAAAGAGAGCCAAGAGTTCTGTTTAAAACAACGAGTAGAGCTAGGAGTTCAGTTTTAAACAGCGAGCAAAGCCAGGAGTTCAGTTTAAAACAGCGAGGAGAGAGCCGAAACTTCAGTTTAAAACAGCAAGGAGAGCCAGGAATTCAGTTTAAGACACCGAGGAGAGAGCCGAGAGTTCAGATTAAAACAGCGAGGAGAGCTAGGAGTTCAGTTTAAAACAGGGGGAAGAGAGCCAGGCGTTCAGTTTCAAACAGCGAGGACAGCCAGGAGTTCTGTTTAAAACAGCGAGGAGAGCCAGGAATTCAGTTTAAGACACCGAGGAGAGAGCCGAGAGTTCAGATTAAAACAGCGAGGAGAGCTAGGAGTTCAGTTTAAAACAGGGGGAAGAGAGCCGGGCTTTCAGTTTCAAACAGCGAGGACAGCCAAGAGTTCTGTTTAAAACAGCGAGGAGAAAGCCAGGCGTTCAGTTTAAGACAGCAAAGAGAGTCGGAAGTTCAATTCAAAACAGCGAGGAGAGCCGGGAGTTCAGTTCAATACAGCGAGGAGAGAGCCAGGAGTTCAGTTTAAAACAGCAAGAAGAGAGCCGGGCGTTCAGTTAAAAATAGCGCGTAGAGCCAGGAGTTCAGCTTAAAACAGCGAGAAGAGAGCCGGGCATTCTGTTTAAAACAACGAGAAGAGCCAGGAGTTCTGGAGAAAACAGCAAGGAAAGCCAGGAGTTCAGTTTAAAACAGGGAGGAGAGCCAGGAGTTCAGTTTGAAACAGCGAGGAAAGCCAGGAGTTTCAGTTTCAAACACCGAAGAGAGCCAGGGGTTTCAGTTTCAAACACCGAAGAGAGCCAAGAGTTCTGTTTAACACAGCGGGGAGAGCCAGGAGTTCAGTTTAAAACAGCGAGAACAGCTGAAAGATCAGCTAAAAACAGCGAGGAGAGAGCGGGTCATTCAGTTTAAAACAACGAGAAGAGCCAGGAGTTCAGTTTAAAACAGCGAGGAGAGCCAGGAGTTCAGTTTAAAACAGCGAGAACAGCTGAAAGTTCAGCTATAAACGAGGAGAGAGCCGGTCATTCAGTTTAAAACAACGAGAAGAGACAGGAGTTCTGCAGAAAACAGCGAGGAAAGCCAGGAGTTCATGTTAAAATACGGGGGAGAGCCAGGAGTTCAGTTTAAAATAGCGAGGAGAGCTGGGGGTTCATTTTAAAACAGCGAGGAGAGCAGGAAGTTCAGTTTAAAACAGCAAGGAGAGAGCCGGAAGTTTCAGTTTAAAACACCAAAGAGAGCCAAGAGTTCTGTTTAAAACAACGAGTAGAGCTAGGAGTTCAGTTTTAAACAGCGAGCAAAGCCAGGAGTTCAGTTTAAAACAGCGAGGAGAGAGCCGAAACTTCAGTTTAAAACAGCAAGGAGAGCCAGGAATTCAGTTTAAGACACCGAGGAGAGAGCCGAGAGTTCAGATTAAAACAGCGAGGACAGCCAGGAGTTCTGTTTAAAACAGCGAGGAGAGCCAGGAGTTCAGTTTAAGACAGCGAGGAGAGAGGCGAGAGTTCAGATTAAAAGAGCGAGGAGAGCCAGCAGTTCAGTTTAAAACAGGGGGAAGAGATCCGGGCTTTCAGATTCAAACAGCGAGGACAGCCAAGAGTTCTGTTTAAAACAGCGAGGAGAACGCCAGGCGTTCAGTTTAAGATAGCAAGGAGAGACGGAAGTTCAATTCAAAACAGCAAGGAGAGCCGGAAGTTCAGTTTAATACAGCGAGGAGAGAGCCAGGAGTTCAGTTTAAAACAGCAAGAAGAGAGCCGGGCGTTCAGTTAAAAACAGCAAGCAGAGCCAGGAGTTTAGTTAAAAATAGCGAGGAGAGAGCCAGGAGTTCAGTTTAAAACAGCGAGGAGAGCGCTGGGCATTCAGTTTAAAACAGTGAGGAGAGCCAGGAATTCAGTTTAAAACAGCGAGAACAGCCGGCTGTTCAGCTTAAAACAGCGAGGAGAGAGCCAGGCATTCTGTTTAAAACAATGAGAAGAGCCAGAAGTTCTGGAGAAAACAGCGAGGAAAGCCAGGAGTTCAAGTTAAAACAACGAGGAAAGCCAGGAGTTCAATTTAAAACACGGATGAGAGCCAGGAGTTCAGTTTAAAACAGCAAGGAGACAGCCAGGAGTTCAGTTTAAAACAACGAGGAGAGAGCCGAGACATCAGTTTAAAACAGCGAGGAGAGCCAGGAATTCAGTTCAAAATAGCGAGGAGAGCCAGGAATTCAGTTCAAAACAGCGATGAGAGCTAGGAGTTCAGTTTAAAACAGGAAGAGAGCCGGACGTTCAGTTTAAAACAACGAGGACAGAGCCGAGACTTCAGTTCAAATCAGCAAGGAGAGCTAGAGTTCAGTTTAAAACAGGGAGAAGAGAGCCGGGAGTTCAGTTTAAAACAGCAAGGAGAGGGCCGTGAGTTTCAGTTTAAAACACCAAAGAGAGCCGAGTCTACGGTTTAAAACAGCAAGGAGAGATGGAAGTTCAGCTCACAACAGCGGGAGAGAGACGAGAGTTCAGTTTAAAACAGCGAGGAGAGCTGGGAGTTCAGTTTAAAACAGTGAGGAGAGAGCCGGGCGTTCAGTTTAAGACAGCAAGGAGAGACGGACGTTCAGTTCACAACAGCGTGGAGAGAGCAGGGAGTTCAGTTTAAAACAGCGAGGAGAGAGCCATGAGTTCAGTTTAAAACAGCAAGGAGAGAGCCGGGCGTTCAGTTAAAAACAACGAGCAGAGCCAGGAGTTCAGTTTAAAACAGCGAGCAGAGCCAGGAGTTCAGTTTAAAATAGCGAGGAGAGAGCCAAGAGTTCAGTTTGAAACAGCGAGTAGACAGCCAGGGGTTCAGTTTAAAACAGCGAGCAAAGCCATGAGTTCAGTTTAAAACAGCGAGGAGAGCCAGGAGTTCAGTTTAAAATAGCGAAGAGAGAGCCAAGAGTTCAGCTTAAAACAGCGCGGAAAGCCACGAATTCAGTTATAAACAGGGAGGAGAGAGCCAAAACTTCAGTTTAAAACAGCAAGAAGAGAGCCGGGCGTTCAGTTAAAAACAGCGCGTAGAGCCAGGAGTTCAGCTTTAAACAGCGAGGAGAGAGCCAAGAGTTCAGTTTGAAACAGCGAGTAGACAGCCAGGGGTTCAGTTTAAAACAGCGAGTAAAGCCATGAGTTCAGTTTAAAACAGCGAGGAGAGCCAGGAGTTCAGTTTAAAACAGCGCGGAAAGCCACGAATTCAGCTATAAACAGGGAGGAGAGAGCCGAAACTTCAGTTTAAAACAGCAAGGAGAGCTAGGAGTTCAGTATAAAACAGGGGGAAGAGAGCCGGGCGTTCAGTTTACAACAGCAAGGAGAGACGGAAGTTCAATTCAAAACAGCGAGGAGAGCCGGGAGTTCAGTTTAATACAGCGAGGAGAGAGCCAGGAGTTCAGTTTAAAACAGCAAGAAGAGAGCCGGGCGTTCAGTTTAAAACAGCGAGAACGGCCGGCTGTTCAGCTTAAAACAGTGAGGAGAGAGCCAGGCATTCTGTTTAAAACAACGAGAAGAGCCAGGAGTTCTGGAGAAAACAGCGAGAAAAGCCAGGAGTTCAGTTTAAAACAGGGAGGAGAGCCAGGAGTTCAGTTTAAAACAGGGAGGAGAGCCAGGAGTTCAGTTTAAAACAGCGAGGAGAGAGCCGGGCATTCTGTTTAAAACAACGACAAGAGCCAGGAGTTCTGGAGAAAACAGCGAGGAAAGCCAGGAGTTCAGTTTAAAACAGCAAGGAGAGAGCCAGGAGTTTCAGTTTCAAACACCGAAGACAGCCACGAGTTCAGTTTATAAGAGCGAGGAGAGCTAGGAGTTCAGTTTAAAACAGCGAGAACAGCTGAAAGATCAGCTAAAAACAGCGAGGAGAGAGCGGGTCATTCAGTTTAAAACAACGAGGAGAGCCAGGAGTTCAGTTCAAAACAGCAAGGAGAGAGCCGGGCGTTCAGTTAAAAACAACGAGCAGAGCCAGGAGTTCAGTTTAAAACAGCGAGCAGAGCCAGGAGTTCAGTTTAAAATAGCGAGGAGAGAGCCAAGAGTTCAGTTTGAAACAGCGAGTAGACAGCCAGGGGTTCAGTTTAAAACAGCGAGCAAAGCCATGAGTTCAGTTTAAAACAGCGAGGAGAGCCAGGAGTTCAGTTTAAAATAGCGAAGAGAGAGCCAAGAGTTCAGCTTAAAACAGCGCGGAAAGCCACGAATTCAGTTATAAACAGGGAGGAGAGAGCCAAAACTTCAGTTTAAAACAGCAAGAAGAGAGCCGGGCGTTCAGTTAAAAACAGCGCGTAGAGCCAGGAGTTCAGCTTTAAACAGCGAGGAGAGAGCCAAGAGTTCAGTTTGAAACAGCGAGTAGACAGCCAGGGGTTCAGTTTAAAACAGTGAGTAAAGCCATGAGTTCAGTTTAAAACAGCGAGGAGAGCCAGGAGTTCAGTTTAAAACAGCGCGGAAAGCCACGAATTCAGTTATAAACAGGGAGGAGAGAGCCGAAACTTCAGTTTAAAACAGCAAGGAGAGCTAGGAGTTCAGTATAAAACAGGGGGAAGAGAGCCGGGCGTTCAGTTTACAACAGCAAGGAGAGACGGAAGTTCAATTCAAAACAGCGAGGAGAGCCGGGAGTTCAGTTTAATACAGCGAGGAGAGAGCCAGGAGTTCAGTTTAAAACAGCAAGAAGAGAGCCGGGCGTTCAGTTTAAAACAGCGAGAACGGCCGGCTGTTCAGCTTAAAACAGTGAGGAGAGAGCCAGGCATTCTGTTTAAAACAACGAGAAGAGCCAGGAGTTCTGGAGAAAACAGCGAGAAAAGCCAGGAGTTCAGTTTAAAACAGGGAGGAGAGCCAGGAGTTCAGTTTAAAACAGGGAGGAGAGCCAGGAGTTCAGTTTAAAACAGCGAGGAGAGAGCCGGGCATTCTGTTTAAAACAACGACAAGAGCCAGGAGTTCTGGAGAAAACAGCGAGGAAAGCCAGGAGTTCAGTTTAAAACAGCAAGGAGAGAGCCAGGAGTTTCAGTTTCAAACACCGAAGACAGCCACGAGTTCAGTTTATAAGAGCGAGGAGAGCTAGGAGTTCAGTTTAAAACAGCGAGAACAGCTGAAAGATCAGCTAAAAACAGCGAGGAGAGAGCGGGTCATTCAGTTTAAAACAACGAGGAGAGCCAGGAGTTCAGTTCAAAACAGCGAGGAGAGAGCCGGGCGTTCAGTTTAAGACAGCAAGGAGAGACGGAAGTTCAATTCAAAACAGCGAGGGGAGCAGGGAGTTCAGTTTAATACAGCGAGGAGAGAGCCAAGAGTTCAGTTTCAAACAGCGAGGAGAGCCAGGAGTTCAGTTTAAAACAGCGAGGAAAGCGCCGGGCATTCAGTTTAAAATAGTGAGAACAGCCGGCTGTTCAGCTTAAAACAGCGAGGAGATAGCCGGGCATTCTGTTTAAAACAACGACAAGAGCCAGGAGTTCTGGAGAAAACAGCGAGGAAAGCCAGGAGTTCAGTTTAAAACAGCAAGGAGAGAGCCAGGAGTTTCAGTTTCAAACACCGAAGAGAGCCACGAGTTCAGTTTATAAGAGCGAGGAGAGCTAGGAATTCAGTTTAAAACAGCGAGAACAGCTGAAAGATCAGCTAAAAACAGCGAGGAGAGAGCGGGTCATTCAGTTTAAAACAACGAGAAGAGCCAGGAGTTCAGTTTAAAACAGCGAGGAGAGCCAGGAGTTCAGTTTAAAACAGCGAGAACAGCTGAAAGTTCAGCTAAAAACAGCGAGGAGAGAGCCGGTCATTCAGTTTAAAACAACGAGAAGATCCAGGAGTTCTGCAGAAAACAGCGAGGAAAGCCAGGAGTTCAGGTTAAAACACGGAGGTGAACCAGGAGTTCAGTTTAAAACAGTGAGGAGAGCAGGGAGTTCAGGTTAAAACAGCGAGGAGAGAGCCGGGCGTTCAGTTTAAGACAGCCAGGAGAGACAGAAGTTCAATTCAAAACAGCGAGGAGAGCAGGGAGTTCAGTTTAATACAGCGAAGAGAGAGCCAGGAGTTCAGTTTAAAACAGCAAGGAGAGCACCGGGCGTTCAGTTAAAAACAGCAAGCAGAGCCAGGAGTTCAGTTTAAAACAGCTAGGAGAGCGCCGGCCATTCAGTTTAAAACAGCGAGAACAGCCGGCTGTTCAGCTTAAAACAGCGAGGAGAGAGCCAGGCATTCTGTTTAAAACAATGAGAAGAGCCAGAAGTTCTGGAGAAAACAGCAAGGAAAGCCAGGAGTTCAAGTTAAAACAACGAGGAAAGCCAGGAGTTCAATTTAAAACACGGATGAGAGCCAGGAGTTCAGTTTAAAACAGCAAGGAGACAGCCAGGAGTTCAGTTTAAAACAACGAGGAGAGAGCCGAGACATCAGTTTAAAACAGCGAGGAGAGCCAGGAATTCAGTTCAAAATAGCGAGGAGAGCTAGGAGTTCAGTTTAAAACAGGAAGAGAGCCGGACGTTCAGTTTAAAACAACGAGGACAGAGCCGAGACTTCAGTTCAAATCAGCAAGGAGAGCTAGAGTTCAGTTTAAAACAGGGAGAAGAGAGCCGGGAGTTCAGTTTAAAACAGCAAGGAGAGGGCCGTGAGTTTCAGTTTAAAACACCAAAGAGAGCCGAGTCTTCAGTTTAAAACAGCAAGGAGAGATGGAAGTTCAGCTCACAACAGCGGGAGAGAGACGAGAGTTCAGTTTAAAACAGCGAGGAGAGCTGGGAGTTCAGTTTAAAACAGTGAGGAGAGAGCCGGGCGTTCAGTTTAAGACAGCAAGGAGAGACGGAAGTTCAGTTCACAACAGCGTGGAGAGAGCAGGGAGTTCAGTTTAAAACAGCGAGGAGAGAGCCATGAGTTCAGTTTAAAACAGCAAGGAGAGACGGAAGTTCAGTTCACAACAGCATGGAGAGAGCCGGGAGTTCAGTTTAAAACAGCGAGGAGAGAGCCATGAGTTCAGTTTAAAACAGCAAGGAGAGAGCCGGGCGTTCAGTTAAAAACAACGAGCAGAGCCAGGAGTTCAGTTTAAAACAGCGAGCAGAGCCAGGAGTTCAGTTTAAAATAGCGAGGAGAGAGCCAAGAGTTCAGTTTGAAAAAGCGAGTAGACAGCCAGGGGTTCAGTTTAAAACAGCGAGCAAAGCCATGAGTTCAGTTTAAAACAGCGAGGAGAGCCAGGAGTTCAGTTTAAAATAGCGAAGAGAGAGCCAAGAGTTCAGTTTAAAACAGCGAGGAGAGCCAAGAGTTCAATTTAAAACAGCGAGTAGAGGGGCGGGCGTTCAGTTTAAAACAGCGCGGAGAGCCACGAATTCAGTATAAAACAGGGAGGAGAGAGCCGAGAGTTCAGTTTAAAGCAGCGAGGAGAGCTAGGAGTTCAGTATAAAACAGGTGGAAGAGAGCAGGGCGTTCAGTTTACAACAGTGAGGAGAGCCAGGAGTTCAGTTTAAAACAGCGAGGATAGAGCCGGGCGTTCAGCTTAAGACAGCAAGGAGAGACGGAAGTTCAATTCAAAACAGCGAAGAGAGCCGGAAGTACAGTTTAATACAGCAAGGAGAGAGCCAGGATTTCAGTTTAAAACAGCAAGAAGAGAGCCGGGCGTTCAGTTAAAAACAGCTAGCAGAGCCAGGAGTTTAGTTAAAAATAGCGAGGAGAGAGCCATGAGTTCAGTTTAAAATAGCCAGGAGTGAGCCGGGCATTCAGTTTAAAACAGCGAGGAGAGCCAGGAATTCAGTTTAAAACAGCGAGAACAGCCGGCTGTTCAGCTTAAAACAGCGAGGAGAGAGCCAGGCATTCTGTTTAAAACAACGAGAAGAGCCAGGAGTTCTGCAGAAAACAGCGAGGAAAGCCAGGAGTTCAGGTTAAAACACGGAGGAGAGCCAGGAGTTCAGTTTAAAACAGGGAGGAGAGCCAGGAGTTCAGTTCAAAACAGCGAGGAGAAAGCCAGGCGTTCAGTTTAAGACAGCAAGGAGAGACGGAAGTTCAATTCAAAACAGCGAAGAGAGCAGGGAGTTCAGTTTAATACAGCGAGGAGAGAGCCAGGAGTTCAGTTTTAAACAGCAAGGAGAGCGCTGGGCGTTCAGTTAAAAACAGCAAGCAGAGCCAGGAGTTCAGTTTAAAACAGCGAGGAGAGCGCCGGGCATTCAGTTTAAAATAGTGAGAACAGCCGGCTGTTCAGATTAAAACAGCGAGGAGATAGCCGGGCATTCTGTTTAAAACAACGAGAAGGGCCAGGAGTTCTGGAGAAAACAGCGAGGAAAGCCAGGAGTTCAGTTCAAAACAGGGAGGAGAGCCAGGAGTTCAGTTTAAAACAGTGAGGAGTGCCAGGAGTTTCAGTTTCAAACACCGAAGAGAGCCAGGTGTTCAGTTTAAAACAGCGAGAACAGCTGAAAGTTCAGCTAAAAACAGCGAGGAGAGAGCCGGTCATTCAGTTTAAAACAACGAGAAGAGACAGGAGTTCTGCAGAAAACAGCGAGGAAAGCCAGGAGTTCAGGTTAAAACACGGAGGAGAGCCAGGAGTTCAGTTTAAAATAGCGAGGAGAGCTGGGGGTTCATTTTAAAACAGCGAGGAGAGCAGGAAGTTCAGTTTAAAACAGCAAGGAGAGAGCCGGGAGTTTCAGTTTAAAACACCAAAGAGAGCCAAGAGTTCTGTTTAAAACAACGAGTAGAGCTAGGGGTTCAGTTTTAAACAGCGAGCAAAGCCCAGGAGTTCAGTTTAAAACAGCGAGGAGAGAGCCGAGAGTTCAGATTAAAACAGCGAGGAGAGCTAGGAGTTCAGTTTAAAACAGGGGGAAGAGAGCCAGGCGTTCACTTTCAAACAGCGAGGACAGCCAGGAGTTCTGTTTAAAACAGCGAGGAGAGCCAGGAGTTCAGTTTAAGACACTGAGGAGAGAGCCGAGAGTTCAGATTAAAACAGCGAGGAGAGCTAGGAGTTCAGTTTAAAACAGGGGGAAGAGAGCCGGGCGTTCAGTTTAAGACAGCGAGGAGAGCCAGGAGTTCAGTTTAAAACAGCGAGGAGAGCCAGGAGTTCAGTTCAAAACAGCGAGGAGAAAGCCAGGCGTTCAGTTTAAGACAGCGAGGAGAGCCAGGAGTTCAGTTTAAAACAGCGAGGAGAGCCAGGAGATCAGTTCAAAACAGCGAGGAGAAAGCCAGGCGTTCAGTTTAAGACAGCAAGGAGAGACGGAAGTTCAATTCAAAACAGCGAGGAGAGCAGGGAGTTCAGTTTAATACAGCGAGGAGAGAGCCAGGAGTTCAGTTTAAAACAGCGAGGACAACGCCGGGCATTCAGTTTAAAATAGTGAGAACAGCCGGCTTTTCAGCTTAAAACAGCGAGGAGAGAGCCGGGCATTCTGTTTAAAACAACGAGAAGAGCCAGGAGTTCTGGAGAAAACAGCGAGGAAAGCTAGGAGTTCAGTTCAAAACAGCAAGGAGAGAGCCGGGAGTTTCAGTTTAAAACAGCGAGGAGAGCCAGGAGTTTCAGTTTCAAACACCGAAGAGAGCCAGGAGTTCAGTTTAAAACAGCGAGGAGAGCCAGGAGTTCAGTTTAAAACAGCGAGAACAGCTGAAAGTTCAGCTAAAAACAGCGAGGAGAGAGCCGGTCATTCAGTTTAAAACAACGAGAAGATCCAGGAGTTCTGCAGAAAACAGCGAGGAAAGCCAGGAGTTCAGGTTAAAACAGCGAGGAGAGCCTGGAGTTCAGTTTAAGACACCGAGGAGAGAGCCGAGAATTCAGATTAAAACAGCGAGGAGAGCTAGGAGTTCAGTTTAAAACAGGGGGAAGAGAGCCGGGCTTTCAGTTTCAAACAGCGAGGACAGCCAAGAGTTCTGTTTAAAACAGCGAGGAGAAAGCCAGGCTTTCAGTTTAAGACAGCAATGAGAGACGGAAGTTCAATTCAAAACAGCGAGGAGAGCCGGGAGTTCAGTTTAATACAGCGAGGAGAGAGCCAGGAGTTCAGTTTAAAACAGCGAGGAGAGAGCCGGGTGTTCAGTTTAAAACAGCGCGTAGAGCTAGGAGTTCAGTTTAAAACAGCGAGGAGAGCTAGGAATTCAGTTTAAAACAGGGAGAAGAGAGCTGGGCGTTCAGTTTAAAACAGCGAGGAGAGCCAGGATTCAGTTTATAACAGCGAGGAGAGAGCCTGGGGTTTCAGTTTAAAACAGCGAGGAGAGCCAGGAGTTCAGTTTAAAATAGCGAGCAGAGAGCCCAGAGTTCTGTTTAAAACAGCGAGTAGAGCTAGGAGTTC
The DNA here is from genome assembly GCF_964194155.1 of Cetorhinus maximus. Classification (NCBI taxonomy): domain Eukaryota; kingdom Metazoa; phylum Chordata; class Chondrichthyes; order Lamniformes; family Cetorhinidae; genus Cetorhinus; species Cetorhinus maximus. The sequence continues at coordinate 67,424,806 of NC_135893.1, forward strand.
AGTTTAAAACAGCGAGGAGAGAGCCGAGATTCAGATTAAACAGCAAGGAGAACCAGGAATTCAGTTTAAATCGGCGGGGAGAGTTAGGAGTTCAGTTTAAAACAGGGCGAAGAGAGCCGGGCGTTCAGTTTAAAACAGCGAGGAGAGCCAGGAGTTCAGTTTAAAACAGCGAGGACAGCCAGGAGTTCAGTTCAAAACAGCAAGGAGAGAGCCGGGCGTTCAGTTTAAGACAGCGAGGAGAGCCAGGAGTTCAGTTTAAAACAGCGAGGAGAGCCAGGAGTTCAGTTCAAAACAGCTAGGAGAAAGCCAGGCGTTCAGTTTAAGACAGCGAGGAGAGCCAGGAGTTCAGTTTAAAACAGCGAGGAGAGCCAGGAGATCAGTTCAAAACAGCGAGGAGAAAGCCAGGCGTTCAGTTTAAGACAGCAAGGAGAGGCGGAAGTTCAATTCAAAACAGCGAGGAGAGCAGGGAGTTCAGTTTAATACAGCGAGGAGAGAGCCAGGAGTTCAGTTTAAAACAGCAAGGACAACGCCGGGCATTCAGTTTAAAATAGTGAGAACAGCCGGCTTTTCAGCTTAAAACAGCGAGGAGAGAGCCGGGCATTCTGTTTAAAACAACGAGAAGAGCCAGGAGTTCTGGAGAAAACAGCGAGGAAAGCCAGGAGTTCAGTTCAAAACAGGGAGGAGAGCCAGGAGTTCAGTTTAAAACAGCGAGGAGAGCCAGGAGTTTCAGTTTCAAACACCGAAGAGAGCCAGGAGTTCAGTTTAAAACAGCGAGGAGAGCCAGGAGTTCAGTTTAAAACAGCGAGAACAGCTGAAAGTTCAGCTAAAAACAGCGAGGAGAGAGCGGGTCATTCAGTTTAAAACAACGAGAAGAGCCAGGAGTTCTGCAGAAAACAGCAAGGAAAGCCAGGAGTTCAGGTTAAAACAGCGAGGAGAGCCTGGAGTTCAGTTTAAGACACCGAGGAGAGAGCCGAGAATTCAGATTAAAACAGCGAGGAGAGCTAGGAGTTCAGTTTAAAACAGGGGGAAGAGAGCCGGGCTTTCAGTTTCAAACAGCGAGGACAGCCAAGAGTTCTGTTTAAAACAGCGAGGAGAAAGCCAGGCTTTCAGTTTAAGACAGCAAGGAGAGACGGAAGTTCAATTCAAAACAGCGAGGAGAGCCGGGAGTTCAGTTTAATACAGCGAGGAGAGAGCCAGGAGTTCAGTTTAAAACAGCGAGGAGAGAGCCGGGTGTTCAGTTTAAAACAGCGCGTAGAGCTAGGAGTTCAGTTTAAAACAGCGAGGAGAGCTAGGAATTCAGTTTAAAACAGGGAGAATAGAGCCGGGCGTTCAGTTTAAAACAGCGAGGAGAGCCAGGATTCAGTTTATAACAGCGAGGAGAGAGCCTGGGGTTTCAGTTTAAAACAGCGAGGAGAGCCAGAAGTTCAGTTTAAAATAGCGAGCAGAGAGCCCAGAGTTCTGTTTAAAACAGCGAGTAGAGCTAGGAGTTCAGTTTAAAACAGCGAGGAGAGAGCCGAGATTCAGATAAAACAGCAAGGAGAACCAGGAATTCAGTTTAAAACAGGGAGGAGAGAGCCAAGAGTTCAGTTTAAAGCAGCGAGGAGAGCTAGGAGTTCAGTATAAAACAAGGGGAAGAGAGCCAGGCGTTCAGTTTAAAACAGCAAGGAGAGACGGAAGTTCAATTCAAAACAGCGAGGAAAGCCGCGAGTTCAGTTTAATACAGCGAGGATAGAGCCAGGAGTTCAGTTTAAAACAGCAAGAAGAGAGCCGGGCGTTCAGTTAAAAACAGTGAGCAGAGCCTGGAGTTTAATTAAAAATAGCGAGGAGAGAGACAGGAGTTCAGTTTAAAATAGCGAGGAGTGAGCCGGGCATTCAGTTTAAAACAGCGAGGAGAGCCAGGAATTCAGTTTAAAACAGCGAGAACAGCTGGCTGTTCAGCTTAAAACAGCGAGGAGAGAGCCAGGCATTCTGTTTAAAACAACGAGAAGAGCCAGGAGTTCTGGAGAAAACAGCGAGGAAAGCCAGGAGTTCAGGTTAAAACAGCGAGGAAAGCCAGGAGTTCAGTTTAAAACAGCAAGAAGAGAGCCGGGAGTTTCAGTTTCAAACACCGAAGAGAGCCAGGAGTTCAGTTTAAAACAGCGAGGAGAGCCAGGAGTTCAGTTTAAAACATTGAGAACAGCCGGCTGTTCAGCTTAAAACAGCGAGGAGAGAGCCGGTCATTCAGTTTAAAACAACAAGAAAAGCCAGGAATTCTGCAGAAAACAGCGAGGAAAGCCAGGAGTTCAGGTTAAAAGACGGAGGAGAGCCAGGAGTTCAGTTTCAAACAGCGAGGAGAGCCAGGCGTTCAGCTTAAGACAGCAAGGAGAGACGGAAGTTCAATTCAAAACAGCGAGGAGAGCAGGGAGTTCAGTTTAATACAGCGAGGAGAGAGCCAGGAGTTCAGCTTAAAACAGCAAGAAGAGAGCACCGGGCGTTCAGTTAAAAACAGCAAGCAGAGCCAGGAGTTCAGTTTAAAACAGCGAGGAGAGCGCCGGGCATTCAGTTTAAAATAGTGAGAACAGCCGGCTGTTCAGCTTAAAACAGCGAGGAGATAGCGGGGCATTCTGTTTAAAACAACGAGAAGAGCCAGGAGTTCTGGAGAAAACAGCGAGGAAAGCCAGGAGTTCAGTTTAAAACAGCGAGGAGAGCCAGGAGTTTCAGTTCAAAACAGCGAGGAGAAAGCCAGGCGTTCAGTTTAAGACAGCAAGGAGAGACGGAAGTTCAATTCAAAACAGCGAGGAGAGCAGGGAGTTCAGTTTAAAACAGCGAGGAAAGCGCCGGCCATTCAGTTTAAACTAGTGAGAACAGCCGGCTGTTCATCTTAAAACAGTGAGCAGATAGCCGGGCATTCTGTTTAGAACAACGAGAAGAGCCAGGAGTTCTGGAGAAAACAGCGAGGAGAGCCAGGAGTTCAGTTTAAAACAGGGAGGAGAGCCAGGAGTTCAGTTCAAAACAGCGAGGAGAGCTGGGGGCTCATTTTAAAAAAGCGAGGAGAGCCAGGAGTTCAGTTTAACACAGCGAGGAGAGAGCCATGAGTTCAGTTTGAAACAGCGAGTAGACAGCCAGGGGTTCAGTTTAAAACAGCGAGCAAAGCCATGAGTTCAGTGTAAAACAGCGAGGAGCGCCAAGAGTTCAGTTTAAAAGAGCAAGGAGAGCCAAGTGTTCAATTTAAAACAGCGAGTAGAGGGGCGGGCGTTCAGTTTAAAACAGTGCGGAGAGCCACGAATTCAGTTTAAAACAGGGAGGAGAGAGCCGAGAGTTCAGTTTAATACAGCGAGGAGAGAGCCAGGAGTTCAGTTTAAAACAGCAAGAAGAGAGCCGGGCGTTCAGTTAAAAACAGTGAGCAGAGCCTGGAGTTTAATTAAAAATAGCGAGGAGAGAGACAGGAGTTCAGTTTAAAATAGCGAGGAGTGAGCCGGGCATTCAGTTTAAAACAGCGAGGAGAGCCAGGAATTCAGTTTAAAACAGCGAGAACAGCTGGCTGTTCAGCTTAAAACAGCGAGGAGAGAGCCAGGCATTCTGTTTAAAACAACGAGAAGAGCCAGGAGTTCTGGAGAAAACAGCGAGGAAAGCCAGGAGTTCAGGTTAAAACAGCGAGGAAAGCCAGGAGTTCAGTTTAAAACAGCAAGAAGAGAGCCGGGAGTTTCAGTTTCAAACACCGAAGAGAGCCAGGAGTTCAGTTTAAAACAGCGAGGAGAGCCAGGAGTTCAGTTTAAAACATTGAGAACAGCCGGCTGTTCAGCTTAAAACAGCGAGGAGAGAGCCGGTCATTCAGTTTAAAACAACAAGAAAAGCCAGGAATTCTGCAGAAAACAGCGAGGAAAGCCAGGAGTTCAGGTTAAAAGACGGAGGAGAGCCAGGAGTTCAGTTTCAAACAGCGAGGAGAGCCAGGCGTTCAGCTTAAGACAGCAAGGAGAGACGGAAGTTCAATTCAAAACAGCGAGGAGAGCAGGGAGTTCAGTTTAATACAGCGAGGAGAGAGCCAGGAGTTCAGCTTAAAACAGCAAGAAGAGAGCACCGGGCGTTCAGTTAAAAACAGCAAGCAGAGCCAGGAGTTCAGTTTAAAACAGCGAGGAGAGCGCCGGGCATTCAGTTTAAAATAGTGAGAACAGCCGGCTGTTCAGCTTAAAACAGCGAGGAGATAGCGGGGCATTCTGTTTAAAACAACGAGAAGAGCCAGGAGTTCTGGAGAAAACAGCGAGGAAAGCCAGGAGTTCAGTTTAAAACAGCGAGGAGAGCCAGGAGTTTCAGTTCAAAACAGCGAGGAGAAAGCCAGGCGTTCAGTTTAAGACAGCAAGGAGAGACGGAAGTTCAATTCAAAACAGCGAGGAGAGCAGGGAGTTCAGTTTAAAACAGCGAGGAAAGCGCCGGCCATTCAGTTTAAACTAGTGAGAACAGCCGGCTGTTCATCTTAAAACAGTGAGCAGATAGCCGGGCATTCTGTTTAGAACAACGAGAAGAGCCAGGAGTTCTGGAGAAAACAGCGAGGAGAGCCAGGAGTTCAGTTTAAAACAGGGAGGAGAGCCAGGAGTTCAGTTCAAAACAGCGAGGAGAGCTGGGGGCTCATTTTAAAAAAGCGAGGAGAGCCAGGAGTTCAGTTTAACACAGCGAGGAGAGAGCCATGAGTTCAGTTTGAAACAGCGAGTAGACAGCCAGGGGTTCAGTTTAAAACAGCGAGCAAAGCCATGAGTTCAGTGTAAAACAGCGAGGAGCGCCAAGAGTTCAGTTTAAAAGAGCAAGGAGAGCCAAGTGTTCAATTTAAAACAGCGAGTAGAGGGGCGGGCGTTCAGTTTAAAACAGTGCGGAGAGCCACGAATTCAGTTTAAAACAGGGAGGAGAGAGCCGAGAGTTCAGTTTAATACAGCGAGGAGAGAGCCAGGAGTTCAGTTTAAAACAGCAAGAAGAGAGCCGGGCGTTCAGTTAAAAACAGCGAGCAGAGCCAGGAGTTTAGTTAAAAATAGCGAGGAGAGAGCCAGGAGTTCAGGTTAAAACACGGAGGAGAGCCAGGAGTTCAGTTTAAAACAGGGAGGAGAGCCAGGAGTTCAGTTTAAAACAGCGAGGACAGCCAGGAGTTCAGTTCAAAACAGCAAGGAGAGAGCCGGGCGTTCAGTTTAAGACAGCGAGGAGAGCCAGGAGTTCAGTTTAAAACAGCGAGGAGAGCTAAGAGTTCAGTTTAAAACAGCGAGGAGAGCCAGGAGTTCAGTTTAAAACAGCAAGAACAGCCGGCTGTTCAGCTTAAAACAACGAGGAGAGAGCCGGTCATTCAGTTTGAAACAACGAGAAGAGCCAGGAGTTCTGCAGAAAACAGCGAGGAAAGCCAGGAGTTCAGGTTAAAACACGGAGGAGAGCCAGGAGTTCAGTTTAAAACAGCGAGGAGAGCCAGGAGTTCAGTTCAAAACAGCAAGGAGAAAGCCAGGCGTTCAGTTTAAGACAGCAAGGAGAGACGGAAGTTCAATTCAAAACAGCGAGGAGAGCAGGGAGTTCAGTTTAATACAGCGAGGAGAGAGCCAGGAGTTCAGATTTAAACAGCAAGGAGAGCGCTGGGCGTTCATTTAAAAACAGCGAGGAGAGCGCCGGGCATTCAGTTTAAAACAATGAGAAGAGCCAGGAGTTCTGGAGAAAACAGCGAGGAAAGCCAGGAGTTCAGTTCAAAACAGGGAGGAGAGCCAGGATTTCAGTTTAAAACAGCGAGGAGAGCCAGGAGTTCAGTTTAAAACAGCGAGAACAGCTGAAAGTTCAGCCAAAAAGAACGAAGGGAGAGCCGGGCTTTCAGTTTCAAACAGCGAGGACAGCCAAGAGTTCTGTTTAAAACAGCGAGGAGACCCTGGAGTTCAGTTCAAGACACCGAGGAGAGAGCCAAGAGTTCAGATTAAAACAGCAAGGAGAGCTAGGAGTTCAGTTTAAAACAGGGGGAAGAGAGCCGGGCTTTCAGTTTCAAACAGCGAGGACAGCCAAGAGTTCTGTTTAAAACAGCGAGGAGAAAGCCAGGCGTTCAGTTTAAGACAGCACGGAGAGACGGAAGTTCAATTCAAAACAGCGAGGAGAGCCGGGAGTTCAGTTTAATACAGCGAGGAGAGAGCCAGGAGTTCAGTTTAAAACAGCGAGGAGAGAGCCGGGTGTTCCGTTTAACACAGCGCGTAGAGCTAGGAGTTCAGTTTAAAACAGCGAGGAGAGCTAGGAATTCAGTTTAAAACAGGGAGAAGAGAGCCGGGCGTTCAGTTTAAAACAGCGAGGAGAGCCAGGATTCAGTTTATAACAGCGAGGAGAGAGCCTGGGGTTTCAGTTTTAAACAGCGAGGAGAGCCAGGAGTTCAGTTTAAAATAGCAAGCAGAGAGCCCAGAGTTCTGTTTAAAACAGCAAGTAGAGCTAGGAGTTCAGTTTAAAACAGCGAGGAGAGAGCCGAGATTCAGATAAAACAGCAAGGAGAACCAGGAATTCAGTTTAAATCGGCGGGGAGAGCTAGGAGTTCAGTTTAAAACAGGGCGAAGACAGCCGGGCGTTCAGTTTAAAACAGCGAGGAGAGCCAGGAGTTCAGTTTAAAACAGCGAGGAGAGCTGGCGGCTCATTTTAAAACAGCGAGGAGAGCCAGGAGTTCAGTTTAACACAGCGAGGAGAGAGCCAGGCGTTCAGTCTAAGACAGAAAGGAGAGACGGAAGTTCAATTCAAAACAGCGAGGAGAGCCAGGAGTTCAGTTCAAAACAGCGAGGAGAGCTGGGGGCTCATTTTAAAACAGCGAGGAGAGCCAGGAGTTCAGTTTAACACAGCGAGGAGAGAGCCATAAGTTCAGTTTAAAACAGCAAGGAGAGAGCCGGGTGTTCAGTTAAAAACAACGAGCAGAGCCAGGAGTTCAGTTTAAAATAGCGAGGAGAGAGCCAAGTGTTCAGTTTGAAACAGCGAGTTATCAGCCGGGGGTTCAGTTTAAAACAGCGAGCAAAGCCATGAGTTCAGTTTAAAACAGCGAGGAGTGCCACTAGTTCAGTTTGAAATAGCGAACAGAGAGCCAAGAGTTCACTTTAAAACAGCGAGGAGAGCCAAGGGTTCAATTTAAAACAGCGAGTAGAGGGGCGGGCGTTCAGTTTAAAACAGCGCGGAGAGCCACGAATTCAGTTTAAAACAGGGAGGAGAGAGCCGAAACTTCAGTTTAAAACAGCAAGGAGAGCCAGGAATTCAGTTTAAAACAGGGAGGAGAGAGCCAAGAGTTCAGTTTAAAGCAGCGAGGAGAGCTAGGAGTTCAGTATAAAACAGGGGGAAGAGAGCCAGGCATTCAGTTTAAAACAGCAAGGAGAGACGGAAGTTCAATTCAAAACAGCGAGGAGAGCCGGGAGTTCAGTTTAATACAGCGAGGAGAGAGCCAGGAGTTCAGTTTAAAATAATGAGGAGTGAGCCGGGCATTCAGTTTAAAACAGCGAGGAGAGCCAGGAATTCAGTTTAAAACAGCGAGAACAGCCGGCTGTTAGGCTTAAAACAGCGAGGAGAGAGCCAGGCATTCTGTTTAAAACAACGAGAAGAGCCAGGAGTTCTGGAGAAAACAGCGAGGAAAGCCAGGAGTTCAGGTTAAAACAGCGAGGAAAGCCAGGAGTTCAGGTTAAAACAGCAAGGAGAGAGCCGGGAGTTTCAGTTTCAAACACCGAAGAGAGCCAGGAGTTCAGTTTAAAACAGCGAGGAGAGCCAGGAGTTCAGTTTAAAACAGCGAGGAGAGCCAGGAGTTTCAGTTTCAAACACCGAAGAGAGCCAGGAGTTCAGTTTAAAACAGCGAGGAGAAAGCCAAGAGTACTGTTTAAAACGGCGAGTAGAGCTAGGAGTTCAGTTTAAAACAGCGAGGAGAGCCAGGAGTTCAGTTTAAAACAGCGAGAACAGCTGAAAGTTCAGCAAAAAACAGCGAGGCGAGAGCGGGTCATTCAGTTTAAAACAACGAGAAGAGCCAGGAGTTCTGCAGAAAACAGCGAGGAAAGCCAGGAGCTCAGGTTAAAACACGGAGGAGAGCCAGGAGTTCAGTTTAAAATAGCGAGGAGAGCTGGGGGCTCATTTTAAAACAGCGAGGAGAGCCAGGAGTTCAGTTTAACACAGCGAGGAGAGCTGGGGGCTCATTTTAAAACAGCGAGGAGAGCCAGGAGTTCAGTTTAACACAGCGAGGAGAGAGCCATAAGTTCAGTTTAAAACAGCAAGGAGAGAGCCGGGCGTTCAGTTAAAAACAACGAGCAGAGCCAGGAGTTCAGTTTAAAATAGCGAGGAGAGAGCCAAGTGTTCAGTTTGAAACAGCGAGTTATCAGCCGGGGGTTCAGTTTAAAACAGCGAGCAAAGCCATGAGTTCAGTTTAAAACAGCGAGGAGTGCCACTAGTTCAGTTTGAAATAGCGAACAGAGAGCCAAGAGGTCACTTTAAAACAGCGAGGAGAGCCAAGGGTTCAATTTAAAACAGCGAGTAGAGGGGCGGGCGTTCAGTTTAAAACAGCGAGCAGAGCCACGAATTCAGTTTAAAACAGGGAGGAGAGAGCCGAAACTTCAGTTTAAAACAGCAAGGAGAGCCAGGAATTCAGTTTAAAACAGGGAGGAGAGAGCCAAGAGTTCAGTTTAAAGCAGCGAGGAGAGCTAGGAGTTCAGTATAAAACAGGGGGAAGAGAGCCAGGCGTTCAGTTTAAAACAGCAAGGAGAGACGGAAGTTCAATTCAAAACAGCGAGGAGAGCCGGGAGTTCAGTTTAATACAGCGAGGAGAGAGCCAGGAGTTCAATTTAAAACAGCAAGAAGAGAGCCGGGCGTTCAGTTAAAAACAGCGAGCAGAGCCTGGAGTTTAGTTAAAAATAGCGAGGAGAAAGCCAGGAGTTCAGTTTAAAATAGCGAGGGGTGAGCCGGGCATTCAGTTTAAAACAGCGAGGAGAGCCAGGAATTCAGTTTAAAACAGCGAGAACAGCCGGCTGTTCAGCTTAAAACAGCGAGGAGAGAGCCAGGCATTCTGTTTAAAACAACGAGAAGAGCCAGGAGTTCTGGAGAAAACAGCGAGGAAAGCCAGGAGTTCAGGTTAAAACAGCGAGGAAAGCCAGGAGTTCAGTTTAAAACAGCAAGGAGAGAGCCGGGAGTTTCAGTTTCAAACACCGAAGAGAGCCAGGAGTTCAGTTTAAAACAGCGAGGAGAGCTAAGAGTTCAGTTTAAAACAGTGAGGAGAGCCAGGAGTTCAGTTTAAAACAGCGAGGAGAGCCAGGAGTTTCAGTTTCAAACACCGAAGAGAGCCAGGAGTTCAGTTTAAAACAGCGAGGAAAGAGCCAAGAGTACTGTTTAAAACAGCGAGTAGAGCTAGGAGTTCAGTTTAATACACCGAGGAGAGAGCCGAGAGTTCAGATTAAAACAGCGAGGGGAGCTAGGAGTTCAGTTTAAGACACCGAGGAGAGAGCCGAGAGTTCAGATTAAAACAGCGAGGAGAGCTAGGAGTTCAGTTTAAAACAGGGGGAAGAGAGCCGGGCTTTCAGTTTCAAACAGCGAGGACAGCCAAGAGTTCTGTTTAAAACAGCGAGGAGAGCCTGGAGTTCAGTTTAAGACACCGAGGAGAGAGCCGAGAGCTCAGATTAAAACAGCAAGCAGAGCCAGGAATTCAGTTTAAAACAGCGAGGAGAGCGCCAGGCATTCAGTTTAAAACAACGAGAAGAGCCAGGAGTTCTGGAGAAAACAGCGTGAAAAGCCAGGAGTTCAGTTTAAAATAGCGAGCAGAGAGCCAGGAGTTCAGTTTAAAACAGGGAGGAGAGCCAGGAGTTCAGTTTAAAACAGCGAGGAGAGCCAGGAGTTTCAGTTTCAAGCACCGAAGAGAGCCAGGAGTTCAGTTTAAAACAGCGAGGAGAGAGCCAAGAGTACTGTTTAAAACAGCGAGTAGAGCTAGGAGTTCAGTTTAAAACAGCGAGGAGAGCCAGGAGTTCAGTTTAAAACAGCGAGAACAGCTGAAAGATCAGCAAAAAACAGCGAGGCAAGAGCGGGTCATTCAGTTTAAAACAACGAGAAGAGCCAGGAGTGCAGTTTAAAACAGTGCAGAGAGCCAGGAGTGCAGTTTAAAACAGCGAGGAGAGCCAGGAGTTCAGTTTAAGACACAGAGGAGAGAGCCGAGAGTTCAGATTAAAACAGCGAGGAGAGCTAGGAGTTCAGTTTAAAACAGGGGGAAGAGAGCCGGGCTTTCAGTTTCAAACAGCGAGGACAGCCAAGAGTTCTGTTTAAAACAGCGAGGAGACCCTGGAGTTCAGTTTAAGACACCGAGGAGAGAGCCGAGAGTTCAGATTAAAACAGCAAGGAGAGCTAGGAGTTCAGTTTAAAACAGGGGGAAGAGAGCCGGGCTTTCAGTTTCAAACAGTGAGGACAGCCAAGAGTTCTGTTTAAAACAGCGAGCGGAAAGCCAGGCGTTCAGTTTAAGACAGCACGGAGAGACGGAAGTTCAATTCAAAACAGCGAGGAGAGCCGGGAGTTCAGTTTAATACAGCGAGGAGAGAGCCAGGAGTTCAGTTTAAAACAGCGAGGAGAGAGCCGGGTGTTCAGTTTAAAACAGCGCGTAGAGCTAGGAGTTCAGTTTAAAACAGCGAGGAGAGCTAGGAATTCAGTTTAAAACAGGGAGAAGAGAGCCGGGCGTTCAGTTTAAAACAGCGAGGAGAGCCAGGATTCAGTTTATAACAGCAAGGAGAGAGCCTGGGGTTTCAGTTTAAAACAACGAGGAGAGCCAGGAGTTCATTTTAAAATAGCGAGCAGAGAGCCAAGAGTTCTGTTTAAAACAGCGAGTAGAGCGAGGAGTTCAGTTTAAAACAGCGAGGAGAGAGCCGAGATTCAGATAAAACAGCAAGGAGAACCAGGAATTCAGTTTAAATCGGCGGGGAGAGCTAGGAGTTCAGTTTAAAACAGGGCGAAGACAGCCAGGCGTTCAGTTTAAAACAGCACGGAGAGACGGAAGTTCAATTCAAAACAGCGAGGAGAGCCGGGAGTTCAGTTTAATACAGCGAGGAGAGAGCCAGGAGTTCAGTTTAAAACAGCGAGGAGAGAGCCGGGTGTTCAGTTTAAAACAGCGCGTAGAGCTAGGAGTTCAGTTTAAAACAGCGAGGAGAGCTAGGAATTCAGTTTAAAACAGGGAGAAGAGAGCCGGGCGTTCAGTTTAAAACAGCGAGGAGAGCCAGGATTCAGTTTATAACAGCAAGGAGAGAGCCTGGGGTTTCAGTTTAAAACAACGAGGAGAGCCAGGAGTTCATTTTAAAATAGCGAGCAGAGAGCCAAGAGTTCTGTTTAAAACAGCGAGTAGAGCGAGGAGTTCAGTTTAAAACAGCGAGGAGAGAGCCGAGATTCAGATAAAACAGCAAGGAGAACCAGGAATTCAGTTTAAATCGGCGGGGAGAGCTAGGAGTTCAGTTTAAAACAGGGCGAAGACAGCCAGGCGTTCAGTTTAAAACAGCACGGAGAGACGGAAGTTCAATTCAAAACAGCGAGGAGAGCCGGGAGTTCAGTTTAATACAGCGAGGAGAGAGCCAGGAGTTCAGTTTAAAACAGCGAGGAGAGAGCCGGGTGTTCAGTTTAAAACAGCGCGTAGAGCTAGGAGTTCAGTTTAAAACAGCGAGGAGAGCTAGGAATTCAGTTTAAAACAGGGAGAAGAGAGCCGGGCGTTCAGTTTAAAACAGCGAGGAGAGCCAGGATTCAGTTTATAACAGCGAGGAGAGAGCCTGGGGTTTCAGTTTAAAACAACGAGGAGTGCCAGGAGTTCATTTTAAAATACCGAGCAGAGAGCCAAGAGTTCTGTTTAAAACAGCGAGTAGAGCGAGGAGTTCAGTTTAAAACAGCGAGGAGAGAGCCGAGATTCAGATAAAACAGCAAGGAGAACCAGGAATTCAGTTTAAATCGGCGGGGAGAGCTAGGAGTTCAGTTTAAAACAGGGCGAAGACAGCCGGGCGTTCAGTTTAAAACAGCGAGGAGAGCCAGGAGTTCAGTTTAAAACAGCGAGGAGAGAGCCGGGCGTTCAATTTAAAACAGCAAGGATAGACGGATGTTCAGTTCACAACAGCGAGGTGAGCCGGGAGGTCAGTTTAAAACAGCGAGGAGAGAGCCAGGAGTTCAGTTTAAAATAGCGAGGATAGAGCCAAGAGTTCTGTTTAAAACAGCGAGTAGAGCTAGGAGTTCAGTTTAAAGCAACGAGGAGAGAGCCGGGTGTTCAGTTTTAAACAGCAAGGAGAGGAAGGAGTTCAGCTTAAAACAGCGAGGAGAGAGCCAGGCATTCAGTTTAAAACAGCGAGGAGAGAGCCGAGACTTCAGATAAAACAGCAAGGAGCGCCAGGAGTTCAGCTTAAAACAGCGAGGAGAGAGCCAGGCATTCAGTTCATAACAGTGCAGAAAGCCAGGGGTTCAGCTTAAAACATCCAGGAGAGAAACGGGCCTTCAGTTTAAAACAGCGAGGAGAGAGCCGAGACTTCAGTTTAAAACAGCGAGGAGAGCCAGGAGTTCAGTTTAAAATAGCGAGGAGAGAGCCAAGAGTTCAGTTTAAAACAGCACGGAGAGACAGGAGTTCAGCTTAAAACAGCGAGTAGAGAGCCGGGCATTCAGTTTAAAACAGCAAGGAGAGCCAGGAGTTCAGTTTAAAGCAGTGAGGAGAGAGCCAGGAGTTTAGTTTAAAACACCGAGGAGAGCCAAGGGTTCAGTTTTAAACAGTGAGTAGAGAGCCGAGAGTTCAGTTTAAATCAGCAAGGAGAGCCAGGAGTTCAGTTTAAAACAGCGAGGAGAGAGCCGGGCGTTCAGCATAAAACACCGAGGAGTGAGTCGGGCGTTCAGTTTAAAACAGCGAGGAGAGAGCCAAGACTTCAGTTTAAAACAGGGAGAAGAGACCCGGGCCTTCAGTTTCAAGCAGCGAGGAGAGCCAGGAATTCAGTTTAAAACAGGGAGAAGAGAGCCGGGCGTTCAGTTTAAAACAGCGAGGAGAGCCAGGATTCAGTTTATAACAGCGAGGAGAGAGCCTGGGGTTTCAGTTTAAAACAGCGAGGAGAGCTAGGAGTTCAGTTTAAAACAGGGAGAAGAGAGCCGGGCCTTCAGTTTAAAACAGCGAGGAGAGCCAGGAGTTCAGTTTAAAACAGGCATGAGAGAGCCTGGAGTTTCAGTTTAAAACACCAAAGAGAGCCAGGAGTTCAGTTTAAAATAGCGAGGAGAGAGCCGAGACTTCAGATAAAACAACAAGGAGAGCCGGGCGTTCAGTTTAAAACAGCGATGAGAGACGGAAGTTCAGTTTAAGACAGCAATGAGAGACGGAAGTTCAGTTCACAACAGCGAGGAGAGCCGGGAGGTCAGTTTAAAATAGCGAGTAGAGAGCTAAGAGTTCTGTTTAAAACAGCGAGTAGAGCTAGGAGTTCAGTTTAAAACAGCGAGCAAAGCCAGGAGCTCAGTTTAAAGCAGCGAGGTGAGAACCGAGACTTCAGATAAAACAGCAAGGCGAACCAGGAATTCAGTTTAAAGCAGGGAGAAGAGAGACGGGCATTCAGTTTAAAACAGCGATGAGAGACAGGAGTTCAGTTTAAAACAGCGAGGAGAGAGCCGGGCGTTCAGTTTAAAACAGCAATGAGAGACGGAAGTTCAGTTCACAACAGCGAGGAGAGCCGGGAGGTCAGTTTAAAACAGCGAGGAGAGAGCCGGGAGTTTCAGTTTAAAACAGCGAGGAGAGACGGAGGTTCAGTTCACAACAGCGAGGAGAGCCAGGAATTCAGTTTAAAACAGCGAGGAGAGAGCCGGGAGTTTCAGTTTAAAACAGCGAGGAGAGAGCCGGGAGTTTCAGTTTAAAACACCAAAGAGAGCCAGGAGTTCAGTTTAAAATGGCGAGGAGAGAGCCAAGAGTTCTGTTTAAAACAGCGAGTAGAGCTAGTGGTTCAGTTTAAAACAGCGAGCAAAGCCAGGAGTTCAGTTTAAAACAGCGAGGAGAGGGCCCAGACTTCAGACAAAACAGCAAGGAGAGCCAGGAATTCAGTTTAAATCAGCGGGGAGAGAGACAAGAGTTCAATTTAAAACAGCGAGGAGAGCTAGGAGTTCAGGTTAAAACAGGGAGAAGAGAGCTGGGAGTTCAGTTCAAAACAGCGAGGAGAGCCGGGAGTTACGTTTGAAACAGCAAGGAGCGCCAGGAGTTCAGCTTCAAACAGCGAGGAGAGAGCCAGGCATTCAGTTCATAACGGTGCACAAAGCCAGGGGTTCAGCTTAAAACATCCAGGAGAGAACCAGGCGTTCAGTTTAAAACAGCGAGGAGAGCCAGGAATTCAGTTTAAAACAGGCATGAGAGAGCCTGGAGTTTCAGTTTAGAACACCAAAGAGAGCCAGGAGTTCAGTTTAAAATAGCGAGTAGAGAGCCAGGCATTCAGTTTAAAACAATGAGGAGAGCCAGGGGTTCAGCTTAACACATCTAGGAGAGACCCGGGCGGTCAGGTTAAAATAGCGAGGACAGCCAGGAGTTCAGCTTAAAAATGCAAGGAGAGCCAGGAGTTCAGTTTAAAACAGCGAGGAGAGCCAGGAATTCCGTTTAAAACAGGGAGAAGAGTGCCGGGCGTTCAGTTTAAAACAGTGAGGAGAGCCAGGATTCAGTTTATAACAGCGAGGAGAGCCAGGAGTTCAGTTTAAAATAGCGAGCAGAGAGCCAGGAGTTCAGTTTAAAATAGCGAGCAGAGAGCCAAGAGTTCTGTTTAAAACAGCGAGTAGAGCTAGGAGTTCAGTTTAAAACAGCGAGGAGAGAGCCGAGATTCAGATAAAACAGCAAGGAGAACCAGGAATTCAGTTTAAATCATCGGGGAGAGAGACGAGAGTTCAGTTTAAGACAGCAAGGAGAGACGCAAGTTCAGTTCACAACAGCGAGGAGAGCCGGGAGGTCAGTTTAAAACAGCGAGGAGAGAGCCAGGAATTTAGTTTAAAACAGCGAGGAGAGCCAGGAGTTCAGCTTAAAACAGCGAGGAGAGAGCCGGACATTCAGATTAAAACAGCGAGGAGAGCCAGGAATTCAGTTTAATACAGCGAGGTGAGAGCCGAGAGTTCAGCTTAAAACAGCGAGGAGAGGAAGGAGTTCAGTTTAAAACATCTAGGAGAGAGCCGGGCGTTCAGTTTAAAGCAACAAGGAGAGGAAGGAGTTCCGTTTAAAACAGCGAGGACAGCCGGGAGTTACGTTTGAAACAGCAAGGAGCGCCAGGAGTTCAGCTTAAAACAGCGAGGAGAGAGCCAGGCATTCAGTTCATAAGAGTGCAGAAAGCCAGGGGTTCAGCTTAAAACATCCAGGAGAGAACCGGGCGTTCAGTTTAAAACAGCGAGGAGAGAGCCGAGACTTCAGTTTAAAACAGCGAGGAGAGAGCCGAGACTTCAGTTTAAAACAGCGAGGAGAGCATCGGTTGTTCAGTTTAAAGCAGCGAGGAGAGAGCCAGGAGTTAGTTTAAAACACCGAGGAGAGCCAAGGGTTCAGTTTTAAACAGTGAGTAGAGAGCCGAGAGTTCAGTTTAAATCAGCGAGGAGAGCCAGGAGTTCAGTTTAAAACACCGAGGAGTGCTAGGAGTTCAGTTTAAAACACCAAGAAGAGCCGGGCGTTCAGTTTAAAACAGCGAGGAGATCCAGGAGTTCAGTTTAAAACAGGCAGGAGAGAGCCTGGAGTTTCAGTTTAAAACACCAAAGAGAGCCAGGAGTTCAGTTTAAAATAGCGAGGAGACAGCCGAGACTTCAGATAAAACAGCAAGGAGAGCTAGGAGTTCAGTTTAAAACAGCAAGGAGAGAGCCGAGACTTCAGAAAAAACAGCAAGGAGAGCTAGGAGTTCAATTTAAATCAGCGGGGAGAGAGACAAGAGTTCAGTTTAAAACAGCGAGGAGAGCTAGGAATTCAGTTTAAAACAGGGAGGAGAGAGCCGGGCGTTCAGTTTAAAACAGCGAGGAGAGACGGAAGTTCAGTTCACAACACCGAGGAGAGCCAGTAGTTCAGTTTAAAACAACAAGGAGTGCCAGGAGTTCAGCTTAAAATAACGAGAAGAGCCAGGACATCAGTTTGAAACAGCGAGGAGAGAGCTAGGAGTTCAGTTTAGAACAGGGAGGAGAGCCAGGAATTCAGTTTAAAACAGGGAGAAGAGAGCCGGGCCTTCAGTTTCAGCGAGGAGAGCCAGGAATTCAGTTTAAAACAGGGAGAAGAGAGCCGGGCCTTCAGTTTCAAACAGCGAGGAGAGCCAGGATTCAGTTTATAACAGCAAGGAGAGAGCCTGGGGTTTCAGTTTAAAACAGCGAGTAGAGCTAGGAGTTCAGTTTAAAACAGCGAGGAGAGAGCCGAGATTCAGATAAAACAGCAAGGAGAACCAGGAATTCAGTTTAAATCAGCGGGGAGAGAGACGAGAGTTCAGTTTAAAACAGCGAGGAGAGCTAGGAGTTCAGTTTAAAACAGCGAGGAGAGAGCCGGACATTCAGATTAAAACAGCGAGGAGAGAGACGAGAGTTCAGTTTAAAACAGTGAGGAGAGACGCAAGTTCAGTTCACAACAGCGAGGAGAGCCAGGAGTTCAGCTTAAAACAGCGAGGAGAGAGCCGGACATTCAGATTAAAACAGCGAGGAGAGCCAGGAATTCAGTTTAATACAGCAAGGTGAGAGCTGAGAGTTCAGCTTAAAACAGCGAGGAGAGAGCCGGGCGTTCAGTTTAAAACAGCGAGGAGAGACGGAAGTTCAGTTCACAACAGCGAGGAGAGCCAGGAGTTCAGTTTAAAACAGGGAGGAGAGAGCCGGGCGTTCAGTTTAAAACAGCGAGGAGAGAGCCGGGCGTTGAATTTAAGACAGCAAGGAGAGACGGAAGTTCAGTTCACAACACCGAGGAGAGCCAGCAGTTCAGTTTAAAACAACGAGGAGTGCCAGGAGTTCAGCTTAAAATAGCGAGGAGAGCCAGGAGTTCAGTTTAAAACAGGGAGAAGAGAGCCGGGCCTTCAGTTTCAAACAGCGAGGAGAGCCAGGATTCAGTTTATAACAGCGAGGAGAGCCGGGAGGTCAGTTTAAAACAGCGAGGAGAGCCATGAATTCAGTTTAATACAGCGAGGTGAGAGCCGAGAGTTCAGCTTAAAACAGCGAGGAGAGGAAGGAGTTCAGTTTAAAACATCTAGGAGAGAGCCGGGCGTTCAGTTTAATACAGCGTGGAGAGGAAGGAGTTCCGTTTAAAACAGCGAGGACAGCCGGGAGTTACGTTTGAAACAGCAAGGAGCGCCAGGAGTTCAGCTTAAAACAGCGAGGAGAGAGCCAGGCATTCAGTTCATAACAGTGCAGAAAGCCAGGGGTTCAGCTTAAAACATCCAGGAGAGAACCGGGCGTTGAGTTTAAAACAGCGAGGAGAGAGCCGAGACTTCAGTTTAGAACAGCAAGGAGAGCGTCGGTTGTTCAGTTTAAAACAGCAAGGTGAGCCATGAGTTCAGTTTAAAACAGCGCGGAGAGACAGGAGTTCAGCTTAAAACAGCGAGGAGAGAGCCGGGCATTCAGTTTAAAACAGCGAGGAGAGCCAGGAGTTCAGTTTAAAGCAGCGAGGAGAGAGCCAGGAGTTCAGTTTAAAGCAGCGAGGAGAGAGCCAGGAGTTTAGTTTAAAACACCGAGGAGAGCCAAAGGTTCAGTTTCAAACAGTGAGTAGAGAGCCGAGAGTTCAGTTTAAATCAGCAAGGAGAGCCAGGAGTTCAGTTTAAAACACCGAGGAGAGAGCCGGGCGTTCAGTTTAAAACACCGAGGAGTGAGCCAAGACTTCAGTTTAAAACAGCGAGGAGAGAGCCGGGCCTTCAGTTTAAAACAGCGAGGAGAGCCAGGAATTCAGCTTAAAACAGCCAGGAGAGAGCCAGGCATTCAGTTTATAACAGTGCAGATAGCCAGGGGTTCAGCTTAAAACATCCAGGAGAGAAACGGGCCTACAGTTTAAATCAGCGAGGAGAGCCAGGAATTCAGTTTAAAACAGGCAGGAGAGAGCCTGGAGTTTCAGTTTAAAACACCAAAGAGAGCCAGGAGTTCAGTTTAAAATAGCGAGGGGAGAGCCGAGACTTCAGATAAAACAGCAAGGAGAGCTAAGAGTTCAGTTTAAAACAGCAAGGAGAGAGCCGAGACTTCAGATAAAACAGCAAGGAGAGCCAGGAGTTCAAATTAAATCAGCGGGGAGAGAGACAAGAGTTCAGTTTAAAACAGCGAGGAGAGCTAGGAATTCAGTTTAAAACAGGGAGGAGAGAGCCGGGCCTTCAGTTTCAAACAGCGAGGAGAGCCAGGATTCAGTTTATAACAGCGAGGAGAGAGCCGAGATTCAGATAAAACAGCAAGGAGAACCAGGAATTCAGTTTAAATCAGTGGGGAGAGAGACGAGAGTTCAGTTTAAAACAGCGAGGAGAGCTAGGAGTTCAGTTTAAAACAGGGAGAAGAGAGCCGGGCGTTCAGTTTAAAACAGCGAGGAGAGCCAGGAGTTCAGTTTAAAACAGCGAGGAGAGCCAGGAGTTCAGTTTAAAACAGCGAGGAAAGAGCCGGGCGTTCAATTTAAGACAGCAAGGAGAGACGGAAGTTCAGTTCACAACAGCGAGGAGAGCCGGGAGGTCAGTTTAAAACAGCGAGGAGAGAGCCAGGAATTTAGTTTAAAACAGCGAGGAGAGCCAGGAGTTCAGTTCACAACAGCGAGGAGAGAGCCGGACATTCAGATTAAAACAGCGAGGGGAGCCAGGAATTCAGTTTAATACAGAGAGGTGAGAGCCGAGAGTTCAGCTTAAAACAGCGAGGAGAGGAAGGAGTTCAGTTTAAAACATCTAGGAGAGAGCAGGGCGTTCAGTTTAAAACAACGAGGAGAGCCAGGAGTTCAGTTTAAAGCAACGAGGAAAGAGCCGGGTGTTCAGTTTTAAAAAGCAAGGAGAGGAAGGAGTTCCGTTTAAAACAGCGAGGAGAGCCGGGAGTTACGTTTGAAACAGCAAGAAGCGCCAGGAGTTCAGCTTCAAACAGCGAGGAGAGAGCCAGGCATTCAGTTCATAACAGTGCAGAAAGCCAGGGGTTCAGCTTAAAACATCCAGGAGAGAAACGGGCCTTCAGTTTAAAACAGCGAGGAGAGAGCCGAGACTTCAGTTTAAAACAGCGAGGAGAGCCAGGAGTTCAGTTTAAAATAGCGAGGAGAGAGCCGGGCGTTCAGTTTAAAACAGCGAGGAGAGAGCCGAGACTTCAGTTTAGAACAGCAAGGAGAGCGTCGGTTGTTCAGTTTAAAACAGCAAGGAGAGCCATGAGTTCAGTTTAAAACAGCGCGGAGAGACAGGAGTTCAGCTTAAAACAGCGAGGAGAGAGCCGGGCATTCAGTTTAAAACAGCGAGGAGAGCCAGGAGTTCAGTTTAAAGCAGCGAGGAGAGAGCCAGGAGTTCAGTTTAAAGCAGCGAGGAGAGAGCCAGGAGTTTAGTTTAAAACACCGAGGAGAGCCAAAGGTTCAGCTTAACACATCCAGGAGAGAACCGGGCGGTCAGTTTAAAACAGCGAGGACAGCCAGGAGTTCAGTTCAAAACACCGTGAAGATCCAGGAGTACAGTTTGGAACAGC
Organism: Cetorhinus maximus; assembly: GCF_964194155.1. Taxonomy (NCBI): domain Eukaryota; kingdom Metazoa; phylum Chordata; class Chondrichthyes; order Lamniformes; family Cetorhinidae; genus Cetorhinus; species Cetorhinus maximus. Next base: position 67,444,348 of record NC_135893.1, read on the forward strand.
GAGGAGCACCAGGAGTTCAGCTTAAAACAGCGAGGAGAGCCAGCAATTCCGTTTAATGCAGCGAGGGGAGAGCCGAGAGTTCAGTTTAAAACTGCGAGGGGAGCTAGGAATTCAGTTTAAAACAGCGAGGAGGGAGCCGGCTGTTCAGTTTAAAACAGCGAGGAGGGAGCCGGCTGTTCAGTTTAAAACAGCAGGGAGAGCCAGGAAATCAATTTAAAACAGCGAGGAGAGCTGGGAGTTCAATTTAAAATGGCAAGGAGAGAGCCTGGAGTTCACTTTAAATCAGCAAGGAGAGAGCCAGGAGTACAGTTTGGAACAGCAAGGAGAGCCAGGAGTTCAGCTTAAAACAGAAATGAGAGCCAGCAATTCCGTTTAATACAGCGAGGAGAGAGCCAGGTGTTAAGTTTAAAACAGCGAGGAGAGCCAGGAGTTAAGTTTAAAACAGCGAGGAGAGCCGCGTGTTCAGTTTAAAACAGTGAGGAGAGAGCCAGGAGTTCAGTTTAAAACAGCGAGAAGAGAGCCAGGAGTTTAGTTTAAAACACCGAGGAGAGCCAGGAGTTCAGTTTAAAACACCAAGAAGAGCCGGGCGTTCAGTTTAAAACACCAAGGAGAGCCAGGTGTTCTGTTTAAAACAGCGAGGAGAGAGCCAGGAGTCTAGTTTAAAACACCGAGGAGAGCCAAGGGTTCAGTTTTAAACAGTGAGTAGAGAGCCAAGAGTTCAGTTTAAATCAGTGAGGAGAGCCAGGAGTTCAGTTTAAAACAGCAGGAGAGCTAGGAGTTCAGTTTAAAACACCAAGAAGAGCCGGGAGTTCAGTTTGAAACAGCAAGGAGAGAGCAGTGAGTTCAGTTTAAAGCACCAAGGAGAGCCGGGAGCTCAGTTTAAAACAGCAGGGAGAGAGATAGGAGTTCAGTTTAAAACAACGGGGAGAGAGATAGGAGTTCAGTTTAAAACAGCGGGGAGAGAGATAGGAGTTCAGTTTAAAACAGCGAGCACAGCCAGGAGTTCAGATTAAAACAGCGAGGAGAGCCAGGAATTCAGTCTAATACAGCGAGGTGAGAGCCGAGAGTTCAGCTTAAAACAGCGAGGAGAGCTAGTAGTTCTGTTGAAAACATCTAGGAGAGTGCCGGGCGTTCAGTTTAAAACAGCGAGGAGAGCCGGGAGTTATATTTAAAACAGCGGGGAGAGAGATAGGAGTTCAGTTTAAAACAGCGAGGACAGCCAGGAGTTCAGTCTAAATCAGCAAGGAGAGCCGGGAGTTCAGCCTAAAACAGCGAGGAGGGAGCCAGGCATTCAATTTATAACAGCGCGGAGAGACAGGGGTTCAGCTTAACACATCTGGGAGAGACCCGGGCGTTCAGGTTAAAACAGCGAGGAGAGCCAGGAGTTCAGCTTAAAAATGCAAGGAGAGCCAGGAGTTCAGTTTAAAACAGCGAGGAAAGAGCCAGGATTTTCAGTTTAAAACAGCCAGGAGAGCCTTGAGTTCAGTTTAAAACAACGAGGAGAGCCAGGGGTTCAGCTTAAAACAGCGAGGAGAGCCAGGCATTCAGTTTAATACAGCGAGGAGAGAGCCGAGAGTTGAGTTTAAAACAACGAGGGGAGCTCGGAATTCAGTTTAAAACAGCTAAGAGTGAGCCGTGCGTTCAGTTTAAAACAGCAAGGAGAGCTGGGAGTTCAGTTTAAAACGGCGAGGAGAGAGCCTGGAGTTCACTTTAAAACAGCGAGGAGAGCCAGGAGTTCAGTTTGAAACAGCGAGGAGAGCCAGGAGTTCAGTTTGAAACAGCAAGGAGAGAGCTGAGAGTTCAATTTAAACAGCGCGGAAAGAGCCAGGATTTTCAGTTTAAAACAGCCAGGAGAGCATCGGGTGTTCCGTTTAAAACAGCAATGTGAGCCATGAGTTCAGTTTAAAACAACGAGGAGAGCCAGGAGTTCAGTTTAAAACAGCGAGGAGAGCCAGGAGTTCAGTTTAAAACAGCGAGGAGAGCCAAGAGTTCAGTTTAAAACAGTGAGGAGTGAGCCGGCCTTTCTGTTTAAAACAGCAAGGAGAGAGCCGGGAGTTTCGGATAAAACAACGGGGAGAGAACTGGAAGTTCAGTTTAAAACAGCGAGGGGAGAGCCAGGAGTATCAATTTAAAACAACAAGGAGAGAGCGAAGAGTTGCAGTTTAAGACAGCAAGGAGAGCCAGGTGTTCGGTTTAAACAGCAAGGAGAGCCGGGAGTTCGGATATGGAGAGCATACCTGCATGAGAAGGGCAGTGGCGGTTGGGGATAAAAACCGGCACCCTTCAACTTGTTTCTACCTGGCGGGCCTGAAGTGTGACGTCAAAGGAAACAGGTAGGTGATTGGTGGGTATCTCTTTTGTGTCTCTTTTGATTGTCATATTGGTTTAAATCGGGAGACGTTATTAAGCTGACGAGTAAAGTTCAGAAATTCACTTTTAAAATAGTTACCATCCATATTAATTAATTAAATAGAATAGAGATGGCTGGGTATGCGATGTGTTGCAGCTGTAGTATTTGGGGTGTGGTGGACGCCAATCACATCTGCAGCAAGTTTTGGCTGCTCGAGGTACTTTGGTTCAGAGTTGATGAGCTGGAGTCTATGCTGCAGACACGGCAACACATCAGGGAGGGGCAGAGCTACCTGGACACTGTGATTCAGGGGACGGTCACACAGGTTAATTACATCAAATTTGGACCGTGGTCAGGGACAGGAGGATGTGACTGTGAGTGAGACAGATATGGGGATCCAGAATTTAGTTTTGGAGGAGCCTCAGCCAGTGCCTTGTCCAATAGGTATGAGGTTCTCGCTCCCAGTGTGGATGAGGGCACAGACTGCAGGGAGGATGAGTGAACTGACTACTGCGCTGTGGTACAGAGCACCATTCAAGTGGGGGAAGAAAAGAGAAATGTAGTAGTAATGGGGATAGGATAGTTAGGGAATAGATACTGTTCTTTGCAGCAAAGACAGAGAGTCCCGAAGGCTGTATTGCCTACCTGGTGCCAAGGTTAAGGACACATTTTCTGGAGAGGAACTTGGAGTGGGAGGGGAAGGATCCAGTTGTCTTGGCCCATGTAGGTATCAACGACATAGGTAGGACTAGGCAAGAAGTTCTGCTGAAGGACTATGAACAGCTCAGGGCTAAATTAAAAAGCAGAACCACAAAAGTAATAATCTCCGGATTATTACTTGAACCATGTGCAAATTGGCGTAGGGTAAATAAGATTAGAGAGGTAAATGCGTGGCTCAAAGATTGGTGTGGGAGAAATGGGTTCCAATTCATGAGGCACTGGCTGCAGTAATGGGGAAGGAGAGAGCTGTTCCATTAGGACGGGCTTCATTTGAACCATAATGGGACCAGTGTCCTGGCGAATCGTATAACTAGGGTTGTAGATAGGACATTAAACGATTTAGTCTGGGAGGGAGTGTTCAATTGTAGGAAAGTTTAAGAAATCAATAAGAAATGAGAGAGCAGAGGTGCAGGGTAGTGAAGAAGTGAACGATAATCAAAGTGTGACAGGAAGTGGCAGAAAATATAAGTAGAACAGTGCAGCAGAAATTAGAACCAGAATAAGTAATAATGGTAAAAAGCCAAAGCTTAAGGCTCTTTATCTGAATGCATGCAGCATTTGTAACAATATAGATGGGTTGATGGCACAAATAGAAATAAATGAATATGACTTGATAGTTATCACAGAGACCTGGTTGCAGGATGACCAAGACTGGGAACTCAATATTCAAGGGTATTCGATGTTCCGAAAAAATAGCCAAAAATGAAAAGGAAGTGGGGTAGCTTTGTTAATAAAGGAAGGTATCAGTGCAGTGGTGAGTAGTGGTATAGGTATACTAGATAGTGATGTGGAATCAGTTTGGGTGGAAATAAGGAATAGCAAGGGGAAGAAGTCATGGGTGGGAGTCATCTATAGGCCCCCGAAGAGTTGCCTCACTGTAGGACAAACTATAAAGCGGGAAATAATGTAGGCATGTAACAAGTGTGCTATAATTGTCATGGGTGATTTTAATCTGCATATTGACTGGACAAATCAAATTGGCAGAGGTAACATGGAAGATGAATTTGTAGAGTACATCAGGGACTGTTTCTTAGAGCAATACATTACAGAACCTACCCGGGAACAGGCTATTTTAGATCTAGTAATGTGTAATGAGGTAGGATTAATAAGAGATATCAAAGTTAAGGATCCTCTAGGGGGTGGCATTCACAACATGGTAGAATTTCTAATACAGTTTGAGGGCATGCAATTCAGGTCTCAAACCAGTGCCCTCAACTTAAATAAGGGCAATTACAGAGGTATAAAGAAAGAGTTGTCTAAAACAGGCTGGGAAAATAGACTAAGGGGAAGGTCAGTAGGTGAGCAGTGGTAGACATTTAAGAAGTTATTTCATAACGCTCAGGAAAAATTTATCCCGGTCAAAAAGATGGACTCGATGAGAAGGATGAACCACCCGTGGTTAACAAAGCTGGTCAAATGGAATATATAATCAAAAACTAAGGCATACAAATCGGCAAAAACTAGTGGTAGACCAGGGGTTTGAGATTTTTTTTTAAGGACCAGCAGTGGATGACTTAAAAGTTAATAAAGAGGGAGAAAATTGATTATGATAATAAATTGGCAAGAAATATAAAAAGAAACAGCAAGAGCTTCTACGGGTATATAAAAAGAAAGAGAGTGGCTAAAGTGAGAGTGGGCCCCTTGGATGATGAGACTGGAGAATTGATAATGTGGAACAGGGAAATGGCAGATAATTTAAACCAATATTTTGCATCGGCCTTCACAGTGGAGGACACTGTAAACATCTCAAAGATATCAGATAAGCAAGGAGCCAATGGGAGGAAAGATCTTGTAACAGTCTCTATCACGAGGAACAAAGTATTTGACAAACTAATAGGGCTAAAGGCAGACAAGTCGCCAGGACCTGATGACCTACATCCAAGAGTTTTAAAGGAAGTGGCTGCAGAGATAGTGGAGGCATTGGTCAAAATATTCCAGAACTCACTGGATTCTGGGAGGGTCCCAGCAGATTGCAAAAACTACTAATGTGATGCCCTGTTCAAAAAGGGAGGTAGATAAAAAGGAGGAAACTATAGGCTAGTCAGCCTAACATCTGTCATTGGGAAAATGCTAGAACCCATTATTAAGGAAGAAATAGTAGGACATTTAGAAAAGCTTATCGCAACCAAACAGAGTCAACATGGCTTTGTGAAAGGCAAATCATGTTTGACAAATTTGCTGGAGTTCTTTTTTTTAATTCATTCACGGGATGTGGGTTCACTGGCTGGGTCAGCATTTATTGCCCATCCCGAGTTCCCCTGGAGAGGGTGGTGGTGAGCTGCCTTCTTGAAGCCCTGCAATCCATGTGGCATAGGTACACCCACAGTGCTGTTAGGAAGGCAGTTCCAGGATTTTGACCCAGCGACAGTGAAGGAACGCCAATATATTTCCAAGTCAGGATGGTGAATGACTTGGAGGAGAACTTCCAGGTGGTGGTGTTCCCATCTATCTGCTGCCCTCGTCCTTCTAGATGGCAATGGTCATGGGTTTAGAAGGTGCTGTTTAAAGACCCTTGGTGAATTCCTGCAGTGCATCTTGTATATGCTATACACTGCTTCTACTGTGCATCGGTGGCGGACGGAGTGAATGTTTCTGGATGTGGTGCTAATCAAGCGGGCTGCTTTGTCCTGGACAGTGTCAAGCTTCTTGAGTGTTGTGGGAGCTGCACTCATCCAGGCAAGTGGAGACTATTCCATCACACTCCTGACTTGTGCCTTGTAGATGGTGGATGGCTTTGGGGAGCCAGGAGGTGAGTTACTCATTGCATGATTCCTAGCCTCTGATCTGCTGTTGTAGCCACAGTATTTATAAGACTAGTCCAGTTCAGTTTCTGGTCAATGGTAACCCCCAGGATGTTGATAGTGGGGGATTCAGTGATGGTAATGCCATTGAACGTCAAGGGGAAATGGTTAGATTCTCTCTTGTTGGAGATGGTCATTGCCTGGCACTTGTGTGGTGCAAATGTTACTTACCACTGGTCAGCCCAAGCCTGGACATTGTCCAGGTCTTGCTGCATTTGGACTTGGACTGCTTCAGTATCTGAAGAGTCGCGAATGGTGCTGAACATTGTGCAATCAACAGCGAACATCCTCACTTCTGACCTTATGATGGAAGGAAGGTCATTGATGAAGCAGCTAAAGATGGTTGAGCCAAGGACACTACCCTGAGGAACTCCTGCAGTGATGTCCTGGAGCTGAGATGACAGACCTCCAACAACCACATCCATCTTCCTTTGTGCTAGGTATGAATCCAAGTAGTGGAGAGTTTTCCCCTTGATTCGCATTGGCATCAGTTTTGCTAGGGCTCCTTGATGCCACACTCGGTCACTCTCACTTCACCTCAGGAGTTCAGTTCTTTTGTTCATGTTTGAACCAAGGCTGTAATGTATTAGCATGGATTGGGGATTGGTGAACACACAGAAGACAGAGATTCGGGATTTTTCAGGTTGGAAAGACATAACTAGAGGAGTGCCACAAGGATCAGTCCTAAGGCCTCAATAATTTACTATCTATATTAATGACTTGGAGGAGGGGGCAGAGTGTAATGTATCCAAATTTTTGATGATACAAAAATCGGTGGGAAGGCATGTTGTGATGAAGACATAAGGAATCTGCAAGGGGATATAGATAGGTTGAGTGAGTGGGCAAAAACTTGGCAGGTGAAGTTTAATGTAGGAGAGTGTGAGGTCATGCATTTTGGTAGGAAGAATGAAAAGGAAGACTATTATTTAAATGGAGAGAGACTCCAAAAAAGTGCAGCACAGAGGGATCTGGGTGTTCTTGTGCATGAAACACAAAAAGATAGCATGTAGGTGCAGCAAGTAATTAAGAAGGCAAATGGAGTTTTGGCCTGTATTGCTAGGGGGTTGGAGTTTGAAAATAGGGAAGTCTTGTTACAACTACACAGGGTGTTGGTGAGGCCGCACCTGGAGTACTGTGTACAGATTTGGTCCCCGTATTTAAGAAAGGATATATTGGCATTGGAGGCAGTTCAAAAGAGATTCACTAGGCTGATTCCTGGGATGAAGGGGTTGACTTATCAAGAACAGCTAAACAGGTTAGGCCTTTATTCATTAGAGTTTAGAAGAATGAGAGGTGATCTTATTGAAATGTACAAGATTCTGAGCGGGCTTGACAGGGTAGATGTTGAGAAGATGTTTCCACCAGTGGGGAATCTCAAACTAGGGGACATAGTTACAGAATAAGGGGACAGTCATTTAAAACTGAGATGCGAAGGAATTTCTTCTGTCAGAGGGTAGTGAATGTCTGGATTCTCTACCCCGGACAGTTGTGGAGGCTAGATCACTGAAAGTATTTGAAGAGGAGGTAGGTAGATTTTTGAAATATCGGGGAGTTGAGGGCTATGAGGAACTGGCACGAAAGAGGAGCTGAGGCCTGGGGCAGATCAGCCATGATCTTATTGAATGGCAGGGCAGGCTTGAGGGGCTGAATGGCCTACTCCTGCTCCTACTTCTTATATTCTTATGAGTTCAGCCAGTGCTATAAGCAAGGGGTCGATATCTTGAGTAGCAAGCAGCACTTAAAGCTAGCCTGCACTGCTTAAAATGAAACCTACACCTCTAAAAGTGTGGTACATTGTGGCTGGAGCAGTCATGGTGAAAGAAAATCTGAACTGGGAAAGAGTGAAGATTGGGGAGAGTGGGTAACAAGGTTTTCAGATGCTGCACTGGAGGTCTTTCTGGAGGAAATGGAGAGGAGGAGAGATGTCCTGTACACACAGTGGTGTAGAGGCCTTCCTTTCAGACAGTTGAAAAGCAGTAGGAGTAGCCATGGAGGTCAATGCCAGTAGTAAAGCCTCAAAGATCTGGATGCAGTGCCACAAGAAGTTCAATGACCTTACACGAGTGATCAAGGTCAGTAAATGCAACTTCAAAATGCTTTTACCACCAAATGCACCACCAGCCAATGCTCAATTCACCACATCCCCATCACTCACCTACTGAGGACCCCTATCGATCAATTCCCATGCTTAATATTCATATGTTTAACCTCACCCTCACATGCTTAACACTGCTATAAGCATCACAACCACATCTCACAAGCTGTGCACACTACCGGCTATTCAACAATGACAGCCATGTCAGCCAAACAGATGCAGGAAATTCACTGACACTATGCGTTCCCTCTTGCAGAGCAATTTAGCATGCAACAGGAGACAGCAGAAACTAACTGACATGGAACAGGCATGGCTAACCCCCTAACCCCCATGGAGGAAACAGTGTTGGCCATTATTGGGAGACTCACTACTGAGGCCATGGCCAGCAGAGGAGCTGAATCCATTGAAGATATTGGTATCCTCAAAGTCTAATTCTCCCTCTCGTATATCCTCATCCCACAATCTCTTCTGATATACAAGCTAATCATGGTCTAAACATTCCTGATCTCCCCTCACTACAACCTTATCCTGGTGCCTTTTTTCCTTTGAGATGCCCAAGAGGGGGCAAGCCGACCAGGCAGTGGAGGAACACCAAGAGAGTGATGATGAGATTTGGCTTGACTTCGCACTCACAGCCATCAGCTCAGATACCCACCCTGCACATATCTTACAGAATAGGTCTGAAGCAGGATCTACATGTGGTGAGACACCAGGCATAAGTGTGCAACAGCCAGGACAGGGGGTTCACAAGAAGTGAGGTTGCATAGAAATTCTGGTCCAGAGGACTTCAATAGAGCAGCGTTGTCTCTAAGTTGTCAGACTGCCTGTCCAACATCCAGTACAGGGTGAGCAGAAATTTCTTCCAATTAAATATTAGGAAGACTGAACCCACAGTCACGCCTTAAGCTAATTATCGCCAATTTTAAATGGCTGTGAGGCTGCCGGCTTTATCGTGGGTGGGGTCCCGACCAGCTTTTTATCTGGCAGTGGGGGAGCATAAAATGGGGAACACAGGGCCCCATAAAATCCAGTCCCAGACCTTGTTCACCAATCAACCCCCTCTCGATGACATACATTGGCAACCAATCCCTCTATGCTCTTTCCCCTCCCTATCTCTGTAACATCCTATATCCCTACAGCCCTTTGAGATCTTTGTACTCCTCTAATTCTGGCCCCTTGACCATCCTGGATGTTCAGCACTCCAAAATTGATGGACGTGCCTTCCTAGACCCTAAACTCTGGAATTCACTCCCTAAATTTTATCCTTGCTACCTCTCAGCTCCAGTTAGATGCTCCTTAAAATCTATCTCTTTGACCAAGCTTTATCTGTCCTAATATCACCTTAAATGGCTCGGTGTCAATTTTTATCTGATTACACTCCTGTAAAGCACCTTGGGACATTTTACTAGCTAAAGGTGCTATATAAATGCAACTTATTGCCCTGTTGTCATATCCTGGACCCTTACCTGCATCTCTCTACTTCTGTTTAACTGTTCCATTTCATTTATGTGGGTTTTTGGTCAATTTCATGGCTGATAATTTTTCAGAAAGGAAATTTTAACAACACATTGAGATGATATTTATACTTCGTGAGAATTATTCCACAAGATATTGAGCTTCTGAAAAGCTTTGTCATTGCGTTTGAGAATCTCAAGAGCATTTGATAAGGTGCCACATCAAAGATTATTGTGGAAAATAAAAGCTCATGGCAGAGGGGTAACATATTAGCCTGGATAGAAGATTGGCTGGCTGGCAGAAAACAGAGAGTATGCATAAATGGGCCTTTGTCTAATTGGCAGTATGTGACTAGTCGGGTCCCGTAGTGGTCTGTGCTGGGGCCACATTTTTTACAATTTACATCAATGATTTAGGTGAGGGGAGCGAAGGTATGGTACCTAAATTTGAAGTTGAAATGTTTGGCAGGAAGATTAAAAGAGCAGAGTATTACTGAAATGCAAAATGACTGCAAATTCCGAGGTGCAGAGGGATCTAGGTGTTTTCATGCATGAGTCACAAAAAGTTAGTATGCAGGTACAACATGTAATCAGGAAGGCTAATGGAATGCTATTCTTTATTACAAGAGGAATTGAACATGAAAGTAAGGATGTTATGCTTCAGTTATACAGGACATTGATGAGACCACATCTCAAATATTGTGTGCAGTTTTGGTCTCCTTATTTAAGGAAGGATGCAAATGTGTTGGAGGCGGTTCAGAGGAGGTTTACTAGATTGATACCTGGAATGAGTGGGTTGTCTTACAAGGATAGGTTGGACAGACTGGGCTTGTTTCCACAGGAGTTTAGAAGAGTGAAGGGTGACTTGATTGAAGTAAACAAGATCCTGAATGTCCTTAACAAGGTGGACATGGAAAGCATGTTTCTTCTTCTGGGTGAATCCAGAACCAGGGGGCACTGTTTTAAAATTAGGGGTCGCCCTTTTAGGACAGAGATGAGGAGAATTTTTTTCTCTCAGAGGGTTGTGCGACTTTTGAACTCACTGCCTCAGAAGGCAGTGGAAGCAGGGTCACTGAATATTTTTAAGGCAGAGGTAGATAGATTCTAGTTAGGGAAGGGAATCAAAAGTTATCAGGGGTGGATGGGAATGTAGAACTTGAAACACAAGCAGATCAGCCATGATCTTATTGAATGGCGGAGCAGGCTCGAGGAGTCGAATGGCCTACTCCTGCTCCTATTTTGCATGTTCGTATGGAACTGCCCTCGGAAGCTTGTTAAAGATTTAAATATAAGGAAGAGATACAGCTCTTAGGGCCATCAATGTAGAGGGGAAGCCTTTCCATGGGGATGATCATGACCCAGGCTGTGGCCTTCGTAATCATGGGACTCCATCATAGGACCAGAGAGATGAGGGACTGCTGTTCCTCCAAACTGCCACCGGGACGCTGCCTCCCAGCTGCTCCCAGCCTCCCTGGAAAACCCCAGCGGCATCTGCAACTTGGCCATAAGTGGGCCGTTAATTGACCATAATTGGCTATCCGACCCTGCTGGGTGGGTAGCCACTGCCACTTAGAGCCCACCTCTGGCAAAAATAAACCAAGGTGGAAACAGATTGGGAGCCAACCTGATGTGTAACTTCCAAAATTTTCTTCTGACGCCACTCCAAAACTGCTTCCAGGGGGCTGGGAAGATTTCACTCACAGAGATCTACAGGAGAGGGATCTCCTGGACTGCTCAGCTAAGAGAGTCAAAGAGGAGTTCCCAGATTTTGCTTTGCCAAATTAGCATGGGGTTTTATCTGGTTTTATGACTCTCCTGGGAGATCAACTGTTCTTGGGTGGGGGAGTCGGGAGTGTATGTATTGTGATATACTAGGTGTTGCAATTATGCATGACAATTTATGGGACGGAAAGGCTGTTTCCTATCTGCCAGTAGTCATTTGTTTGGTTGTATCTGAGATTTCAGCTTGTCTGGATGGTGCACATCTGCTTTATTCAGACATTAGCAATTGTAACTCTGCCATATCATACGATAATCAACAGGTGGAGCTTTGGCCTTTGAGGATCTGGGAATACTTCACATTACTGCAATTTTTCCAAACAGTGATTTCTATACGATTTTGTTCTAATTGACCTGGAAGTCAGTTTTTTAAGTTAATGGTTTTGCCTGTTTATTTAGCCGGCAAGATATTGCAAAACCTTTACTGGGTGGTATTCAGGCTTGCTCATATTTACGATCCCTGCACCTGAATGGCGCGGCTGAGGGTCAAATAATGGACCTCAGGCCTTAAGAAAGAAAGGAAGACTTACATTTATGTAGAGCCTTTCACAACCTCAGGATACCTCAAAGGGTGTTACCACCCTTACTGGTCCAAAGTGATGTCCGTCACAAGCGTGCACGCCTGGGGGATGAATCATGCTGGACGATGTATTGGTGAGGGTACATGCAGTGACCATTCAGGAGATGTACGCACAGTAGGTAGATCATGATGTTAATTTAACACTAATGGGGCCATTCTGGATCTCAATATTCCCACTAATGCCCTCACTCAATCTCACGCAGCTGAAAATGCTTTTAGAAGCAGCAAGGACACCCCAGCCCTCCAGCACTATCTAAAGGGACCATCAGCTACAGGTTAGACACTGGTTGATTTTTTTCTGGCTGTTGTAATGATTTTACAATTAAAAGTGGGAGTGGTATAACCTGGTTCTTTCTGCACTTGTTTCAAATTGCACACTACACGGTGTGATGTGACAGGTGTTGGAAAACCTTTTGCTGACTTCAAGGCTTCTGTATAAAATCCATTGCTTTTAGATGTGACTGCAAACATAGGCATTCCCCTTGGAATTCAGCATGACTTGAACAGAGGGTATGCAGAGCAGAACAAGCTGCTGGAAGAGGGACGAGGGATGTGGGGCAGAGGGAGACAAAGGAGGGCTTTCAGCAGGGGGCCGTACCTGCCCAGGGTTTGCAGTGATCAATTCTCCTACCTGAATCTCAGGAGAAGGAACAATGTGTGAGACTCCTAATGCTGCAGTAAGGATGTCCTCACTGAACTCCCCCCATCTGGGCCAGCCACAACACCAAGCTCAGAGGATGGCATTGCCAGTGGCTGTGAAAGTGACCATGGCAATGAACTTCTGTTCATCTAGCTCCTTCCAGGCTGGATCTGAAGATATTTGCCACATCTCACAATTTGCCATCCACTGTGTTTTAAAAGAGACACTGAGGTTTGCAATGTACCATGAGGAAGCCTGCCAACCTAGTGAAGGCACATGCTGGCTCCGATCGGATTGGCTGACAGCTCTGTAGTCCAAGCAGCGCCAGGTTTGAGCGGTGGCCACTGCTGAGGCTACAGCTAGCTGCTGAAGAAGAGGAGTCAATGGAAGCCAGACTTCAGGTAAGTCTGGGATATTGCCAGGGCCAGGCTGGTAGACCCCAAGAAGGGGGGGGTGGGGAGGCCAGGTTTGAGAGGTCAGGAGGAAGGGTTAAAAATGGGGGTGGTAAGACCTGGGGGTGGTGGGCGGGTGCTCCGTTAGGCACAGGGAACCCCCGAAGAAAGACCCCCCCCCCTTTTCCTGGCACCAGCCCATGCAACTAAAGCTGCTGGGTCTGCCCATGCTGTGGGCAAAATAGCAGCGGGGGTGGAATGAGGCACTTAAGTGGCCATTAATTGGCCACTTTAGTACCTCGATAGGCCCAAGGGTGGGTGGGCCATCCAAAACCTCCACCACCCTCCGCAAAACTTCGGAAAGGTAGTGGATGGACAGGCAGGCCATACTTACATTTTATGAGCCCCCCTGCCTTCAGACCCACCGGTGGGGGATTGTGAAATCCAGGTGTAGGCAACAGATTTTTGGATGACTTCATGTTTTCTGAGGGGACAAGGCGGGAAGCTAGCCAGGAGTGCATTGGAATAGTCAAAACTAGAGGTAAAAAAAGGCACGAATGAGCTGAGACGGGGGCAAAGACAAGTGATATTATTGAGGTGGAAGTGGATGCAAGTGGGAGATGGTGGCTAAGGAGTCAGAAGATCAACTCAGGATCAATCTGGGCTCCAAGGTTGTGTACAGTCTGGTTCAGCCTCATACAGTGGCCAGAAAAAGTGTCTTAAAGGAGGAGAGAGAAATGGGGAGGCAGACATATAGACCAGAAAAGAGAAAGACAGGAGTAGGAGATAACAACTGTAATGATCCATTTTCTGCCATTCGCTGGTCTTAGTGAAAAACTAGATGCAAACTTCCTCTCTTCATACATCTCACCAGCAGAAAATATTTTCCTTCATTGTGTAGAGGAGGATGTAGATAGAGAAGCACTTCACTGTTTCACTGCATCAGCAACAGCCTCAAGCATAGAGTTAAGAAGCTGAGTAAAGAATGAGTTCTTCAGCTAATGCGTAGTGTACATCTTAGTGATCTGCTAAACAAAATCACCAGAAATCAGGTTTGTTTTTCAAAAGTCGACTTTTCAAGTTAACTGTAGAATGACATTTTCCATTAATACTGTACCTTCCACCTTATCTAGCCCATCCCCTGCATTCCCAGGGGCCTAAACTATCTACACTTCCATCCATTTGATGATCTAATCCTTATCGTCTCTGGTCATTAGGTTTTCCTTCACTCTTTATCACCATCAAACAGAACATTATACTTCGAGGCAAAGTGTGCTCTTTTTCACTCTATAAATCAAACAGTGGAAGTCAGTGCATGAGGAGAGTGATTGGAGCTCAGACCCACCCCTGTGAATTTACTCATGGGACTGCCTTTACATTGTCTAAAACAATCTGGAAAATGACACTAGAACGTTATGCTCAAGCTGAGATTGGTGGCATGAGTTGATAGTGATGTTCTGAGAGTGAGATTGCTTTTAGGAAATGGTGTTGGAATAAAGAAGCAGCAGTCACATTTACACAACACTTCATTTTCTTCTCCATTGACTTCAAAGGGTGGAGTGTCAATGAATGACCAGACGGTATCTCTAACTCAGGATTACAGCCCTTTGATTCTAAGGATGAACGTGGAATTGTACCAGGAGGCAAGGACAGGGGTGAGAGACAATTAATTACTTGTGAGAAACAAGAGTGGTAAAGGTAGGGAGGAGCATAAAGAGCGGTTTGCAAGTCAATAGAGGCCGAGATGTTGTGCTGGTTGGAGGGAGAGACGTTCATAGCACAAGAGGCAATTTGTAAAGGAGCTACAAGAAAGCACTTTCCACAGTCAGACAGAAAGACTTGCATTTCCATAGTGCCTTTCACATATTAAAGCATGAAGTACATTGAAGTCATTATCGTAATGTTGAGAAATGTGGCAGTGAACTTGCACACAGCAAGATCCACCAAACAGCAAAAAGTTAAATGACCAAATATCTGTTTTAATGATATTTGTTGAAGGATAAAAACTGACTGGAACACCACGAGAACTCCCCTGCTCTTTTCCATGGTATCATAAAATATTTTGATTCCCACTGCGAGGGCCTTGGTTTAACAGTTCAGGTGAAGGGCAATACCCTAACAGTGCAGCACTCCCTCAGTAGTGCTCTGGAATGTCAGCCTATATTATGTTCTCAAATCTTGAATTGGGGCTTGAACTCAAAATCTGAGAGGTAAGCGTATTACCAACTGAGCTAACAGTACCTCATTAGCCCACATGATCAATGGCAAGTGTCATGGGTGATACCTAGCCTGCTGTGAGTTGGGAGATAAGGCTATGTGGGGATGGGGTGGGGGGAGGGGCGGTAAAGGAGACGGAAGTGGTCCAGGATAACCTTGTTGGTGATTGAGACCTCAAGGAATAGTGAAATGATGGGATTAACCATTGGATGTTTTTATGATAATGTTAAGGGTGACATTGAGTGAGGATATGAGTGTGGAACAATGTAAAGAAAGGAGGCTCATGATGTTTAGCTGTGATTTGAAGTGGCCAAGAACAATTCAACCTCAGTACAGAACCTAAGGGAGAAAAGTAGGGAGGACCATCCCATTGAAGGAATTAGTGTGGGGCTTGTATCTAACCTGTCAGCTTTGGCTCAGTGGGTAACACTCTATCCAGCGTGTCAGAAGGCTGTGGAATGAAATCCTCACTTGAGCACATAGTCTAGGCTGACATTTGCAATATAGTACTGAGGGTGTGCTGCACTGTTGGAGATGCTATCTTTAGAATGAGATGTTAAACTGAGGCCCTGCCCACCCCCTCAGGTGGTAGTAAAAAATCTTATGGCATTATTTCAAAGAAGAGTGCGGGAGTTATGGCCAGTGTCCTGGCCAATATTCATTCCTCAAACACCATTACAAAAGCAGATTATCTTGTCATTGTCACATTGCTGCTTGTGGGACCTTTCTGTGTGCAAATTGGCTGCCATGTTTCCCACATTACAACAGTGCCCACACTTCAAAAAAATTCATTGGCTGTAAGGCACTTTGGGGTGTTCTGTGGTCATAAAAGTTGCTATATAAATGCAGTCTGTCTTTTTTTTGTATCGCTGTGTGAACCTACCCCTTTAAATGGGTTCATAGCAAATGGCATCAGGACATTTTTAAAAGAGAAATCTCTTTTCTGTATTTCCTACCTAGCTGTTACGTATACATCTCAGGGCAAGTGGGATGCTGCAGCTCTTAACATCTTAACAAGGAGCAAGGGCAGCAAGTGTTCACTGAGAATGTGGATCTCGCTACCACACAGATTGATTTAGGTGAATGGCATAGATGCATTTATAGGGAAGCTAGATGATGGAGAAAAGAATATAAGGTTATGCTAATGGGGTTAGTTGAAGTAAATAGAGTGGGAGGAGGCTTATATGAAGTTTAAACACTGACACAGAACAGTGGGACTGAAGGGCCCATATCTGTGCTGCCACTTCTGTGTAGTTGTATTTTGTACCTACCTTTCATAGCTTCCAACTCTAGTGTCTAGAAGATAGTCACATTAATAAGCTGTTCTAGTCATCCCATCTTCAAACACACAGAGGAAAGCCTGTGGCAGACTCTGGAAAAGAGCCGTTCTGACCAAATAAAGGCACAAACTTGCAGAGTTCCAGCTGTCAAACTTCTGTAGCCTGGGGCATAGTGACTGCACTGAGCAAAAATACAAGAACTATGATCAGAGATGGTGATACGTTTCCCCTTTCCTCTACAGGTATTACTTTTTAATAAGCTGCCTGTTTCAGATATTTCAGAAGATGAAGCTCTTAAATCTAAAATTATAAACTCTTTTTATCTTTCAAATAGATTCCAAGCATCACTGCAGTGAGAAAGAAATGAGGCAGGGGTACCAAATGGAGTGGAGCCTGACTGCAAGCAGAATATAATAACCTCAAAATGTTGGAAAATGATTGTAGTTTCCCAAAGTCAAACCTCTCCAGAGACTATCTCTACCACCTGAAATCTGTATCATGCTCTGCTGGATGCTGGGAATGAAGAGAGGAGGATTTATGATGCTTCTGGGAAAGTGTCATGTTTAAAGGGATTGGTGCAGATTTGCGAAAAATTTTAGTCAACATTATAACCATGATTCCTGCTATAGGGTGGCCAACTATTAATAATAGAGTTGATCTGCAGACATTTCTTGGGTGGAAACATTAAGTTTATTTACAATATACTTAGCAGCAACTACACATATGCTTTCAACTCCAACTCCATTTCGACACTGACTGCTGAGGTAGCCCACAATACTCTCCTATTGGTTACTACAGATCATGTGATCTTCCTTAACACGTATTATTATTAAAGGTACATTACACACTAAGTAAAACCATAATTACTGCAATCCCTTTTTATTAATGATTAATGTATATATTGGGGGTGTATTTCTGTACAGCGTCTTCAATTGTACAATCATAACAGAACCACTCCCTGCCGCCCCACCCCTGTATAGGTATGAATGGTAGTCTCTCTCAACTTGACCAAAGTTATAGCAGGAGAGGACCTTCACGGAACTTCCTGTCATTCCTGTATTTCTCCAATAACAGGAGCTTCAGCCGGCAACCAATGTTTGAGACATCTGCACTTCCCTAAGGAGGCTGCCACTGAAATCTGCTACAACCATGACTTCAACCTCAAAGCAGGCTGGTGGCTGTGAAAATGTCCATGACTATGAGCTATTATGCATCTGCCCCTCCTTTCTGGAGATATTAGCAATAGCTCACAGTTTGCAGTGCACTGCTGCAGAAGGGAGGTCGCTGAGACACTTCATGCAAGGAGAAACAACTTCACTTTATTCCCTCTTGCCACAGAGAAGCAAATGGAGCAAGCATGAGAATTTGCAAGGATTGCAGGTTTCCCCATGGTGCAGGCTGCAGTTGACTGCGTGCACATTGCTTTACATGCATTTCCTGTCAATTCTGCCATGTAACTGAACCGCAAGGAATTTCACTCCCTCAACTGGTATGTGACCATAGACAGCACACCATACAAGTCAATGCCCAGTATCCTGGCAGCAGTTATGATAACTTCATTTCACTGCAGTCCACCCAAGACAGCTGTATTTCAACCATCACGACAACCAAGGGCACTACAAGTGCTGTCCGTTGATGACATGGTTCATGACACAAGTCCACAACCTGTGTGCAGCTGGCATACAATAAGAGCCATGCTGCCCCAAGAAATCTCATAGAGAAGACCATTGACATCCTCAAACAATGGTTCTGCTGCTTAAACTGCTCTAGAGGAACCCTGCAGTACCCAGCTGAGTGGCTCCCTAGATTTCTAATGGTATGCTACACACTGCACTACCTGGGCATTATGCAGGCACAGTCTTTACCAATACCTATCAGATGAGAAGCTGAGGAGCAGGAGCATGAGGAGAAGATGGAGGAAGAGGAGAAGACTGAAGAGGAGGAAGAAGATGGGAGACTTCAACCTAGACAGCTTCTCACTGCTCGGGCTGTATGTGAACAAATAAATCAGGAGAGAAATCAGTTCCCCAGTTACCAACAGTCCCACACATTCCTTACCTTCTCTCTGTCACTGACTATCACATTGCCCTCTTGGCTATTGTAGCCAAAATGAAAAGCCAAAAAAACAAAGTAATCAATCTTTTGGATTCCCTTAGTGCCTCTTCCATATATCTTCACATGTCCTAGTGCTCCAATGCAGTTCTAACTCAGTGGTTACAGCATGGCTGGTGCAAAGCTGCTGACTTTCAGTGGAGAAGACTACAGATAGTCTTGGAGGATGATCTCAAGCAGCTCTGGACCTGGGAGATTCTGGGTACTGCACCGTCTCGGGATGGTTTTGGGGGTTGGTGGTGCAGCAGTCTGGGCTGGCTGACTGACAGCAAAAGCAATGGCACTGTGGAATGATAGGGCTACAATCACAAATGCTGACATTTTGACAGAGGACATCAGGCTCATGCTCCACGGAGCCACTGCCATTCTCCTGAGGCAACTCCTCAGCAATTTTAGTAATCTGTTGGAGAGGAGATTGCTGAACTGCCCAGAGAGCCTGGATGCTCCTTTGAACACTTTCATCCAAAGTCATGCTGATAGCAATCTGAGCTTAAATCTCAGACTGCAGATGTTGGGTGATTGCTGCTTATCGCGCAATGGAAGCTGAGAAATTGGCCATCAGATGCTCCATCATGGTTGGGTTCACAAATGTTGTCATAGATTTAGCCACCATTTCCACACTGGAGAAGATGGGCTTTGAGCTCTGTGCAAGCCCTGTATCAAGTTGGTGCTGACTAGTCCATGTCCTTTGATCCTGAACCCATGCTTTTTTGACAGGTTTCCCAATGTGTGCACCCATCAGCCTTCTTCTGTAGCCTACTCCATCAAAGTCCTCATCTGAGACCTCCACAGCAGAACTAGCGTGTAGCCAAAGTGTCAACCTTGGGCCAGACGGTAGAACTGAGACAGGAGGCTGTGGGTTCAAGTCCAACTCCAGAGACTTCAGCACTCGATCTAGACCAGCATGTCAACGCAGTACTGAGGGAGCGCTGCATTGTTAGTGGTGCTGTTATTCAGGTGAGACATTAAACTCAGACTTCTATCTACCCCCTCAGGTGGATGTAAAAGATCCTCCAGCACTATTTTAAAGAAGAGCAGGGGAATTCTACCTAGTGTCCTGGCCAATATTTATCCTTCAAACAACATCATTAAAAAAGCACATAGAGCAGAATTTTACACTCGGTGTGCGGGCGCGCACCTGACACACCCGAGCATAAAATGACGTGTGATGATGTCGGGCGTGCGTCCCGACATCATCGTGCACTCGCGCGATGTTTCATTCGGTGGGCACGCACCAGAATCGGCTGCCGCCCGCCGATAATCAAAAGGCCTATCAAGGCCATTAACAAGCTAATTAAATTCAACTTTACACTGCCTGTCCAACATTACAGTTGGCAGGCGAAAAGGTCAAGTGGCCTTTACATTTTTCAGGAAACCTCATCCACGAGGGGGATGAAGTTTCCTAAAGCAAATAAACATTAAATAAAAACTTTATTTTGGAATTAAAACATGTCACATGAGGGGACATGTTTTTTAAATTTTTACTACCTTTATTAATTTTTTTAAAAAGCGTTTCAATCTCCCTGAGGCAGTTCTGTGCCTCTGGAAGATTGAAGCGCTCTTTCGCACGCATGCATAAACTGCGCGCCAGGCCCGCTCTCTCCTCCCCCCCGCCTGCACAGGTAGTGCTCAGCACTGCCGCTCGCAATCCACGTAGGGCGGGCCTTAATTAGCCCGTCCACATGAAATCGCAATGCGAAGCCGATTGTGGGTGGTGGTCGGCTTCCTGACTGCCCCCATCTGCTCCCGCCGAGCCCGCCTGGCGAGAGAAAAATTCTGGCCATAATCTGGACATTATCAAATTTCTCTTTGTGGGAGCTTGCTGTGCCCAAATTGGCTGCCACACTTCCTACATTACAACAGTGACTGCACTTCAAAAAGTATTTCATTAGCAGAAAAGTGCTTTCAAATGTCCTGAGGTGAAGGGTGATATTATATAAATACAAATCCTTTATTTCTTTTTGATGGTTGGCAGTTTGCTTGCCTTGGTGATAACTGAAAGGAAATTCTGCATTCAGTCCTCAAAATACAATTTTACAATTCAGAGAAAGTACAATAAGCCATGTATTTAAACCATTCTGTTCACGAGCCTTCCTGGTCATCTTTCTGTATAATGTCGTGTGCTGAATATATTTAGAACTGGTCCGTGTTTTTTAATGAGGAGCTGAGGATGGGTATTGACATTGCTTGAAGCAAACCTGCTGAAATAATCAGGAAAGGAAACGAGAGATCAATCTCTCAGCGGGTGATGTATGAGTCAGGGCTCAGGAGGGCAATCTCCCAGGCGCATGTAGAGTGGACTTAAAGCAACTTATTGCTCTAAAAATAGAAGCGATCACCAGCTCAGGCAGAGCAGAGGTCTGAAGAAATTATTTCACTGTCTGTTTGTGTAAAACAGCTTCAGTCAGGAATGGTGTGACTCATACCTTGCTGCTCCCCTAACACTGCCATAATTCTACATGTTCCTCATATCACAGATCATAATGCTGGCTCCTTCTCACACTCTACAGAACAGCTAACATGGGAGGTGCTCGGTAGGTATATTCCATATACTTTGAAAGCATGAACATGTAAGAGTACTTGAAGCAACAGCGATGCTTTGAGCGCAGTGTTTGTTGGTAAGGATGAAAGTACAACTGCGGCAAGAGCTGGCACAAACACAATGACTGAATAGCTTCCTTCTCTGTGGAAAGATTCTAACTGCTTAAACAGAATTGAATGAATGTGAAACCTGGAATTAGTATCCATTGCAGACAGTAGAACAATGTGTTTTTCTGTCTCTGAAATCCATTGTGGTTTTATGTGAACTGTCTTTTGTTCAGTTCAGACTATAAGGGCAGTTAAAATGGGAAAATTGATGTGGTATCCTGAGGTTATGTTGCTTTCTTGGGAGCAGTATACTAGAGTTTTAAAAAAACAAGATAAACCAGCACTGATATCTATATTCTAGAATTCTAACATTCTCATCTGTGTTTTCAAATCCCTTCAAAAAAGGGTATCAGCCCTTCCCTATCTTTGTAATCTCCTCCAGCCCAACAACCTGTTGAGATCCCTGTATTCCAATTGTGGTCTCATGTGCATCCCCAATTTGCATTGCATTGGAGGCTGTGCCTTCAGCCCTGGGCTCAGGAATTCCCTCTTACCCTCACTACCTCCCTCTCCTCCTTTAAGAAATTCCTTAAAATCTACCTCTGTCACCTATCCCAATACCTCCTATGTAGCTAGGTATCAAATTTTGTTTCGTAACACTCCTGTGAAATACCTTAGAGTGTTTTACTATTCTAAATATGAAATATAAATGCAAGTTGTCAATGTATGAACGCCTCACGTCTCCAAGAGACAATCTCACATTGGTCTGAGCTCCCAAATTGGCAATGTAAATGTGCCCTTGAAGATCCCAATCACAGCAGACGGTATTATCTTCTCATTCAAACAGTAGAGGGACAATGTTCCACTTTCACACAGCAGTATCTAAAGTTCAGTGTTTCACTCCACATGAGCCACCTAGTCTAATCCCACTCCTGCATACTCCCAAACTGTTTAATATTCCTCTTTTTCAAGTAGTTAACAAATTCACTTGGAAGAGGATGTGTGGATCCTGCTTCAGTTGTGATGAAGAACTCTTCATTCTAACCATCTTTCGTGTAAAGAAATCTTTACAACTCTCCCTTCCCTTCTCCTTTTCTGATTGTACCTCCTCATTATCATCTCACCGACCAGTGGAAACACTTTATAACCATTTACTAAATCATAAGCCTACTTCTTTTTAAGCAGGTCTCCCTTTCTCAGCTCCACCAAAAAAGCCCTAACTTCATGAGCATGTGTTCATAACTCCAACTTTTTATTCGTGATAACATTCCAATGAGTCGACAGTGTACCAGTTCCATTGTGTTTACAACTTCCCTGTAAAGAACTGCAAGCAACACCCCAGCTACAACCTAACTGAGATTTTTACAAGTTCAACATTACCTTTGTGTTCTTACCTCTGTGACAGAAGTTATGGGTTCAAATCTCACTCCAAATCTTTGGGCACGATGTATCCAGCACAGTATTGAGTGAGTACTACACTATTCGAGTTACTGTCTTTAAGATGAGATGTTAAACTGAGGTCTGTCTGCCATTCGCAAGTAGACATAAAGGATCCTATGGCACTATTCATGAAAAGTAGGGAAGTTCTCCTTAAAGTCCTGACCAAAATTTATCCTTCAATCAACATCACTAACACAGATTATCTGGTCATTATCCCGTTGCTATTTGAGGGAGCTTTGTTGTGTGAAAATTGGCTGCTGTTTTTCCTACATTATAACAGTGACTACACTTCAAAAAGCCCTTAATTGGCTGTGAAGCACTTTGGATTGTCCTGAGGTTATGAAAAGTGCTTCATAAATGAAAATGTATTCTTTCCTTTTTCTGGACACAGAATTCTACTAGCTTTTTCATGGTTGCATCTGCTGTGTTATCACACTTAATAAGTTGTACATTTATTATTTATCAAGAAACACAAATGTGTTACAGTTAAAATAAAGGGTGAATTCTCCATAGGCACTAAATTACTCATATGTATAGCATAGACCGCAGCTGTTCCAGTTTAATATACTACATTAATTCACAGTGGGTTCTTTCTAATGCGTGGTGTAGCTTTTGCCCAATTCTCAACTTGCGCCTATATAATAACTTTGTCAAGATGCTTCACAAGAATAGATTGGAGAACAAAGTGTTGCAAGAGGACTTCAAGGAATGAACTGAAGACCCCATCAAATAGGTACGTTTTGAAGTGGGGAAGAGAGCTAGCAAGGTTAGTGGGGAAGTGTTAGGGAAAGCAGTTCCAGAATGAATTGATGCAGATTTATTTATGTAAAATGTATAGCACACAAACCATTCATTCGGTCCAACAGGTTTATCCGTGTTTAAACTCCACACCAGCCTCCTCCCACACTACTTTACCTTTCCATATCTACATATTGTTCTATTCCTTTCTCCATCATGTGTTCATCTAACTTCCCTTTAAATGCATCTATGCGCTTTGTCTCAACTATTCCTTGTAGTAACAAATTAGTTACAAATACAAAGTTTATAAGAATGTTATGATTTGGGACTGTCTCTTTAATTTAGGGTGAAATAGAGGAATGAAGGGGGCCATGTGGCCTGCTCTGAATCCTGCCCTACAATAAGCCTGGGTGGCTTAGTTGTTAAAGGTTAAAGGGGGGCCCACATTGTTTTATTGGGAAGAATAGGCAAGATTTTAACACTAGTGGACAATGGCAGGGGCATCTGTGATTCCAGTAGGTAGACTGTTAGTCTCCAAATCTCATAGGGAGGTTTTTAAAAATGTATTCACGGGATGTGGGCGTTTCTGGCTAGGCCAGCATTTATTGTCCATCTTTAATTGCCCTTGAGAAGGTGGTGGTGAGCTACCTACTTGGACTGCTGTGGGTCATGTGATGTAGGTACACCCACAGTGCTGTTAGGGAGGGAGTTCCAGGATTTTGACGCAGTGACAGTAAAGGAACAGTGATTTATTTCCAAGTCAGGATGGTGTGTGTCTTGGAGGGGAACTTCCAGGTGGTGGTATTCCCATGTGTCTGCTGCCCTTGTCCTTCTAGATGGTAGAGGTCATGTGTTTGGAAGGTCATGTTCGTAAACGGTTATATTTTAAACTGTTTATCTAATTTCAAGCTAGAAATGAGTTGGGGGTCTAGTGGATAGCTACTTAACATTTCTACCTGGATACAAGACCCACATGATTCATGCTGTCGTGAAGAATGGGCTTTCAGAGGAGAAGAGTCCATAGCAAGCCATTGCAGTATCGGGTTACAGAATTTTTCTAAGATATTCCTGAAACTCACAGAGACAAGTCAGTCTGCAAGAATCTAAGTGAGAGAGAGTGGAATGATAGAGGCAGTCAGTCCTGCACCTGAAGCAAAGAAAATGCTGACTCTACATAGTTCACCATGTAGAATGCAGGTGGGAGTTCACGCTCAGATTGAAAAGACCAAGTTCATGAGGATTTAAATAAAACTAGAAGATTCAACTAGCTTTGGCTAGAGGCACGTATCTTCAGGGTAACCCTCACAGTGAAAGTCAGTTCGGGGATTAGAATTTATCCAGCTGGGAAAGGAAGCAAGCCATCGGGAGCTGAGAATAGCTTTGGACTGGTCCATGAAGAATTAAATGTCCACTTAAGAGACAGTGTAAAGTATAACTGTGGAGGGGGATTTTCATTTGTTTTAAAAGTTAAAAGGGGGAATCTTTTCTGTAGTCTAGAGTTAAGTTGCCTGCAAAAACAGTGATTAGTCCATGTTGTTTTCAGTTTGTTTGTTACAGTAAAAGCCTTAAAACTTGAGAGCTTTCTGCGTGATCCTTCTAGTCAGTCACTGGAAATTCAAATATCCTTTTAAAAGTTATTGGACTCTATAGGGATCGTAACAAGTTCCACATTCTAATCCTGGGTAAAGATTCCAGTGCTTTGAGACATAAGTCTATAGTTGGGTCCTACATTACCATATCATGGTAGTATAGCATTGACTAATAGAAACATTTCTAATCAGGTTATTTCTCTATGGTTCATTAAGATAAGGAGAGAGTCAACTTTCATCTTGCCCAAGCAGAAGAAGCCTGGAAATACACCAATCCATCAAAGCCAACCACTCTTTAAAGAATTATTCACTTTAGCAATATAATGCATTATAATGAAACTGAGAAATAATATTCTTTATCTCAGATATCTGCATTTATATTAGATTTTTAAAATGCCTGGGTGTGAGAAAAGTCACAAAAATTAAAATACTGTACTTGTCTCAGTTCTTACTCTGCTCGATGGTTTCTTCACAAAACAATCTGATGGAATTCTGAAGTGTCATTTCACCACCACATTCCTCACTGCCATCTCATTCATGAAAATATATCACTCAAATCAGCTGCACTGAATCCAATTGAGAAACCCTTTTAGAAAGCTAGCTGTAATGAAGCATGCATTAAATACCTGCATAAAAGAACATTAATGGCACTTCCTAATGTCACTGTTGTGCAGTTAATGCCTGAATATCAGCTTGATGCTTAGCTTCTTCACAATCTGTAATAGTCCCTCACAGATGTCAACAAAACAATTCTAGTGACAGGTAAATTCAATGAGCCTTTGAGTTTATTATAATTCAAACTTTCCACCTTGTAGCATTTTAAATCCAAAATTAAATTCTTCGAATGATTAAGAATGAAGGGGAATAAACTGAATATCCCCAACAACAGGCATGGGGATCGTGATGCGCAGTTGGTCAAGGCCCATTCAATATGAAGTAGTCAGCACATCAACTTTGTATTACCTGGCCATTTGAATGATTTCTGCATGCAGCCATCGTTAACTGTACTGTTCATTGGCTGCATGCATCAACGGGGGCAAGGGGTGGTGGGAGGTGGCAAAATTGTAAATTCTGAACACTTGTGAAAGTTAAGCTGAACTGCTTAAAACTAGCCTTTACCTGTGAAAGGGGCGATGTATTGTGGCTGGAGCAGGTGCTTGCAGTCATGCAAGCAGAAATTTGGCCTGGAAAACAATGAGGAAGAGGGTGGTCTCCAAGGATTTCTGACACAGAACTGGACCCCTTGGTGAAAGAGATGGAAAGCCATAGGCATGTCTGGTATCCACAAGAAGCCAGGAGACCCTCCGGACAAATGCTCAAAAGGCAATGGGGGTGCAAATAGCACGGATGTCAATTCCACAAGCCCCGAGAATCTTGATGCAGTGCCAAGAAAAGCTCAATGACCTCACAGGAGTGGACAAGATCAGTGAATGCATCTTCAAATGTTACATCCCACCAACAGCACCACTAGCCTCAGTCACTGCTCAATTCAACACAACCCCAACATTCAACCAGCATCAATCTCTACCACTCAGTCCTCATATCAGTGTGTGAGGGAAAGGTGAAGATATGATACCAAAGCCCAGGCAGTGGAGGGCCACCAACAAGAGAGTGATGATAAAGATACCGCACCATCAACTGATTTCATACTTGCAGCCATTAGTCAGATAATGCCACTGTGCGTATAGATTAGAAGAAGGATCTGCACATGGTCAGACAGCAGGCACAAGTGTCCTGTAACCAGGGCAGGGAGCAAGGGTAGTGCAGGTGCCAGCTCTCTGGAGGGTAATGTCATACACAAGTTCTGCTATAGAGAATTAAGATGAGCACTTTGACGAGGCAAAGGGGCAGCCTAGATAAGAATGCAGGTGGGTATGCACAATGAAATATTTGATGAATGTCAGAAAGGCTGCAGTCAATATCAAGGAGAGTGGAGGAGTCTGGCAGCAACTTACACAGAGTCTGGAGCCCATTCTTCACAGCATGGAAGTGTTGGCCAACTCCGTCTGAGCAGGATGCAGAATCCAATTGCCAATGTTGCAGCTTCCATTGGTGCACAAGCAGAAACTTCCCAACATCTGAAAACTGTAGCAGTGGCTCAGACTGCTGCCATGCAAGCTCACTCTATTGCCAGCATTGTTGTGGAGTACAGAATGCAAAAAAGGTTTGCAGGCAGTCACAACCAACTACTTGGATTGCTGAGGAGCTGCCCTGGCAAAGTGGCAGTGACTCCTTAGAACACCTGTCAGCCAGCCAACCCAGACTGCTGCTGCCCATGCTAAGATAGTGCAGTCTATAGCCAGGCTCTCAAGGCCCAGAGCTGCTCAGGGTCATCCCCTAAGCCATCTGCAGCCTCCCCCATTGAAAATCAACAGCCTTACAGCAGCCATGTTGCAGCCACCGGGGTAGGACTCTGTAGAAGCAATAAGCTGGGCAAAGTCAAACACAAGATAGGCACAAGGGTGATTAGTTAACTTTTTTATGTAATCTAGCCTGAATTAATTTATAAATTTGATTTGAAATGTTGGTTTTGTGTGGGTTTTATTTCTGCATTGTGGCCAAGTGGATGCTGCGATGGTCAGTGACAGAGGGAACATAAGGAATGTGGGACTGTGGTGAATGGGAAATTGGGGCTGGGGTTATTGGTATTAAACTCAGATGAATTCAGCTCTGGCAGAAAATGGCTGTGTTAATTGCTTCCTCTCTTCCTCTTCCTCAATGTCCTCATGCTCCTACTCCTGGACTGCTCGCCTTACAGCTGGTGGGAAAGGCCGCCCCCTCATGATAGTGAGTTCGTGTGGTATGCAACAGATCACCACGAATCTTAATGAATCAAATGTTGCAGGACTCCTGCAGAGCAATCCAAGCGCCATATTACATTCCCTACGGCAGCTTATCTTTCACTGTATACGTGCTGCATGTGCGTGTACATGTTTGTGCACCGGATCCATCAGCCACGTTGTCAGAGGATAGCCCTCATCGCCTTGTGACCAACCTTTTTGTTTACCTCAACTGAAGCTGGGTCAGCTGACTGCCACAGAACGAGAGCATCACAACTACTGCCAGAATACCAGACATTAGCCTGTATGATTCTCTGTCTAAGTCACACACCAGCTGGATAGGATTCCTCTCCAATCCAGTACAGGCAGAATTGACACGCAGCATCCCCAAAGCGATTTACAGCAGTCAATGGTACCTGGAGAAGCTTGCAATCCTAGAGAGGCTGTGTGCTCCCTCTGCCTGCTTTTCTCCAGAGAGAGAGACTGAAATGTAGTTAGCTCTCATTGAGCAGACAGCCTCAGTGCTCTCCCTCACGCAATGATGGACGGAAAACTGGGAGATATTGCAAACATCTCCTGCTCCAGCCAGGAGTCAGACGCATAAAAGTTCTTCATCATGGTCACCTTGGCAGCCACAGGCCTGCAGCCCGTGCCCTGAGGTTGCAGTTGTGGCTGCAGCTGATGTGAGATTTCAGTAAGAGCCTCCTTACTAAAGCACAAGCATCTCACACTTTGTTCCCCACTATGGTTCAGCTAGGAGAATTGCTCCTTGAACAGCCTGGGTGCTTATGGCCTTCCACTGAGAGCCCTCCTCCAGTCTCCTTCTCCTCTATCTTCCAGCAGCTTACACTGCTTTGTGTGACCTCTGTTCATTCTCCAAGTCATGCTATATTTCATGTGGGATGCCTGCTAGTGCCTAAATGCATTGATGCGACTGATTTGTGCAGAAGCTTGGAAGTCAGCACACACCACTGCCTGTGGGCTTTTACAGCTTGAAATAACTATAGAAGGGAATAAAAGGAATATATATATTCCTCAAGGAATGCCTACCTTGAAATAACTATAGAAGGCACCAAACACTTCTGGAATCATAGCAATAGCCAGGAGAAATTAATCAGCAGCTGACCTGTTCAGGAGTTGACATCCCCTTTAAATAGTGCTGGTGGGGGTTCCTTGCTGCTGCTGCTGAACGCGTGTTCAGATATGTGAGGTTAAGAGAGGGCATTAGCTGGAGCATTGAGCTCCAGAATGCTAGCGCTGGCTTCAAATGATCCTGCCTCGCTGACTGACATCAGGCTCTGCTGGCTTTGCACAACTCTGGTGGACACGTGCTGCACGTGCTGTAACATCCTGTGACTGACGCGTTTCGCCACACAAGTGGACGTGTATGCCGCAGATGCCATTTTGGAAATCTAAGGTCACTCGTAGCTCACCAGAAAAAAATACATTAACGAGCCCAAATTATCACCTGAAAATTTTAATAATACTCAAATATTACTGGTCAAGATCGCGCTGCCTGATCCCATTTCCTGTCAACGCTTTCTGGTGTCCTTTAAAGTAAGAAAGCATAATTAGGAAGTGCTGAATTCTCAAGAGGTCCTTCACTGCCACCTTGCTGCGACACAGGTTGAAATTACATCCATGGTAAGGAATAAGGAGCTTCATTACAAGTACAACAAAAACAACAAATTGCAATTATATAGCACCATTAACATAGTAATACATGCCAAGTTGCTTCACAAGAGTTTAGCAAACAAAATTAGACATTGAGCCTCATAAGAGATATTAAGGCAGCTTGCCAAAAACCTGGTCAGAGGTTATTTTAACAAGCGTCTTAAAGGAAGACAGAGTTGTAAAGAGGGGGAGAGGTTAGGGAGGAAACTGCAGGGATTAGGACCCAGGCAGCTGAAGGTATGGTCTCCAATGTTGGAGCAATTAAAACCATAGATGTCATCACGCAGTCTCGCGATATCTCATTCAGCGGGCATGCGCCAGAGTCGGATGTGTGCTCGCTGACAATTGAAAGGCCTATTAAGGCCATGAAGAAACTAATCCAATTCAAATTTATGCTGCCCGTCCAACCTAACGGTTGGCGGGACGAGGTTTCCTAAAGCAAATAAACATCAAAGAAAAATTTTATTTTTGAATTAAAAACATGTCCCAGCTCATGTGACAGAGTCACATGGGTGGACATGTTTTATGACAATTTTATTTCCTTTATTTTTTTGTTTAAATAGTGCTTCATCTCCCTGAGACAGCACCGTGCCTCAGGGAGATTGAAGCGCTTTTTCGCACACTTGCTCGAAAATTGTGCTAGGCCCGCTCGCCCTCCTCCCCCCCGCCTGCACAGCTGAGCGCTGCTGCTCACGTTCCACGCTGGGCGGGCCTTAATCATCCCACCAGCGTGAAATCACAATGCAGAGGCAATCGCGGGCGGCAGTCGGCTTCCCAACCGTCCCCACCGAGCACACACACCTGGGGCAAAATCCTACCCCTAGTCTCAGTAATGGTGACCGTGAAACTACTATCAATTGTCATAAAACCTCATTTGGTTCACTAATGGCCTTTAGGAAAGGAAATCTGCTGTCTTTACTTGGTCTGGCCTACATGTGACTCCAGACCTACATAATGTGGTTGACTCTTAATTGCCCTCTGAAATGGCCTGGCAAGCCATTCAGTTCAAGAGCAATTAGGGGCGGGCAACAAATACTGCCCTTGTCAGCGACGCCCACATTCCATGAAAGAATAAATAATGAAATCTAGCTTTCCTTTGAATGTATCTATTCAATTCAGCTCAACCACTCCCTGCGGTAGTGAGTCCCCGATTCTCATCATTCTCCAGGTTCAGAATTTTCTCCTTAATTACTTATTGGATTTATTAGTGACTATTTTATATTTATGGCTCCCAAAGCAGAAACATCTTCCCTTTGTCTAACGTATTGAACTCAAAAATCATTTTAAAGACACCCCTCAGCCTTATCTTTTTGAGAGAAAAGAGCCCCAGCCTATTCAGCCTTTCCTGCTGCACTGTAAATGAATTCTGCACCATTTCGTGTGATCCTTGGTTGGATCAACATTTGGAATCAGTGCCTGATCAAAGTTGCAGATCAGAGTCCATGTCTCCTGTCCACTGCTTTCTCCAGCACTTTCACCAATTTTACAAGAAGGTTGGCTAAAAGCCAATGTACGTGAAAAGCTTGAGTCTATATAAGCATAACTCAGTGGTACCACAATTAATAAAAGCATAAAATAGTTTCGATGTACATATTTTAACATAAAAATTGCCCTAAGGCTCTTCACAAATAAGTTTATGGAAAACAGATCCCAGGCCAGGAAAGAAGAGACCTACGGGTGACCAAAAATCCAGCTTAGGAGTTGACGAATGTCTATATGATGGGGGAGGTAATGCCGGGGGATACAGCTGCACTAAATTACTTTTTCTGTGTTTTACGCTCTGTACTGCACCATCTGGTACTATGTGCCATCAGGAGCTTGTTTTCTCACACATTCTGTTACTCCTTACTAAATCCATGAATGAGTAACTCTGCTCAGCTCAACAAGTCATCCACGTGTTAGATAACACCCCTGTACTCAGGATCCTTGCATTCTCTAATAAGTGCTCAGGGCTTTTAGCTGCCCTGTAAAACAGAACGCAAGAACACAATGTGGCTACGGTAGCAAAGCGGTTATGTTACTGGACTAACAAATCTAGAGTGCGCGCTACAGAATTTTTCCCGGAGCTGGGGTGGTGAACAGGAGGGAGCCAGGAGAATAGCGGACAGGTCTGTCAGGACAGCTTCCTGACACACTCCCTATGAGCAATTCCCATGGGCCAGGGCTGCATTCGGATTGGCTGCGTGCTGAATGGAAGCAACCAGTCAAGGTGATTAAAGCCATCATTTTGCCAGGGACAGGCCAGGCCCTGGCATGAGAGTAGGTCACCACTTCAATGGAGGGATCCTCCTTGTGGCAGTCTCAGGGGCCATCAGAGTTAAAGGTTCCATTTCCCAAAGAAGGGACCATGGGCAGGAAAGACAGCTCCCCTGAGGTGTTTCCCCTCCTTAACTCCCATCTGAGATTAAATTTCAAACATTCCTCCCCCCCCACCCACCCCCCCCACCAATCCAATTGAGTGCATTTCCATGTTGAGGTGGCCTCATATTGTCCTACCTGCCTCAGCAGCGTCCACGTCTCCCGGTGGCACTGTTGAAACATCAGAGCTGCCAGCTCTAACTGGATCAGCAGCATCAGGAGCCTGCTGTCCTTCACAGAAAGCTCGGAAGTTGCCAATTAGGAATTCACTATTGTCCTTTCAGGAAGCAAACCTAAAGACCTTTCCCAGTCTGACCTGCACGTGACTGCAAAACCCATACCAATGTGGTTGACTGTTAATGGCCCTCTGAAATGGTCTAGCAAACTGCATTAAAACAGCCGTGAAGAATAACAAGAACGACAGTGATTCAGTGAAGTGGTCCAGTATCATCCTCTCACAGGAGTTACAGGCAAATCCAACTCACATGGTGGATCATCATCTTTGACCCTGAATCACAAGCGAGCCTGACCTGATGTTTTCCTCTCTTTAACTTTCTATTACAGGGCAGTGAAATTACTGTTCACTCACTGTTATCTCCGTGCTCAGAATCCCATCATTCTATTCAGCTGCCTCTCGTGGTCAACAGTCAAGACTTTGCTGCGTAAACTTGTTGCATTCCCTTGAAGGGTGAGATAATGTAGGTGTTTAAAATGAAAGAAAATCTAATAGACTAGATACAGTGAAACTTCAACAAGACAGAATCTCCCCTTAACATTCAATGGCATTACCATCACTGAATCCCCCACTATCAACATCCTGGGGATGATCATTGATCAGAAACTGAACTGGATTAGCCATATAAATACTGTGGCTACAAGAGCAGGTCAGAGGCTAGGAATCCTGTGACGAGTAACTCACCTCCTAACACCCCAAAGCCCGTCCACCATCTACAAGGCACAAGTCAGGAGTGTGATGGAAAACTCCCCACAACACTCAAACAGCTTGACACCATCCAGGACAAAGCAGCCCACTTGAATTGCACCCCTCCCTAACAACACTGTGGGTGTATGTATATCAAATGAACCACCACCTTCTCAAGGGCAATTAGAGATGGGCAATAAGTACAGCTCTTGCCATTTAAGCCCACTTCCCATGAATGAATAAAAATAAAAACTAGTTCCTCTGATGGAGGACTCCAGAAGAACAAGGTATAATGTTAGAATTAGAGCCAGGTCATAAAAGGATGGATTCAGTCACTTTCCCAGTGCCTCACAGCCCCTCCCTCAAACTGGAATCACTCCCCAGTACTTCACATCCCCCCCTCAAACCGGAATCACTCCCCAGTACCTCACAGCCTCCCCTCAAACCGGAATCACTCCCCAGTACCTCACAACCTCCCCTCAAACTGGAATCACTCCCCAGTACCTCACAACCTCCCCTCAAACTGGAATCACTCCCCAGTACCTCACTACCTCCCCTCAAACTGGGATCACTCCCCAGTACCTCACAGCCTCCCCTCAAACTGGAATCACTCCCCAATACCTCACAACCTCCCCTCAAACTTGGATCACTCCCCGGTACCTCACAACCTTCCCTCAAACTGGAATCACTCCCCAGTACCTCACTACCTCCCCTCAAACTGGAATCACTCCCCAATACCTCACAACCTCCCCTCAAACTGGAATCACTCCCCAATACCTCACAACCTCCCCTCAAACTGGGATCACTCCCCGGTACCTCACAACCTTCCCTCAAACTGGAATCACTCCCCAGTACCTCACTACCTGGACAGCGTATGACAACTGAGGCTCGTCCTATTCTCATGTGGTGCAGCCAGCAACTGGGAGGTGAGTTGTTTAAGTTGCTCTAACTGAGGACGTCTGCAGTGAATCGTGACTTTGTTCCACTGCTGCTAATTTCAGCTAACAAACAGGACCTGGCACCTCTCTGACTGAGTGACTCAGTATGACACAGAGCAGTGCAGTTACCAGCTGGTCAACCCTGCTTTCATTGTTCCTGTATGTGAACCTGGTACATGCCGATGAGTTTTAGCCAATCTAACACTAACCTATTTCCCCTGACGATTTAAATCCAACAACCATCTGGGGAAACTTCTTTACCCAGAGGGTGATGAGAACAGGGTGACCATCCATCCCGGATCTTATGGGATCATCCTGTAATTTGCCTTTGTGTCCCACATCCTGTACGTGGGATTCCCGGGATGCCATTTGCTCCCGAGATTTCCCCGGGCAGAGACTGGGAGAATGCTGGAGTCCACTCTTGCTGCTGCCTCAGTATCTTTGATGTCTGCATGTGCACGGGCCAGAGCCCACATTCAGCCACGAGGAGCGACTGAGCACTGAGGAGTGAGTGAGGACTCAAAATTATCTTTAGCTCCGAAGGAGAGTCATACGGACTCGAGAAGTTAACTCTGTTTCCCTCTCCACTGATGCTGCCAGGCCTGCTGAGCTTTTCCAGCATTTTCTGTTTTCATCTCAAGATTATTCAGCAGCTAGGTGTGAGGGCATTGGGCCCCTGGTGGGACAGAGCGTGGGGGATATTTGGATGGAGTCCAGGGTCCCAGCAGCAGCAGACCCAACTGCTGAGTTTTTCCAGGTATTTCTGTTTTTGTTTTGGATTTGCAGCATCCGCAGTTTTTTGTTTTTATCTCTGTGTTTAATTGACTGCCGCTCCTCTTCAAGAAATGCCTACCTTGAAGAAGTTTTGTTCTACTCTCGGTCAGGATTTTTGAATCTCTCTCTTGTCATGTTCACCTTCATTGCTTTCCATTTCTCTGCTGGTGTTTGACAAGGTGTTTACTAAAACCCACTTTCACAGCCATATCTCCTTTCTCAGTGACTGTCTCCGTCTCTGACTTACCCCACGTGGATTTCAACTGAAATTCCATCCCTCATGTTTCGAACCCACCCAGGATTACAGGTATCTCCGGGACATTAAACGTTTCTCGGACTGCTGTTCCCGTCGCATTCTGAGATCCACACTCAGTGCCATGCGCCGCCATATGAACACACTCGACCTCTCCCTCCAGCAGCACCGCCGCACCCTTTTTCAAAGCTGCGCGTGCCCCCAGTTTCATTTTATTCTTCGTCTCATCCGACGCCTCAACAAGAAACTTTTTCTCTTTCTCTCAAGTGCTAAGGAACGCAAGCTCCAACAACTCATCGACACCAACACCCATCTAGGACCCTCCACCCCTGCCTGTCCCTCCGTCCCCACCCCATCTTCCAATCCCAGCCCCAGCCGTGTATTCACTATACCCCCTGACCTTCCTCTCTCCGACGCTGAACGTTCAGTGCTCAGCAAAAGACTTAGTTTCATACCCTTGCGCCCTCATCTCAATGAATTTTGGGCTCGGCACGATGCTGAACTCTTCTTCCGCCGCCTTCGTCTCCGTGCTCACTTCTTTGGGCAGGAGTCCTCTCCCCGTTCAACGGATCCTTTTACCCACCTCCAATATTCTCCCTCCACCTGGACCCCTCCCTCTGGATTCTTACCTTCTCTTGATCTTTTCATTGAGAACTATCGGCGTGACATTAGTCATCTCAATTCACCCATTCTAATCTGTCTCTCTCTGAACTTACTGCACTCCGTTCTCTCAGGTCCAATCCTAACATTGTCATCAAACCCGCTGACAAGGGTGGTGCTGTTGTTGTCTGGTGCACTGACCTCTATCTCGCAGAGGCTGAGCGTCAACTTGCAGACACTTCCTCCTACCTCTCCCTGGACCATGACCCCACCACTGAACATCAAGCCATTGTTTCCAGGACTGTCACTGACCTCATCTCTTCTGGAGATCTTCCTCCCACAGCTTCCAACCTGATAGTGGCCCAACTTCGGACAGCCCGCTTCTACCTCCTACCCAAAATCCACAAACAGGACTGTCCCGGCAGACCGATTGTGTCAGCTTGTTCCTGCCCCACGGAACTCATTTCTCACTATCTTGACTCCCTTCTCTCTCCCCTTGTCCAGTCCCTTCCCACCTACATCCGTGATTCCTCTGACACCTTACGTCACATCAACAATTTCCAGTTCCCTGGCCTCAACCGCCTCCTCTTCACCATGGACATCCAATCCCTCTACATCTCCATCCCCCACCGGGATGGTCTGAGGGCTCTCAGCTTCTTCCTCGAACAGAGGCCCAAACAATCCCCATCCACCAGTACTCTCCTCCGTCTGGCTGAACTTGTTCTCACACTGAACAATTTCTCCTTTAACTCCTCTCACTTCCTCCAAATAAAAGGTGTGGCTATGGGTACCCGCATGGGCCCCAGCTATGCCTGTCTCTTTATGGTGTATGTGGAACATTCCTTGTTCCAGTCCTACTCCGGCCCCCTCCCACAACTCTTTCTCCGGTACATCGATGATTACTTCAGTGCTGCTTCATGCTCTCGTCGGGACCTGGAAAAATTTATTAATATTGCTTCCAATCTCCACCCCTCCATCATTTTCACATGGTCCATCTCTGACACTTCCCTTCCCTTCCTTCACCTCTCTGTCTCAATTTCTGGTGATAAACTGTCCACCAGTATCCATTACAAGCCTACCGACTCCCACAGCTACCTCGACTACAGCTCCTCACACCCCGCTTCCTGTAAGGACTCCATCCCATTCTCTCAGTTCCTTCGCCTCCGTCGCATCTGTTCTGATGATGCTACCTTCAAAAACAGTTCCTCTGACATGTCCTCCTTCTTCCTTAACTGAGGTTTTCCACCCACGGTAGTTGACAGGGCCCTCAACCGTGTCCGGCCCATCTCCCGCGCATCCACCCTCACACCTTCCTCTCCCTCGCAGAAACATGATAGGGTCCCCCTTGTCCTCACTTATCACCCCACCAGCCTCCGCATTCAAAGGATCATCCTCCGCCATTTATGCCAATTCCAGCATGATGCCACCACCAAACATATCTTCCCTTCACCCCCCCGGCGGCATTCCGTAGGGATCGTTCCCTCCGTGACACCCACTCCTCCATCACCCCCTACTCCTCAACCCCCACCTACGGCACCTCCCCATGCAAACGCAAAATATGCAACACCTGCCCCTTCACTTCCTCTCTCCTCACAGTCCAAACACTCCTTTCAAGTGAAGCAGCATTTCACTTGCATTTCCCCCAACTTAATCTACTGCATTCGTTGCTCCCAATGCAGTTTCCTCTACACTGGAGAGACCAAATGCAGACTGGGCGACTGCTTTGCAGAACACCTTCGGTCTGTCCACAAGAATGACCCAGACCTCCCTGTCGCTTGCCATTTTAACACTCCACCCTGCTCTCTTGCCCACATGTCAGTCCTTGGCTTGCTGCATTGTTCCAGTGAAGCTCAACGCAAACTGGAGGAACAGCACCTCATCTTCCGACTAGGCACTTTACAGCCTTCCGGACTGAATATTGAGTTCAACAACTTTAGATCTTGAACTCCCTCCTCCATCCCCACCCCCTTTCCATTTCTTCCCCCTCCCTTTTGTTTTTTCCAATAATTTATATAGATTTTTCTTTTCCCACCTATTTCCATTATTTTTAAATGTATTCCACCCATGGTTTATTTCACCCCACCCCCACTAAAGCTACCTTGCTTGTCCTGCTCTCCAATCTTAATTAGCACATTCTTTTAGGTAATATCACCACCTTCAACATCTCCTTGTTCTTTTGTCTGACTCTGACATCTTTTGGTTATCTCCACCTATCACTGCTTGCTTGTCCCAACAACCTCCGCCCCACCTCCCCCCTTAAACCAGCTTATATTTCACCCCTTTCCTATGTCTACTTAGTTCTGTTGAAGGGTCATGAGGACTCGAAACGTCAACTTTGTTCTTCTCCACCGATGCTGCCAGACCTGCTGAGTTTTTGCAGGGATTTCTGTTTTTGTTCAGGGTGGTATCTAGAGTCCTGGCCGGCCCCAGAGGGGGGTTGGGGTGGGGATGTCTCACAGGCCCGAGGGAGTAAGGTCTGCCAAGCTGGAGGGGTGGGGGGAGGGTGCTGCCAAGCTAAGGGGTGTCCAGCTGGTCCAGAAAGAAATGGTGAGGGGTGGGGGTAGAGGGTCTGCTGATTTAATGGCAGAAGGAGTTTTGGGAAGAAGAAAATTTTGAGTGGGCATGGGGAGTGGGTTTGGGGAGTGGGGCCTCTGAGTGAGTGGGAGAAGAGGGGTTGGCTAGAGGGGCTGCTGAGATAGCAGCCGAGGGGGTTGGGGAGAGAGGGCTTTTGAGTTTGTCCATTGGGGAGGCGAGTTGGGCTGTGTTTCTGTGTGTGTGTTTCTGTGTGTGTGTGTGTTTCTGTGTGTTGGTGTGTGTGTTTCTGTGTGTGTGTCTTTCTGTGTGTGAGTGTGTGTTGGTGTGTTTCTGTGTGTATGTGTGTTTCTGTGTGTGTGTGTGCGTGTTGGTGTGTGTGTGTGTGTTTCTGTGTTTGTGTGTGTGTTGATGTGTGTGTGTGTGTTGGTGTGTGTGTGTGTGTTTCTGTGTGTGTGTTTCTGTGTGTGTGTTGGTGTGTGTGTGTGTTTCTGTGTATGTGTGTTTCTGTGTGTTTCTGTGTGTGTGTTGGTGTGTGTATGTGTGTGAGTTGATGTGTGTGTGTGTTTGTGTGTGTGTGTGTTAGTGTGTGTGTGTTTCTTTGTGTGTTGGTGTGTGTGTGATTCTGTGTGTGTGTGTTTCTGTGTGTGTTGGTGTGTGTGAGTTGGTGTGCATGTGTGTTTCTTTGTGTGTTGGTGTGTGTGTGTTGGGGAACAGTGTGAAGCATTTGGGAACTGTGCAGAGCACTGTACACAGCATCGACAGGGTCAAGGAGAAAGACTGTAAGGAAAGTATGTGGAATGTTGCAAAAGCAAAGTTTTGTTTACGGGCATCTCTTCTGGACCTCCCTGACCCTGTAGATGCTGTGCACTTTGTTCCCCTGAACTCTGCTCCCATGGTCAAAGGTCACACCAGCACCCCGCCCCTCCTCCCCCTCAAAGTGTCCTTTACTTTTTTCCCCACAGAGTTGGTCACTCAGGGTAAAATGTGGGACTTAGTACCAAGGTGTGGTTTAGGCTGATAGCGTTAGGGAAAAGCTGGATAAACACATGCCGGAGGAAGGAACATGAGGATATGTTCTGTTGAAAGGTTACAACCTGAAACGTTAACCATTTCTTTCTCCACTGATGCTGTCGGGCCTGCTGAGTATTTCTAGCATTTTCTGTTATTATTTCTGATTTCCAGCATTCATAGTGTTTTGTTTTTGCAGGATATGTTGATAGTGTGAGATGCAGGGTGGTGGAAGGAGGCTCATGTGGAACATAAAGACCAGCATGGACCAGTCAGGCCAGTTCTGTGCTGTACATTCTGGGCTGGGCATCATATTGGCTCTGAGACTTTGCAAAGTTTATTTCTAAGTTACTCCTCGGTGCCACCACATGGTGAGCATAGGAACTGCCAGATTGAACCATTTTAACTGTTGTATCTGGACTTTATCAATTGTGCAGAACTTGTAAAGACACAGGATAAATTTATTTCTCTCTAAAAAAGTTAAAGAAAAGATCTAGAAACCAATTTAATGCTTTTCTGTTTTGTACAATTCAGACCTCCATCTTATAAAATTGATATAGAGACACTGGGGAAGGTGCAAAAAAATTCACAAGGGTACCAGAACTGAGAGGTTATAATGATCAGGAAAGACTGAGCAGGCTGGGGCTCTTTTCTCTAGAAAAGAGAAGGCTGAGGGGTCACCTAATAGAGGCGTTTAAAATTATGGAAGGGTTTGATAGTGCCCATGTGCCCAGCATCTTCCTGCTGCCATTTTGCAGTAGGAATGTTGGCAAATGTGCTGCCCACCAGGAACTCACTGAGCCACTTAAATGGCCAATGAAGGGCTACTTCCCACATCTGCAGGCATTTTGCCCATGTTGGGAGGTCCACCGCCACATAGGGAGACTGCCCTGTGAAACCTGATAGCCTCCCAGCACAGGCTTACTGTGGGGGGGGTGGGGACAGGGCTCCTTTTTGAATGTTTCATGGGCCACAGAGGGGCCCCCTCAGTAGCAATGGCCATCCCTGTGACAACAATGTCATCTCTGCCTAATGACTGCCCCGCAGCACCACCCCACCCCCCCTCCCCCCAGACCCCGATCAGCAGGGTCTGCTTGTCTGGCCCCGGAATCCGCCAGCCCTACTTACCCCTCTTCAAGGGTGCCTCGGCCATTGAGGTGACTTATCCATACACCAAGGGGTATGGAGAGAAAGGGGGAACATGGCTTTGAGATAGAGGATCTGCCATGATCATATTGAATGGGGGAGCAGGCTTGAAGGGCCGAATGGTCTACTCCTGCTCCTAGTTTCTATGGGCAAAATTTTGCCGTCGGCGAGCAGGGGGCGGGACCCCCGATGTCATCCCGCCCCATTTACATTTTCAGGAAGGCGGGGGCACAGCAAAATCAGCTGTGCGCCCTCTGACCTGTCAATGGCCAATTGAGGCCATTGACAGGATCATTAAATCAATTAAAGTACCTGCCTGTCCAACCTTAAGGTTGGCGGACAGGCCAGGAGCCCCGGTGGCAAATAGAGAAAACATGAAACCTCATCCAGCGGCGGGATGAGGTTTCATGCAGGGTTTTAAAAATTGTAATAAAGTTGTTCTGTAAATTATGAACATGTCCCAACTCACGTGACATTGTCACATGAGGGGATATGTAAGGGATTTTTCTTTTCTCTGTTTTTAATAGTTTTAAAAGTCGAAGTGATCTCCCTGAGGCAGCACTTAGCCTCAGGGAGATGAGTGCGCTCTTTCATGCGCATGCGCGAAAGGGCGCACTCTCGATTTTAGGGATCCCCCCTGCCCCCGCCCGCATAGGGAGCGCATAGCACTTCCCGGCAGACATCACGCTGGGAGGGCCTTAATTGGCCTGCCCACGTAAAATGGCGGCGCGACCCGCTTCGATAGCGGTGATTGGCTCCGCGCCCACTGGCGATTGGGTCGGACCTGCCTGTCCGACAGGCAGAAAATTCTGGAAAAACTCAGCAGGTCTGGCAGCATCTGCGGAGAGGAACACAGTTAATGTTTCGAGTCCGAATGACCCTTCAACAGAACTAAGTAAAAATAGAAGAGAGGTGAAATATACACCTTCGGTCTGTCCGCAAGCATTACCCAGACCTCCCTGTCGCTTGCCATTTCAACACTCCACCCTGCTCTCATGCCCACATGTCCATCCTTGGCTTGCTGCATTGTTCCAGTGAAGCTCAACGCAAACTGGAGGAACAGCACCTCATCTTCCAACTAGGCACTTTACAGCCTTCTGGACTGAATATTGAGTTCAACAATTTTAGATCATGAACTCTCTCCTCCACCCCCACCCCCTTTCCGATTTCCCCCCCCTTTTTTTCCAATAATTTATATAGATTTTTCTTTTCCCACCTACTTCCATTATTTTTAAATGTATTTCCACCCATTGTTTTATCTCTACCTTTTAGCCTTTTTTGATCCCTTCATCCCACCCCCACTAGGGCTATCTGTACCTTGCTTGTCCTGCTTTCTACCCTTAATTAGCACATTCCTCAGATAATATCACCACCTTCAACACCTCTTTGTCCTTTTGTCTGTGACATCTTTTGCTTATCTCCACCTATCACTGGCCCTCTATCCAACTCTACTTGTCCCACCCCCCCTTAAACCAGCTTATATTTCACCTCTCTTCTATTTTTACTTAGTTCTGTTGAAGGGCCATTCGGACTCGAAACGTTAACTGTGTTCCTCTCCGCAGATGCTGCCAGACCTGCTGAGTCTTTCCAGGTATTTTTGTTTTTGTTTTGGATTTCCAGCATCCGCAGTTTTTTGCTTTGATCTTAGGCGGAAAATTCTGCCCTATGTTTCTGTGCAGTTGCAGCCTCAGCAATGGTCACTCTTAGTGGTGGCGCTGCTGAGCTGTTGGCCCTTCAACTGGGCTGATACCTCTTGGGGGTGGACTAAGGTCTTTGACTGGGAGGGCAGCCCCAGCAGCAGCCACTTAATTGGCCATCACAGGTAGTATGTCTCCCTGGGTCCCGCCATCAAAACCCAGGCAACTCATTCCTATTGGTATTCATGTGTCATATTTGCAGCTTTTCCCCATTTGAATGTTTGCCAGCCTGGAAGTTTGGGAAAGTCTGTTGACAAGACTGCGTCGGAACACCAAAATCTGTCAGCAACAATAACTTGAGATCCATGCAAATCAACAGCAACATAGATTAAAAATTTATCTGTACCTCAATATGATAAGTATCTATGAGGTCCATGAAAACAAGCTTCAACACCCTGGTCACTAAATTTGGCCCCCAACTGCCTCTGGAGTGGGTGATAGGGAAGCCCGGAGCCCTGCAAATGGCCATCAATCTACTTCAGGCCACTTCCTGAACAGCCCACATGGTGTGTATTTTTTGTAAGGGAGCGAGTATCATGCACTGGAAACATGAAGTGTGAGCAGATTATGACATCACTCAGTGCCAAAAGCTGATTTGGCGCTCAGCTTGCCATTTTGACTCCACAAGTCCTGTTAATGCCCGTGCTTAAACACATGCCGCTGAACAGGTCCTGTTAATGCCCACGCTTAAAAACTCCCAAATGAACAGGCGCTGGTAATGCCCGCGCTTAAACACTCCCCGATGAACAGGTCCTGTTAATGCCCACACTTAAACACACCCCACTGAACAGGTCCTGTTAATGCCCGCGCTTAAACAAACCCCGATCAACAGGTCCTGTTAATGCCCACGCTTAAACACACCCAAATGAACAACTCCTGTTAATACCCGCACTTAAACACTCTCCGACAAACAGGTCCTGTCAATGCCCGCACTTAAACACTCACCGCTGAACAGGTCCTGTTAATGTCCACGTTTAAACACCACCCGCTTAACAGGTCTTGTTAATGCCCGCGCTTAAACACACCCCGATGAACAGGTCCTGTTAATTCCCGCGCTTAAATACACATCGATGAACAGGCTCTGTTAATGCCGGCGCTTAAACACTCCCCGCTGAACAGGTCCTGTTAGTGCCCGCACTTAAACACACCCCAATGAACAGGTCTTGTTAATGCCCGTGCTTCAACACACCCCGATCAACAGGTCCGGTTACTGCCCGCACTTAAACACTCCCAGATGAACAGGTCCTGTTAATGCCCGTGCTTAAACACTCCACGCTGAACAACTCCTGTTAATGCCCGCGCTTAAACACTCCCCAATGAACAGGTCCTGTTAATGCCCATGCTTAAACACTCCCCACTGAACAGGTCTTGTTAATACCCGCGCTTAAACACTCCACGCTGAACAACTCCTGTTAATGCCCGCGCTTAAACACTCCCCAATGAACAGGTCCTGTTAATGCCCGCGCTTAAACACACCCCGATCAACAGGCCCTGTTAATGCCAGCACTTATCACTCATCGATGAACAGGTCATGTTAATGCCCGCATTTAAACACTCCCCGCTGAACAGGTCTTGTTAACGTCCGCACTTAAACTCTCCCCAATGAACAGGTCCTGTTAATGCCCGCACTTAAACTCTCCCCAATGAACAGGTCCTGTTAATGCCCACACTTAAACACACCCCGATCAACAGGCCCTGTTAACG
Source organism: Cetorhinus maximus (assembly GCF_964194155.1). Classification (NCBI taxonomy): domain Eukaryota; kingdom Metazoa; phylum Chordata; class Chondrichthyes; order Lamniformes; family Cetorhinidae; genus Cetorhinus; species Cetorhinus maximus. Next base: position 67,487,513 of record NC_135893.1, read on the forward strand.
CCCGCGCTTAAACACACCCCGATCAACAGGCCCTGTTAACGCCCGCGCTTAAACACACCCCGATCAACAGGCCCTGTTAATGCCCATGCTAAACACACCCCGATCAACATGCCCTGTTAACGCCCGCGCTTAAACACACCCCGATCAACAGGCCCTGTTAACACCCGCGCTTAAACACACCCCGATCAACAGGCCCTGTTAACACCCGCGCTTAAACACACCCGATCAACAGGCCCTGTTAACGCCCGCGCTTAAACACACCCTGATCAACAGGTCATGTTAATGCCCATGCTTAAACAATCCCCGATCAACAGGCCCTGTTAACGCCCGCGCTTAAACACACCCCGCTGAACAGGTCCTGTTAATGCCCGCACTTAAACACCCCCCACTGAACAGGTCTTGTTAATGCCCACACTTAAACACACCCCAATGAACAGGTCTTGTTAATGCCCACACTTAAACACCCCCCGCTCAACAGGTCTTGTTAATGCCCACACTTAAACACACCCCAATCAACAGGTCCGGTTACTGCCCGCACTTAAACACTCCCAGATGAACTGGTCCTGTTAATGCCCGCGCTTAAACACTCCCCACTGAACAGGTCTTGTTAATGCCCGCGCTTAAACACTCCACGCTGAACAGGTCCTGTTAATGCCCGCGCTTAAACACACCCCGATCGACATGCCCTGTTAACGCCCGCGCTTAAACACACCCCGATCAACAGGCCCTGTTAACACCCGCGCTTAAAGACACCCTGATCAACAGACCCTGTTAATGCCCGCGCTTAAACACACCCCGATCGACATGCCCTGTTAACGCCCGCGCTTAAACACACCCCGATCGACATGCCCTGTTAACACCCGCGCTTAAACATCCCCCGCTGAACAGGTCCTGTTAATGCCCGCGCTTAATCACACCCCGATCAACAGGCCCTGTTAATGCCCGCATTTAAACACTCCCCGCTGAACAGGTCCTGTTAATGCCCGCGCTTAAACACCCTCCGCTGAACAGGTCCTGTTAATGCCCGCGCTTAAAAACCCTCCGCTGAACAGGTCCTGTTAATGCCCGCACTTAAACTCACCCCGATGAACAGGTCCTGTTAATGCCTGCACTTAAACACTACCCAATGATCAGGTCCTGTTAATGCTGACACTTAAACACACACCGATTAAATGGCCCTCCTAATGCCCACGCTTAAACACACCGCGATGAACAGGCCCTGTTAATGCCCGTGCTTAAACACCCCCCGCTGAACAGGTCTTGTTAATGCCCGTGCTTAAATACTGCCCGCTGAACAGGTTCGGTTAGTGCCCGCGCTTAAACACTCATCGACGAACAGGTCCTGTTAATGCCCGCACTTAAACACACCCCGATCAACAGGCCCTGTTAATGCCTGCGCTTAAACACACCCCGATCAACAGGCCCTGTTAATGCCCGCACTTAAACACACCCCAGTCAACAGGCCCTGTTAATGCATGCACTTAAACATCCTCCGATGAACAGGTCCTATTAATGCCCGCGCTTAAACACACCCCAATAAACAGGTCCTGTTTAATGCCCATGCTTAAACACTCCCCGCTGAACAGCTCCTGTTAATGCCCGCACTTAAACACTCCCCAATGAATAGGTCCTGTTAATGCCCGCGCTTAAACACTCCCCAATGAATAGGTCCTGTTACTGCCCGCGCTTATCACTCATCAATGAACAGGTCCTGTTAATGACCGCGCTTGAACAAACCCCGTTCAACAGGTCATGTTAATGTCCGCGCTTAAACACTGTCCGCTGAACAGGTCTTGTTAATGCCGATGCCGAAACACTCCCCGCTGAACATGTCCTGTTAATGCCCGCGCTTAAACTCACCCCACTGAACAGGTCTAGTTAATGCCCATGCTTAAACACTGTCCGCTGAACAGGTCCTGTGAATGCCCGCGCTTAAACACTCCCTGATGAACAGGTCCTGTGAATGCCCGCGCTTAAACACCCCCCGCTGAACAGGTCTAGTTAATGCCCATGCTTAAACACTGTCCGCTGAACAGGTCCTGTGAATGCCCGCGCTTAAACACTCCCTGATGAACAGGTCCTGTGAATGCCCGCGCTTAAACACACCCCGATCAACCGGCCTTGTTAATGCCCGCACTTAAACACTCCCGCTGAACAGGTCCAGTTACTGCCCGCGCTTAAACACTCCCCGCTGAACAGGTCCGCTTACTGCCCGCGCTTAAACACTCATCGATGAACAAGTCCTGTTAATGCCCGCGCTTAAACACACCCTGATGAACAGGTCCGGTTAATGCCCGCGCTTAAACACTCCCCGCTGAACATGTCCTGTTAATGCCCGCGCTTAAACACTCCCCGCTGAACAGGTCCAGCTAATGCCCACGCTTAAACACTCCCCGATGAACAGGCCCTGTTAATGCCAGCGCTTATCACTCCCCGATGAACAGGCCCTGTTAATGCCAGCGCTTATCACTCATCGATAAACAGGTCCTGTTAATGCCCATGCTTAAACACACCCCAATGAACAGGTCATGTTAATGCCCGTGCTTTAACAATCCCCGCTGAACAGGTCATGTTAATGCCCTCGCTTAAACACTACCCGCTGAACAGGTCTTGTCAATGCCCGCACTTAAACACTCCCCAATAAACAGGTCCTGTTAATGCCCACACTTAAACACACCCCGATCAACAGGCCCTGTTAACGCCTGCGCTTAAACACACTCCGATCAACAGGCCCTGTTAACGCCCGCGCTTAAACACACCCCGATCAACAGGCCCTGTTAACGCCCGCGCTTAAAGACACCCTGATCAACAGGCCCTGTTAATGCCCGCGCTTAAACACACCCCGATCGACAGGCCCTGTTAACGCCCGCGCTTAAACACACCCCGATCAACAGGTCAGGTTAATGCCCGCACTTAAACACACCCCTATGAAGAGGCCCGGTTAATGCCTGCGCTAAAACATCCCCTGCTGAATAGGCCCCGTTAATGCCCGGGCTTAATCACACCCCGATCAACAGGCCCTGTTAATGCCCGCATTTAAACACTCCCCGCTGAATAGGTCCTGTTAATGCCTGCGCTTAAACATTTCCCGCTGAACAGGTCCTGTTAATGCCCGCGCTTAAACACCCTCCGCTGAACAGGTCCTGTTAATGCCGATGGTTAAACACTCCCCGCTGAACAGGTCCTGTTAATGCCCGAGCTTAAACTCACCCCGATTAACAGGTTCAGTTAATGCCCGTGCTTAAACACACCCCGATGAATAGGCCCAGTTAATGCCTGCACTTAAACACTACCCAATGAACAGGTCCTGTTAATGCTCATACTTAAACACACACCGATTAAATGGCCCTCTCAATGCTCACGCTTAAACACCCCCCGATGAACAGGCCCTGTTAATGCCCGTGCTTAAACACCCCCCGCTGAACAGGTTCGGTTAGTGCCCGCGCTTAAACACTCATCGATGAACAGGTCCTGTTAATGCCCGCACTTAAACACTCCCTGCTGAACAGGTCCTGTTAATGCCCGCACTTAAACACACCCCGATCAACAGGCCCTGTTAATGCCCGCGCTTAAACACACCCCAGTCAACAGGCCCTGTTAATGCGTGCACTTAAGCATCCTCCGATGAACAGGTCCTATTAATGCCCGCGCTTAAACACACCCCAATCAACAGGTCCTGTTAACGCCCGCGCTTAAACACACCCCGATGAACAGGTCAGGTTAATGCCCGCACTTAAACACACCCCTATGAAGAGGTCCGGTTAATGCCTGCGCTAAAACATCCCCTGCTGAATAAGCCCTGTTAATGCCCGCGCTTAAACACACCCCGCTGAACAGGCCATGTTAATGCCCACGCTTAAACACTCCCCGATGAACAAGTCCTGTTAATACCCGCGCTTAAACACTCCCCACTGAACAGGTCTTGTTAATGCCCGCGCTTAAACGCTCCCCGATGAACAGGCCCTGTTAATGCCCACGCTTAAACACACCCCGCTGAACAGGTCATGTTAATGCCCACGCTTAAACACTCCCCGATGAACAAGCCCTGTTAATGCCCGCGCTTAAACACACCCCGCTGAACAGGTCATGTTAATGCCCGCGCTTAAACACACCCCGCTGAACAGGTCTTGTTAATGTCCGCACTTAAACTCTCCCCAATGAACAGGTCCTGTTAATGCCCACGCTTAAACACCCCCCACTGAACAGGTCTAGTTAATGCCCGCACTTAAACACACACCGATGAATAGGCCCGGTTAATGCCCGCGCTTAAACACTCCCCAATGAACAGGTCCTGTTAATGCCCACTCTTAAACACACCCCGATGAACAGGTCTAGTTAATGCCCACGCTTAAACACTGTCCGCTGAACAGGTCCTGTTAATGCCTGCACTTAAACACTCTCCGCTGAACAGGTCCTGTGAATGCCCGCACTTAAACACACCCTGATGAACAGGTCCTGTGAATGCCCGCACTTAAACACACCCCGATGAACAGGTCCTGTTAATGCCCGTACTTCAACACACCCCCCTGAACAGAGGAACAGCAACAAGGGCAGGGGATTGGCTGTCACTGGGCACCCCCCTTCCTGATGCCAGGCCCCTCGATCAGGCAATGAGTGCCTTTAAACAAGGGAACCCCCCCGCCCCGCAACCTCCCCGGGGGCCTGCAAGCATTCCTGCACGGGTTTACAGGTCATGCTCTCCTCAAGGCAAGCCCCCACGCTCTACCTACCGCTGGGTTAATACTAGCTGCAGTGAGATGAGGCCCTTAATTGGGCATTAACTGAATAATGCACCTAAGTCTGCTGATGATATGAAGCTGGTATGACTGTAAGCTGTGGGGGGGACACAAAGAGGCTGCAAAGGGATATAGACAGGTTATGTAACTGTGCAGCAAAGGGGCAGATGGAGTATAATGTGGGGAAGTGTGAGCTTGGTCACTTTGGTAGTAAGAATAGAAAAGTGGAATATTTTTTAAAAGGCATGAAACTTCCAAATATTGATTTTCAGAGACACTTGGGTGTGTTCATACAAGGAACAAACAAAGTTTTCATGCAGGTACAGCAAGCAATTGAGAAGGCAAATGGCATGCTGGCCTTCATTACAAGGGGATTGGAGTACAAGAATAAGGAAATGCTAGAATTGTACAGGGATTTGGTGAGACCATACCTGGAATACTGTGTTTTTGGCCTCCATATTTAAGGATGGATATACTTGCATTGGAGGCAATACAGTGATGTACACTAGATTGGTCCCTGGGATGAGAGTGTTGTCTTATGTTGAGAGGCTGAGAAAATTGGGTCTATGTTCTCTTCAGTTGAGAAGAATGAAAGGTGATCTCATTGAAACATCCAAGATTATGAAGGGGTTCGACAGGGTAGATGCTGAGACGTTGTTTCCCTTGGCTGGGGAATCTGGGACAAGAGGGCACAGTCTCAAGATAATGGGACAATCATTTAGGACTGAGATGAGGAGAATTTTCTTCATTCAAAGAGTTGCGAATCTCTGGAAATCAAAAAGGATTGTAGATACATCATTGTTGAATTACTTAAGGCTGGAATAAACAGAATTTTGGTCTCCCAAGGAAGTAACGGATTATAGGGAGCAGGTGGGAAGTAGAGTTGAGGCAGAATGGCGGAGCAGAGGGATTGTATGATCTACTGCTGCTCCTATTTCTTATGTTTTTATGTTCTCCTGAACGCCACCCAATCAAAGTCCTCATCTGAGTTCTCTGAAACAGAACACTTCCATGACTGGCATACCTGTCCTAAATCAGTTCACGCCTGTCCCAAACCGGTTCACACCAGTTTCCTACCGGTTCACACCAGTTTTCTACCAGTTTGCACCTGTCCCCTACCAGTTCCCTGTTGCTCCCTGCAATTATGTGTTATCTTGTGCCCCAAGAGAGAAGTAACAGCATCAGTAAGTATGTTGCAATGTGTTTGGGTGACGTGCCTGTCACAGCTGAATAGATGGTTAGTGTGAGGAAGCTGTGAGTTGTGGGTGTGAGGCTTGCAGCATTGGTAAGTGTGTGAGGTGGAACATCTGAATGTCAGGTACAAATCAAGACAGGTGAATGCTGTGGGTTTGTTGCATTGAACAGTGTAAGAGGTTGGTGGTACTGTGGTTAAGATATGGTTTTAGAAAATTTCTTTATTCATAAAATATCTGGAAGTACCTTACAAAACATTTCTAAATCGCCATCACAAAAAGTGCAATCAAATTCAGCTTTTACACATGGATCACGAGGTGCTTCAGTACAATCAATGAATATTACAGTAATTTCAATATGGTCATTACAGATAATCAGACAGTGTAGTGGTATTGGAGTTATCGACATACATCGTGTGCACTCTGTGGTGCTTCAATACGATTATAATACAATCAGTATTCACTACATGCATTCACTGTGAGCCGTACAGCCCGAGGGGTCTATATCTTTCCCAGCCCCTCGGTGCACTATGGCAGAAAGGTCTTAGACAATTACCTTTCCCCATTGCGCCTTTGCAGCAGCTGCCCCAAGCTTTAGTGCGTCCCTCAGCACGTAGTCCTGGACCTTGGAATGTGCCAGTCTGCAACACTCGGACGGGGACAACTCTTTGCACTGGAAGACCAACAAGTTTCAGGCAGACCAAAGAGCGGATATGGTTTTAGAAGATGCATTCACTAACCTTGACCACCTGTATATTCTGGCATTGTAACCAGGTCCTTGGGGTCAGATTCCTTGAATTGACTTCCACAACAACCTCATCCTATTCCCTTTACAATGTGTGCCTGGAGTGCTTCCTAGCCCTCAGCGTGGAAACATGACCTGTCTCCTCCCTTCCACCTCCTGAACTTAGGCCTCCAGCAGTACATCAAAGAATCTGGGAGTCTTCCCTCTGGCCTGCTGTTTCATTGGTACTCTTATTCCTTCTCTGGAACACTATTGGAGACAGTTCCATCAGATGCTGCAGCCTGAATGCATTCCTCTTTAGGACCTGCAGGCTAACCGTGACTTGTATACTGGGCCCCCTGCTGAACACTGGGCTGCATGCCCCAGTCATTTAAATGAGCAGGCAGCACAAAGTTTGCGTGCTATCTGCATCACCTCAACTTGGCAATCCCACATCCCATGATGGGCCTTATTGAATTTTTAACCCTCTGACTTAAGCACCTCCAAGTCTGTGTAATGCTGCTTCTGGCCACATGGCGGCACATTTGAGTCATAAATTAACTACAGGCAATTTAAGTTTTAATCAGTCTCTGTGGGTCATTTGAACCGGGGGTCAGTTTTTGAGGATGGACTGCTGGAAGAGTTTGATTTTCAGTTTAAATTTGTGAAACAGCAATTTTTTAAGGTTTTGTGTAAAATTCTGTAACTGGATTAATTTCCTGTGCTAAATATTCTTACAGTATTGTGAAATTTGTTTGACTGCAAAAGATGTTTTGCTTTGCAGTAAGTTTGTGGTTACTCTGGGCTCCTGACACACCCTTGGGGGTTTTTATGCTGTTTACAGGGATATTACTGCTGTCAGCTGGTGCAATTCTGAAGCTATGATTATGAGACACACCTAACAGCGAAAGGAGGAGCCTATCTGTTTGTAAAAACTCCGGGGGATAGAGGGGAAATGCACAATGAATCCTATTTGGAGCTCTTTAAAACTAGGCTTAGACTTGTGTCCCACTTGTGATTGAACTCACTGTGGTTCTAAAACGTTGGTCGGAATCTTACTGCCTTTAAAGATTTTCGGAGCTCAGGACCAAAGGTTGGTCCTGAAACCACTGGTGATGCCTGGCCATCTGTTTCTTCAATCTCAGCTGGAGCGCTGTCCAATTGAGTTAAACTACATTTCTACTGCAGGACTGGAAATTATCATCCATAATAAAACAAAGATGGCGGCTCCCTTGATTATAGGCAAGATAAGGAAAATTGATACTGAAGGTGGATTCTTCAAATGCTTCTGGAACAATGGCTTTTTTGTTATCGAGCACAACAGGGGCATATTGTGTCCGATATGTCAAGAGAAGATAGCTGTTTTCAAGGAATACAACATCAAGCGACATTTCTCCAGGGAGCAAAATGGCAAATTTGACAGCCTCACAGGTCAGGTGAGAATCAATCGAGTGAACTCGCTGAAACAAAACTCTACCAGGCAACAATCTTCCTTCAAAGTTGGAAACCAGAGTTCTGAGGCAGCTACCCATGTCAGCTTTCTGATAGCCGAAACAAGAGGGTAACAGTTGTCTAGTGGGGAATTTATGAAAGACTTGCTTGGGAATATTTACGTCTATGTCCTGATAAAAAGTCGATAACAGAGAAAACCAGTCTTTCATATCAGACTGTTGCTATAAGGGTAGATGGCCGAGAATCAAATGTCCAAAATTCTCCGATCTAAAGACCCAATGCTCATGAGCTTTACAGTTTAGTGCTCGATGACAGCGCAGTTGTGTGTTAAACAGCTCAGCTGGCAACCTTTGTACAAAGAGTCACCAGAATCTTCGAAGTCATTGAGGAACTGCTCGACCTATGTCCAATGAAACATCGGAGTCATCCCAGATCTGCACAAAGTGCAGGAGTGGGTGGAAAAAAGGACATTTTATCCGCCGGCTGCAATGGCGGCTTTTCGTGCCGTATCGTCCCATTCCCGGCGCATCCCGTTTCATTGATACTGCATTCCCGGGGTACACGCCGGATCGCTGGTGGGGCAGCCTCTGATTCACCCACCCCGCTGTCACCACAGGCCTTCAGTAATCTGGGCACCTTATTTAAAGGGCGCCCCTGCACAGAGCTAACACTCTCCAAGGGATTGAAAGCTGCTGGAAAGTCATGGCTGCCAAAGGGAGGAAACATGCTGCCCCCAAATTTAGCAATGCCTCCCCCGGGCGCCGACTGGATGCTATAGAGGTCCACCGTGAAGTCCTCTACCCCACTCTGGGTGAAGAGTGACCAGCAAGCAAGGTCATCAATCCAGCATGGGAGGCGGTGGCAGCGGTGGTCAGTGCCAACACCCTGCAAGGAGAGGACAGCCACCCAGTGCCAAAGGAGGATGAATGATCTCCTCTGTTCCACCAGGATACCTCACTCTTCTCATCACTCTCAACTCACACACTCACAAACCCATCACACATCCACAGGGATCTCACTCACTGCCAGTTCAAGGGACATCACCATTCACTGTCGCACACACACCTTCATTGTCCTCATTCCGTCCATGGTACCACTCACCACCCACACATGCCATGCATCTTTAGCATCTGGCCTGGCAGGCATCCTGCTTACACTCTCTCCATCTGTATTCATACAGGACAAGCTGGCACACAACAAAAGGGAGAGGTCACAGATCGGTGGAGGAATGCCTGACTGCAAGGCGCACACAGACTTTGAGAATAGAGTCATCCAGCTGGCTGGCGAGGATCTGGACCGTTCCTGTTCTGACGATGAGGTCGGCAGTGCTCAACGAAGTAAGGATCCGCCAGTGCAACATCCATCTGACAACCACGCTGTGAGTGAGTTCCCTGTTCCGCAGTCCCCTGCCATGCACAACTTATCTTTCCTTGCTTTTGCAAGCACATCTGGAAGCAGCTGAAGGAGTCCAGGTCTTGGCCCTCCAGAGGATGCCAGTCAAGATCATCACAGACAGGACGTAGCAGTCGACAGGCTGCCCCCACCACTACTGTGGATGTTGGGGGAGCAGCAAGGCATAGCGGCAGGGTTAGCAAGGTTAAGAAGATGTAGTTGCACAACCTGGACACGGATGTTGGTCACTTGTACTTAGTGTTCACTATTGTCAATAAACTCCCAGGAATGTCTCCTTGCCTATGGCTCCTTGTTATAATGAGCAGTGTTCCTGTCACTCAGATGTGAAATCTTGGTTCCTGCACAAGATAAAGGCAGGTGTCTCAGTCCAGGGCCTCTTCCCTGTGCCATGTGTAACCTTCAGACCAAAGTGATGGTCTGGCCTCACACTCACTGGACACATTAGTGATGCCTGCATCTTGACGGTGCTGGTCAGTGTTGCCAGAATGTCTTGGGCAGGCGTCACAGAGTTCCATCATTCGCTCTGTGTACTCTCAGCACCCTTTGAGGTGGGACTGGCCCCCATCTCTTCAGTACCTGTATCCGGTGGTGCTCTGCTCCTGAAGGGACAGGTGCTGGAGGCTGACAAAGGATCAGGTGCATTTAAAGTTTCACAGCTGTATCTCCATGATATGTCCCTGATCATAGAGTGCAAGCGAGATGCCCTCGGCCAGACAGGATCAGACAGTCACAGAGGCAACGTGAAGATCTAAGGAATGTCCTCACTGCATGTCATCATCATCCTCCTGGAATCTAGTGACTATTAGGGCCTCTGCTGCGTCTCCATGACATCAGCCTGAGCACTGCGGGTATGTGCACTGCCATCAGCCACACAGGAGTCAAACATTCACAGATGCAAGGTGAGGATGTCAGGACTGTCCTCACTGCATCTCGGCATCATCCTCCACGCATCCTGCGGCTATGAGGGCCTCCTGAGTGCACCTGTCTCGTCGCCAGCATCCTCAGCTTCAAGGACCTCATCGCCATCATCCCCTTTGGTGTCCTCCACATCGAAAGATAGGTGCTGCTCCTCCATCTCCCCCTCAGCCAGGTCCTCCCCCCATTGCAGCACCAGGCTGTGTAGTGCGCAGCAAGCAACAACGATGCACGACGCCCTCAGGAGACGGTATTGCAGTGCTCCACCGGACTTGTCGAGGCACTGGAACCGCATTTTCAATATGCTTATCATTTGCTCTACCAAAGTCCGGGTCACGGCATGAGCCTCATTGTACTGTCGCTCTGCTGCAGTCTGAGACCACCGCATGGGCATCATCAGCCACATCCTCTGTGGGTAGCCCTTGTACCTGAACAGCCAACCCTGCAGCCTCTGTGGATCCTGGAAGATGTCAGGGATCTGAGACCTGCTAAGGGTATAGGGGTTGTAGATGCCCCCTGGGAATCGTGCGCAGACCTGTAGGATGCATTTGTGGTAGTCGCAGACCAGCTGAACATTCAGTGAGTGAAAGACCCTGTAGTTGACTACTTGTTGCCATGGAGATCTAATCGCCACTTGAATGCAGTCGATGACACCCTGCACCTGTGGAAAAATCAGAGAGCTGCACAAATCCCAGCGCTCTTGCTTTCTGGCTTTCCATGATCCTGGACATAATGCACAAAACTCTGTGCCTTCGCAAAGACGACGTCCATGACCTTCTGGATGCACTTGTATGTGGAGGCTTGTGAGATCCTGCACAGGTCACCTGTGGAGCCCTGGAAGGAGCCACTGGCATAAAAATTGAGCGCCGCGGTCACTTTCATGGCCAATGGCAGTGGATGTCCTCCCTGTCCCCATGATGCCAAATCCTGCAGCAGGTGGCACATGTGGCTGAACAGTTCCCTTGACATGCACAGTCTTCGGCGATACTGCTTCTCAGTTATCTGCAGGAATGACAAGCACCGTCTGTAGACTCTGGGTCTAGCGAGGTGCCTATGAGCAATCGGTAGATCTTCAGCTGCGTGGGCACCAAGCCCTGACGCCCCTTCATCTTGAGGGAGGTGCTCCTCCCTTTGCCGAGCTAGGTGCTTCCGCCGCTCTCTTCTTCTTCTTCTCTGGTGTTTGTAAGACATGAGGAATCCCGCTAAATCACCAGGCTCCATGATCCTGATGTTCTCCTCCTGCAGGATCAATGAGAGAGAGATGCATGGGTTAGCATATGTCTAAGAACCTCTCTTGGTTAAGTCTGAAGGCCCCTTCATGCATGCAGGAGAGTGCTGGCCACCACTTAGATGGTCAGTGTGTAGTGAGCTCAATGGCTGTCCGAAACCCCGTCCACCTCCGCCCCACTCCACTTGACCGATTGGCAGAGGCATTCTCCTAACCCACACTGCAAGGCTGCACTGTTAGCTTGAACCATGATGGTTACTGGTCCAAACCTTAATGAAGACATTGCAAGGGGCTGTGAGTGCCTCCACCAGTGACTACACTATGGCCAGCTTTCACAAGGGGTTTCTACAACTTGCCCAGTAGGCCAAATTGCTCTGCTGCCCCCTAAAACGCACATTAATTTGTAGTCTGCACTTGAGGGGTGAAAAGAGCTGGAACATTTGGTGGCACTTTTATGTTTTTGCGTTGCTTGAGTGGGCAGAAAAGCTTCAGAGGCCCGGTTCCAAGCATGTCAATGGAGCTGCAGCTGAATGGTCCCAGCTGCAGAAGAATGATCACTTTTGACAAACCTTTCCAAGTGCGTGGTCGCTTCCCTCATCCACCTTCCCCCAGCGTGTGCTTGAGTCTTTCCTTCAGTCTGCCTGTGCTGCTCTGACCCCCACCCCCCTGGTCTGACCCACACTGGAGCCCTTGCCCTTGCACCGTACTGAAAGCGAGCCGGGAAAAAGCGACTTGTCTGTGTACCCCGTGAATGCCCAGCGCCTCGTCCTTGATGTCCTATGGGCGATGCTCATGAGCGCTACACCAGGTTGTGTGCACTCACCTCCAAGTTCCACTTGAAGTTCAGGTCACCGGCTGCACGCCTTTTAAAGGCAGTCATGAAGCATGCTGTTCTGAAGACACACCAATGTGGGTGGTAAATTTGATGTTGGGGCATCATTCTGACGAGCAGGGCTTATGATTAGATGCAAATGTATTAAAATGACATTTCCGATGTGCGGCGGTGGGAAACACAGCCCGCCATTGACAGCTGGAGTGGGCGATCACAAATTGGTTTCACAATAGCGTAAAACTGATTTCTGGCCTTCTCATCGGATTGTCCCCCACCCGCCATGATGCCCAACGCCAACAGGCCATTACCAATAAAGTGCAATGTGTCTTGGTGAAATTCAATTTTCCAGAGGAGGATGCTCCTGATGGAGCTCTTGCAATGACAGGCATGCACCATGGATTCATTAATTTAATATTCAAACCAGTGCCTCATGAAGTCATCACACATCACTGCATCGTTCACCAAGAACAGCTGTGTGCAAAGACATTGGAGATGGAAAAGATTGTTTCTACAGTCAATTTCATAAGGTCCAAGGGGTTCAATCACAGCCAGTTCCAAGCCTTTCTTACAGAGGTAGGATCACAGCATGATGATGTCATTTACTCCAGCCATGCTCACTGGCTCAGCAGGGCAGCCTCGCTAGCCGGATGTGGGCATTACTTGAAGAAATAACAACCTTCATGACAAACAAAGAAAAAGATGTAAGCTTCATGGATGATAATTTAGTGGTTGAATGACTTGGCGTTCCTAGTTGACATCACCATGTATCTTGCAGACTTGAATGGGAAACTACAAGGAAAGGATCAATTTGTCAACGAACTGTATTTTTAAAAATTTGTTTGTTCATGGGTTGCTGGTGTCGCTTGTTAGACTAGCATTTATTTCCCATCCCTAATTGCCTTTGAGGAGGTGGTGTTGAGCCATCTTCTCGAACCGCTGCAGTCTCTGTGTTGTATGAACACCCACAGTGCTGTTAGGGAGTTCCAGGATTTTGACCCAGTTACAGTGAAGGAATGGCAATATAGCTCCAAGTCAGAGTGGTGTATACCTTGGAGGGGGACTTGAAGGTGGTGGTGTTCCCATGCATCTGCTGCCCTTATCCCCCTTGGTGGTACACGTCATGGGTTTGTAAGGTGCTGTCGAAGGAGCCTTGGTGAGTTGTTGCAGTGCATCTTGTATATGGGACATACTACTGCCACTGTGCATCGGTGGTGGAGGGAGTGAATGTTTAAAGAGGTGGATGAGGTGCCAATCAAGTGGGCTTCTTTGTCCTGAATGGTGTTGAGCTTTTTGAGTGTTGTTGGAGCTGCACTCATCCAGGCAAATGGAGAGTATTCCATCACATTCTTGACTTGTGTCTTGTAGGTGGTGGACAAGCTTTGGGAAGTCAGGAGGTGAGTTACTTTCCACAGAATTCCCAGCCTCTGACTTGCTCTTGTAGCCACAGTACTTATATTGCTAGTGCAGTTCAGTTTCTGGTCAATGGTAACTCCCAGGAAGTTGCTAGTGCAGGATTCAGCGATGGTAATGCCATTGAATGTCACGGGGAGCTGGTTGAATTATCTTATGTTGAAGATGGTCATTCCCTGGCACTTGGGTGGCACAGATGTAACTTGCCTCTTGTCAGCCCAAGCCTGAATGTAGTCCAGATCTTGCTGCATACGGACACGGACTGCTTCAGTATCTGAGTCGTGAATGATGCTGAACATTATGCATTTATCAGTGAACATCCCCAATTCTGACCTAATGATGGAGGGAAAGTCATTGATGAAGCAGATGTAGATAGTTGGGCCTGGGACACACTGTATGAGCATGTCCAAACATACATTCTAAAGGCCCTTGTGACTGTGGATGGTATGCTGAGGACTTCAGCTGATTATGCCCAGGTTTCCCATGACTTCCTGGAATATTTTGGACATGAAATTTGAGTCAACTGGATCTTGGTGGCAGCTCATATTGGGTAAAGAATTGCGTTAATCCCTCCGCCAATACCTTGGCAGAAATAGTTCTCAGGAGAATGGCCTCTGGGAATCAGGTAGCCACATCCATAATAGTAAGAATATGCTGATAGCCCCTTTATTTATTCAGCATGGATCCCAAACAATCCACTAACCCCTTGCTTAAGGGTTCTCCAGATGCAGGTATAGGAATCATAGGTTTAATTGCAGGTAGAGATTTCCCTGCTACCTGACAATTGTGCCAGGTTTTTCAGAATGTCATCACATCTTTGTGGAGGTGAGGCTAGTAAAATGCTGGCTTAATCAGGCTTGCGTTTCTTGTATACCAACATGTCCAGCCATTGGGATTTTGTAGGCTGTCCTCAATATTGCCCCTCGGTACCTCAGTGGCACCACTACCTGGTGGATCACTGTCCACTCCTTGACTACAGGCCTCCACTTTCTCATCAGCATCTCAATTTTAAAATATTAGCACTCTGCGAGTCCCCATACTTCAGCTTCGGTCTGTGCTAACCTTTTTAGCACTGGGTCAGCTTGCGGAGCCACAACCAAAGAAGACCTACTCACTACTTCCTTAGGGTCTTCTGAACTTCTGAAAAAGGTTTCAGATAACCAGATGGTAGGGTCATCCGTCTGCAGTGACCTCCTCTGACCTTGTTTGTTTAGTCATAGACTGGATCACTACGCAGTCAGGAAACATGCCAGGGATTATCTCCTGCAGCTGCTCGGTTTCCCTAAGCTCACACAGCTTCTCCAGAACCAGTGGGGATGATACCACCTTTTATCTTGCTAGGTCATTGCCGAGGAGCAGGTTGACCCCGTCCACAGATAAACTGGGGATGACTCCCACGGTCATCGGCAATGAAATAAGGTCACACACCAGATGCATCTGGTATAAAGGTATGTACTCTCCCTCTATACCAGTACTTTGGCCTGTGCTGCACTCTCTAGGGGCAAGATCATGCCTCTTCCCAGCAGTACAGATTGGCTGACTCCAGTATCCCTCAGTATGACTATGGGTTTACTCACCTCGCTCTGGGGAAATGGGGACACCTTTTCTTCTGACACAAAATCCTTGTAACTCTTAGAGACTTTATTAAGCTCACCCACACTCACATGGGGCATTTTTACAGGGACTTGCTGCTGCAGCCAGAGCAATAGCCTGGTCCGCTATGCTCTCTGCCTGACCCCCTTTCTCTGCACATGACTAACGTGTCCCAATAAATCCTATGGGCTTTTCCTGTAACCTCCAGCAATCAGCACGAAAGTGTCTGGCCTTATGGTAATAGAAACACACAGGCTTCCAAGCCTCACTCCTCTTCTCAGCACCATCCTTTGTGGCTTGAGGAGGAGTCCTTGTGTTTCCAGCTGTCCCTTCTCTCCCATGGGACTCAGCTTCCTATCACTCTCCCACCTTCTATCCTTTTCAGGTTGTTGGGAGTGATTAGGGAAGGGTCTCCTTTGGGATGAGGGATAATAATCATCAACCAGGGTCATTGCTTGCCTGGCCCTTTCAACTCCCCCGGGTCTTAAACTGACCCTTTTAACTTCTACTGGCCTGGCTTTGGCCTTTTTAAATTCAAGTGGCTTCATCTTAACCACTTCAACCCATGTAGGTTCTATCTCCCCCCGTAGGGCCTCTGAACCTCTCTTGGTCCCTTGTGCCACTGCAGATCCCTCCTGGCTTTCTCCAGCCTTTCAGCCTCTCTGGACTGTCCTTGACTTTTCGGGGTATTAGCTTCCGGCCTGCCTCGGTCGGCTTCATCTATTGCACTATGCAGTTCTCTTATTCTTAACTCCATTTCTTGCTGTTCTCTTTGGAAAGCTCTCTCCTCTCTCTCTCTCATTCCCTAGCCTGGAATTCTAGCTGTAATCGTTTCTGTTCTGGCTAAAGCTATTTGGTCTGTTTCAATTTCCTCAGGTTCACAATCCAATTCCATGGCCACCAGTTTTAAAATTTCAGTTTTCCTGGCTTTTAGGCAAAATTCAAACTCCAACTGCCTAGCTACATTATTTAACTCTTCAAGCGACAGAGCCTTTAAACTAGCCAAAGTTATCTCAATCTGGCCTAGAAAGGTACTGGCTTCGAATGTGGACATTGTAGCAGGAGAACTTTTTAGGTCAATATGTAGAGAGTCCAACAAGGGACGGTGCAGTGCTGGACCTAATTCTGGGGAATGAAGCCGGACAGGTGGCTGAGGTGGTGGTGGGTGAGCATTTTAGTGATAGCGACCACAACATGGTACAGTTTAAGTTTGTTATGGACAAAGAAATCGACAAGTTGCAAAAAAATGTTTTGGACTGGGGGAGAGTGGATTTTGGTAAAATAAAGCAGGATCTGGCCAAGGTAGACTGGGAACAGCTACTTGTGGGGAAATCTACAGAGGAACAGTGGGGGCGTTCAAAAAGGAAATGGGGAGGGTACAGGCTCAACATGTTCCCTCTAGGGTGATAGGAAGGAGTAACAAGCCCAGAGAACCATGGATGACCAGAGATATTCAGGTTACGATGAGAAGGAAAAGAGAGGCTTTTAGCAGGTACAAGGGAAGCAAATCAGCAGAGGCATTAGTGGAGTACAGACAGTGCAGGGTGGAGATTAAGAAAGCAATTAGGAGAGCAAAGAGGGGATATGAGAAAGCTCTGGCTGGTAAAAGTAGGGAAAATCCCAAGATATTCTATAAGTATATCAATGGGAAGAGGATAACCAGGGAAAGAGTAGGGCCCATAAGGGACCAAGGGGGCAATCTATGGGTGGAGCCAGAAGACATCGCTAGAGTGTTGAATGAATACTTCACGTCCGTCTTCACCCAAGAGAATGAGGATGAAGGTATTGAACTCAGGGAGAGAGGCTGCGAGGTTCTTAAGCAAATTGATATAGGGAGTGACAAGGTATTGGAGGTGTTGGCAGGCTTAAAAGTGGACAGATCTCCAGGTCCGGATGATTTGTGTCCCAGACTGCTGAGGGAGGCAAGGGAGGTGATCACAGGGGCTCTGACCCAAATTTTAAATTCCCCTCTGGCCACGGGGGAGGTGCCAGAGGACTGGAGAACAGCTAATGTGGTTCCGCTATTTAAGAAGGGTTGTAGAGATAAGCCAGGAAACTACAGGCCAGTGAGTCTCACGTCAGTGGTAGGGAAACTATTGGAGAAATTTCTGAAGGAGAGCGTCTATCTCCACTTGGAGAGGCAAGGTTTGATCAGGGATAGTCAGCATGGCTTTGTCAGAGGGAGGTCATGCCTAAAAAATTTGATTGAATTTTTTGAGGAGGTGACCAGGTGTGTAGATGAGGGTAGTGCAGTTGATGTAGTTTATATGGATTTCAGCAAAGCCTTTAACAAGGTCCCACATGGGAGACTTATAAAGAAGGCAAAGGCACATGGGATACAGGGTAATTTGATAAGGTGGATTCAAAATTGGCTTAATTGTAGGAGGCAGAGGGTGATGGCAGAAGGATGCTTTAGTGACTGGAAGCCAGTGTCCAGTGGCGTACTACAGGGATCTGTGCTCGGTCCCCTATTATTTTTCATTTATATAAACAACATAGATGACTATGTGGGGGGTAGGATTAGTAAGTTTGCAGATGACACAAAGATTAGCCGGGTGGTTAACAGTGAGGTTGAGTGTCTTGGGCTCCAGGAAGATATGGACGGAATGGTCAAATGGGCAGATAAGTGGCAGATGGAATTTAACCCTGTAAACTGTGAGGTGATACACTTTGGAAGGAGTAATTTGACAAGGAAGTATTCAATGAACGGCATGGCACTAGGAAGTTCTGAGGAACAAAGGAACCTTCGCGTGTGTGTCCATAGATCTCTGAAGGTGGAGGGGCATGTTAGTGGGGTGGTGAAAAAGGCATATGGGACACTTGCCTTTATCAATCGAGGCATAGATTACGAAAATAGGGAGGTCATGTTGGAGTTGTATAGAACCTTGATGAGGCCACAGCTAGAGTAGTGTGTGCAGTTCTGGTCACCACATTATAGGAAGGATGTGATTGCACTGGAGGGGGTGCAGAGGAGATTCACCAGGATGTTGCCTGAGATGAAACATTTAAGTTATGAAGAGAGGTTCGATAGACTTGGGTTGTTTTCATTGGAGCAGAGAAGACTGAGGGGCGACCTGATCGAGGTGTACAAGACTATGAGGGCAATGGACAGGGTGGATAGGGAGCAGCTGTTCCCCTTAGTTGAAGGGTCAGTCACAAGGGGGCATAAGTTCAAGGTGAGGGGCAGGAGGTTTATGGGGGATGTGAGGAAAAACCTTTTTACCCAGAGAGTGGTGACGGTCTGGAATGCACTGCCTGGGAGAGTGGTGGAGGTGGGCTGCCTCACATCCTTTAAAAAGTACCTGGATGAACACTTGGCACATCATAATCTTCAAGGCTATGGGCCAAGTGCTGGTAAATGAGATTAGGTAGGTAGGTCAGGTGTTTCTCATGTGTCCGTGCAGACTCGATGGGCCGAAGGGCCTCTTCTGCACTGTGATTCTGTGATTTCAGCACTTTAGTATTGTAAACCCAAGAAAACCAAGTTTTTTTTTTAATTGCTTCTAGGGAACAATTTACCTTCCCCACTCTGATGCCTGTGGGATTTATCCCAGACCTGAGCCCCCAGATTTCACTTACGTCCATGCGAGGAGGGGTGAAATTACTCCCCTATTCTCCCACTCCAGGTTTGACCACAACAGGGTGCTTTTGAGAACTGAGAGAGGAAGTGCTTCGCCAATTCTGTAAGAGTCCCACTACTTAAGCTTTGAGGTTGTAAAGAATTATTCAGACTGGTTTTCTTAGGTTAAACAAGGAACAAGATAAGTTTACTGAAGCTATTTCCTGAGCTAAAAATGATTAGGTAAAATGCGACCGCCATTCATACTGTTACACATATTCATATGAGCCCTCACACACACTCCAGTACAGATGGCGGAGTAAGAGATAGGCTTAAAGGATTTTTTTTTTTGCAGTTTGTGAAAGATAAAAGAAAGGAGTGTAGAGTTAGCTGTTCCTTGACTGGTCCCGATGTGGTGGTTCAACGTTACGGCCGTTTTCTTCAGCTATCCTCCTGGGTATAGTTGTATGGAGCAGATTTCGATGTTTTTTTGAAAAGATCTCTGTTTGCAGTTGGTTTTTCTTCTCACTTCTGAGAGAGAGAGAGACAGACAGATAGAGCACAAGCACACAGCTTCAATCTGCCTGTGTTCAGTACAGTATTTTTTTTTTGTTCTCCCTCTCCTGCTTGGTAAAGTGCCCTTGAAGTACCTCGCTGGTTGTATATTCCAGAGAAATTCTATTAGTCCACGTCTGCTGCGGTCATTGATTCAGAACATTTTGATGTCTCACCTCACCTCAGAAAAATCTCAGGATGGTATGAATCAAAAGGGGATGGGATCTTTCACCCTTCCCAGAGGGTTGAGTGTCTGTCTTCATCCCACTTGGTGGAATGTGAAATTCTATGTTTTGCAGCAGCCTGGTCAGTTTTTTTTTTAAAGTCCCATTGTCTGTATAGGGTCCCAGATTTTTAAAATCCAGCCAGAAAATCTTTGGAACCCACTTCCCCAGAGAGCGGTGGAGGCAGGGTCAATAAATATTTTTAAGGCAAAGGTAGATAGATTCTTAGCTAGCAAGGGAGTCAAAGGTTATCGGGGGTAGGTGGAATGTGGAGTTGAGGCCACTGTCAGTTGAGCCATGAACTTATGAATTAGGAGCAGGGGTATGCTATTCCAGGCCTCGAGCCTGCTCCGCCATTTAATAAGATCCTTGGAACAAGCTTGATCATAAGAATTCACATTTTTGTTGTTTTGATTAATAG
The DNA here is from genome assembly GCF_964194155.1 of Cetorhinus maximus. Lineage (NCBI taxonomy): Eukaryota > Metazoa > Chordata > Chondrichthyes > Lamniformes > Cetorhinidae > Cetorhinus > Cetorhinus maximus. Next base: position 67,507,768 of record NC_135893.1, read on the forward strand.
CATGATAAATTTCTATTGCCTTTTCGTTCCAAAACTTACTCACCGGCCCCAAGAAAAAAATTGAAATGTGGCCCTTCACACAAAAAGGTTGAACACCTCTGATGTAACAGACCAACGACAGAAAAGTCACAGTGGGAGCAACGGGGAGAATTGAAATGGTTTGCTTCCCACCTACATCCGTGATTCCTCTGACACCTTACGTCACATCAACAATTTCCAGTTACCTGGCCCCAACCGCTTCCTCTTCACCATGGACGTCCAATCCCTCTACACCTCCATCCCCCACCAGGATGGTCTGAGGGCCCTTAGCTTCTTCTTTAAACAGAGGCCCGAACAATCCCCATCCACCACTACTCTCCTCCGTCTGGCTGAACTTGTTCTCACACTGAACAATTTCTCCTTTAACTCCTCTCACTTCCTCCAAATAAAAGGTGTGGCTATGGGTACCCGCATGGGCCCCAGCTATGCCTGTCTCTTTATGGGGTATGTGGAACATTCCTTGTCCAAATCCTACTCCGGCCCCCTCCCACAACTGTTTCTCCGGTACTTCGACGATTACTTTGGTGCTGTTTCATGCTCTCGTCTGGACCTGGAAAAATGTATTAATTTTGCTTCCAAGCTCCACCCCTCCATCATTTTCACATGGTCCATCTCTGACACTTCCCTTCCCTTCCTTGACCTCTCTGTCTCAATTTCTGGTGATAGACTGTCCACCAATATCCATTACAAGCCTACCGACTCCCACAGCTACCTCTACTACAGCTCCTCACACCCCGCTTCCTGTAAGGACTCCATCCCATTCTCTCAGTTCCTCCGCCTCCGTCGCATCTGTTCTGATGATGCTACCTTCAAAAGCAGTTCCTCTGACATGTCCTCCTTCTTCCTTAACCGAGGTTTTCCACCCACAGTCGTTGACAGGGCCCTCAACTGCGTCCGGCCCATCTCCCGCGCATCCGCCCTCACGCCTTCTCCTCCTTCCCAGAAACATGATAGGGTCCCCCTTGTCCTCACTTATCACCCCATCAGCCTCCGCATTCAAAGGATCATCCTCCGCCATTTCCGCCAATTCTAGCATGATGCCACCACCAAACACATCTTCCCTTCACCCCCCCAGCGGCATTCCGTAGGGATCGTTCCCTCCGGGACACCCTGGTCCACTCCTCCATCACCCCCTACTCCTCAACCCCCACCTATGGCACCTCCCCATGCCCACACAGAAGATGCAACACCTGCCCCTTCACTTCCTCTCTCCTCACCGTCCAAGGGCCCAAACACTCCTTTCAAGTGAAGCAACATTTCACCGCATTTCCCCTAACTTAGTCTACTGCATTCGTTGCTCCCAATGCGGTCTCCTCTACATTGGAGAGACCAAACGTAAACTGGGCGACCGCTTTGCAGAACACCTGCGGTCTGTCCGCAAGAAAGACCCAAACCTCCCTGTTGCTTGCCATTTTAACACTCCACTCTGCTCTCTTGCCCACTTGTCTGTCCTTGGCTTGCTGCATTGTTCCAGTGAAGCCCAACACAAACTGGAGGAACAGCACCTCATCTTCCGACTAGGCACTTTACAGCCTTCCAGACTGAATATTGAATTCAACAACTTTAGATCTTGAACTCCCTCGTCCATCCCCACCCCCTTTCCGTTTCTTCCCCCTCCCTTTTGTTTTTTCCAATAATTTATATAGATTTTTCTTTTCCAACCTATTTCCATTATTTTTATATCTATACCTGTAATGCCCTGTCAGTCTTTCCACCCCACCCCCACTAGAGCTGTACCTTGAGTGTCCTGCCATCCATTCTTAATTAGCACATTCTCTTAGATAACATCACCACCTTCAACACCTCTTTGTTCCTTTATCTGTTACATCTTTTGATTATTTGCTCCTATCACTGCTTGCTTGTCCCTACAACCACCCCCCCCAACTTCTCTCCCCCCAACCCCCCCCACCACCCCCTCCCCCCCCCCCACCTTAAACCAGCTTATATTTCATCCCTCTCCTATTTTTACTTAGTTCTGTAGAAGGGTCATGAGGACTCGAAACGTCAACTCTTTTCTTCTCCGCCGATGCTGCCAGACTTGCTGACTTTTTCCAGGTAATTCTGTTTTTGTTATGCTCTTTAGCTGCCTAAGGATGTTGGGAATCAATCCATCTCGAACTGGCCTACTATATACAGCGATATGAAAGTGGCCCTTGGTGGTTACTGGAACTGTTTCAGTTATAAGGCAATCGTGGAAAACTGTAGAAATCTTCCCATTAATGCTACCTGTTAATGCTATCTGTTATAATATGAGCTCTCGTTTTCAGCTGTCTGGAGGGAGCCCTTTGCTTGGCTGACTGGATGGACATTGCTCAAATCTTATCCTGATTGAATGCATTGATGCTGTTAAATTTCTCTGAAATTTCTCTTATGATTCAGTTTTGCAGCAGTTGTTTTACGTGGTTTACAAGGCCATTTCAGAGGGCATTAAGAAATAACCACATTTTGTGGAATTGGAGGCACAAGTTCAACAGGGCACTGTTTTCCTTCCTTGAAAGCCACCAGTAAACCAATTGGGTTTCTATAATAATCAAACAGTTTTGATGATAATATTTCCTTGTGCTAGTCCCTAAATTACCATATTTATTAAATTCAATTTCACAGTTTATGATGAGGCTTGAACTTACGACCTCTAGGACAATGCTATAACCACTACACTCGTATTCCTGCTATTTAAAATATACCATCACAAGGCTTAATTACAAAAAAAGATTCCAATGACGGCACACATTTTGGAAGCCAACATGATAAAAAGGGGATATATTTCACCTCTTTTCTATTTTTCCTTAGTTCTGTTGAAGAGTCATACGGACTCGAAACATTAACTGTGTTCCTCTCCACAGATGCTGTCAGACCTGCTGAGTTTTTCCAGGTATTTTTGTTTTTGTTTTGGATTTCCAGCATCCGCAGTTTTTTGCTTTTATCTTAATGATAAAAAGGGGATTAAATCTCCAAGGGATTATTTATTCAATGAACATCCTCAATTAAACCAATCTCTCCTCCAATGTGTTAACACTGCACACTCATGCAGTCCAATTCTCTGCATTGGGAGGATGATTATCTCACTCTTTTGCTCTTTATTGATATAGTGGAGAAGGTATGTGAAAACCAGATGCCCGATCACTTTCTCAATTAGTAACTAGTTTTCATATGCCCTCTCCACTAGATATAAACTCCTGATAGCTTTCTTCAGCTAGTAGCACACTTAATTCTGATTCTAATAGCTGCAGGTCAGACCTCACCCCGCCTCAACCTTGTTTGGCTTTGTAATATGACTGTGAGTAGGACCTAAGGTCTCTGGGCTCTGCCTTTCTCCTCTTTGACAGATTTTCCATGCTTCCCATCCCCCGCCCCCCACTCTGTTATTTGCTGCAACCATTTACACCTCCTTGCGATGCAACTTTTGTTCCTTTATTTGTCCTGTTACACCCCATTTTTGCCTTGCACCATAATCCCTTTTTGCATTTAATCCCTCATGGGCTTCACAGATCTTCCCCTTTGTTTTTCCTCCCCTCCTCTACTTTTCTCCATCCTTCTACTTGCCTTTAAAATCTCTTAAACCTCTAATGTCCTCCAGCTCTGGTGAAAGTTCATTGACCCGAAAGGTTAGTTTCTCTCTCCACAGATGCTGCCTGACCTGCTGAGTATTCTCCAGTTTTAGTTTAGATTTCCAGCATTTACAGGATTTTATATCAGAATTCGTCCATTTAGGCAGACATCACAGTGCAGTACTGAGGGAATGCTGCATTTTTGGAGCTGGCTTCTTTTGGCTACAATGTTAAACCAAGCTTCCAATCAGCAGTTATACCAAATAATACATCAACTAACCATCCATCTCATTGTGGTTGGTGGAACATTTATGCTGGTTCACACTGCTATATTTATCTATCTAACAATGCTCACTTCACTTTCAAACATAAAGAATTGAAGTAATTTTTGAAACATTCCAATCTGGTAAGAAATTACATAAAATGTAAGTATTATTCATGGTCATCTGTGCTCTTGAGATTTAGGCAGTTAATTGATTACTATTCTCAGGTCTGTTATGAATTTAAATTACCAGACTAGACTTCCAGTGTAAACTACAATCAGGGAAATATGTAGGCATTTTTCTTCAATGTGAATGACAGCAGGTCAGAGCAGCTATCAGCCAAGTAAATGATCTCGAGACCAGATACATGTTCTGAGCTGACACTGGGTGAACACTTACTTAAATCTACCAAGTGCAATTAAGCTCACTTGTAACTGAAAAACCAAGAGAGTTACTTCAGGCATTTCACCTTGGCAGCAGCAACAGTAAATTAGCAAAGAATGTATTACCACAAATACATATATAGATTAAAGGAAGTTGTTTTGTCAGAGATTCACCTGCAGAATATTCATTCACATTACAAACCAAACATTTTGAGTCAAAGATGGTCTTGTCAGAATGTCAACATGCTGCATGCAGGTCATTTTGCCTCACAAGCAATTGGTTCTGATCTGAAAAAACACTTGCACATGCTTCACCAATGATTTGTGATCAATGCATGTAAAATAAGCATGATCTATCTTTGTTGGTAACTGCTAGGTTTGATCATTCATTCTTGAAAGCAGATGAAAAAGTTAGCCAACTAGTTCCAGACTTGACAGAATGAGATTTGCCAAGAACAAATCCAATAACATTGTAGGCTCAAGTGCTTGCTTTTAGATCCAAAATTTAAAAAGCAAGAGAAGTCTTGGCAAGAACTGCGTTGGCACCATTAACTAGGTTGATGAAACATCTGGCTTTCATTCTATCAATGGCACTAAACAATGACAATCAAGTTTCAAATATTAGCCCAAAGTGCAGTTTTAAAATATACTATTTAATTTTTTTTATTCTTCAGCAAAATGACCTAGAAGTAATTCTCATTTTTTACAAGTTGGAACTTATGCAATGATTCTCTTCAAATTATAGTGGGGTGATGTTTCACTCACATCCAGTACATTGCTGGATTTTGCAGCCACCCTTAGGGCGTGTTTTCAGCAGGAGGGGCACATAAAATATGCCACTTCCTTCCCGCCCACCCCCGGCGCATTCCCCATAATGGGGGGTGGGTAAGGCACCCACCAGGCTGCCCACTCTTAGGCCTTTTGAGACCCGTAGCTGCCCAATTCAGTGGCAATTAAGGGTTTCAATTAGCCTCTGGTGCCATAAAACACAGGGCAGTGGCAGTCAGGCCAAAGTGCAAAGGCCTGGGACTTACCTGGATCCAAAATCCATCTTCGATCTCCTTACAGCCCAAGTAGTGCCCATGGCCGAGTTCTGGCACAGCTAGAGGGTCGGAAGTCCGACCCTCAGCCAGTTTATGCCACCCTTACCAGCCTCCGCACTGCTCCCCCTCCACCATTCACTGCAGGGCAGGCTTTTTAAAAGTCAGTCTGTTCGGGACTGGCTGAACAGTGTGCCACCCCCGCCCTCCCCACCAAATCGCAGCCAGCCTGTGACATCCAGCCCACAATATTATGCGGCTATGAGTTATTTACAGACGATATTGCATTATATCGCAATCAACATCAGCTAAAAGGCCTTTGTAATATGCTACCTAGTAAATTGAAAACTAAGGTCAGAGCATGTGACGTCAGGGGACAAGTAGCAGAATGGATAGCAAGCTGGCTATGAGGCAGAAAGTAAGGGTTAAGGGTGCCACTCAGACCAGCAAATGGTGAGAAATGGTATTTCACAGGGATTGGCTAGAACCAATTAGCTCTCTCTCTAATGGAGGGAGATGCCTATGGTCCTTTGTGGACTATGGCTAATTACCTGCTGGGACCACTGTTGTTCACAATTTACATTAATAATTTGAACAGGGCAATCGTAAGTGCAATTTCAAAATCTGCAGATGACATCAAATTAAGGGGTATAGTTAATACTAAGGAAGATAGTGAGAAAATGCATGAAAACATTAATGAACTTTCAGAATGCATGGGCAGAAATTTTCGCTTGGCAGGTGGGCGTGCGCCTGACCTGCTCAAGCGTGAAATGACGCGGGTTGATGTTGGCCGAGCATGCCGATGTCAACGCGCAGTCGCGCAATAGTTCGGTTGGCGGGCACGCGCCAGAGCTTATTAGAATTAAAAGGCCTGTTAAGGCCATTAAGTAATCAATTAAATTAAAATTTTCGCTGCCCGTCCAACCTAACAGTTCACGGGCAGGTGAAAAGGCCAAGCAGCCTTTGCATTTTTTTTTTTGAAACCTCATCCACAGACGGGATGAGGTTTCCAAAAGCAAATAAAAACTTTAATTTTTCATCAATAACATGTCCTTGCTCATGTGACAGAGTCACAGCTCTGTGTCTCAGAGAGATTATGTAGCGCTTATTCGCGCGTGTACGTAAAGTTCACACTCGGCCCGCTCGCCCTCCTCCCCCCACCCCCCCGCCCGCCCCACACAGGTAGCGCTCAGCGCTGCCGCTCGCATTTCATGCTGGGTGGGCCTTAATTGGCCCGCCAGTGTGAAATCATGGTCCTGTACCAATTGCGGACGGCTTCCTGACCGCCCCCGCTGCCGAGCACCCCAACCTGCCAAGCACCCCCACCAAGGGCAAAATTCTACCCCATGTGTAACTGACAAATGAATTGTGAAGTGCATTTGGTAGGAAAAATAAGGAAGCCACACAAAGCTTGGACAACATGAGTCTAAACAGGGTAGAGGATAAACATCTGGGGAATAGAGAGATATAAATCGCTAAAAGTAGTGATTCACAGAATCACAGAATTTTAACGGCACAGAAGGAGGCCATTAGACCCACCGTGTCTGCACCAGCTCTCCAAATGAGCATTTTGACCTAGTGCCATTGCCCTGCCTTTTCACCATACCCTTGCACATTGTTTCTATTCAAATAATCATCTTATGCCCTCTTGAATGCCTCGATTGAACCTGCCTCCACCACACTTCCAGACAGTGCATTCCAGACCAGAACCACTCGTTGTGTGTAAAAGGTTTTTCTCACATCACATTTGCTTCTTTTGCAATTCACTAAATCTGTGCCCTCTCGTTCTTGATCCTTTTATGAGCAGGAACAGCTTCTCCCTTACTACTCTGCCCAGCCCCCTCATGATTTTGAACATCTCTAACAACTCTCCTCTTAGCCTTCTTCTCTCCAAGGGGAATAGTCCCAACCTCTCCAATCTATCCTCATAGCTGAAGTTTCTCATCCCTGGAACCATTCTTGTAAACCTCTTCTGTACTCTCTCCAATGTGCTCACATCCTTCCTATAATGTGGTGACTAGAACTGTACACAATTCCAGCTGAGGCCTAACAAGTATCTTATATAAAATTCAGCATAACCTCCTTGCTCTTGTACTCTATGCCCTTATTACTAAAGCCCAGGATACGATATGCTTTATTAACTGCTCTCTCCATCTGTCCTGCCACCTTCAATGTTTTATGCACATATACACCCAGATCTTTCTGCTCCTGCACCCACTTCAAAATTCACCTATCTGCCCACTCCACCAACTTCTCTATGTCCTTTTGAAGTTCTACGCTGTCCTCCTCACAGTTTACAATGCTCCCAAGTTTCATATCAACCGCAAACTTTGAAATTGTCCCCTACACACCAAGATCTAGATCATTCATATATATCAGGAAAAGCAAGGGTCCCAATACCGACCCCTGGGGAACTCCACTGCAAATCTTCCTCCAGCCTGAAAAATATCCATTGACAATTACCCTCTGTTTCCCATTGCTCAGCCAATTTTTCATCCACGTTGCTATTGTCTCTTTTATTCCATAAGCTACAGCTTTTCTCACAAGTCTATTGTGTGGTACTGTGTCAAATGCTTTTCAAAGACCATGTACACTAAATCAACAGCATTACTGTCATTGACCTTTTCTGTTACCTTTTCAAAAAATTCTAGCAAGTTAGTTAACCCCTTTAGAAATCCATGCTGGGTCTTCCTTATCAACCCATACTTCTCCATGTGACTACTAATTCTATCCCGAATAATTGTTTCTAGAATCTTGCCCACCACTGAAGTTAAACTGACTGGTCTGTAATTGCTGAGCTTATCCTTACAACCTTTTTTGAACAAAGGCGTAATGTTTGCAATTCTCCTGTCCTCTATCACATCCCCTGAGTCTAGGGAAGACTGAAAAATTATAGCCAGTGCCCCTGCAATTTCTACTCATTTCCTTCAATATCCTTGGATGCATCTTGGGGTGCCTTGTCAACTTTAAGTGCAGTCTATTCAACACTTCCTCCTTATCAACTTTGAACCCTTCTAGTGGCAGAGTTTCCTCGTCTGTTACCATGGCATGGGTTGCATCTACCTCCTTGGTAAAGGCAGATGCAGACAGATAAAAGTATTCATTTAATACCTCAGCCATGATGGGTTTGTGATACCTCAGCAGCGAAACGGTAGACTTGGCTAAACAGCACTGTGCACAATTCTTCTTCCCATACTAAAAAAAGGATATGGATGCACTTGTGAAGGTGCAAAAAAGATTCACAAGGATGATACCAGAACTGAGAGGATATGTTTATCAGGAAAGGCTGAACAGGCTAGAGCTCTTTTCTTTAGAAAAAGATGTCCTGATAGACATCTTCAAGATTATGATAAGATTTGATAGGGTAGACAGAGAAAATATTTTACTTGTGGGGGAATCCAGAACAAGAGCTTATAAATATAAGATAGTCACTAATACACCCAATAAGGGTGTATTACACAGAAAGTGGTTAGAATATGGGACTCAATACTAGATGGAGTGGTTGAGTTGAATAGTACAGATTCATTTAAGGGGAAGTGAGATAAGAACGAGGGAGAAATGATAGAACAATTTGCTGATCGAGTGATACGAAGAGCAGTGGCAGGAGGCTTATATGGAGTATTAATACTGGCACAAACAGTTGGGCTGAATAGCTTATTTCGGCACTGTAGACTCTAGGTAATGTAATGAATTATCAGTACAGCTTTAATAGTAATGACAAAACTTACCTGGGAAGTCTTGGTCTTGAGGCATCATAAAATTGTTACCTCCTAAGTGTAAATTGCTATCCTCTGTCACAGTGCTATTAAATTGCTTGCTTTTGAAGTTCTTTCAGGTCATTCCTGGCTCTCTCAATAGCCCCACGTAAATGGTGCAAGGGTTGAAAGGCACTTTGGATTTGTCAGGGAGTAGTGGACAAGGCACTTTTGGAAATGGAGCACTCTTGAATCTGAGTCAGAAGGTCATGGGTTCAAACCCTATTCCAGATACCTGAGAGCATGCTGACATTTCAGTCAGCACTGAGGAAGTACTGCACTGTAGGAGGTTCCGTTTTTTTGGATGAGAGGTTAAATCGAGGCTCGGTCTTCCCTCTCAGATAAGCTTAAGATTCCATAGCACTATTTCTAAGAAGAACAGGTATTAATTGGTGTCCTTGCTAATATTTATCACTTAATAAACATCTAAAAACAGATACAAAAGCAAAATGTTGTAGATGCTGGAAATCTGAAATAAAAACAGAAAATGCTGGAAATATTCAACAGGTCAGGCAGTATCTGTGGACAAAGAAACAGAATTAACATTTTAAATTAACATCATCAGGACTGTTCTGATGAAGGGTCATCAACTGAAATGTTAACTCTGTTTCTCTCCACAGATGCTGCCTGACCTGTTTAGTATTTCCAACATTTTCTGTTTTTATATTTAAAATCAGGTTATCTGTCACTATCACTTTGTTGTTTGTAGGGACTTTGTGCAAATTGGTTATCATGTTTCTTACATTAAAATAATGACTACATTTTAATTGTACTTAATTGGGTGTAATGCACTGGGAAATCCTAAGGTCATAAAAGACATTATATAAATGTAAGTCTTTCTTAAAGTATAACCAGTTTAGTGCTACGTGGGTAGGAACATGGGTCTCCATCCATTGAGCTTATTCTTGTTAGCAATAACTAACAAAACTGTTGACAATCCATCTCTGTATGATACTGCTTTGTTTTTGGTGGAAGATTTAATGTTTAGTTTATTTTTGATTATTTAACTTATTCTTACGAATAATGAAAAATAACGTTACCTAAAATAATCTGGGGTCTTTCTGCACCTAATAACACCTGATCATTCAATAAGTAAAATGGGCCCAAAGAATAAAGCCTAACCTCAAAGTGCAAGTTACTTTGGACTCAGATAGCTGCAAGTCCTGCCAGTATAAAATAGTCAGACTTCCCTCATAAACATTCATCATTGTATTATATAGACTATGTAGTATTATATAGTTCTCTACCCCTCCAAAACATTTCAAAATGCTTCAGATAACAGATCACAGTCATTGTCATTCTGTTAGCAAATGTAGCAGCTAGGAAATCAAGGGCACATTTATCTGAATTTGGTTGAGGGAGGAATGTTGGCTAGGACACCAGAACTCCCCATACTTACTCAAATGGTGCCACAGAACCTTCAGCCGCCACCTGAACCAGTTGATGAGGTGTATTTGCATGTGCGTTTGGTGGAGGCAGTGTAGACAGATGAAGAAATAGTACCAAACAAAGAAGCAAACTGGTGCCCTGAAGGGAAGAGGCACTCAGTCATTCTTTGAAATGAGTTACACCAATGAACTAAGAAACACCATTGTTAGGATCTGGGACTCAAGTACAAATGAAACAGTAACTTGGGAGGACTGAAAGTGGAGGGGAAAGCAGAGCTATCAACAGATCTTCTACTATCTGAATGGTAAATGCATTGAAACTAAAATTAAGGATTTCTAGTCTGCTTCTGCTTCGGAACTATACACCAAGGAATTTAATGTGCAGTGTGGATAAACATTCACCCCATGTTAAAAATACATGTTACTAATTATCCATGTTCTTTTTATTCATTCATGGGATGTGGGTGTCACTGGCTAGGCCAGCATTTATTGCCCATCCCTAACTGCCTTTGAGAAGGTAGTGGCGAGCTGCCTTCTTGAACTGCTGCAATCCAAGTCAATAGTAGATCTATTTGTAGTTTCTATTGTAACCCTCTATTATTTCATGGAGACTTTACACATATCGACTCCAAATACCTGAGCCAGGGAGCTAAGCTGGGTTGACATTTAGTGACTCAATAATAGAGCTGATTCGATAGGCTTGGGTGTGAAGGACAGTGATGTAATGCTCATTTACTTTAATCACCACCCTGTGCACCCAGATGGTTTGTTATTTACATTAACCGCTGTCAGAAACAGACTCAAATCTTTAAATGTTTTCTGAAGATTTTTGTTCCAAGGCTGAATACTTGAAATACAGCAAAAACATTCGCTGAGATTTCTGAAATCCACATTCATGACTTCTCAGTATTGCCTAAGTCCAATTTAAAGAGATGTTACAGTGCTCAATGTGTTGAGGATGAATTAATTGCATTCAACTTCAGTTTTCATTATGAAAGCGGTGAAAGGCGAAAACAGCTGCCAAGTTTAGAGACACTCTTTGGTTCTACACAGACCATTCCATTACCTTTGGCACACAAACAGAAAATATGAGAGTCCATTTTCCCAGTCCAACACTGCCTCGATTTGAAAAATCTCATCCTTGTTTTTAAGCACCTCATGGTGTCATCCCTTCCTATCTCTGTAATCTCTGAGTTCTTTCAATTGTGACCTCTTGTGCATTCCTATTTTTATTCGTTCTTTGGAGGAGTGCCTTCAGCTTCCTGGGCGTTAAGCTCTGGAAATCCTTCTATGAATCTCCACCCCTGCTACTTTAAGACATTCCTTAAAATCTACCTCTTTGACCAAATATTTGGTCACCTGTCCTAGAATCTCCTGATGTGAGTCAGTCTCAAATTTTGCTTGATAACACTCCTATCAAATGTTTTACTTTAAAGCGGTTATGTAAATGAAATTTTGTTGCTGTTGACTAGCATACAAATTTCTGGAATATCTGAACAGAACTCTACCAGCATGCCACAGAACCACAGGCAACAACGTACACACTTCTGTGCAATTCGTACTTGCCACAGTGGGTTGACAGTGAGTTTAGTCTCAGAGTATAATCATGTTTAGTGTCAGTTACAAAGAAAAAGGGCTGGGACAGGGATGAATAATGACTGGGCCTGAGCAGGAGAGCTCATGTTTTTACCCTTACATCCCTCTACAGGACACGAAGATATGCTGCTTTCATCAGTTGTTTATTCAGATTGTAAGTGAGGCGTTAAGCTTTTACCAGCTGAAATCAAGGTTAAAAAAGAACAAATGATAGAGCCCCCCCGCCCCTGGAGCAAACTTGACTACAGCTAAGAACGCATCGTCCTAATACCTGAAGATCTCCATAATGACCAAAAAATGAACTGGACTAGCCCCATAAACACTGCGGCTGCAAGAGGGTCAGAGGCTAGGAGTCCTGTGGCGAGTAACTCACCTCCTGTCTGCCCATAGCCTGTCCGCCATCTACAAGACACAAGTCAGGAGTGTGATGGAATGCTCTCCACTTGCCTGAATGAGTGCAGCTCCAACAACACTCAAAAAGCTTGACACCATCCAGGACAAAGCAGCCCACTTGATTGGCACCCCATCCACAAACATTCGCTCCTTCCACCACCAACGCACTGTGGCAGCAGTATGTACCATGTACAAGATGCATTGCAGGAACTCACCAAAGCTCCTTAGACAGCACCTTCCAAACCCACGACCGCTACCATCTAGAAGGACAAGGGCAGATAATTGATGGGAACACCACCACCTGGAAGTTCCCCCGAGTCACTCACCATCCTGACTTGGAAACATATCGGCGTTCCTTCACCGTTGCTGCGTCAAAATCCTGGAACTCCCACCTGAACAGCACTGTGGATGTACCTACACCACATAGACTGCAGCGGTTCAAGAAGGCAGCTCATCACCACCTTTGCAAGGGCAATTGGGGATGGGCAATAAATGCTGGCCTAGCCAGCGAAGACAACGTTCCATGAATGAATAAAAAAAACTATCAAAATGTTCCTGTTCCAAGTTCATTGCATTCATTTGTCGAATCAACTCAAGTTTTTGAACTAAGCAATATTTTTCCCCACACAGAAGCGGAGAACAGAATCAATGCATACATACATGAACACACATACACCACCGACCACACACACAGGTAAGCACACAGCTAAAGTTCTCTTTGATAATAACTGTACCATTGCTTCAGCTCTTTAGCTGTCAGTCCTCACTGATGTCAATGGGACTTGAAGAGTGATCAAGTCAGAATAACAGAAATGCATTATAAAATAATTAAGCAGGAGCTCAAATGATTCCTGTTTTCTAAATTAAAAAATACACACAAGGGTCTGACCATGAAACGTCCCTTTTAAAATCAGTTGATGAAGTAGGCACAATATCTATAAGGAATAGATAGCTTAATGAGCCACAGCAGCCGCTGAATGAATCTAGCTGACACTGTGTAATGGGATCAAATGAGACCAACAAGTTTCAGGGGATTTTTATACGTTCCCACCAATATGTTTGAGATGAAATAACCAGGCTTTTTAATTTTTTTATATAATAAAGTAACAGTGTAGGTACATCATGTTCTACCAACATGTAGCAGCTGTTTGGACACTGCTGATAGAAATGGAGAAAAATGTGAAAATATCGAAGAGTTTTGAGCAACTTTTGTTGTTCGGGTTTGTATCTTCCACTGTTGCCACATTACACCACAGGAACTTCCTTGTTTGGACTTTATTGAATGTCAGAAAAAGGTATGCAGCTATGTTACCAAGATATTCATTCGATTATACGTAACTTCTGCCAAGGTGTCCTAATTTCTCACTGATTTAGGCTACGCTCCTTCGCCACTGTTGGTAAATATCCAACAGGAATAGAATAAATTTTTTGCACTCATCTTGATCTGCTGCAGATAACAATAAAAATACAGTGGGCGGAATTTTATGGTCCCGTTGCAGCCCAGGCAGGGCCATAAAATGCGGCCAATCATTCAAAAGTCCATTGACTTCGGCGGGACTGTAAAATCCCACCAGCAATAAATTCTGCCCAATGGAGTCGTGCTTCTTTCACCATAGTTATGCTGCCCCTTTATGACACTCCTAGCTTTTTATTATTTTTTCACAGTAAATGTCCACCATTTCAGTGAAGCATTGGAGACTTTAGGTTTTATTTTTAAGCACAGGGCCTTTGGTATGAACTACAAATTTTATTATAATCACTGAGATTACAAACGGAATTTTACAAAATAGTCATCAGCAGAGTACTCAAACCAAGATCGATGGCAGAAGTGGAAAAGTGTGATTTGTGCACAACTTCTCTACTGGCAGCAGGGCAACAGCACTACGAGCAGAGAAACCATTACATGAATCCTTTGAAAAGCTTCAGGACAAAAGCTGAAGGACTTGACGTATTCGTTCAATCTTTGCAAGGCTGTCCTCAGTGGAATCATCTGTTCAAGTGAAAACATATGGGCAAATATTATGTTTCTTTGTACACATTAACATAAAGAACTGATACCTAATGAGCTCAATAGATAATTATTTCATTCTTTAACACAGAGGCTCCCTTTCCCTTTCTTGTCTGAGCAGTTCTAAATCAATAGAGCACTGCCATGTAAGGCATTGCTTAATCTGTACAGGTCTCCTACATAGTATGCTGCTTGGAAACTAGCCTATTAAAAGGATTAAATGTGTTGGAATAGAAGAAATAAAGAAATATGAAAGAAGGAAGGAAGGGAAAAAGGATAGACGTGCATTTCTATAACTCCTTTGACAATCTCTGGATGCCACGAAGCATTTTATAGCCAGTGAAGTGCTGTCACTGCTGTAATGTATGAAACACAACAGACAATCTGCACATGACCAGCTCTCAGAAACAGCAATGCGATAATAGCCAGATACTCTATTTTACAGTGTTTTGAAGTATTTTTTGAAGTGTTGTCACTGTTGTAATTGTATTGAAAGTATCTGTAATAAATAGAAGATGTTAAGAGCCCTTTTCATCAGCTGTGAGGTTGCTTATAGTTACAAGCTTTTTGTCAGCAAAGTATTCAAGCAGGCTCTTTACAAATGAAAGCTGTTGTGCTTAATGCAGTCATATTTCATGAGCCAGTGCATATTATTGTGGTTGAGTCATACCAAGCTTGCTGTCTATTAATTCCCTCTGGTCCTAAATTATAAAGGACCACCTGAAACTTTCCAACAGATTTGGAAGTTTGATTCTCAATCCAATGCAAATTCTGTGGGTCCCATGCAATGTGCAACCTAGCATGCATTCTGTTATGGTTAATGACACAAAATATGTTGATTATTTTATATAATTTAAGAATTAAAAGAAATGTTATGCAATGCAAAAAAACTAAATTCAAAATAATGACTTTTCATCAGACTCATTTACTGTTTCTTACATTACTATGTAAATGCCAGATTATCAGGTTTCACACTGAATGTGGGGAATTTTAACCAAACCAACGGGTATGTTCGGGGTCAGGTGGTGGGGAAGTGGAGGTGTTTAAAGCCTTAAAAATCTGATTCATGACCCAAACCTTCCTCCAGCTTTAGCTGGGTAGGAGACCCCTGCAGCTAGAGCCAGGTGTTGACTTGGTGCATTGAGGTGGGGTGTGCTTTTACACTACCTCCTGCATCCAATGTAACTGCCTGAGGAACCCCGGCATCCCCCACAAACTTCCCCATGAGACCTCCAAACACCTACGTCCCTTCCCCTACCAAGGTCTCCTTCCTCCTTCCACCTCCCCCATGCCCCCAATCTTCCACAACTCAGGCCTCTGATCCCACCACCCAAGGCCTTCCCTGGGATTGCACCCCCCTCAGATATCAATCCCCCTCCATGATCACCCTTATCTCCCACCTGCAGACTTAGCTATCACTTAGGCTGACTTTTTAAAAAATGTATTCCTTCATGGGATGCGGACATTGCCGGCTAGAGCAGCATTTATTGTCCATCCCTAATTGCCCTTGAGAAGGTGGTGTTGAGCCACCTTCTTGAACCACAGCAGTCTATGTGGTGGAGGTACACCCACAGTGCTGTTAATGGGGGGTGGGGGGGGGGGTCCTGGGAAGTGTGGGGGGTTGTGGGGAGAACTCTGGTTGGGGAACTGATTGGTAATGTCCTGAGCTTGTTAAACTCCATAAGTGTTGGGGGAAATGCCAACTTCCGAGATCCTCATCAATATCTGACACACCTGCTCCTAGTGAGTCGGGTAAGTAAAAATCTAGGCTAATGTCCAAAGTAGATCATGCGAAGTATTTACCTGTAGTTTCCGATTCCTTTATCAATGCCTCTGCTTTCTGAATGGTTACCTCCCGGGCATTCCCCTTCAGGCCATCCAGATACTTGAGCAACACAGTGAAACGTTTGTCAGAGATCTACATTGAAGCAGAACACAGTAAATAACTTAGTACCGTAAGGAAATGTGCTGTTGAAAAATTTTCCCCAAATCTAATGGGTGATAAAAGAGCCACTCTTTCATAACGCTACGATCCTAATTTACATTTTTTGAAATTATTAAGTGACATTATTTGTTGGACAATTAGATTGATAATCATGGTTTTAAAGTACCAAGTTACAAAAAGTAATGGTCCCACTTCGAAAATCTCATGAGTCAACAAGCATTGTTGCCGGGCTATTTATTAGCTTGCGGGAACTCATGATTTTTCTGTTGAATCCCTAATCCTATTTCACTCAGTCTTTGTTTTTCTAACAATCATCAAGGCCAAATTCAGGAGACCTCAGTCTTGCAGTGAGCAACAGCTGCATGTGTACACGCTGCTTATTAAAAACAGATAAAAACTCCGGCACCACTGTGACAGCAACTGCTGAAACTGGAGAATAAGTAATAATGAACAAGTAGACAGAAAGAACTCGCATTCATATAGCACCTTGCATGACCTTGGAACATCCCAAAGCATTTTAACAGCCAATGAGGTACTTTTGAACTTCAGTTCCTACTGTAACATAGGAAACATGTTAGCCAATTTGTGCACAGCAAGGTCCCACAATACGAAACGTGGTAATGACCAGATCATGTGTTTTTACTGATGAAGGATGTTGACTGCTAATGATAAAGATTGGCTGGGTCTCTGGGGAGAACTCCACGCCCCTTCTTCGAATAGTGCTATGGCATCTTCTCTATCCACTCGCAGGAGAATATTAAAGAATTAGTGTTCTGCTTTATCTGTGCCTGGCAAATTTTTAGTTGTGCCAATGCAGCTTTGACAATTGTCCTGTCCTAGTTAAGTGTGGCGTGCTGCAGCTGTTTTGCTATTCTCTTGCTGTTGGCAATGGGATGAACAGTAAAAGGCACTAGTACCATTGCCACAGGCTGGAATCAGTTCACGGGATTAATCCTGACCGCTGAGTAAGCCTCAACAAAACAGCATATCATGTTCACAACACCATTAAAATTATGATAATTAATATGATGTAGGTCAGCATATTATAAAACAATTAAAACAAAGAAAGGCAGAGGTAGAAGTATTCTCTGTTAGATCAGTGGCAGCTATTTTACAAGGAACAGCTATCCTTAGGATAGACGATGCTCATTAACATTGGTCACAATCTCCAGCAGTGACCTGAGGTCCACTCTAGAGTTATCTAGAATTATGCTAAATCATACAACAGTAATGCTGCCTTTAATGCAGTAAAAGTATCCCAAGGCATTTGACAGAGCCGAGAGGAAAAATTGATGCAGAGCTCCTGGCGGAGACGCTATAGGGGGTTTTAAAGAAGGGGAGAGACAGGGGAGTTTGGGGAGGGAATTCCAGAGCATTGGGAGTATATAGCAGAAAGAACAGGTGCTATTGATGGGGTGATGCATAAGAGGCGAGGCTCAGAGGAAACAGATTTAGAGTGGGTCTGTAAGAATGACTAATGGAGAAGGAATGTAAGACCAGATATGAACATTTTAAATTTGAGGCATTTGGGGGAATCATCCTCCCATGTTGGATCACCTGGGCACATCGGTGTGTTTCACAACTGTACATTGGCGATGTGCACCTGGGGAGCTGCACTTCGCTCGGGACTTCGAGGTTTGTTTGCCTACCTTGCTTCAGGCAGCACTCATGATCATCAGCGCCAAGCTTCACAGGCAGCATCGCATCACTTTTAGGGGGGCTCATGGGCAGGTCTTCACCAACCAGACCAGACAAATGTGGGGGTGTCTTTTCAATGGCTGCAGGGCTATGGCTTGCTTGGGGAACGGGGAGAAGTGGCCTCAGGAATGGGGAAAGACTGCAAGGCAAGGGGTGTACTGGGGAAGGGGGGGTATCCCAGGGTGTGTGTGGGGGCACATGTTGATCTGTGCAAGTGGCCTCGAGAGGGTGAGGGCTGCAGAGGCAGTCTCCAGAGGAGATGAAGCCAAATGGTGAAGTGAGGGTGTGTGTGAGAGAGTGAGTGGTGACATCCCTTATGCTGGCAGTGAGTGAGATGCCAGTGAATGTGTGATGGTCTTGTGAGTGTGTCAGTTTATAGTGATGAGGTGGTTGCCTTACCCTGGTGGCACAAATGAGATAATTCATCCTCTTTCTGCACAGGATGGCCAACACTTTCTGTGCAGGGTTGACACTGACCACCATTGCCTCGCCTCCCAAAGTCGGAGTGGTGAGATTGCTGGACCTCCTGTCTAGAGTGAGGGTAGAGGACATCATAGTGAGCCTCCAAAAGACATTCCAGTGTCGGATCACTGAACTCTTCCTGGCTTTCAGGGCCATGTTTTCCCTGGAGTAGTCCTGGGCTGCAAACATTGAGAACTTTGTGCGCGATTGCAGCTTAGATTTGGCACCCAGAGTGAGGAAATGGTGAGACCGCCAACCAGCAAGGAATGTTTCTTGTGGCTGCATAGTTAATGAGGCGGGAAGCAGATGATACGGTGCAAAAACCCGTCATTGTGGTGGTGGGTAAAACATAATTTTCACACACGCTACCGCACTTAGTGCAATTCTGGGGTGATTCTGCCTTGAGGGAGGGCTGCCAGAGATGCAGTCTTCCAGATGAGACATGAAATTGAGGCCCCATCTGTCCTTCCAGCAGACAAAAAAAGTATTATTTCTAAGATGAGTGGGGGGAGTTATCCCCAGTGTTCTGGCCAATATTTATCCCTCAAATCAAAATCAAAACAGATCATACAGTCATTATTACATTGCTGTTTGTGTGAACTTGCTGTGTGTGAACTCATTACTGTATTTCCCTACATTACAATAGTGACTACATTTTTTAAAGTATTTCATGGGCTGTAAAGCACTTTGGGACGTCCTGAGGTCATGAAAGATGCTATATAAATGCAAATCTTTCTTTTAACTTTTTAAAATGATCAAACAAATTGTGTCTCCCCATGTCCCTTCATTATGATCTGCTCATTTTCATTTTTTAAAAACGCCCCTGCAGTTGATTTCCTGTTCACCCTTTTCCTATGTCTAAGCAATTTCTGTAGATGTTTGGTTTTCTTCTAATGGAGGATTTGATGTGATCTTTAAGCAGTGGGACTTTGCCAGAAACAGATAATTACATATTCACTAAACACTATTTTCACGCTCAAAACAAGTAGCTTTTCTCCTGATTTGAAACAGTTACTTTTGCGCAAGTTTAATTATTTGTATGTTGATGCTCCGGACTTTCCTTTCACGTAACTTCCAAGTGGCAAATGGCATCATCCCACATGGCGTTCCGCCTCCTTGCAGCCTTATTACGTTAGTCAAGAATCTCAGCACATCTCTAACTCGTCCTTTCCCTGCACTTTAAAGCTGTGAAACTCTGCAGCTATGGGCTTCTAAAACACCCACTATTTCACTTTCTCTCCTTAGGGTTGCTAACTCTGTTGGATGTATTCCCTCCTGGATGTATGACCTCCTGCCTCAAACCGCCCTGCCCCACATTCATGCAATTGATTGCCCGACTCATTCATCCTCACAGCTCCCCATTTTCCCACAACCACCTGGAAAATGACTCTTCATTTATCCCTCAGTAAGTGAGAAATAGAATCCACTGTAAGTAGGCCTAGATTTTAGGTTTTATTTTAGTAGAATTTAACTTGCTTGACTTGACCATTTTTAGAGGCTTTTTACAACATATGTATCCTGCAGTAGGCTAACAAGGTCAGGTCACCATTTTGTATTAAAACATTATTTAAAAAGTCATTTTGTGATTTAAACACCTGCACAACACAATAGCTCAATTTTAGTACACTAACCACTAGCATCCTAAAGTAGCAACCAGCCAGCAACAGATGATTGTATTAGAAAAGGAACCTCAATTACTCTGTAATTGAAGAATATGCTCTTCAATTAATAAGAAGTAATTATCCAGAAGGAAAAAACAGTTTTGACATGTACTCTTATTTCCCAGTTTTTACTGGTGTTCTATTTTAAGGTATATAAGACCAGTTCGGACCAGTATTCTTATTTCCCAGTTTTTACTGTTTTTTCCCTTCTGGGTAATACTCAAATAGCTATTGAAGGCTGCATTCCTGTGTTTTCGAATCAGAGTTAAATCTGGGACCATCAAAATTTTGAACATGCTATGAAAAACCTGTGGGAAGAGAAGCATAGAACCAGCAAGGTCCTAATCACATACTGTCCTTGAAATACTCCATTGTCTTCATGTGCACAGATGGACAATCCAATGAAGTTAACCCTTAAAACATTATTGACCAATTAGCTGTTAACAACTTTGATTTAAGGTGAGGTAATACCAGAATTAGGTGTAAAATAGGGTTTTGGGAACCATCTTGTCTGTGTGCATCAAATGAAGGGAAACCAGTTGTGTTGTATGTTTTTGGGGGCAGAGGCAGAATTCCTGACAGCGTGAGAACCAGTAGTGGAGCACTGTTCCCAGGGGCAGAGGCAGAATTCCTGTCGGTAGAAAGACTCAAGGTCGTTTACTGCTTCTGGATTGGCCATCCACTTGAAGTCGTGAAGTCTGTTGTGTATTCTTGATAAGTATATTTTTGTTCTTTTTATTTTTTATTCAATAAGCTTTGATATTATTTGCTAATTCAGTGTCTAAGTCTTTACCTGGTGGTTAAATCTCTGTCAAACTAAAACAGCTTAAAGGGTTAATTTGGGATTCAGTTTTTAGGCCACATGCAACTAAATTAAACTAAGTCTAAAGTTATCAAGTGCCCTTTTAAAACTTACATCATGTGTACATGGATAAAAGATAATGGCTGGGATTTTCCGGCCCTGTCGTGGTGGGACCCGCTGCAGGAGATTCAGCGGCCCAGCCAAAAATCCATCGACTATCGGTGGGTCCGGACGATCCCAGCGGCGAGCGGGGCCAGAAAATCACGCCCAATGAAGGATCAATCACACTAATAGGGGCAGTCCACAGGCAACCTCATAGTAGAAGGGAGGCGGAGGAAGAAGTGTGCGAACAAATTAGGAAATTGAGTAATGAACACAGAACTATAATCATGGTGGATATCAGATACCCCAAAATTAATTGGCGAGAAGACGTAGGTAAAGGAGATGAGGGATGAGTTCCTACAATGACTCCTTTCTAACCCAATATTTAAGAAGCCCAATAAGCTACTGGATCGTTTCCAGGGTTAGGCTGACATGACATTGGAAGATGAGATTAGAGAGGCTATAACCACATTTAAAATAAAAAAGAGAAATATTAAACAAAATAATCACACTCAAAGGGGATAAGACCACTGGCGTGGATGGATTGCAACCATGCATTCTGAAAGAATCTAGGGAAAGGATGGCAGAGGCACTATTTAATAATTCATTAGGAAAAGGAGAAGCACAAGAGGACTGGTGGATAGTTAATGTTATATCTATGTTTAAGAAGGTGGAACATGTCCAGGGAAACGGTCAGTCAAACCAAAAAAACAAAATGATGGATTTCAAACATGAAGTACTCTTCACCAACCTCATTGGGTACTTTGAACAAGTAAAAGCGGGAGTAAACAAGGGTAATGTACTAGATGTAATATACCTCGATTTCCAAAGGCCTTTGATAAGGAAACACATAACAGGTTAACAAATAGGTCAGAGCATGCAGAGTCAGAGACAAGTAGTAGAATGGCTATCTGGCTGGAAGATGAAAAGCAGAGAGCAGGGGTAAAGGGTAGCTATTCACAGTGGCAGAGGGTGGAAAATGGGGTCCTAAAGAATCAGGGCTGGGACTGTTGCTCGTAATTTATATTAATATTAATGAGTCAGACCTTGGAATCAAAGCACAATTTCTAAAGTTGCAAACAACACCAAACTGGGATTCAGGAGAACTGTGACAAGTTAAAAGACGATGTTAATAAATATGCAAAATGGACATATATTTGGCTTATGAAATTCAACATTAAAAAATGTGAAGTACCATATTTTGGTAAGAAAAGGAGGTCACCTATTACTTGGAAAGTAAGAATCTAAGGACCGGGTTTTCACAGAGTTAAGCTGAATCCGGAGCCATTTAAAAAAGGCAGGCAGGATCCAATTCCGGGACTCCCAACCCCATAACCGGTGCTGGCTATTTTCACCAGCGTGGGTTAAGGGCACTAGTAGCTAGCCCACACCCTGCATTTCCGACTTGGCCGGGAGACTGGTATCTGATAGCCCCCTACAACTTTCATGGAGCCGAGCCAGCTTCATGGCTCCTCAGAGGAGTTGTGAATCATAGTCTGGATTCTGGAACCCTTTGAAAGGCAAGTTCAAAAGGTCTTACCCATGACCCCTATGTCCCTTCCATGCCCCCCATGGCACCTCAATGTCCCCATGCTACTTCCATACCCTACCTGTCATCTCCATGATCTCCCCATCTCCCCTCTGTGCCACCTCCATGGCCTCTTAATCTTGTCCGAATGAACATTCAGGCATTGACAAAAGAGATCACAGAAAAAATAACTTATTAAATTAACATAACTACATCAATCAAGCAAAGTAAGCACTCCACGCAGTTGTCAAAACAGAACCCCTGCTGAACTAATGCAGTTGATTGTTTTGGAGTTCATCCAAGCATTCATAATGAGGCCATCTGGGAACTGTTTCAGTAGAAACAGATAGCCAGACATCTGGGTTCTCCACCTGTGCTCACTACAAATGTTTGGATAAGATTAAGAGGTGTGAAGTGGTGAAAGCTTCTATTACTGATACTATAGTTGTCCTGTCTGGTTGACACTCTTACAGGGTTGTAGGAACAGCAGTTTTTTTCAAAGAAGATTTCTGAATGGGTGTTTTTTTCCCTCAGCCTTTCAACACTTGTCATTGTCATGTGGCTCGTTGGTTCTGTACATAATGCATACTGGATGAATGGGCATGGAGGGGGTATGGAGGCCATGGAAGATGCATGGAAGCTATGAAGGGGGCATGGAAAATGGGAGGGGGAATGACAGGGTGTGAGGGGTGAAGGCTAGAGGGCCTAATTGCTTTTAATACACCTGGGACAAACTTCCAGAGAACCAAAGGGGCCTTCTCACCACCCACCTCAGCACTTGCCCACCTACAATCTGCTTCCAGGGTCGGTGGGCCCAACTCTTTCCTTCTCACCTTCCCAGAGTGAAGACTGGCTGTACCGGGGACCTTTAAACCAAGGTGGGTCTGCCGAGTCAGGCTACCTGCCTCAGTAGCGAAAATCCAGCCCTAAATTGGATAGAGGGCCAAAGGGGGTACTAATACAAAAATCACTAAAGGCTGTTATGCAGGTTAATAGGGGCATTAAAAAGGAAACCAAGCACTCTGGTTTATTTCTAGAGGGCCAGAAGTGAAAAGTAGGGAAGTTAGGCTAAGCTTGTATCGAATCTTGGTTAGATCGCACTTGGCGGATTGTGCACAGTTGTGGTCGCCATATTATAAAATGGATATTGAGGCACTAGAGAAGGTGCAAATGATTTACAAGGATGATACTAGAACTGTAAGCTGATACCTTTCAGGAAAAGATGAACAGGCTAGGTCCATTTTCTCTTGAAAAGAGAAGGCTGAGGAGTGACCTAGAAGAGGTCTTTAAAATTATGAATGGTTTTAATAGAGTAGACACAAAGGGGTGGGATTTTATGCAGGCAACAGGGGTCTCAGCTGTCAGCCAGAGAACTGCCAAGAGACCCACACTGCTAGTATTATGTGCCAATCAGGCATTTGAAAGGTCACTGGTGGGTCTTCCACAAGATCAGCACCCCAGGGGTATGAAGTTACGCCTGCCAAGAGCTGGCAGCCAATCAGAGTATGACAGCTCTTTTGCTCAGCAGTGCCACTGAGGTGGTGGTGGTTGCTGCCGAACCGACACTCAGGACCGTGGAGCAACCTAGGCCAGAGGGAAGTGACGGCGGCAGGGCGGGGGGGTAGTTTTGTGGGGTTGGAGTTGTGGGGAGGGGGTTGTAATGGCAGTTCACAACCAACCCCGCACAGATTTGCTTGTTGTGGGTCCCATAGGGCCTGCCTGCCTGCCACTGCGCTAATATCAGCAGTGATGGGAAAAAGCCCTTAATTGGGCATTAATTGCCCCTTAAGGGCCACAATTGGAGGCAGGACAGGAAGGCTGTCCACAGGCCTTCCCATCTTGGACTTAAGGTGGGAAAGCGGCAGGGTCCCCACTGCTACCATCCCACCTGATTAAATGTCCTTCCCACCTCCAAACTCGCCACAGAGGAGAGCATAAAATACCATCCAAAAAGTGTGGGGAAGAGCAAAGCTAGAGCCCATCACTATAATATATCCACCAAGAAACTAAATAGGGAATTTAGAGGAAATGTTTTTACCCAGAGTGGTGAGAATGTAAAACTCACTATCGCGCTGAGTAGTTGAGGCCAATAGTTAGGTGCATTTAAGGGGAATCTAAATAAACATATGAGGGAGCAGGGAGTAGAGGGTATTGCTGATAAGAGTTAGATGAGAAAAGATGGGAGGAGCCTCATGTGGAGCATAAACACCAGCATGGAGTGATTGGCCTGTCTGTGCACTGTTCATTCTATGTAACTGTTCGTTACTCGATTAGCTGATTCTTGACTGTCTTTTTATCACCCCGACTTCAATATTTTTATACTGAATAAGTGTTCAATGAAAACAATTACATTTTTACAGTGCTGCGATTATTTTTTTTCTCCTGGGTGTTTCTTGCAACACTGTCCTGAATTAATCTTGATTACATGGAGACTCCAGGACAATCCTGAAGGGTTAACAACCCTACTCTTTCCTACACTTTTCAATCATGGCTGTGCCCTGCATTCATCCCCTTGGCTTGTCATCTTGGATTCTCCATAAAATGGAGTTCAAAATTATTGCACCGAAACAAAGGTTCTCCAACATATGCCTGCCCTTGACTCCCTTGTCGATTAAAAATCTGTCTAACTCAGCCTTGAATATATTCAATGACCCAGACTCCACTGCTCTTTATGGAAGAGAATTCTAAAGGCTAATGATCCTCGGAAAGAAGGAATTCCTCCTTTTCTGCGTCTTAAATGGGAGACCCCTTTTTTTAAACTGTGCCCTCTATTTCTAGAGTCCCCCATGAGAGGAAACATCCTCTCAGCATCTACTCAGCATCAGATTGTTGTAGATAGATTAGTTACTTAAATAGCTCCGCACAAACTGCCTCCATTCTGATACCATTAACAGAAACTTGAAATTGGCTGGTGATGGGCTTGACCCTAGAATGCAGACACTGCTGCTGACTCTCTGGTAATAATTCACAGGTGGGTGCTATTTTCTCCTTCACTTCTGTTAGGGAGTCAAATTGACACTCGCTGCTTTAGAATTAACATCGCAATATCTCCTCACTCCTCCTACCCCCCCTCTCCACCATCCCACCCCACAAACCTTGCACAATACACACAGATTTAAGAAAAAACTATATCTCTGGCATAAACACTTTCGTAGACTGAAACAGCACAGAAGTCGACCACTCGGTCCATCATGCCTGTGTTGGCTCTCTGAAAGAGCTTTCTAATTAGTCCCACTTCCCTGCTCTTTGGGAGGTGTCAGCTGTGGCTCAGTTCATAGCACCCTCGCCTTTGAATCAGAGGGTTGTGGGTTCATGTCCCACTCCCGGAAACCAAGAACTGTGATTGTACTCGAAAGAGTTGCAATCTGTGACTGTTGATAACTCGAAAGAGTTGCAATCTGTGACTGTTGATAACTCGAAAGAGTTTCACCTCCCACTAGTACTGGGCTATCACATAAACATGTTGGAGGTGTCAGCTGTGGCTCAGTTCATAGCACCCTCGCCTTTGAATCAGAGGGTTGTGGGTTCATGTCCCACTCCCGGAAACCGAGAACTGTGATTGTACTCGAAAAGAGTTGCAATCTGTGACTGCTGATAACTCGAAAGAGTTTCCCTGCTCTTTCCCCCATACACTTTCTTCCCTGAAGGCATTATCTTGCTCTGTTGTACATTTCCATGGGCAGTGACAACCCTTTGTTACCCCAGTCAAATTATTTGCCCTTCATATATCAGTTTAGCAGAATATCAACAGGATATTCAACCGTGACATGGAAAGAAAATCACAGCTGAGTTCAATCCAAGGTTCTCTTGACAACCTCACCCATGCAGTTTTCAGCCACTGGAAAACAAGCAGAAAAAGACAGAAAGGAACTTGCTATCACACTTTTCATGACCTCAGGATGTCCAAAAGCGCTCTTACAGTTAACAAGGTAGTTTTTAAGTGTGGTCACTATTGTGATGTAGAAAACGCAGCAGCCAGTTTGTTCATAGCAAGCTCCCATCCATTAATGACCATATAAACTGTTTTAGTGATGTTGGTTGAGGACATATTGGCCAGGACTCTAGGGAGAACGAATTAGCTCCTCTTCAGAATAATGCCCTGGGATCTTTTAGGTCCACCTGAGAGCACAGACAAGGGCTTTGTCTTAATGTCTCAATGAAAAGACAGCACCTCTGACAGTGCTCCCTGAGTAATGCACTAAAGTATCTGCATTTTGTGCTCAAGTCTCTCAAGTGGGACTTGAACCAGCAAACTCTTGGCTGAGAGGCAAGAGCCAAGACTGATACATGAAAGTTTTATTCTCTGCTCAACATCTAACCATCGCCCCTTGATACTAAATGGCATTACCATTACTGAATTCCCCACTATCGACATCCTGGGGGTTACTATTGACCAGAAACTGAACTGGACTAGCCATATAAATACTGTGGCTACAGAGCAGGTCAGAGGCTAGGAAATCTGCAGCGAGTAACTCACTTCTTGACTCCCCAAAGCCTGTCCATCATCTACAAGGCACAAGTCAGGAATGTGATGGAATACTCTCCACTTGCCTGGATGAGTGCAGCTCCCAAAACACTCAAGAAGCTCAACACCATTCAGGACAAAGCAGCCTGCCTGATTGGCACTGCACCCACAAACATTCACTCCCTCCACCACCGACGCACAGTAGCCACAGTGTGTACCATATACAAGATGCATGGCAGAAACTCACCAGGCTCCTTTGGCAGCACCTTCCAAACCCACGACAACTACCATCTAGATGGACAAGGGCAGAAGATACATGGGAACACCACCACCTGGAAGTTCCCCTTCAAGCCGCTGACCATCCTGACTTGGAAATATATCACTGTTCCTTCACTGTCACTGGGTCAAAATCCTGGAACTCCCTCCCTAACAGCATTGTGGGTGTACCTACACCACATGGACTGCAGCAGTTCAAGAAGGCAGCTCACACCACTTTCTCAAGAGCAATTAGCGACGGGCAATAAATGCTGGCCTAGCCAGTGACTCCCAGATCCTGTAAATGAATTTTAAAAAAGCTACTCTTTGACTAAACGCAAGGAGCTAACTGAGAGGTAATAAAGTGTTTTAAAGGCAGAAAAATTTGGAGAAAATTTTCCAGGCATTGCGTCTGCCTTTACCAGGGAAGATGATGCTGCCCAGGTCATGCTGAAAGATAAGTTCATTCAACTTAAAGGGTTTAAAATTGATAAGGAGGAGCTATTTGTACTTAAAAGTTGATAAGGCACCAAGCCCAGATGAGGTGCATCCAAAGATACTGAAGGAAGTGAGAATAGAAATTACAGAGGCACTAGCCATAATTTTCCATTCTTAGACTCAGGGGTGGTGCGAGAGGACTGGAGAATTGCAAATGTTACACTCTTGTTCAAAAAGGGTATAAAGATAAGCCCAGTAGCTACAGCCAGTCAATTTAACCTAGGTGCTGGGGGTGCTTTTAGAAATGATAATTCGGGACAAAATTAATACTCGCTTGGACAAAAGCGAGTTAATTAAGAAAAGGCTGCATGGATTTGTTAAGGGGAAAATCATGTTTAACTAACTTGCTGGTGTTTTTTGATGAGATAATAGAGCAGGTTGATGAAGGTAATACTGTTGATGTGGTGTACACGGATTTCCAAAGGGCACTTCATAAAGAGTGACACAACAGACCTTTGAGCAAAGTTAGAGCTCATGGAAATAAAGGGCCAGTAGCAATGTGGGTACAAAACTGTCTGACTGACAGGAAACAGAGGGTAGTGGTGAATGATTGCTTTCAGGACTGGAGGAAGATTTGTAATGGAGTTCCTCAGAGATCTGTGCTAGGACCCATGCACTTCCTGATATATATTAATAACCTAAACCTTGGTGTAAAGGGCATAATTTAAAAATCTGCAAATGACACAAAACATAGAAGTATTGCGTGTCATGAGGAGCAAAATGTTGAACTTCAAAAGGACATAGTCAGGTTGGTGCAACGGGCAAACAAATAGCAGAGAAATGTGAAGTGATTCATTTTGGTAGAAAGAACACGGAGAGACAATATAAGATAAAGGGTATAATTCTAAAGGGGGTGCAGGAGCAAAGGGACCTGGGTGTATAGGTGCATAATCATGAAGGTGGCAGGACAGGTCGAGAGAGTGGTTAATAAAGCCTACGGCATCCTGGGCTTTATCAATAAAGGCAAGGAAGTTATGTTAGACCTGTATAAAATACTGGTTCAGCCTCAACTGGAGTATTGCATCCAGTTCTGGGCAGCACAGTTTAGGGAGGATGTGAAGGCATTAGAGAACGTGCAGAAAAGATTCACGGGAATGGCTCCAGGGATGGGGACCTTCAGATACATAGAAGGATTGGAGAAGTTGAGGTTGTTTTCCTTGGAAAGGAGTAGGTTCAGAGGAGGCTTGATAGAAGTATTCAAAATTATGAAGGGTCTGGACAGAGTAGATGGGGAGAAACTTCCCATGGGTAGGAAGATAGAGAACCAGAGGACACAGAATTCAGGTAATTGACAAAAGAAGCAATGACGAAATGAGGAAAAACCTTTTCATGCAGTGGGTGGTTAGGGTCTGGAATGTACCGCCTGAGAGTGTGGTTCAATGGAAGTTTTCAAAAGGGAACTAGGTCATTATCTGAGAAGGTAAAACTTGCAGGGCTACGAGGGGGAAAAGGCAGGGGAGTGGCACGGTGAATTTCTCCTTTGGAGGGCTAGCACAGGATGGGCCAAATGGCCTCCTTCTGTGCTATTAACCATTCTATAATTCTACGACCCTATCCCCCTCATACTCCATACAAGCTGATCAAGTAAATGGAACTGAAAGTGTCCATGAAGGTGGCTAGTGTTTGCAGCATCCAGCTCTCCTGAGCAAGAGGGGTAGTTTCAATACTTTAGGGAGTGAGATTAGAAGAGAAATGGACACACACACACACACAGACATGCACACACACATACAAATCCCATTTAATAATATGGCAGAAATCCTTTTTAATGATACAGCTAGCTATTGTTTGATGGTTTAAGCTGGTCTATCTTTGATCTTTGTGTGTAGAGTTTTATTAAAAAGATCAACGTCCATCAGCTACGGAGAACAGGAGAATCTCTTTACCGATAGCATTAGCATCAAAACAGAGACAGATGACTCTTTTATGGATGCTGGGAGCGCAGCTGTCACAAGGCAGACAAATAAAGGACTTCTCCAAAATGCCATCTTGGCCTAAATCCAGTTTGAGCATGTAAGTGCATTTTAATGTTCTATGATATCTGGATTGTTAGCACAATGTTGACTTTGAGTCTACGGTTGGCATAATTTCAAAGTAGGATTTAATTCACATTTTCTCAATATTAACATTTTACCTTATCACAATCATACATGTGCTGTAGGAGCCAGGTCTGTCTCGTCTTCTGAAATTTCCATTCCTTGTGTTTTTTGGACCACCTTCAAACAATAGTTACATTCTTTAAAAGGTGAGCAAGATAAAATTAAAAAATGCAGCCAGTTCTATTTTTTAAGAAAGAAATACTGAAAGACCTGTATTTATAGATTGTCTTTCACAAGCCCAGGGTGTCCCAAATTGCTTTATAGCCAATGAAGTACTATTTTGAAGTGTAGTCACTGTTGTAATGCAAGTAACGGAGCAGCTAATTTGTGCACAGCAAACTCCCACAAACAACACTGTAATAATGACAGATATTCTTGTTTTTAGATTTTGATCAAAAGGTTAAGCGTTCATTGCAGAAGAGCTTTGTAAGGATCCAGTGAGATGCACAGGAACCTTCCTAAATCAAGTCTTAGTTTTCAGACCAGAATTCCGCACAATGTGACAGAATCAATTCCATCAATCAATTTGTATATTTAAGGAAAGGGTCTGCTTTGAAAGGAGAACAATCCAATTATCAACGGAGTACTTCAGACTTTGTTTCCATTTGTTGGTCTTGTAAAGATGCACTTACACACAACTTACCATTTCTATCATAATAATTTCTATCGCCTCTTTGTCCATCCTCCACCACCCACAACAGAACCTTTTAATATATTTTTTGCCAACTGCACAACATGTTATGCTACCAAGACATCCTTGATGCTGATGTAAGTCAGAAGGTTGTTCTTCACAGATTAAGAGTAGCAGGAATAGAGCTGGAGCACAGGTATGAATCAAACTGTATGTATCAGTAACAAATCTAACATGCAATTAGACGGAATCCTCCAATCATTAAAAAAAATCTTGTGGGTTAATTTTGGTAGACAATCGGGCAGTTCAAAGCTACCAAATAGCTAATTAACCAAAACTTGACCAATAACAACAGGTGCCTAATCTAACTTCCAAACAATAGCAGAATTTGGATTTTAAATGTTGGTCTTTACAGAGGTCGCATTGACATGGTCATGCACAACTTCCCTTTAACCTCCTCCAGCCCTATAACTCTCCAAGAACTCTGTGTTTCCCCCAACTCTGGCCTTTTGTGCATCCCCAATTTCCCCCGCCCCACCATTCACAGCTGTGCCTTCAATCGTCTCGACGTTAAGCTCTAGACTTCACTCCCTAAACCTCTGTGCTTCTCTTTCCTCCTTTATATTGCTTCATAAATCCTAACTCTTTGAACAACTGATATCTGCTTATGTGGCCTGGTGTCAAATTTTGTCCGATAATGGGATGTTTTGCTACATTAATTGGGGAGATGGTGGCATAGTGGTATTGTCACTGGACTAGTATCCCAGAGACCCAGGATAATGCTCCGGGGACCCGGGTTTGAATCCCACCACAGCAGATGCTGAAATTTGAATTCAATAAAAATCTGGAACCAGAAGTCTGATGATGACCACGAGATCATTGCCGATTGTCATAAAAACCCATCTGGCTCACTAATGCCCTTTAGGGAAGAAAATCTGCCATCCTGGCCTACATATGACTCTGGACTCACAGCAATATGTTTGACTCTTAAATGCCCTCTGAACAAGGGCAGTTAGGGATGGACAATAAATGCTGGCCTAGCCAGCGACGCCCACATTCCATGAACAAATTTTTAAAAAGCTACATGATCACATTGCTGTTTGTGGGAGCTTGTTGTGTACAAATTGGCATCTAGTGATCATGATAAAAGGTGGTCTTTTTCTTTCTTTATGCAATTTGTTGCTGTATGTACACTTTTAGGGGGGCTGGAGGTTTTCAATTGATCCCCAATGTCATAGAAAGTCTAACACTGACTTTCCCAAGTGAATTATATTCTAATAAGATGCAATACATAAAACAATGTTTAAGAGGTTGCACTACTTTTAGACTGGTCCGTACTTGCAAGTAGAAATTGCTGTTTTCTTACCCCAGGGAAGCCATTTAACCAGCTCATTACTCGACTCTGCATCAATTATTCGCCAAAACAACTTTTGAGGAATATGTAGCAAAAGGCAGAAACATAAATCTATGTTCAGTCCGTTAAGTGAACAGTCCTGCCAGCCCCCCACTAAACCCCCTTGAGTGTTCCTAACATTGTCCAACATTATATAGAAAAACAGCCAACTCGAGAATATAAATCACTTCACTTCTAGAAAATCTCTGAATCATTATACGCAGTTAGATCTGTCAAGCTGCCATAGTTAACATCTTTATAAAGGCCCTTTTTCAAGACTAGCCTCCCTCTTCTAGATCTCCCAAGTCGTAGAATTCCACGACTGAGAGGCTGAAGGAAAGAAAGAATAAATTCACATTTATAGAGTCTCTTTCACAACCTCAGAAGGTCCCAAAGTGCTGTACAGTCAACTAAATCTTTTTTGAAATGTAGTCACTGCTGCAATTTAAGAAACGTGGCAGCCAAACTGCATACAGCAAGGTCCTACAAACTGCAATGAGATAATGACCAGGTAATCTGTTTACAGGTGTTGGTTGGGTGATGAATATTGGCCAGGACAGTGGAGAGAACTAACCTACTCTTCTTCAAAGTACTCCCATGGGGGTCTTTTACATTCACCTGAGAGAGCAGACAGTGCAGCAATCCCTCATTAATGCACTGGAGTGTCAACCTGGACTTTGTGTTTAAGTCTCTGGGGCGGGAATTGAACCCCCAGTCTACTGACTCAGAGGTGTGACTGTGTCATTCAGTTTGGCCTCAACCGACATCCCGCTGATCATTTTTTAAATTGGCCTGACTGATATCAGGAATTCAACTTGTGGGCAGTTTGCAGGTTCAAACCATGTTCTGTGATACCAGACTCCAAATCCCAAGTCACCTCTGGATTTATAACCCATTAGCACATTTAGGCAAAAAAAAATCATTGTGCATTAACAACTTGATGCAGTCTAGTTCTAATTTTATTGCAATAGGAATGGAATATATAAGTAGGGAAGTTTTACTGCAGCTGTACAGGGTCTTCGTGAGACCACATCCGGAGTACTGTGTGCAGTTTTGGTCTCCTTATTTAAAAAAACGATATAATTATGTTAGAAGCAGTTGAGAGATGGTTCAATAGACTCGTTCCTGGGATGAAGGGGCTGTCTTATGAAGAAAGGTTGCACAGATTAGGCCTATACCCATTGGAGTTTAGAAGAATGAAAGGTGATCTTATTGAAACATATAACTTCTTGAGGAACTTGATTGGGTGGATACCTGGACCATGTTTGTTCTTGTGAGGTAAACTAAAACTAGGGGACATAGTTTAAAAATAAGATGTCTTCCTTTTAAGACAGAGATGAGAAGATTTTTTTTCTCCCAAAGGGAGTGTTGTTGTGTTGTATTCTCTTCCCCTGAAGGCAGTGGAGGTTGAGTCTTTAAATTAATTCAAGGCTCAATAAGACAGATTTTTGATAGACAAGGGAGTCAAGGGTCACAGGGAGGCAGACAGGAAAGTGGAGCTGAGACCACAACCAGAACAGCCATGATCTTATACTGTAGCAGGCTCGAAGGGGCAAATGCCTTACTCCTGTTCCTATGTTCCAATGGGTGCCTGGCCTCTTCTGCTGCCTTCTCGTGTGGTCTTGAGTTGGCAGACAATTCACTCATGGGGTTCTGATGAAAGGTTATCGACCTGAAATGTTTCTCTCCACAGATGCTGCCTGATCTGTTCAGTATTTTCAGTACTATTTTTAAAATTTCACTCATAGGGGACATCGCTGCATTGCCTCAGCCAGTCCTCAACTGGTAGACCTGGATCTTTCAGAAATAAGCAGCCTGTCATGGCACACAAATCTCCAGGATAGATTCAGAAAGGCAGGATGCTAGGCCAATGTACAAAGAGTGCCTTCTGCTCACATTCCCTCCAGCGATCATCTGCTATTGGTGGGGAAGGGAACAAGATATGTAAAACCTATGTGGGGTGTGATTTATACCTGACATGATCTGGAACTGGTCTTCACCCATTTTGCCACAGATGGTGCCCATGGTCAATGCCGATCTCTCCTGATTTCTGTACTGTGTTTAGTATTTGTGAAGCAAATGTGGAAAAAGTTGTTGGCAATGTTAACTTGCATTTATATAATGTGTTATCACATCCTCGGTCAAAATCCTGGAACTCCCTTCCAACAGCATTATGGGTGTATCTACACCACATGGACTGCAGTGGTTCAGGAAGGCAGCTCACCACCACCTTCTCGAGGGCATTTAGGGATGGGCAATAAAAATGCTGGCCTAGCCAGTGATTCCCACATCCCGTGAAAGAATAATTTTTTTTTTTTTTTTTACAAATCCTCAGGCTTTCCCATGGAGCTGTTACATAGACAATCTCAGTGGATGATTTGCATTGGCAAGGTCCCTCAAACAGCAAATGACCAGATAACCTGTTGGTGGTTGAGGGAGGAATGCCGGCCAGGCCACTTACAAGTCAATCTGGATACACCTCCTTTCTGTGGCACTTGAAATACAAAGTGGAGGCAAACATTTATCTCCCAACAAAAATGGTGAGTAGATGATCATTGGTTCATTCCAATTAAAAAGCAGTGAGTTTAACAAGCTACAAGAAAGCAATAGCATGATTGTGTGATGAATGCCAGTAAAACAGGCTGTCTGCGATCCGACGTTAATAATGAAATTAATAAAGCTTCTCTGGGAACGAATTGTGTAAGAACTTGGTCACAAACCTCCCAAGCTTATAGGAAGCAAATATATTTCAAAAGCAAAATAAAGCCTTTGGTGATTTATTTGCAGACTGTAATAAATTTAATCAACAACCTGATTTAAAACCGCCGTAGCTTTTGTTTGTGTCTGTAGCCTGGAAACCAGATTTTGTTTTTACAAAGTGCATCCTTTGTTTCCTTCTACAGAATTCTCATCTTTTTTCCCTCTGAGTGTGGGTGCTTGGCTCAGCACTCTCTCCTTTCATGTTAGTATAGAAAGAGAGAAAGGCTTGCATTCCAAAGAACTTTCCCTGACCTCAGGATCTCCCAAAGCACTTCACAGCCAAAGAAGGGCTTGTTGAAGTATGGTCACTGTATTTTAGGAATGAAATTGGACACACTCAATTTGGATCAGTGCACTGGGGAAAATGCTCATGGATACTAACCAAATCTTGCAGAATACAAGTAGCTAGTTGCTGTATGATTTAGTCATTCAATCAGCAAAAGCTCACTTCATTGGTACAGCTTAAACTAAGGGCATAATTTTTTCGCTCAGCGTGCGGTTGAGCGCCCGACACGCTCAAGTGTAAAATAGTGCACGATATTTTGGTCAGCAGGAACGCGCTAAACTCAGATATGCACCTGCTAACAATTAAGAGGACTATTAAGCGCAATTAACTGGGATTTTTGGCTGCCCGTCCGACCTTACGGTTGACGGGAGAGCGAATTGGCCAGGGGGCCTTTGCATTTTTCAGGAAACCTCATTCAAGGGTGGGATGAGGTTTCTGTCATTAAATAAAAGAATATAAAAATGTTTGGACAGAATTTTCATGTTGTATATGTTCAGGTGACTGTTTCCGATGCATGGGCATTTTTTCCCGCTTTTTAAAATCTTTATTTTGTGTATTTAAATTCTTCAGCTCCTTGAGGCAGCTCTCTGTCTTCAGGGAGCTTTCATTCCACGCTCCCCCGTGCTTGTGCTGACTTCTGCACACACCCTCCTCTCGCCCCCAACCCAGGCAGCGCTGATCGTATCAGCGCGTGCTTCACGCTGGTTGGCCATTAATTGGCCATCTAGCATGAAATTGTGGTCGGGGGCCGATCGCGGTCGGCGGTCTGTTTCCCGACCGCTCACTGATTGCACCTGCCTGCCAAGCTGAAAATTCAGGCCCAAATGTGAATACAACCACTGATAGCAGAGGAGTGTACGCAAACTTTACAAACAGTTGATTGGTGTCAGCCTTGGCTGAATGGCAGCATTCCCAACTCCCCCTCAACCAAAATCACCAAAAAAAACCAAAATAAATTATCGCCTTGCTGCTTGCAGAAGTTTGCTATGCATAAATTGACTGCTACATTTTCCCTACATTATAACAGTGACAACATTTCAAAAGTACTTTATCAGTTGTGAAGTGCTCTCGAATCCCTTGAGGCTATGAAAGGTGCTATATGGACACAAGTTCTTCCTTTCTTACAGTCACATGGAGGAAGAGAGAAACATCAATTGAGGTTCATACATTGACGAATAGAAATACCTGGCTGAGGAACTTGTGGTAGGGTATAAATCTCAACAACGCCCACTGACAAATTACTTTCCTAGTCCCTGTTGGCCTCACTTGTGGAACTGTTGATCCTATCGCACTATTGAACACAGGATAATGGTAGTAAAACATCGCCAGCATAAACCATTTTCCAGTGGGTTTTTACTGCTTGGAACGGGAGCTCTGTGGTCAAATGGATTGTTAAACTTAACATCAAACTATAATTGCTTCTCCAACCATATAACTAATAAAAAAAAATGTACAGTGTGTATTTTTCGGATTTCTTTTCTGCCCAAGAAATTTTGTTAGAATTGCTTTGCAATGACAGTTAATAAACGGAGGTTATGCGGGAGGTAAGGGTCTCCTTCGTTGCCAATAGCAACACCATCGAGACTGAGTAGAGTTGGCAAAAAGTTCATCTGATTGAACGGCTGCCAAAATAAAGGAGCTCTTTATCTCTCACCTTGTCAGATATTCTAACGCAAGGTCGTTTGCTGAAGATTGCTGAGGTTTCACCTTTTCCACCAAAACGCCAGTTTCTTTCAGCAGTAGTTTTTCTTTCTTTTTACGCTCTTTCTTCTGTTTCCTTTCAATCTTTCTCTTTTCTTCTGCTGTGAGTTCCTCCTCTTCCCGGTTCACTGGCACTTCCATCATTTCTTCCTCAATATCCTGAAGATCACACAACAATAGATTTAACTGAGTGGTTTGCCAAGAAAATATCTGAATTATTTTATGGGCTGCATGTAAGAATCAGATTCTACCAAATCAATGCCAACAGTCCTTCAACAGCAGCTCCCAAACCTACAACCTCTACCACCTAGAAGGACAGGGGCAACAGGCACATGGGAACAGCACCACCTCCAATTGCACAGCAACCCAACTTGGACATGCATCGCTGTTCCTTTATGGCCACTGAGTCAAAGTCTTGAGAACTCCCTATTTAACAGCACTGTGGGAGCAGCTTACATACATTGACTGCAGAGCTTTGAGAGAAAGGCTCACCACCACCTTCTCAAGGGCAACTAGAGATGGACGATAAATATCGGTCTTGCCAGTGACGCCCATATCACAAGAATAAATACATGAAGAAAAAGCTATTAAACACATCTCAATTATCTACTCCATTGTTTTGACTATCAGCTGCTACTTTTAGTATAATTATGTAAAAGAACCTTGAATACTACAGATGAGAACTCATTGGTAATGGGAAAACAGCCTGTACACACCAAAATCATGACAGCCATCATTTAAATAACCTGCCTTTCACATTCTAATTGAAGATTGCAGCTCCACAAACTAACCCATTTAATGGATACAAAACCAATATGAAGTTCATTACACTTTCCAAAAGGTAAATCTTTTCAACTGATATCACAGCAAGTCAAGGTGCTTGTTAAAGAAATGTAAAAAAAAATAACATCGAGAATTATGTCTTAATTTCATGCGAGCTTATTTCACCAACTGTTGCAATTACTGGTTCTGTAACGAATGGGAAACAGCTCACAAAGTACACTCTTAAATGTTGACAGCACTTTCTTTAAAAATGTTATCAGTTTTTATTGCAAGACACCAGAAAACGTAAGTGCCTGATTGACGAGTTATATGGTACTTAGAAGCCACCTGTGCAAATCTGCTTGGGAATGGATTGCCCCATAATTTGAGTGCAAATCAGAATAAATTGCTGGCTGATCCTTTGATGGTAAGATTGAGTATTTGGATTAATATGCACAGGATTTAGGCAGGCTGTGACTGAGATCTCAGCGTTATAGTAGGTCATAGTACCCTTAAGCCTACAGTGCAACCAGAGAAGGGCAAATTTCAAACAAAGCCTCTCAACTGAGATTTGTGGTCAATTTTGAATGTAGCATTTGATATAATTCCATCGAATGCCACTTAGTAAATTAAAAAATACGTCACATCATCGGGTGGTGGTGGGGGAGGACAAAATTAAAATTACTCCTGTATTGAATTTTAATGTTGTAATTTTGATGTTCTTCCCGGGAACATTCAACAGTTCACTGAGAATGCTTCCAGGCGATGTGCAGTAATTCTTCACAAGAGCCATGAGGAAAAGAAGGAAGTATATATAGGAACAGAATGAAGAGAAAATGGAAGAGAGAAGAAGCCAGGACCAGTGCTTTGGCAAGGAAGAAGGGAGAAAATTGGGACTGACATTTAGCAATGGTAAGTGGCTGACCAGTTGAGTTTTTTTTAAAGGCAATGAAAATTCAATTAATTGTGAAGCATAAAAAGTATTTAAAAAATGACCCTTTTTAAAATAAAAATTCAAAACATTCTGTGACTCCTAATTTCCACACCACATTTTTAAAAATTCATTCAAGAGATGAGGGCATCGCTGGCAAGACCAGCAGTATTGCCCATCCTGAATTGCCACTGAGAAGCTTTCTTACGCTGCCACTATTCATGTGGTGAAGGTACTCCCATAGTGCAGTTCGGTAGAATTTTGACCCAGCAATGGTGAAGGAACACAATATAGTATCAAGTCAGGATGGTGTGTGACTTGGAGGAGAACATGCAGGTGATGGTGCTCTCACGCACCTGCTGCCCATGTCCTTATGGGTGGTAGAGATCATTGGTTTTGGAGGTGTGGCATCAAGGAACCCTAGCAAAAAGAAAGATGGTTGTGGTTGTTGGAAGTCAGTCACCTCAGCTCCTGGGCATCACTGCAGGAGTTCCACAGGGTAATGTCCTCGGCCCAAACATCTTCAGCTGCTTCATCAATGACCTTCCTTCCATCATAAGATCAGAAGTGAGGATGTTCACTGATGATTGCACAATGTTCAGCAACATTCGTGACTCCTCAGATACTGAAGCAGCCCGTATCCAAATGCAGCAAGACCTGGACAATATCCAGGCTTGGGCTGACAAGTGGCAAGTAACATTTGCGCTACATAAGTGCCGGGCAATGACCATCTCCAACAAAAGAGAATCTAACTATTGCCCCTTGACGTTCAATGGCATTACCATCATTGAATCCCCCACTACCAACATCCTGGTATTGACCAGAAACTGAACTGGACTAGCCACATAAATACTGTGGCTACAAGAGCACGTCAGAGGCTAGGAATCCTGCGAAGAGTAACTCACCTCCTGACTCCCCAAAGCCTGTCCACCATCTTCAAGGTACAAGTCAGGACTGTGATGGAATACTCCCCACTTGCCTGGATGAGTGCAACTCCCACAACACTCAAGAACCTTGACACCATCCAGGATAAAGTAGCGTGCTTGATTGGCACCACACCCACAAATGTTCACTCCCTCCACCACCGATGCACAGTAGCAGCAGTGTGCACCATCTACAAGACGCACTGCAGGAATTTTCCAAGGCTCCTTCGAACCCACCTTTCAAACCCATAACCACTGCCACCTAGAAGGACAAGGGCAGCAGATC
Source organism: Cetorhinus maximus (assembly GCF_964194155.1). NCBI lineage: Eukaryota > Metazoa > Chordata > Chondrichthyes > Lamniformes > Cetorhinidae > Cetorhinus > Cetorhinus maximus. Next base: position 67,547,369 of record NC_135893.1, read on the forward strand.
AAAGAGAACCCTACCACTTGGAAGTTCCCCTCCATGTCACTCACCATCCGGACTTGGAAATATATCACCGTTCCTTTATTGTCGCTGAGTCAAAATCCTGGAACTCCCTCCCTAACAGCACTGTGGATGTACCTACACCACAGGGACTGCAGCGATTCAAGAAGGCAGCTCACCACCACCTTCTTAAGGGCAATTAAGGATGAGAAATAAATGCTGGCCCAACCAGCGAAGCCTACATCCAGTAAATGAATAAAAAAAACTCCTGCAGTGATGTCCTGGGGTTGAAATAATTGGCCTCCAACAGCTAAAACATCTTTTTTTATGCCAGTTATGACTTCAACCAGTGGACAGCTTTCCCCGTTCTCCCACCCCATTCCTAATTTACTAAGGTTCTTTAATTCCACAGTCAGTCAAATGTTGCCTTGAAGTCAAGGGCAGCCACTCTCACCTCCCCTCCAGAATTCAGTTCTTTTGTCCATATGTTTGAGCCAAGTTTGTAATGAGGTCTGGAGCTGAGTGGCCCATTCAGAACTGAGCATCAGTGAGCAGGTTATTGTTGAGTGCATGCCAATTGATAGCATTGGCACTAACACCTTCCATCACTTTTGTTATTTCAAGTTTAGAAATATATCCCCAATTTCATGCTGGTCAACATTTAATTTCCCTCCTTTAGGCTTTCATTATTAACCTTTGAATACCATTGAAGGAATGTTGGGTGTATCAATGTCACATGTTACTGAGAGATTTTACCAGCGGGGGGAGGGTGTGGCCACTAGCCCATCCTGCCATTATGCACTGCAGGCCGGGTTAACAAGGCCAGTGTGGAACTTCTGCTCTTCACTGGGGAGGAAGTCCTGCCCTCGTCAGTCCCAGTAGCACCAAGAGCTCCTTAGTTGCCGGGGCTGCAAGAAGAGGAATAAGAAGGCCCAAGGATCCATGGGACCAGTAAGTCCAGGGTCTTGGGCAGGGAGGGTTTCGGATGGTCAGGGAGGGGAGCCAGGGACGGGGTATTGGGTTTAAGGCTGTGGGGTGGCGAGGAGGAAGGGGGGGATTCGATCTTGGTGGGGGGTGTAGGGGGAGGCATTCCCAATCCACAAAGGGCAGTCCCCAAAGATTGAAACCTGCCTCCCTTTCTGCCCTTTGAAGTAGGTAGGTGAAAAATTGGGTTGTCTGTACCTGCCCGACTTCCCTCACCAATATTTTTATGGCATGGGCAGTGTCAATTGGCCAATTGGCTTGGTAACAAGCCTAATTGACCTTTGATTACCGACTTGGATACGGTAGGCGGGCTGCCAATTTTGGCCCCCACCCACACCCCCATATTATGGGGGTGAGCTCAGGGATAGGTAGGAAAGTGGCGGGGTGGGCACTCACAATATTTTACATTCCCCCACCCCACCCGAAATATGTTCGGCAGAGGCATATAAAATGCAGTTCAATGACTTATCTTTGCATGACATAGACTTATAATTGAGACCATTCTGATGTCACCAGCAGTTTGGGCTGCATCAGGCAAAGCCATTTTCCTTTATTAGCTGAGTTATAGAATAGAAGAGTTGGGGGGGGTTATACTAGAACTGTATACATCATTAGTTAGACTTCAGCTTGAATACTGCGTACAGTTCTGGTCACCAAATTAAAGGAAAGGTGCGCTTGCACTGAAGAATGTGTACAGGAGATTTACAGGGGCGCTACCAGAACTTGACAGGATTGGATGTGCGGGTGCTGTTTTCCTTGGAGCAGAGGAGGCTCAGGGTCACTTAATTGGGGTGTATAAAATTAAGACAGGCCTAGATAGAGTAAATAGGAACAACCTTAGCAGAGGGGTCAAAAACCAGGGGGTATAGATTTAAAGAAATTGGTGGAAGAATTGGTGGGGAGATGAGGAACCAATTTTTCACCTGGAGATTGGGCAGGGGAGGGGAGGGGAGGTGGTGGGGAGAGCTGGAACTCATTGTCTGGAAGGGTGGTACAGACAGAAACTCTCACTTTACTTAAAAAGCTTTTGGATGCCTACTTGAAGAGCTGTGACCTGCAGGACTACGGACCTCGTGCAGAAAGATGGGATTAACCATTGGTAGCTCTTCATTGGCTGACACAGACATGATGGGCCAAATGGCCTCCTTCTGTGTCATAAATTTTCTATGGCTCTATCATTTCTATGATTTCCGCATTTATAGATTGACAGGGATTTGAGTATAATGTGGGAAAATGAGGTGTTGTCCACTATGACAGGAAGAACAGAAAAGCAGAACATTATTTAAAAGGAGAGAGACTGCAGAATGCTGTGGTACAAAGGGACCTGGGTGTCCTTGTACATGAATCACAAAAAGTTGGCATGCAGATACAGCAACTAATCAGGAAGACAAGTGGAATGTTGGCCTTTATTGCAAGGGGGATGGAGCAGAAAAGTAGCGAAGCCTTGCTGCAACCATACAGCGCATTGGTAGGACCACACCTGGAGTGCTGTATACAGTCTTGGTCTTTTTACTAAAGGGGAGATATACTGTACTTGCATTGGAGGCAGTTTAGAGAAGATTCATTAGGCTGATTCCTGGGATGGAGGGGTTGTCTTATGAGGAAAACTGGTTGTGCCTATGTTCATTGGACTTCAGAAGAATAAGAGGGGAGCTAATTGAAGCATACAAGGTTCTGAGAGGGCTTGACAGGGTAGATTGCTGTATCTGCATGCCAACTTTTTGAGATTCATATACGAGAACACCCAGATCCTTTGGAATACTCTACCCCAGAGAACGATGGAGGATGGGTCATTGAATAGCTTCAAGGCTGAGTTGGGCAGGTTTTTGAACTACAAAGAAGTCAAGGATTATGGGGGGCGCAGGTGGGGGGTTGGGGGTGTAAGTAGGAAAATGGATTTAAGGTCACAATCAGATCAGCCATAATCTTATTGAATGGTGAACAGGCCCAAAGGGCTGAATGGTCTACTCCTGCTCCTATTTCTTATGATCTTATGGGTGGCTAAACAAGTAGAAGGAGTTCACCAGGCCAGCAGTAGTCCAGACTGAGTGCTTGGGGAAGGTCATCCAGCATTCTACTCCTGATTGGTGTACAACAACTTTTGCTGAAATCACCTCTGCACTCATCACAAGACCAGATTTGGCTGTGAAGCCACACACGGTTCAATTGCCCTGCTAACACACTTCTTCACTAACTTCACTTCTTCACGTCATATTTAAGGTTCACCTGTGAAAACTGGCCACTTTGGCGAGGTACTGGAGGAGAATCCCTCCCATAATAAGGGAGAAGGACAGGGAAAGGGCAAATTTGATAGATGTGTTCAACGTGATGAGGGATTGTGATAGAGTTGATGAAAAGAACCTGTTTTCAGTGTAGGAGGGTCAGTAACTAGAGGACAGAGATTTAAGACAACTGGGAAAAGAACCAGATGAGATGAAGGGAATTTGTTTTTATGTGGCCAGTTGTTGTGACATGAATGCAATGCCTAAAGGGGCAGCAGAAGCAGATTCAATAATAACTTTCCAAAGGGAACTGGATATATAGTTGAAGAGCAAACACTTACAGGGCTATGGGAGAAGGACACAGAATAGGACTAACTGACAGCTCTTTCAAAGAGCCAACACAAGCACAATGAACGGAATGGCCTCCTTCTGTGCTAGATCATCCTATGGTGTCAACAAGTCTGTAGATCACATCTGTGCAACCTCAGATTGTCTGCAGAGTCCTGATGCTTCTATGCATTCTCTATGTCGAGGTCTTAGCAGTCAAGTGTATTACAACAGCCTGTCTTCAGTCTTTTAAAGTGCTGAACTGCCAGGAGATCAGACATCTGCACAAACATGAGCCCACCAGCAGGGTGCACCGAAGAGCATTCTGGAGCAGGCTGATTATTTTCAGGGGCACAACCCTACATCAAGGCTCTGAGTGAGATCAATTGACTTGGCAGAGATCAGGGGTTGGAGTTGGTGGTTGTGGCCTGTGTGGCTCAGAGCAAATCATGCATGGAATTTTGGCACCATCAAAAGCCTTCTGCTCCTAAATGATTCTGCTTTGGTTACTGTAAACTAGTCCAAAATCTGTCATTCATCAGTAGGATGAAATAACCGCTGTTAGATTTAATCACTGTCACTATCGACATCATTATAATCAGCCCATTTTCTACAACATCCAGCCATTGACTATAACAAAACAAAGCTTTAAAAGGCAGCCACAACCACAAGCTGGTCTGTTGAGAAAATATCTGCCATCAGAGATTATTCTGGACAAGGAAAGTGGAACCTGAATGATGATTGCCAAATAACCGCAGAAACCCTATTCAGTAATCGTCAAATGTATTTTTAATTTCTGATTGCCAGTTTGATCTTGTGTTTTGCTCAAGTGATCCATCAGGCTTAAGCCAAAGGTGTAACTCTGTCCTGCTTTGTGCAAGGGTCAAAACAAGTCTCCCCCCCATCTTGCCCTCCAAATGAGCTGAGATACTTTACCCTGCCTTCCTCTGTCTGACCAGCAATTCACCAGTCTCTATATTTCAGATTTCCCTGCCTCCTTAGTATTTTGCTTTTTGTTGAAAGTAGTTGGGTTCTTTTGGGTCCACCAAATGTTGTCCATCTGCTGCCCCTAGGTCACATGCGGTCCCCATCCCTTGAATCCCAGGCTACTTCAAGAAAGAGAGATAACTCTTGCTTTTGCAGCGGCTTTCACCTCCTCGGGACTTTCAAAAGTGTTTTTATAGCCAGTGAAGTACTTGAAGTTCCACTACAGCAAAAAACAGATAATCTCTTTTCTAATGATGCTGCCTTTCAACATAGGTTGGGACTAAGCTTCATTCTTTTTGCTGGAGGACCCATTCATGTCATGCCATGAGTGGTCTGCTGTGTGTGTGCATGTCTTAAACTCCCACGCATCTTCTTTGCAAAACAACCCCTATTGTTTGGTTGATCCCATGCACTGATGGGGGAGGGGAAATAGGATGAAGATTATGGACGTAGGAATGGTTGAGGCCATGGAGGGATTTAAAGATGAGCACAAGAATTTTTAAAATTTAAGGTGTTGCGGGAATGATAATCAACTCAGGCTGGTAAGAGCCAGTGTGAAGAACTTCAACATAGGTTGGGACTGTGTGCACCAGGTTTTTAGGCATTGAAATTTATGAAATGTGGAGAATTAAGGGCCAGCAAGCAGCGAGTTGGAATAGTGAAGCTGGGTGGTGATATACATGGGTTTCAGCTACAGAAGGCCGAGTTTGGGATAGATGTGGAAGTAAGCACTCTTTGTGATAAATGGAATATGGGATCTGAAGCTCAGCTCGGAGGTTGTAAGCTGTTTGTTTCCAGTGAGGGACGGACTTGAGAAGGGGATGGAATCAATGGCAAGGGCCTGCATTTTGCAGTGGTGGGAGAGCAGAGGGGAAGAAAGACCAGCATTCTACTATCTGATTAGTTGAGGTGAGTCTCCAGCACTCCATGACTCTTAATAATATGCAAAGTTACCTCTACAGTACCAATAATTCACTGCAAGTGTTTTGCTCTTGGTAAAAACGTGAACAGTAGGGGCAGTTCTTGATGATTAATTAGATAGGTGCAAACCATGGGGTGTTACGGAGTAGGATGGTTCTAAGTTATTGTCCCTGGTCTGTACTGACCTTCTATCTTCCATTGGTTTCAGCATGCAGGAGATCTTTGTACATTTTATCCTCATTTTAATTCCTTTATATCTTCTTGGGCTGTGTTTAAGCTTGCAAGCCATGCCCGCTTAAGTGAATGTCTTTCATGGCAATGGTGTTCTTTAACTGGTAGAACTCAAGTCTGATCTCAGACACAACCTTTCCTTTATTGGCAGCTATACTTTGCTTGGCGTTAATGCCTCAAGTGTCTTGGGCTTTTATCTTTATGGGCCACCTATGTGCTTACCATCAATTAATAAAGTTTTTAAATCCCAGGTCCCATTACCTTGGATTACCAACATTAACAGATGTTGGTTTCCTGATACAGAATCGACCCACTAGCCAATAGCACATTGAACATCCCTTTCTAACTCTTAAGGTTCAATCAGGGGAGGTCAACAAATAATAAGTACAAGTGTAAATATCTGGTACATGTTTGTGGGACCTTACTGTACCTGAATTAGCTACAGTGCTTCTCTACAGTACGTCACACTTCAAAAGTACAAAAGCAAATACTGCTGATGCTGGAAATCCAAAATAAAAACAGATAATGCTATAAATACTCAGCAGCATCTGTGGAGAGAGAAACAGAGTTAACGTTTCAGGTCAATGGTCTTTCATCAGAGCAGTCTAATGAAAGGGCACAGACCTGAAACGTTAACTCTGTTTCTCTCTCCACAGATGCTGCTGAGTGTTTCCAACATTTTCTGTTTACACTTCAGAAGTACTTCAACATAGGCTGGGACTGTACTTCATTCTTTTTGCTGCAGGACCCATTTCATGCCATGAGCAATCTCAAAGTCATGAGCAGCTTTCAAGTTAAAAGCTGTAACATTTGCTACTTGTTAAATAACTGTGCTGCAGAGAGGGAATTCGGTGTTAGTGAAAAACTAGTGCGAGAATGGGAGGAGGAAGAGGAATCCGCCCTGAAGAAGATGCCCAAAGCCAAATGTGCCATCAGAACAGGGACCAGTCAATGGCCTGATGTTGAGAAGCATGTAATGGAATGGGTCCTCAAAAGTCATCAGAATGGTTACATGGTCACCAAAAGTGCAATGCATGTATAGGCATTTAAGCGAGCCAAATCAAACCAAGTCCAGCAAAGATTTCTGACCAACAGTCGGTTGGTGTAGCCGCTTTCTGGAAAGAAAGAGTCTAATGTTGTGGCAGAAGACCAAGATTGCTCAGAGACTACCAAGAGATCTCGATGTCAAAATGACCAATTCCCAGTGATTCATCATCAGACAGTGGCAGAAACACGAGTACCCATCACATCGGCAACATGGATGAAACACCAACTAATTTTGATATTCCCAGCAGCCAAACTGTGGAGTGGAAAGGTTTGAGAACAGTTCTAGTGAAAACGACAGGACATGAGAGGACAAGATTCACAGTGGTACTAGCCTGCATGGCTAATGGAACAAAATGAAAGCCTATGGTAGTTTTCAAATGTAAAACCATGCCAAACATTAAGTTCCCTTCAGGAGCTTTTCTGCATGTCTATGACAGCAGCTGGATGGATGAGGATGGAGTGAAGTTATGGATCGAAAATATATGGAATATAGATCCCAATGGTCTATGTAAAGAATGTAGCTTATTTGTGAGGATCACATTCAGATCCCATATAACCAATGAGATCAAGAGGCGTCTAGGAAGAAATAACACCCACATTGCAATTATACCAGGGGGTCTAACATCTGGAGTTCAACCTTTGGATGCGTGCCTCAACAAGCCATTCAAGGATCATGCTTGTGCCGAATGGAATAGGTGGATGGTTGAAGGAGAAAAAACCTTCACAAAGAGTGGAATACACTCACTGTCCTGCTTGATGTTTTGGGTGGTTTCATTATCAAATTGTGGGATGCTATTAGTGCATAAAGTGTTATCAGATCAACCAAAAAATGCGCTTTATCCATTTCAATGGATTGAGAGGAAGATGATTTCATGTGAAGGGATGATTCTGAAAGGAAAAGCACCAAATCTGATCCAGAGTGGGGTCCTTAAGATGATGCCATAGCCAAAGTGACTCCGACCGAGTTCAACGAACTCTTTGTTTTGGCCTATTGTTTTAAAACACGTTGATTGTGGTTAAAGGTATCTTTGTACAATTAATTCATCCAATAACTGTGCTACATTAATTTAATATGAATTACTGGTGTTAGGCTATTTTTCTCACATTTCAAAATGGCAACTACCCACAACGGCAGTTCACATTTTATACTTGGTGTATAAGTCAACCCCCATTTCTGGAAGGATTTTTGGGTGTGCCAAATGTCGACTTATATTCCGTGATCTATGGTATGCTAAGCTGTAATTTACTTAATTGAACTGTAATAGGTATATACTAAATGAATACACAAAAATGCAACATACTAAATAGAAATATACTGAATACTCTATACCTATAGCTAAAAAAAGTTTTGCCTTTATTTAGCAACTTTTACAACCTCAGCATGCTCCAAAGCACTTTACAGGCAATGAAGTACTTTTTGATGCATAGTCACTGTTATAATGTAGGAAATACAGCAGCCAATTTGCATACAGCAAATTCCACTAACATCAAAAATAGGTAATCTGTTTTCTAATGATTCTGGTTGGTGATCATTCGTCATGATAGCAAGGAGAACTGTTCTTTTTTAAAATAATACTTTGGGATCTTTTACAGTCACCTGAGACAGCGGACAGGACCTTGGTGTAATATTTCACCCAATAAACAGCACCTCAGGCAGTGCAGCACTCCCTCAGTGCTACCTTGGAGTGTCAGCCTAGATTTCATGCTCCAATCTCTGGAGTGGAACTTGAACCCACAGTCTTCTAACTCAGAGGTGAGTGTTACCCTCTCAGCCACTGCACTCACCTCATGTTACGAACCCCAATAAGTAGTTATTGACACATATAATGGCTTTACAATCAGGCCTATTCTGTAGTCTTCAGCTCTTTGGGGGCTAGATCAGCATCATATACCCAACTGTTAAATAAATGTACCACACCATGCCATATTCCGCTAGTAATTTTCCACAGCTTACCATCCAAAACCATCGAACTGTTGGGGAGGGCAGGAAATGATTGCAATCACTTCTCAATTCCGTGCACAACATTGGGTGGAGTTCAGAAGTTGTGCATCAAATGTTAGTTAATTCTCTTCCTTCACCCAACACACCCGCCCCCTCACCACCCATCCACCTTTCCCTCCCCAACTCCACACGTCAAAGATTTGAAACCTATCTCCTGATCTTACAGCTGCAGTTTTCTCAAAAACAAGTTGCTGCATCCTTTACTAATGAGCGCCATAAAAATGCCAAGCACTTGACGAAGAGCTCTTAATCAGCTCCGACTCCCCCTCACAGGCACTTCAGAGACAAAAAGCAGATTTATGTTTATTTTTGTTTAACCATGCGGGGTTCTGTCCACTGTCGCCACTCGGAAGGTTCCTTCGTTCTTTCACTTCCTCCATTGCTTCCCAGTTTTTGTCTTTTAAAAAAGGATGATTAATAACCTTTGCCCTCCCTAGCTGTCAAAAGCACTATCGTTTCTGATAGAAATAAAATGCCAGCACATTTCCCCCCTCCCTTGCCAAAGATTGTTTTTTAAATCCTGAAAAATGTTTAAAATATCTTGTTGAGTTTTAAACTTGTGGGGTTCAGATGTAACTTTGTCCATTTTCCAAAAAGAAACCCACCGAGGGTTTGGAAAATAATATAAAAGGGCCCAGAGTGCTGGGGAACACTGGGCTGAGTTTAAAAGGTTTCTGAAGTGCGCTGAGACAGAATGATTCATAACAGACTGGGGAAGGAAACACGCCTTGTTCTCTGTGTCAGTGAGAAACTTATTGTACATCCTGAGCAAGGTAAGTATTCTGACAGGACTTGTTTTGAAGTTTAGGAGGGGGGCGGGGGGAGAGGGAGTTTCGGGGGTTAATAAAAGCAACTGAGATCTGACGTGCCTCTGTGGGAATCATGCCCATGCAATAGGCAGCTTGCCAGACAAGCCTTCTGTGGTGTGACCGCAATGCATTCAGGCTTTAATGAAATCCAGGCAGCACACATTACATGGTGTATCAGCCGAGAGCCAGTCTCCCAACAGTAAGCACTGCTGATATACATTAAAAAAAAACACTGGGCACTGAGTCAGGGAGTGGGAGATAGAAATAGAGAGAGGAGGTTCTGTTCTGATGCATTGAGTCAATTTTTCCCCCTTATTTTCGGCTGGTACAATCTGCTTCCTCCGAATGCTTCAACAGTTTGTGAACTTTTTTACTCGCTCCCTTTTACTGTTGACATCGTTCAGTGGCCAGACCCAAGAATGGCATTGCTCTGCTGCTGTGCTCTGACCTTCTGATCGTCATTTTAAAAAAAGAGCTTCGGAGAAAAGGATGGACTTTCCCCAGAAAGGGGCTGAGACGGACAGCGGCTGACGAGGGTGGTGAGCAAGCCATGGAATCAGTTCGATCAGCAACCCACATACATGGTAAAGTCATCCAGGGATACAGTGCTCACTGCTAAGCAGGGCTCAGACACGTTACAAGAGCCCTTTTTTGGAGGGAAGAGTCAGCCTTGCATTTTCTTTTAAACGAGAAACCCCGAATTTCTTCTCCGCGGCAAATCCAAGTGCAACCTCTGTTCTGAGGTAAGTGATTCTGGATTCCCCTCACCTCTTGTTAAACCTAAAACTTGAAAGCAACTGAATTTTATTTTGCTTGCCTTGAGTGTTTCTATGGCAACCGCTGGAGCATAGTTCTTGTCCACCTGCTTTAAAGCAACTTTTAAGCATTTTAAACAGCACTTCACCAATTTTCAGCCACGCATCTTAATTAGGTCCAACTGGGCTCTAATCATGGATTAAGTGCTTTCTGGACCTTTTAACTCAGTCTGTGGGGATACGTTGTAGTCGCTGACTGTAACACTCAGGAGTGCACTGTGCTGGAAATGTGCAGTTTACATTTCCGTTTCAAACCCACTGACTGGGCAGCAGGCACTCATTATTTATCACCTTCTGCCCCCAAACAAACGATAAATCACAGGTGCTGACAGCTCCCCTGCAGTCCTTAGTGAAATACGGACAACAATATAACAAGTGACAGTCATTTTCTGTCTACTAACTCACTCAAACTGTTCAGAGGAGCCGGAATAAATTGAGAGTTCTACTACCAACAGGGTCGGGGAGGGGGGGGGGTGTAAATGGGTCAGAATTGGCTGGTTTGGGATTAGGTTTTAACTACAGAAGGCTGGCAAAATGAAAGATTATCAAATTCAAATCGATGGCCATGTGACCTTTTTCACACTCAAGTACTATCACCAATTCTCAGCTTATCCAACAGACAGCGGTGTGTGGCAGCATGATGACCCAGAGTTAGCTGAGTGGGGTATCATGCAGTGTACCCCACTTTGTTAGACTTTTGCCCTTAACCTTTCCACTCAAATAAATTGGCTAATTGCTCTAAGTATGAACTGATAACAGTGCAGAGAGAGCAATGGGTCATCTGGGACTTGGTGAAGGACCAGACCAACAGTTTATCTCTTCAGCCAATGAGAAAAAAGAGAGGAATGGCAGAGCAGGAAATAGGGTGAATTAGAGTCAAATCAGGTTCAGAAAAAGAAAGAGGGAAAGAAAGATTGGATTAAAAGAAAAGAAATAAAAAAATTAACATCTAAAAAATCTCTAACAATGCTGAGTATCTGCAGGAATTTGAATTGTTCCTGTTCTGATCAGAAGTTCAGGTACGGTGAAGTATTAAAACATGGCTTGGCTGTAATACATACAGGTACAATATCCAAAATCCTGCTGTCTGAAAACCAGAATTGTCGTAAAACTAGACATTTTTGAAATGGAGCACTGGTCTAGTTCAAGGGCCTGTTTTAGGTTCAGGGTCTATATCAGTTTCAGGGTCTGCAGCGGTTTCAGGAGGTTGAGTGGCATTGCAGGAACATACATCTCCTCATTAAAAAGGTTGTTACACTGCTAAGTGCCAGCCCTAGCATTCTGCAGCAAATTCAATGGGAAATTAATCCACAAATGTGGCAATTTCACAAAACTGATGAGTCTTGCAAGGCTAATAAATCATCCAATAATTTGTGGCAATTCATCACTCATGGATTTGTTCTTCCTTGCTACAAACTGCTGGATGCTTTACACATTAATAACAGCAAGGACTGTTAGACTTGCCATTATTTTGGCAGCAAAATCTGAGCCAACATCTGAGAAGTGTATTTGTCCACCTGAGTAGCAGCTACAGACATGAGCTCCAGCTTCCATTGAATGCCGTGCCATAGTGACTGTTAGATCTCTCTTGGGATCAGCAAATGAAGCTGGGGTATCATTCCCTCCTACCCCCCACTATGAATAAGATGTTCACTGAGTGTAAAATTTGAAGAATTGTTTATTAAAATAAGACAGCCTGGAAAGGATTCATCCTGTACAAACTCAAAAGCCCATCAATAAAATGGGAAAATGCTAATGCAATACTGAAGCTCTGCCACTAGCATGGTTAGCAAATCAATATACGATTTTCAATCATCAGCTTCTGATTTTCTACGGAAAAATGAATGGAATTTGGGAACGAGCCCCTAAACACTGCTAAAAAATCTCAAAACTCAAATTTTTAAAAAAGGAAATAGACTTAACTAGTGATCCTAATTAAATATTGCAATCTCCCCCAAAATTGGCAGAAACTTTGCAGTAAAAAGGAACCTATTCAGTTATTATGAACCATAATTGCTCATTCCATAATGGGATGCAAGAGGCCAGCAAAGACTCGTTTGTTGCCCATTGCTAGTCAGTCTGAGGTAGTGATGAGCCTTCTTCAAGCATTGGTTTTAGACTATTGAGCAGCTTGCTTGGCCATTATTATTAATGGGCAAAGTCTTAGGGTTACCAACTTTGGTTTGACATATTCCTGGTGTTTTCCTCACCTGATCTCCATCCTCCAACTGCCCCATTACCAAGGGCTGGTCAAATAGCCCTTTTTATCCCCATTACCATATTTTTTGATAACCAGCTATTGACAAAATGTTCAAAGAAAAGGGGAAGAAAAGCTTTATTTTAATGCCTTGATGATTTTTCTCCTGAGTTGCTGGCAGCAGTGTCCAGGAGTTTAATTCTTAATTCCAAGAAGCTCCAGGACAATCCTGGAAGGGTGGCAACCCTGCATAGTGAGGGAGTAGGTCAAACTGGCTAGAGGTGACTGTGAGCCAGATGGGGATTTTGTACGTTCATTTATTTTTAGAGTGTGCAAGTTACTTTATTTAATAAATTCAATCTCGGCATTTGCCATGGTGGGATTGAGTTCATGGCTTCTGGCTTGCTAGTGCTGTGACATAAACCAGTGGACTACTGCACCCTTTCATAAAATATGGCAAGGACATCTGGATGCCTATACTTTTGGCCCCTTTGACTGCTTTGTAAAATATTAACACTCTAGAAGCCTGGACTAGAAATCTGATAGGGACACTGGCTTCAGAATCAGAAATAACAATCACAGCCAGTGCAGCAGATGAATTTGGCCTGGTACAATTCATTTCAAAAGCTATATGAATTCCTCTAAGCTACTCCCAATTACCGAGATGGAGCACGTTTTAAGCCTGTGTATTGATATCTGAGCAGTAAGTCAGAATGTAGCTGATGCTCTTAACTGCTGACTGCCACTGTAGCCTACAGGAAATGTTTTCAGCACTCCTGCTGCTCACTGCAATGATGCTAAAGGCAAACTTATACAAACGTATTTTTGACCTTTATCAGCTCATCATTTCATTCTTCACATTGACTTTACAATTACAGAGGAATTTAACTTGAGCTGCCAGAAAGAAGGATTTGAATTTCTATAGTGCCTTTCATAACCTCAGAACATCCCAAAGTGTTTTGTAGCCAATGAGTACAAGAGTGATTACAATTCATAGCTAGTGTAGGGAAGACAGCTGTCAGTTTGTGCACAGCAAGGTCCCACAAACAGCAACATCACTTAAAACAGGTTATCTGGACATTGTCACAATGACATTGGTTAAGGATTACATGCTGACCAGGACTCCAAAGAGAATTCACCTGCTTAAGAGAACATGTTTTCTGTTATTGCTCCAGAAGCTTTTAACAAGTTGTTTTGCACTGTGTAAGTCAGTGGCTTTCATCATTCAACCTGCGCACTCTTCACCGATGGCCCCTTGTAAACCTGCTGTTCTATAAGTTGCTCATCCTCCTATCACAGCCTCCTAGGCTGTACCATGTTACTAGACCTGAGACACTGCTGTTTCTTTCTTGTCTCTTCCCACTCAATGAGAGAGCGCAAGAACATACTATTGCGAAGGCAGCCTTCCCTGCATCCAGAGGGCTCTATCCAATGATTAGACTTGTAGCTTTAATGGAACAATTGGTTCAAGAGTATTTTTCCTTTTCTTTAAGCTTAAATTTAAAATTCTCATCCTTGTTCTTAAATCCCTCCATGGCATCACCCCTCCCTATCTCTGTGACTTCCTCCAGGCTACAACCCTCCAAGGCCTTTATCATCCTTCACTTTGGCATCCCTTATTTTCTTTGTTCCACTTTTGGCAGCCATTTCTTCAACTTAGGCTCGAAGCTCTGGAATTTCCTCCCTAAAATTCTCCAACCCTCTCCTCCCTTAAGGTGCCTTTTAAAAAAAACCTGTCTGTTTTGCACAAGCTTTTGGTTACCTGTCCCAATGCCTCCTTTTGTGGCTCAATGTCAAATTTTGATTGATAACACTCTTGCGAAGCGCTTTGGGACATTTTACTACATTAATGGCAAGTTGTTGTTGCTGGTTCCTGTGTGAAAGTGCCATGGTTCCTCTCTGCAGCTGTCCTGTTCAGTGGAGAGCTCACCACAGGAGTGAAGACCCTCATCCCGACACTTGGTGGGCTATGAGAGTTAATTTTGGACAACATGCTGTTTTGGGATTGTCGGCTTTGGGAGAGTGGGAGGAAGTGAGTTTTTTTTTAAATAAAACTGGGATAGTGGATATACATTGGCCATTGATGGCTCTCAGAAACAAAACATGTTATGTACCCACCTGCCCTCTCAGGTGGATGTAAAAGTTCCCAGGACACAATTTTGAAGACTGGGGAGTTCTCTCTTGATGCCCTGGCCAATATTCATTTCTCAACCAACATCACTAAAACAGATAATCCAGTCATTAGCACATTGCTGTTTGTGGGAGTTCGCTGTGCACAGACTGTCTGCCATGTTTCCCACATTACAACAGTGGCTACTTCGAAAGTACTTTATTGGCTGTAAAGCACCTTGGACCATATTCAGGTTGTGAAAGGTGCTCCGAATTCCACTCTTTCTACCAGTTGTATAATCTGTGAACTATGCATGCGTCAATGGAAAGATAGGATATTCACAAAACATAATTCAGGAATCTACTGGACTACTCAAAGGAGAATTCTGCTCATAGTTATCTTTTGGCTTGCAGTGAGGTTCTTGCTTTAACTGCAGTACTGTATGACCTCTGATACTACCTCTCGACAACTAAAAACTTATCTGTTGCCAGGAACGAAACAAGTCTGTGGAAAGCAAGGGAGGGGAGGCCCCCTTGAACTAACATAAATAAGAAACTCATATCTGCTCGAAATATCTGGAGCTGCATGCTCAGGGCACTTTTGTTTTGCAACAACTTGGTTCAAACTATTAAAGAGGAATGTAATACTTGGTTTCTTCTGACATTAATGTATGTCGTGCATGACGCCCACACTCATTAGCAGAGGAACTGCTTAAATCCCCGCTCTGAAATTCATGGTGAGTGGGAGAGAGGGACACAGGGTCTAAGATGGAGACAAACTTCCATCTGCCCATTGACTTCATCTGAAAACCTGGTGTCAATGTTACTGAAATGTACTCATTGCAAGGTAACTGACACACCTTTCTAGGCATCGAAGAGGAGGACGAAGCAGAGAGTGAAGGGGAAGTGGAATGTTGGGGGAGGGGGAGAGCAGGGGGGAGAGCGGAGGGAGGGGGAGGTGGAGGGCGGAGGGCAGGGGACGGGAGAGGGCGGGGGACGGAAGAGGGGAGGGGGCGGGGGGGAGAGGGGAGAAGGGGCAGGAGGAGAGGGGAGAAGGGGCAGGAGGAGAGGGGAGAAGGGGCAGGAGGAGAGGGGAGAAGGGGCAGGGGGAGGGGAGGGCAGGCACGGGTGAGCAGAGGGAAGAGGAGAGCGTAGTGGGGGAGGGGGAGAGGGGAGTGCGGGAGCTGAAAGGGGAGGATGGGAAGGGGAGGGGGAGGATGGGAAGGGGAGGGGGAGGATGGGAAGGGGAGGGGGAGGATGGGAAGGGGAGGGGGAGGATGGGAAGGGGAGGGGGAGGATGGGAAGGGGAGGGGGAGGATGGGAAGGGGAGGGGGAGGATGGGAAGGGGAGGGGGCGAGCGGAAAGGAGGGTGGGGGGAGAGCGGAAAGGAGGGGAGGGGGAGAGCACAAGGGGGAGGGGGAGAGCGCAAGGGGGAGGGGAGAAGATGAGGGCGGAGAGAGGGGAAGAGTGGAGGGGATGAGGGCAGAGGGAGGGGGAGAGCGGAGGGAATGAGGGCGGAGGGAGGGGAGGGGTGAGGGGGAGAGCAGAGGGAATGGGTGAGGGGGAGAACGGAGGGGGGAGAACGGAGGGGCAAAGGGATGGTGACGAGGGAGAGGGGTGGGGGCGAGGGTGAGAGGGGCGAGGGTGAGGGGGCGAGGGTGAGAGGGGCGAGGGTGAGAATGGCGAGGGAGGGGGCGAGGGGAGGGGCATTGGGAGGGGTGGAGCGGAGGAAGTGGGTGAGGGGAGGGAGGGAGGGAGTGGATGAGGGGAGGGAGGGAGTGGGAGAGGGGAGGGAGTGGGTGAGGGGGAGAACAGAGGGGCGAGGGAGGGAGAGGGATGGGGGAGATGGGCAGGGACGAGGGAGATGGGCGGGGGTGAGGGAGATGGGCAATGGAGGGGGGGAGGGGTGTGGGAGGGGTAGAGGGGCAAGGGTGGGAGATGGGCGGGGCATTTGGAGGGGGAGAGCGGAGGGGCGAGAGAGGGGGAGAGCGGAGGGACGGGGAGGGGGAGAGCGGAGGGACGGGGAGGGGGAGAGCGGAGGGACGGGGAGGGGGAGAGCGGAGGGACGGGGAGGGGGAGAGCGGGGGACGGGGAGGGGGAGAGCGGGGGGACGGGAAGGGGGAGAGCGGGGGGACGGGGAGGGGGAGCGCGGGGGGACGGGGAGGGGGAGCGCGGGGGGACGGGGAGGGGGAGCGCGGGGGGACGGGGAGGGGGAGAGCGGGGGGACGGGGAGGGGGAGCGCGGGGGACGGGGAGGGGGAGAGCGGAGGGACGGGGAGGGGGAGAGCGGAGGGACGGGGAGGGGGAGAGCGGAGGGACGGGGAGGGGGAGAGCGGAGGGACGGGGAGGGGGAGAGCGGAGGGACGGGGAGGGGGAGAGCGGAGGGACGGGGAGGGGGAGAGCGGAGGGACGGGGAGGGGGAGAGCGGAGGGACGGGGAGGGGGAGAGCGGAGGGACGGGGAGGGGGAGAGCGGAGGGACGGGGAGGGGGAGAGCGGAGGGACGGGGAGGGGGAGAGCGGAGGGACGGGGAGGGGGAGAGCGGAGGGACGGGGAGGGGGAGAGCGGAGGGACGGGGAGGGGGAGAGCGGAGGGACGGGGAGGGGAGAGCGGAGGGACGGGGAGGGGGAGAGCGGAGGGACGGGGAGGGGGAGAGCGGAGGGACGGGGAGGGGGAGAGCGGAGGGACGGGGAGGGGGAGAGCGGAGGGACGGGGAGGGGGAGAGCGGAGGGACGGGGAGGGGGAGAGCGGAGGGACGGGGAGGGGGAGAGCGGAGGGACGGGGAGGGGGAGAGCGGAGGGACGGGGAGGGGGAGAGCGGAGGGACGGGGAGGGGGAGAGCGGAGGGACGGGGAGGGGGAGAGCGGGGGGACGGGGAGGGGAGAGCGGGGGGAGGGGGACGGGCGGAGGGAGGGGAGGGCAGAGGGACGGGGACGGGGGGGGCGGAGGGAGAGGGTGGTGAGAGGGGGGATGGGAGAGGGGCAGGGGGGAGAGGGCAGAGGGAGGGGAGGGCGGGCAGGGGTGAGCAGAGGGAAGGGGAGACCGTGGTGGGGGAGGGGGAGAGTGGAGTGGGGAGTTGAAAGGGGAGGGTGTGAAGGGGAGGGGGAGAGTGGAAAGGAGGGGAGGAGGAGGAGAGCGCAAGGTGGGAGGAGGAGAGCGCAAGGTGGGAGGAGGAGAGCGCAAGGTGGGAGGAGGAGAGCGCAAGGGGGGAGGGGAGAGCGCAGGGGGGAGGGGAGAGCGCAGCGGGGGAGGGGAGAGCACAGTGGGGAGTTGAGAGGATGAGGGCAGAGGGTGGGGAAGAGCGTAGGGGGGGACGGCAGAGGGAGGGCGGAGGGAGGGGGTGAGGGGGCGAGCGGAGGGAGGGGGTGAGGGGGGAGAAAGGAGGGCGAGGGGTGGGGAGGAGGGGTGGGGGCGAGGGAGAGGGGTGGAGGCGAGGGAGGGGGGAGAGGGCCGAGGGAGGGGGGAGAGGGGTGAGGGAGGGGGAGAGCAGTGAGGGAGGGGGTGGGGAGGGGGAGAGGGGCGAGTGGTGGGGCATTGCGATTGGGAGGGGTAGAGCGGAGGGAGTGGGTGAGGGGTAGAGCAGAGGGAGTGGGTGAGGGTTAGAGCAGAGGGAGTGGGTGAGGGGTAGAGCAGAGGGAGTGGGTGAGGGGTAGAGCAGAGGGTGGGTGTGAGGGGTAGAGCAGAGGGAGTGGTGAGGGGGAGGGAGGGAGTAGGTGAGGGGGAGAGGGAGTGGGCGAGGGGAGGGTGGGTGAGGGGCGGGAGTGGGTGAGGGGAGGAGGGAGTGGGTGGGGGAGGAGGGAGTGGGTGAGGGGAGGGCGTAGGTGTGGGGGAGAACAGAGGGGAGGGGGAGGGAGAGGGGTGGGGGAAGGGCGGGGACGAGGGGAGATGGGTGGGGGCGGGGGCAGCTGGGCGAGGGCGAGGGGGAGAGGGGCGAGGGTGCAGGAGAGGGGCGGGGGGGCGGGAGAGGGAGAGCGGGGGGGGGGGGGGGGGGGGGAGGGGAGGGGTGTGGGGGGGGAGGGGGGGGGGGGGGGGGGGAGGGGAGGGGGGGAGGGGTGGGGGGGGGGGGGGGGGGGGGAGGGGGGGGGGGGGGGAGGGGG